>NC_090940.1:491989545-492614545 GCF_040938575.1 Ambystoma mexicanum | reverse complement strand
ATGTTGACCTAGCTATGTGCTTTAAATGGGAGGGCAGGGCTATTTCTGAGCAGTCTTCCAATGGCAATGGCTTAATTGAAACTGTAATGTAATGTAAACATACTCATAAAAAGCTATCTATGGCCCAAAGGAATCTATGAGCTAAACGGTGTGTGTAAACTAACTGTGTATTTCATAAAAATGTCTTAACCAGGCTATCAGCCACTTGATTTATAAGCAATATGTGTGTACTTGCATCTGTTCCTTGAACGAAATTCAGATATTGCCATATTTTGTTCATCTATCAACACAACTGCAGTTCCTGGAAAACGTCTGTGCCTAGAGAAAAGCCAAAACGTTTGGTTTTACCATTGCTTGTTTAAATCTTGGATATTTTTCTGAGAGGTTGTTTTGGGGTTCCTGTTGGTCAAAACAGTGTGTTACTCAATGTTGCAGTAACTTAATTAGGTGAATACGCGCAATAAGAAATCAAACATGTTTAAGTAACAAACCACATAAATAGCAATAGAGTGGTTGAGAAATTGTGCTATCTGGAGAATTTAGGTGAACGTGGCAAATATTTTGGTCTGAATTCTAGTTTTACTGGATATGGCTGTTGTGTGTATTGTGTGTGATGAACTCAAACAGTTACAAATTCATTTTTTGAAAGTTAACAATGTACGTTTTTAATAAGGCATTGCGATTTATTTGATCACATATACACGTGCCAACATCATTCCTTTGTGAGACATCAATCCAGTCCCGATTTAAGCTTTGCATTCTGGGACCTGTAGTCCTGGATGTATGGTGTGGCTCCAGGACTACAATTCCCAGAATGCAAAGTTAAAACCAGGATTGCACTGACATTTTCTAAATGCAATGGAGAATTAATGTCGGCATGTAGGAGAGTAATGTGAACAGTATGTTTTACTCATGATGCCCTTGGCGGACTTTTAAGCTTCATCCATAAGAAGCTGATTTATATTGACTACACTGACTTGCTTCTAGTCATTCACTATCCTCTGATTTATGGAAGATGTATAACATGATGATTTAAATACAAAATAACAATTGTACCTGTAACATTATATTCACTTTCGTTTGTGAGTGTACACTCTCTGTGCATGGCGCTTGCAATTGTGTTTTTTAGGATCCTTCTTAGGTTGTGTTTCCAGTAAAACGTTTAAGGATAGGCTCGTGTACACTGCTATGATCCCCAAAAGCCGTCAGAACTAGCGTGCCTGCAAAAGTCCAGCCCGTTGTGAGTCCAGGTGTTCTCATTTCATAAAGTTAAAACATAACACTTTAGAAACAAAGCCGGCGTGTTCCCTCCACGCGCTGCGTCCCTCCCACCCCCAGAAGCATATGAATGTAATCTGCCTGTAAATAATCAAATGTGTTCAAGGTCAAGTGGGTAGGAGGAAGCTCCCTTTTCGCTCTCTTGGCACCGCGTGCTGTGCTAGGACGAGCGCCAGGCCAGGCGCTGGCTTCTCACAAAGGAAGGAGTCGTGTGCTAGCTCGTGTCAGCCTGCCAATGTCGGATTAAAGTCTGCCTTGGCCAGCACTACTCTGAAACGACAAAAAACGATCACACGCCAGCAAATTTCGTCTTCTCAGAATAAATTCAGTCCTATCCGTCTTTCTGCCTAGAGTGAAACAAACTGTGCGCAGGCTCAGGGTGTAAGGATTAGCCAATCATGGTTTAGAACATGGTTTTCTGGGACTTGAAGTTTTCGTTTCCACTCTTTAAATCCATGACTGTAAACGCCAGAGTGCAATAATAAAAGAAAAAACAGCAATTAATTACTTACGTATGACAAGTATGGCATCCACTACTGGTTTTATTATTGGCATTCTGGAATGTGTAGTTCTGCTTTTGCCATTTGAAATCGGCTGATAGGCCCCAGAATGCAAATGAAAAAACGCAGTACCGGATTACTTTCTCGTGTATTACATGGTAAACTGGGGAGTTTACAGCTATGAAAATCAAGCCATTTGGGTTTACTCACTACACCACAAAATACCACTAGTGATATTGCCATGACCTCACTCAGTGCTCTTATTCTAATCAACCTCAATTGGCAAAGAGTTAGGCTGATTTACGTTCAGTTTCGTTGATTTAACCGGTTGAACACAATCTTTGCAGCAGCAGGCAGGCACATTACCTCCACATCCCTCTTCCTCGTCCTAGTACTTACTTGTGATGTTCCCAACCTCCATCTCAGGAATACATTACCATACCTGCCCCACCGCTCCAGAGAGTACAATAACCCCCCCACCCCCAACCACAACATGTTAGTTATGTTTTTCCTGCCGCCTACCTGTCAGGATCTTGGGTCCGTTGCTGAGCCACCTGCTGCTCCATTATTTCCTCTCCTTGCTGGGCTTGGAGGTGCACCTGTAACTTTTCCTGCCCCCTTCACTTCCTGCTGGGCTTGGGAATGGGTGGGATGTTTGTTTGTTCGTTTTATTATTTATAATGCGCGAGTGTACCCAAGGGTATCAGGGCGCAGCCTTTACAAGAAATTGCGAAGCTTAATCACAAGTCATAAGGTATACACAAGAACAGTAAGTTACACCAAAATTATATACATAACAACAATGAAGTACATGGATATTATGTACATATATACACGTGGGCACACGTGGTTACATTGTGTGTAGGTAACATGGGAGGGGGACAGCCTGACAGTGGAATATCTTTGACAGCCTACGTTTTCAGCCAAGAAACTACTTTAGATCGGAAGTTCTGGTAGGGCAAGTCTATTCTGAGATTAGGTAGTAAGGAGTTCCACAGTTTGACTGCCTTCACTGGGAAGCTGTTGCCCCCTATGGTAGCACGTTTAAAATTGGGGACAGAGAGGCAGTCTTCGTAGGCAGTTCTGGTAGGTCTCAAGGAGGAATGTCTATGGAATCTATTTGGTTGGTCTCCTAGGCCACTTGCTGAGCAGGGGGCCTGGTTGAGCTCTCTCTTTTCCTGCAGGTCCTGCTGGGAGGTCACAGTGTATGGCCTCGTTGGAGTCTTCTACTCGGCCGGAGAGTTGCTCCGGGCCCAGCTGTTGGAGAGTGGGGGTTGGCCACTAGACACCCATATCAGGTGTAGAGGGGCAGGGATTTCTTCCCCTCTGTGGTGCCGGGATGCTCTGGTCCCTCTCTCGGGCTCTGCTTTCGGTTGTACGGAGACAGGGATTGGGAGGAGGCTCTGGTTTGTGCGACCGCCTCTACCGGTGGTCGCATTACTTCCTGGACCTAGCGGGGTGGGGATCAAGGCAGGGCCTGGTGTCTCCATGAGGCCCTTTCTATATAAAGAAAAGAAAAGCAACACATTTGTAATGGGGCATGCACGTGTCTATCAGAGGCATAGTCAGGACTGTCTAAGAAGTGGGGCCTGAATCTAATCTATTTGGGCCCACCACACTGACAATAACATCTGTAAATTGCTACACAGTACAGCAAAGTGTGTATTTATAGATTCTGGGTGGGCCTTGCCCACCCAGGGCCTACCCTGTCTACGCATCAGGCACCTATGTCCATGGTGTGTTGTCATGCGCCCCCACTGGCAGCCCACGCATGTGATAAAACTATATAATGTGCATTTTGGTACACGCACAAACTTTAATGCTGGGGGTGGGGGGCTGTGAGAGGCTTCTTGCTGCTTAACACTAGCACCCTTCAGGCTGCCTGACCTGGTCAGCTAGTCACAGGATGACCGAGGTGCATGGAGGAGATGTACATGGGCGGGCCTGCTTGTAATTGAGTACGCCTGGTGGTCTTTGCTGCTTTATTTTAAGGCGCGCTGCTTCAGTTCACTTGGCTTCTGGTTTTTTGCTGTACTGGTGCTCTGCTCTTGGTGTCCTCCTGCAGGTTTTGTTGGTCTCTGCTGCTGATTTGTGGACCTTTTTGCTCCTGTTTGCCTGTTGTTTATGCTACTTGTACCTAGATGCCGTGGCTCCTGGGAAAAGGTGGTGCAAGCTGAAGCAGGTGGAAGGTGCTACAACATGTTCCCTATCTTCCTCTACTGACTCTGACCAGCATAATCCTCTAAGCATAAGAGGGCTCCTGTGCTGTTGAATAAGTTGTTGGGCCACATTTGCAGGTGGGTCCTCAGAAGGGAGGCTGGTGTGGGGATAAAACCTGGGCGCTCCAAATATCTGGTGCTGTCATCTGTGTTCTCTTCTGACACAGAGTCTTCATCATCTCCCTCTACGGTGCAGGCCGATGCAGTCGATCATAAAGGGAAGGATCTGGAGAAGGAGGTCCTGGTTTATGTGTTGGTGTGTCGGCTAGATCCAGGCCTCCCCCACTCCAGTTTAAACATACTATCAGGGCGGGACTGACATTGATTCTGGAGATTCGGGAGGACGTTCTGGAGGACTAGAGGGAGCCTGAAAGGGTTGTGGTTACTCACTTTATGGCTAAACATTAACCCCTGCAGGGGGAAGAGGATGCACTACCACAAGTGATCCGGGTGGATACTATCTTGTGGATTCTGGTGGGTCACTCATTGATAGCAGCTGAGGAGGCAGCCTTTTGGGATACAGTCGATTAAACAGGTGATTCAGTGCTGAATAAATCTTACACATGGGTACACATGGCCTTTTGGGATGCAACGTATACCTCCTACATGGCTAAGACTGCTTTGGGTGGTTTTCAGCAGTTGGCTCGGCCTGTGAAGGAAGGAATGGACTGTGCTCCCCTGCTGAAAGGTATGCAGTCGCAGGTGGAGAACCTGTTGGATTTGGCCTATGATGGGGTTAGTGCTGCGGTCGTTACCATGGGTGCTTATGTATTAGACCAGCGTCACTTGCACAGCAGGACTGGCATTCTGATGGGCATCAGAAGGCTGTGGCCTTGAAAATCCCATTTGATGGCAAGATGTTGTTTGGTGATTCTCTGGAGAACAAGGTCCCTTGTGTCTTCAAGGAGAAGAAACACGCTTACAAAGTTTGTCTTCACTCTGTTAAGGATTTCAATCAGGTGACGCACACCTTAGTCTCGGCCCAGAATGCAGCGCACAATTGAAATGCTTATGTTTTAATGTTAAATTTAATATTGAGATGGTACACCACTCATATCACACCCCCTTTTCAAATACCCCGGGTCACAATGGACCATGAACCAAGCTGGTTGATAAAATGTAATATTTATTTTAAAATTCAAAAGAAATCATACAATTTTTTTGGGGCAGCAATCAACAATGAGGTGATAAGAACAATAAGAATGTAAGCAATGCACTTAGTTTAACCTTTTATTGACACAACTACAAAACACCCGGGAATAAGAGCACTTTTTGATTTTAGGTAAAATAGCATTTGAGTTAGAACTTCCACCTGGAATGTTCCCTCAACCCACAAATAATCAATTCTAAGTGGATAAACAAAAGCAGCAGGTAACCATGAATGACAAATGGACAACAGAATTGAAATCCAAACTTCCCTCCCCAAACAAGAGAGAAAAACGGATTTTAAACTCTGGCAATGCTTAAAATGACGCTCGGAAATGGATGAATAAAACAATGAATGTGTATAAAGGTCTTGAAACAAAACAATTATTTACTGGAGCAACACTGAAAAGATACTAGCAATCACAAGCAACGGATTGAGCAAAAGCATACAATTTTGAAATTGAATGGAAGATTTAAAACAGTTTATAATCAAAATGACACGTTGGAAATTTAGCAAACTTTTGCAATTCTCACCTGAATTTACCAAAACGTTTTTTAATAAAAACGGGTGAAATATTAAAAATTGCGATATTTTTGTGTTGGGGTGTAGCTATGGATAATAGGTATAATATGAAAGTGAAATGAGGTCTCTAACTTGAGTGAGTTATGCAAGATCTAGTGAGGTGCGTTTTGAGAAAATGGAAGCGCGAAAAAGGAAAATAAATCAGTTTTGACAAGAACAATTTTACTCTACACTACCAGATTGAGACACAGTAAGCTCCAGGGTTGACACGCAAATTCAACCCTAGCACCTCCGCGCATGCCCTGGCGGAACCAGTTCGATCACTCGAAAGAGGACTAAGGGCTTAGGATTTCACGAGACAAAATTATTAAAGATGTTGGCGCTAACACAAGAAATCAAAGCAGGGTTTCAGGAATTATTTTTTGACAATACTACAAGTTATCAAGATAAGGATAGGATGATTTAGAGAGTGGAACTAAGTTCAAGGCAATGCAAGGTATACTATGATTTTCTATGGTTCCTATTGATACTCACAGTCCACATTTTAGTTTGGATTTTGGACAGTCAGCAGTCTGGTCACCACATGCGTCTGGTCTAACAGCGGACAAGATCAGCGGGACAGGATCAGCTGGGCAGGGACTGGATACCAAAGGATAGTTCTTCTGGACTGGCAATTCTGGTCACTGGATACTTCAGGTCAGCAGGGTAACAGGATGGCAGCAGCATGCAGTGAGTGGTGGAAAGCCAAGCTGGATTAGGATGCCAAAAGTGCCACCATTAGTGGGCTTTAACATTGTAGGGTATGCCTTGCTGGAGCAGGATCAGCAATGCTTGGGTTTTGCAATGGGCCCTGGAATTGTATCAGCAATGCTTGGCCTTTTAGTTGGAGTCTGGAGTCTGAAAGATGAAACAGGAACTGGAACGCAGCGCAGGAAATCAGGTAGAGTGTCTGTCCCGGTTCTTGTCAGGGACCCTTATTTATAATGCAAAAAGACATCATGAAGGTAGAGGCTGTGCAGGGTTAACTACGCCCACCCCTAAACTACTTGGATTGGGCAGGGGAGCTAGTCTCTGCCTCGCTCTCAGTTAAGAGAATAATGTCAGGTTTATGAGGTGAGGTTTACAATGTCCAAACACTCCCACATTTACTTTACTTAAAATCCAATTTTGCCAAAAACATATATTTCTTCACTTGCAATCTCTTGGCAAATTATACACACAGGTTACATATAATGTGCAGCCCAGTTCAGTCCAATCCTCAGGTTTGTGCAAACTTGGTTCGCCTTTCTGATACATTTTGGTAATTTTATACATTAAAGATTTTTACTAAAATTCCACAATTTTATACACAAATGCAAATTGTCACCAGGGATGTACGTACAAAATGTCATTTTTTCCACATTAATACTTTCCTTGGAATCTGTCATTTTGTGTAACTTCTGTTCCCCATGCAGCAATGAGTGCTACCAAGTTTTAAAAAATAGCCCATAAAATTATATTTAAAACTGTGAACTTTTAACATTTTTGTTAATTCTTGCTACAGAAATAAAACTCTTTCAAGATTCTTTATGACACAGTCTTTGTAACCAGAATGCAGTCCCTTTGTTACTAGATCCTGTTTTCTTTTCTTTCTCCAACTGCAAGCAGCTGTCATTTCCTTCCAGGCAAGGGGGGGTTTCCAGTCTTAATTGAAGGTTTTATTGCCCCTTCACAATTGACAGGTGGGTGTCCCAGGACTGCTATTGTCCCAGCGTGGAGCACAGACGAATGTCCGACGAGCGTGTAAACTTTCATTGTCCTGTCCCATACAAAGTTTTTCAAGCTAGCACTTCGCACCTACATGTCCTGGATTTATGGTGTATCTCCCTTCCTTAGGGAAGTTTCATGGCTGGCAACTGGAATGACAGGTTTTTCAGAGAGTTTGCAAATCTATCCCATGTGTTTTAAACTGTTTAATTTCTTACTTTGGGTCTTGACTTAAACAAACCTGTGAAAGAAGATAGCCTGCGTGTGTATTATCACCACTAACATCATCCCTTTATATTGCTAAGTAAACGGGCTTTCATTAACAATTGCGTTTTAAACAGGCCATTTTTTTCTCTTCAGTCAGCACAGCCCATGTTTCCACATTTGTTAAAAACTGCCAGCATTTTTTTCTTTAATTCTGTTTGCAGCTCCTCAGATGGCAAACACTGTCTTTGCAGCTGTAGTCATTTCCTTGCAGCAGGAGTTTTATCCAAAGTATAGATGCATTTGCACTTGACCTGGCTCAAAGAGTTAAAAGTCTCTTTGAACTGCGGCGCCTGGATACATTTTGGCAAGAAAAACACGTGTGTTCCTGTATGAGTGAAAGAAAGTTGCTTGTTGATTTCTTTCAAATCTACTTTGATAGGACCTGTTCAGAAACTATGCCCGGTTTTTCTGAGGCACAATGAATCATCCTGGTCCTGGCAGAGCCATTTACATCACAGTGGTGTCAGAATGCACAGATGTAAATAGCATAAAAACATCATTTGGAAAGGGTGAAAAAAATGCTTCATTATGAGGAATCTTTGACTTTTGCAGCAATGCAGTGCTGCCTGTTCACTTGATTCCATATATGCTTCTAAACACACTGGCATACTTTTTCATTGTGTCCCCTTCTTTAATTTTGCCTGAAGTGTGCTAGGCAGGATGGTACAGCCATCTTTTGTTGCTGCCAAGTTTTGAAGTCCTAGTTCACACAGGAGCCAGCACAGCCAGGTTGCTGTTTCTTGCGCAAATGCAGCTTAGTGATGTGAGGCAATGCTGTTGAGTGGGTCAATATATCCCACAGCTCTGAGGTTAAGCCCCAGGATGTGGCTTCTGGTGACCGTAAGAGGTTTCAGAGTCATGTGGTGTCCAGGGAAAATTTTCATAAGCTTCCTGATGGAAGTCTGTTCTGAGGGATGCAGAAGTCAGGCAAACCCTTTGTTCCGGCACCTTCACAAAAGACTTGTCACCAAATGTATTGGGTCCATGCACTGTTGGTTCTGACCAGCCTGGAGGGCCGAATCTTCTGACCCGTGGGTGGACAGGATTGTACAGTGTGGATCACATTTTTTACCCTCTCCCATACTTGGGAGCATTGGCAGCTCCACTACCAGGAGGGCCGAGATTTTTTTGGCCATAACCCAGAGTGTCCTGGAATGTTTGACGAAAGGGGCTGGCAATTCAGGAGGTTCGCAGGATGGAGTGGGTCAGAAGGATCTACTATTTGTTGTGCTCAAACATAATGGCAAGTTCTGGCTGATCATGGACCTCAAGAGGATGAACAAATTTGTGCTCACCCTGCATTTCAAGATGAAGAGTCTTTGATGGATCATCCTGTTGTTGGAGGATTTAGACTATTTGCCATGCCTGGATCTCCACAGCGCCTAATTTCATGTGTCCATTCAGAGTTTGTATCATAAGTATCTGTAATTTCTCTTTGTAGGCAGGCCTTTCCCATTCTGGGCCCTTCCCTTGAGTTTGAAGACAGCTCTCAGGGTATTAATGAAGGTGTTGTGCCCAGTGGTGGCACTCCTTCATGCCATGGGAATAAAGGTGTCTCTGTACCTGGATTATTGGTTACTCAAGGCTTCCTAAAGGAAGTTGTTGAGGGAGCAGCTAACCATTGTCTGTGGAGTGTTGAAATCTCAGAGGTTACTGATAAATTGGGACAAATCTTGTTTGGAGCCTTATCAGGATCTACAGTATACAGGGGCCTGTTTCTGGACTGTGCAGAGGCAGGTTCTGCTGTCACTGGACTGGGCAGTCTACATGCCGCCTCTTTTGGGGCCTCTGCTGCACAAGGGCTGGGTAAGGGCCAGGGAACTTCTCTGGGTACAGTGTCACATGGCAGCGTGTGTCTTTGTAGTCCTGTGGACGTGTCTGCACATGTGACCGCTGGTATCCTGCTCTTGGAGGACAAATTGCCAGATGTGCGAGTGTCAGATTGCCATTCCCCTGGATCTGAATGTTTAGCTCCAGTGGTGGATGAGTCTGGACTATGTAAGGGTGTGGAGTGAGGAGACTGACACCCAGGTGGCATAACTCACAAATAAATGTTTATTTTTGGTTTCAAAGGAAAAGAAAACCCTACCTATCCCTGACTCTAAGAGGGGATTCCCTGCCTCAATGTAAACATTAAGGGTCCTGTTAGAATGTCCAAAACCAATTAAGTCCAATGTCCTATGTTCAAAAACCTCACCCTGTCCCTAACTGACTTTAACAAACACACAAAGGTTGGTGGTCCAGAAGAATGGCTCCCTTCTTCTGGACATCAGGTGCATACCTAGATTCTCCCTGGGTAGTTCCACCTGAGAGAAAGACTCCCTTTCCCCAGATGGCAATCCTTTTCCTCAAGAGCTCAACAAAGCAATGTTCCACTCAACGCAAGTTTACTTTATAAAGTTCCACTGCATTAAGGGGATGTCTCCCTCCCTCTAACCTTTCTTTTCTTTCTTTCTCCCAAAACAAAACATAAAAGTTCCCTTCACCAGGGGGAATGGCTCCCTACCCCTGGCCTTTCTCAGGCTTGTATGACACAACAACACAAAGTTTTCTTCGCTTAAGGGGGAATATCTCCTTAAACTCATAAGAACCTTTCACATTTTACAACAACTTTACACATTTTTTAAAGTCTCGTATTAACACTTCCCATATTACCCTTAGAATAAATTAAAAAATCTTCTATCAATAACTATTTCGACGAATAAATACAATCTGATAACATCCTGGCAACTAAAATACAACTATGCACTTTATTAATCAGGTTTAGTCAATTTAACATGGAGTACTCAATCTACTTAAGTAATTCCTTTATCTTTCACCATACATTATAAAGGGCTATGTGCATGGTTTTGTTCTCTGAATGCAAACATTAGCTCCAAAAAGCATCACTCACTGCCCCTTCATAATTATACACAATCGTTCCTCGCGCACCATCCCTTCATAATTATGCATCATCTTTCCTAGCTCACTATCCCTTCATAATTATACACCATTTCTCCTAGCTCACTATCCCTTCATAATTATATGCCATCCCTCCTAGCTCACTATCCCTTCATAATTATACACCATCCTTCCTAGCTCACTATCCCTTCATAATTATACACCATATTTAATAGCTCACTATCCCATCATAAATATCCACCATTTCTCCTAGCTCACTATCCCTTCATAATTATACGCCATCCCTCCTAGCTCACTATCCCTTCATAATTATAAACCATCCTTCCTAGCTCACTATCCCTTCATAACTATACACGTCTTTCATACCTCACTATCCCTTCATAAATATCCACAATTTCTCCTAGAATGTTCACATATAAAAAGCCATTTTCTCGACATTCTGTGAGTTCATGGCGCGCAGTTTCCTCTCCACCATTGATTATGCAAATACGACATGATGTGTCTTTTCTATTCAAGTTCCGGGCCAATGTTCGCCAATACTGGCAGTTTGTTTATTCTTAATAACTAAATAAATCAAAGCAAAGTGGGAGACGGGCAAGATTTCAAATAGCTTTGGTGAGCCCTATATTTATGGATTAGTGTTAACGTTTCAGAATGACTTTTTCGTTTTGCCAATTGTGTATAAATTTAAGTCCAATCCCACCTTTCTATTTTTGCAAAAAATGTATTTTGTAACACTGGTTATTCTAGGTCCCAATCAGGTTTCCAATAAGCTCAAACATTAGATTAACCAGTTTAGTACATGTATTATCAACACCAGTATCTGCTTCTTCACCCAGCCATTTCAATGATGAGCACATTGGCCTGGTCTTGCGTTTGATGTATAATAAACACCTTCTGTTTAAGGCTAGAGAAGTTAATGAAGATAAACTTAGTTCCAATCTTAACAATCCTACTGACACACTTGGTACTAGTCTTAGGATTCACCTCCAAAACATTCCCTCTTAGACTTTCAACCACGCTGAAGTCTGTCATACACAAGGCCTCAAGACTGTATTGCATAGTGGGGCTAAAGTATTGTTTGATTAACAATAATATTCCGCACAACATATAACCAGAGTACTCACCCACAAACCTTGCTATCATGCTGTTAGAGTGACCACCTTTCTTTGCTTCACGTCTATGATTCCTCGGTAATCACTGTTGGTCTTACGCTCTATGCCCAGGTATTTAAAACTAGTCACTTTTTCAATACGATTTCCCAATATCGTCATTCTAGGTATACTCATCTCCCTAAGGGCACAATATAAGACCTTGGTTTTCCCATAATTAATTTTCAGGCCAGCTGGAGGTAAATGAACACAGGTTCCAGCAATGAAGCCACAGGTGCACCCAATGCACTCCAGAGGGCTACTTAAGGCACACCCCTACCCAGAAGACTGTTTCCAACACCATGCTGCCATTACTTGCTGCAAGTTGGGACAGGCAGCTGCTCATGCTGCACCTGGAAGTGGAGATGTCGGTCAACCAGGCCAGGGCACAGGGACTACATACAGGTGGTGGGGAGGAGGAGAAGAGTGACGGGTGCCCAAGGGGAGCCCAAGCAAGGGTCAGGCCCTCACCCTGGACCTTCACTGACACCCAGTCTTTTATTTTATTTATTTATTGTTTTTAACTGATATAATCAACTTTTACAACTTATTTTTAACATATCAAAATGTGAAATACAATATTAGCCAAAAATTGTAATACATATCACAAGGGTAAAAAGGCAACACCACTGTTAAGAAACTTAAAAGGGGTATCAGAATTATATACATTCTCATAAATAACAACATATTTAAAACAGAATCAAAACTTCAATATTCCAGTTCATACAACAAATCAAATTTGAATGTACTACTAAGCCTATTATTCTATGTGTTTTTCATTAGTTTCAGCAAATATTGCATTAAAAAATTGTGCAATCGATATACGAACTGTCAATTTGGGATTATTAAAAAGATGTTGCCATGTCACACTTGTTTCCATATTAACATATAACATTGCACATTCTATTTTTCTCCTAAGATTAAATAGTCTAGGGCAAACCGTTAGACAGTGCTCTAATGTTTCTTTGGCAGATTTATTTTCACAAAATCGATAGTAATTTAGTTCCTTCGATATTAACTTCTTTCTCACCAAGATTTCCCTCGTTGGCCAAAGATTCAACCTGAACCTGTGATATTGATTATGGAGTTAAGGGCAGGGCGCTTAACAAGGTAATCAGCCATTGTGCGAAAACGCTTGTGTGTAAATGGGTTGGACCGGAAATCTTTATAATTTAAACACAATTTGAGATTTTCTATCCAGTCATTCTGATACAGTTTTGCCTTAGCATGTTCAGAATTTGTCAAAAGTAGATCTAAGGTTAATGAGGCATCAGCAAGTGCTTCTAATGTATAGTCGCACCACATTTTAGTAAACTTCTGGTCCCGTGCCATTAGATGTCAGCCATAATTCCCAATAAATTACCTGATGATAGCCCTAGAATACTTTTCCTGAGTAAGGCTGCCATTCTCCATTTTACTTGTATTTCAAGTGTGAGTAGGCCAAGTTCATGCCTAATTAGTGGTAGCGGCACAGATGCTGGTAAATTCAGTAGTTGTCTCCAATACCAAGATTCATAGTTTTGCCAATTAATGTTTTGAAGCATGAAAGTCTCAGTTCCATATAATAATTTAGGAATCACCTTTTGTTGATAAAATGTCATAATGTGTGTTAGGGTAAATTTCCCAAATTTGCCCTTTAGTACCTTGGCTTGACATATTAGAGACTGTAGTTTGGTACACATATCTAATTCAATAGCTTTGTTAGATAGAGATTTCACAATGCTTACTCCCAATGATTTATACTGCTGAACTTTGATTAAGCATTCGTTTTGAAGGTACCAATTGTACAATTTTCTTCTGGTGTTTTTATGCGGTCGACACATCATAATCTGTGTTTTTTGAAGATTAATAATCAAGTTGTTATTGAATAATTACTTGTCCAGTTTATTAAGCAAAAGTTGAAGGTCCGTTGGTGTTTGAGATATAAGAATAAGATCATCAGCATAAAGTAAATGCGAAATTGCAAAGCTCCCTAATTTGGGGGCATGGCAGTACCCAGACCGTAGTTCTTCACCTAGGTCAAGCAAGAAAAAATTGAAAATTGTTGATGCCAATATGCATCCCTGCTTTACACCTCGATATGTATTAAAAATTGCAGATAGTTGTCCTGCTGAAGTTAGTCTCACCTGTACTGAAGTGTTGGAATGGAGTCTCATAATCAAAGATAATATAGAGGTGGGAAAATTATGTTGGATAAGTTTGCAATATAGAATCTCACGATCAATAGAGCCAAATGTAGAGTGGAAATCTATATTTGCTATATGCAGGTTTTGATTTTTGATGGCATATTTTGATTTTAACATATTCAATACCATTAAATTCGGGATGGTGCCCAATCCTGCCTTAAACCCATTTCATACGGGTCACAAAGTTGATTCTCACATGTCCATTCATTAAAGTCCCATAAAATCAGTCTTGAATTTTTTTTTTCCGGGGCATCCAATAAATAAATTGGTCTATAGGTAGCTGCTTGAGAGGGGTCTCGTTTTTTATAAATGGGAACAAGTATTGAATGTTCCCACAATGCTGGAATAGTTTGTAATAAATTGATTAATGTAAATATATTAAATAATATATTAGACAATAGCTCTGGGTGCTTCTTGAATGTCCTATTAGATAGCCCACCTGGACCACAGGCTCCTGATTTGCTGATTTTGTTTATGTAAAATGTAATATCCTCTAAATCAAATTTTTGATTGAAATTGCCCCAGCATTCAGTTATGTTAGCAACATTATTTGTCGGGGCTCATAAAGTTCCAAAAAATGAGTACTCCAAACCTGTTCAGTAACATTGTTCGCTTGTACAATTGTTTGTGAAAGATGCACCGTTTGATTTAATAGAGACCAAGTATCAGCCATGCTCTTGGTCTGAATTGCTGTCAACATACTTTCTCCGTCAAGCTGATATCTTTTGACTTTAGTGCCTTCTAGCCAGTTTGTATATGTAGTCTTGATTTTAATCAAATATGAAGCTCTCTCTCTAGCTGTTTTTTTAAAGGAGTCTCTCTTTTGCTGACGATATTCAGTCTTCCTTGCTCTAGTAGCCACATCATACACATGTTTATACGGTCGTAAGGTTTGAAGACTAAACATGCCTCTGTTGCTTGTACTTTGGAAATGCTGCAACATGTCTGAATAACAGGCTGGGTTTCAGATAAATCTGCTTGATGCTCATGGCATTGTGAAGCCAAGTGCTTATTCAATGATATTAATGATTTAGCAGACCATCATAGGCGATTACCCCTATTATTAACCATTAAGTTATCATGCAAAAGGTCCCTCTGCGTGGTTACAGTAGAATTCGTACTTAGCCATTGAGTTACAAGCTGACTATGGTCACTATGCTTATTTTCTTGTATGCAAAACGTTGTTATACTGTGGAACATGTACGTATTCACATATATATAATCAATTGTTGAGCAGCTACTACTTCGCTGACTGTTATACTGTGGAACATGTACGTATTCACATATATATAATCAATTGTTGAGCAGCTACTACTTCGCTGCCACGTAGGTCGTGGGTGGATATCAGATGGAAATGTTCCATTCAATCAAATCAAATTATAGTTAGATTTGCAGCTCTAAATCAAATTTTTGTTACCCATTTTGCCAATCTAGATATATTTTTTGAAGCATATTCAATTGTACACTCAAGATTAAAGTCTCCAGCGATTATAATTAGGGAGACTGTTGTGTCCATTGCTATCAGGTTAAGCAGTTCGCCAAGTGTTTTTATAAAGCTGTCATCCGATATTCCCGCAGGATTCCAATATACCTTAATTAAACCATATGTGTCATTGTGAATTTTCACTTTAACCAACTGCATGAATTTAGTTTGGTATTGCCCATTCTTCTGAACAGATATTATGTTCTTTTTTGATAGCCATGAGCAAGCCAGATGATGGTCTGCCTTGCACTGCCTTGAGAGCTAGATTTAAAAATAAATTATAATTGTCCCATACTGGAATTGTCACTAACCAAGTTTCTTAAAGCATCAATATGTCATATTGGGTCAAGTGACTATCATTATTATTTATCAAATGGGAGAATCCTCTCGTGTTCCAACTTAAAAGCATGATGCTTTGATGATTAGGAAGCTGTTCTAGCTAGGAAAAGTTATTGGGCTTGTTGTGTCTGCAGTCAGCCGTATTACCCAGCAAGGTTCTTGATTTATGAGCCTCAAGGTTAGAGCATGTACTTCTTGTTTGATATTGTATTTTCATTCCCTTTTCGCTGCCCACTATAGGTTCTGTACAAGAACAAAACCCAGCATCAGCAGTTCCTTTTTAGCAAGCCAGATGGTATTTTGGACCAACCTGGATTTCATCCAAATTCGTACACACTGTAAGTTGGATTTCATTGGAAATTCCACCAGCACCAAATTAGTGGTGGTGATATCTTCCAGTGTCGGTATATCAGAAGAAATGGCCAAGATAGACCGCCTGTTCAGGACATAATGGACCGAAGGACTCTGTTTACAGGCCAACTTCAATGAGAAATTGTCCGGATACTTTTTGTTTTGACTTTCAAGAAGGCCACTACTTGCCAATTTAACAAGTCTCTCTACCGCAACGTTAGTGCCCAAGACAGCTTGTATTATTTGAATTATTTCAGGTGCAACCTGAGCTAGCAAGGCATTTACCATCTGGTGATATTAAAGTCTCTTTCTCAATAAGCCCAGTAAAATCATGCTTCTGCTGATTAGAAGCCACCACAACTGTGTTCTTTATTACCTGCCGATATCATTTTATTGGCTTTTTGCCCCGGCAGATGTATTTCATTTTCCATTTGATCTTTAAAGGAAACACTTTTAGTGTTACTTTTGGCTGGAATTCTCAAGGAAATGCAGGAGTCATTAGGCAAAGCTGCTGCCAGTTGACTGCTCACATAGGCATCAACTGCTTTCCTTATCTGTTGACGATGGTACTCCCTGAAATTTGCAGATGAGTTCAGGTCTTCATGAATAAGACGATTAACTGACGCAGCATGTTGAGGTGTTACCACTTTGGGGCTTTCTTGCCTTTGTTGCAATGTTACCTCCCTTACTAAAGCGTTTAAGGGTTCATACAAAGGGGGCCGACCAGAAAGGTCGCCCTCCACTATGCTCATTTTGTTAGAATTCATATTCTGATTTTTCTTAGATATGGCTTTGGCACTCGCTATAGAGTTTTTAGCCGGTAACTTCAGCTTTTTGATGAAAGTTTGTGTCTCTGAGCCTTTCTTATTGGTTGTATTGGGGTAATTTTTTGACAACTTAGAATGCAAGACTACAACTGGTTTTGTGCTGCGTCTGGCATCTTTCCCAAAGATAGTATATACAACTTGTGACGATTTCTTCATCTCCTGAGAAGTTGCAGCTAAATCATGAGCTTTGCTCTGCGATGGGTTATTTGGCCCTTTTTGCAATTTTACTCTATCACAAGTGGAATCCAAATTATTAATAATCTTAGTGATTTGTGGAATTGGGTTAAATGACAAATTAGGTCCTTGAGGCATTGACCCTGAGGATAGAAGAGACTGAGGGAAATCAAGCTCCAATGTTTATTGCCACCGTGCAGGTAGCCAAAGCTGGGGCTATAGCTGACCGGGCTTGACATTTGTCTCGTAATTTCTGAGTACGGTTTTGTTGCCATAAAAGCACATTTTCAATTTGCAATGCTTGCAAGTTTACTTTGGTGTTAACAGTTTCAAATAGCTTAGTCAAGGTGGATAAAGAGAGTTGCATAGTGTTCAGTGCAATTTCCACCAAGGTGTGGCTAGTTGGTGCAGTATTAACACCATCCGCTTTATTGTAAGGTGCTGAGATGGTTGTTGGTAAAATCGGCACAGAGCTTACTGCTGATTTCACGGGACTTCCTCGGGTCTAATCGCCGGTGTAGCGCAAACTCTATGTGGCATGGGGACACAAAATGATACATGACTGCTAGAATCACAAGAACTAATGCTGGAGAACATGACAGGTGATTTATACAAATTATCATAGAGGAGCTTCAGAAAAAAAACATGAGTTAGATAAGTTCAAATCAATTATTACAGCATCAGACACCCCCCCCTCAGAAATGCTCATATTGACTTCAATTGGAGCAGTAAGTGGTATAATATTCAAAAGGCTGTTGTCAGTTATTGAAGTATTCAATCTCGGTAGTTCTGCAATTGGTACATGACTAAGCTTTGAGATGGTAGTTGACGTATGTTCCTTTTGTGGAACCAAAGTTCGGGGACCAACATTAACCAAAGGAGCAATCAGAGCAGATCCAAGAGTACCCACTCCATTTCGCGTGACAACATCTGCAATGTTCAAAGGATCTGTGCAGAATTTCCTGATATCAATACAGTCCTTTGTGCAAGTTTTTAGAGTTGCAGCTTTCCGCGCGGCCTTTGGGGTAGACGTATGATTTAGTATGCAATTTTTAGTATTAATAATAATCATTTTGCATTTATATAGTGCTATGAATCCTCAGGTATCTGAGCGCTGCTTATTATTACCCACCGTGTGTGGTGCTCATTTATCGACCTTGGAAGGATGAAAGGTTGAGTTTGGCCCCGCCGGGATTCGAACCTGCGTTAGCAGGCTCTGCACGGATGTCAAAGCAAGCGCTCTACTCGCTGTGCCACTTGACCGGTTGCCTCACAGCAGCCTTTATGGCTGTCAGGTGTTTTAAAGTTAATAGCCCCTGCGGCATACCAGATTTAAGTGAGGTGCCCATTGCAACACCGCGGCTAAAGAAAATTCTGAGCAAATCCCGAAGTCCACTCAGCCACGACGCTGCGGCGAAGAGGCAAAGAGGGACGTGATGGGACTTGCGCGCTAGTGCGCCTTGGCTGGTGCTTTTAATGTCACACAGTAGGGGGGCGTGGCTTACACATATTCTTGAGAATCTAAGTAAATAGAGAATAACTGGAGGTCAAATATTTTTTTCAAAGTATTTTGCACACTCCTTATAATAGTTCAAGAAGCAATCCGTACCATGGAGCAACCAGGAAGTAATCTGCAAAAGTCACGTTGAAAGCGTTTACACACAGCGTCCTCGGCAAAGAGGGTCTTGAGAGGACTTGCTCGGAGCACGTGCGCTGGTGCGCGCGGTCTGCTGCTTTTAACGTCACACAGTAGGGGGGTGTGGCTTACACGTATTCTTGAGAATCGTGGGGCAACCAGGAAGAAATTGTAACGCTCACCTGGTATCCACGGGGACGTCACTCAGCCTGTTCTGGCCTCTTGCGACCTCAAACCCTTCCCTGGAGTCTACTCGACTGGAGACTGGGCCTGAAACACAGGATTGGTAGAGTTTAACTCCCTATTGTTTCTGTGTGCTTGAACCCCTTCTTTCCCGGGGTCCAACCCTTCCCTTCGATCCAAAGTTCACCTTGTTTTCTTGGAAAGTGTGCTCTCTGTCCTGCTTTCAGCACATGGGCGCGTTGATTGATACAAATTGAGTACCTCGGTCTGAGACTAAAACTGAAGGAAACCCATGGAGCCGTACGATGCCTTCAAGAAATTCCTTTGCCAGAGTGCAAGCATTTGGGAGCCCCTTAAGAGGAATGAAATGTGCCATTTTTGAAAATAGGTCCACAACCACAAGAATAGTGTTAAACCCTTGACTGGGTGGTAAATCAGTAATAAAATCGAGGGATAACGTGTGCCAGGGTACTGGTGGGATTTCAATGGTTGTAATAGCCCAGCCGGTTTCTGCTTGGATGACTTGTTTTGAGCACACACTCCACAAGATAGGATGAATTGGATAAGGTCTTTACGCCACGTGGGCCACCAATAATTTTGTTTTACCTTGGCTAGGGTTTTAGCGATTCAGGGGTGGCCCTCGATCAAGGAATCATGATAACCGGACATGACTTGTTCTCGTAGTTCTTGGTTTGGTAAGAATAAACGATTCCTGAAGTAGGGCAACTGATGTTTTATCATGTAATGTTCTCCTTGTGCACTCCATGCTTGTAATTGCTCCGGACTCATCAGATTTTGGATTTCTTCATGTACTTCTTTCTGAGTTATGGTTGCTATGATTCCTAGGAGCTTGTCACTCGGGATGATTGCTATTGGATCAGGGGTCTGATACCCTTGCTCTTCCACCCCCATACAGGAACGGGCATCAGCCTTCCTGTTTTTCACCCCTGGTCGAAATCTAATCACGTAGTCATGTTCAGCAAAAAAAAGAGCCCAACGTAGTTGTCGTGAGGATTGGGCCTTTGCCGTTTTTAGGTACTGGAGGTTCCGGTGGTCTGTTATTACGGTGATTGTGTGTCTGGCACCCAAGAGGCTGACTTAATGGCCAGGAGTTCTTTGTCTGTGATAGCGTAATTGAGTTCATGGGGTGTGAATTTACGTGAGCAGAAGGCAACAGGGTGTGACTGGCCGTTTCGGGGTCCTTTTGTGAGAGGACGGCTCCCATAGCCATGCTTGAGGCGTTCGTTTCCACCAGGTATGGGAGATCAGGACGAGGGTGGCATAAGATTGGGGCAGATGTGAATCTTGCTTTGAGTTCCTGGAAAGCTTCCTCGGCTTCTGTTGTCCACTGGAACTTTTTGTTGCTTTTCCTTAGCAATGACGTGATGGGTTGCACGATTTGCGAAAATCCTGGGATGAACCGGTGGTAGAAGTTTGCAAAACCCAGCATACTATGAACCCCCTTGAATGAATTTGGGGATGACCAGTTCAGGATAGCATCTACCTTGTGTACATCCATTCGGATTCCATTCGGGCTGAGAATAAAGCCCAGGAATTCCACCTCGGAGACATGGAATGAGCACTTTTCGAGCTTGGCATAGAGCTGGTGTTGATGGAGTTTCTCCTATACGGATCGGACGTGTTTAACGTGGTCCTGCTTTGATGCAGAATATACTAGAATATCGTCGATGTACACTAGAGCACAGACATCAATAAATTCCCGTAGGTCATCGTTCATGGAGTATTGAAATGCTGCAGGCGCGTTGCAAAGTCCATAGGGCATTACTTGATATTCATACAAGCCGTATTTGGTGCGAAAAGCGGTTTTCCATTTGTCCCCCTGTTTTACGCGAACAAGGTGACATGCCCCCCTCAGGTCTAGTTTTGTGTAGAATTGGGCATCTTTGACTTGGTCAAGCAATTCAGGGATCAGTGGCAGGGGGTAGCGTTTTTTTACGGTAATCTGGTTCAGTGCATGATAGTCGATGCACGTTCTCAAGTACCCCTTCTTTTTCGGTACGAAGAATAGAGGACTGGCTGCTGGAAACTTCGAGGGACGGATGAACCTATTGGCCAGGTATTGGTCAAGATAGGCCTTCAGGTGCTGGTTTTCTGGTTCCGTGAGTGCGTAAATTCGCCCACAAGGGATTTGTGCGCCGGATATCAGGTTGATTTGGCAATCGTATGGTCTATGCGGTGGCAGGGTATTAGCCTGTTCTTTCTGAAAGACATCTTGAAAGTCCTGGTATTCACTTGGTAGGGTGCCGATTGCCACAGTCTCAAGCGTGGAGGATCTGGTGTCTATTGGTTGTTTCTCTTGGCGATAACATGTGTGGGCGCAAGTCTCCAGAAAGGCCAATTCTTTTGCTCGCCAATCGATTTGAGGATTGTGAGCTACCAACCATGGCATTCCCAAAATCAACCGGAACTGTGGTGCCTTAATGAGGTCGAAAAAGATAGATTCTTGGTGTCCATCCTGGCACAGAAGGGTTAAAGCTGCAGTGCATTGGGATACTGGACCAGAAGCTATTTCCATGCCGTCGACAGTGGTAACAGTGTCAGTGGTTGAATTAGGGCATAACGGAAGCCCCGTCTTTGCTGCAAGATCCTGGTCGATGTAATTCCCAACGGCTCCACTGTCAATGTACGCTCTTACTGCGTGCATCCAAGATGGTTGTTTGTGATTGATCAAGACCACAGATAGTACAAAATAGGAGGTCTGTAGTTCACTTTCTTCTCTCGACAACCCCTACACTTGCCGGGCTGGGGAGTTTTCTGATTCCTTGATGGTATCTTCCTTGTCCGTGGCCCACACCGTCCTCCTCGGTGGCTTCACAGGGCACTCTTTAAGGAAATGACCTAACCTTCCACAGTACAGACATAACTGCTGCTGTCTCCTTTTATCCCTTTCCTCTTTAGTCAAGGGGGATCTGACCCCCCCAATTTGCATTGGTTCTCCTGAACCTTCCGTTGTGTGGGCAATAGTGTCCTTTGAACGCACATACATAGGGCGAGGGTCCGGTCTGGTTCGATCTTCTCTTCGGTCCTGCAACCTATGATCCAGTTGAACAACAAGGTCAATGAATTCTGAGCAGTCTTTCGGGGGGTTCACTACTTGTGCGAGAACATCCTTGAGCTCCTCCTGCAACCCCTGATGAAATAACGTGGTTCTCTTCTCCACTGGCCATTCTGCTTCAACTACGAGTCTATTGAACGTGGCTATGTATGTTAATAGGTCTTGATTCCCTTGGCGCAGGGACAGAAGTTTGTTGTCCAATGCCTGCCCATGAGTACGACGGGCGAACAGCTTTTCCATCTCCTGCTGAAAGCCCCTGAAGTCATGCAGCAAAGGATCGTCTTGGGCCCCAAAGGGTACAGACCAGCCCGTGGCGCTACCACTCAGGTAGGATAGCACAAAAGCGACCCATGATTGGTCATTCGGAAAGGCCTCTGGTCTACAAAGGAAGTGCAGGCGGCACTGGTTCATGAACGTTGCAAACCTCTTGGGATCCCCCGTAAATCGTTCGGGCGGGGCCAAGGGAACTGCCCCAGGAAGGGTTATCTGAACGGGATTGGCTGATGGTGCTGGCATCGTGGGCCCGCTTCCTGGAAATGGTGCATGCCCTGATTGTGACTGGAGAAGTTGCCGGCTTAAATCATCAGTGCGTTCTTTGGCTACTATCAGCTCTCTTCTTAGGGTGTTCGTCTCCTGTCTGGCTGCATGTACTTTGGAACGTAGCTGCCCCAACATGTGGGCTAACTGGTCAGTTTCTGACGTTTCCATGATGCCCAGGTGGATTTTGATGTGGAGCTTTGTGTTCTGTAACACTCACCTGGTATCCACGGGGACGTCACTCAGCCTGTTCTGACCTCTTATGACCGCAAACCCTTCCCTGGAGTTTACTCAACTGGAGACTGGGCCTGAAACACAGGATTGGTAGAGTTTAACTCCCTATTGTCTCTGTGTGCTTGAACCCCTTCTTCCCCCGGTCCAACCCTTCCCTTCGATCCACAGCTCACCTTGTTTTCTTGGAAAGTGTGCTCTTCGTCCTGCTTTCAGTGCAGGGGCGCGTTGATTGACGCAGGCTTGTTGCTGCCTAGTTACTTCACTGGCAAGAGTCCGACAGGTAAGTATAACAAGTGTTTTGAACTGTTCTCTAACTTCGTTCCTTTCCTTCCTTAGATGATGGCCGGCGTCCGGGGATGGTGACGTGCTGCTGAGATGAGTAGCGCTGAAGGTGAGTGAGAGTGCGATGCGCGATGCGAACCTTTCATATTTGTATTGAACTGAGTTCTTTTTCTGTGTCTTTTAGGTGCCGCAACGTTTTCAGCGTGGATGCTGGTTATGAAGAAGAAATGAGGTGATTAAGCGCAGTATGCGGCGCCTCTAGATGTTTCCACGCTAACCTGGAGTGTCTTTTCCCTCTTGCAGATGCATGAAAAGTTCCGGAGACAGAGTTCCACAAGAGCGGTTCGGATTCAGGTAAGCTTTTGAAGCGTGTACAGTCTTTAAAAATAAGCGAAGATTTGCTGAATGCTTACTAATGCCTTTTTTCTGTTCTTGTCCCTTTTCCTTAGGAAGTGGCGTGCCGGGATGGGAATGACACCGCCGAAGATGCCCGCAGAACAGAAGAAGCGATGAATGATGGGCAGAAGCGCCGCAAGGTAAGGCTGTTCCTAACGGTGTTCTTGTTCTTGCAGGAGCTGAGCGCAGAAGAAAGATGCAGGCCTACTGGAGACCGATCCGAACACGGTGAGTGTCACGCTGCAGGTGCTGAAAACACAAAGCATGTTTTTCAGCTTGGGTGTGGCTTAAATAGTCTCTGGATATCCCAGGTGTCTCTGGGCTGAACCACACCCAAAAGACTAGACTGCACATGCAGTTCTGGAAACCGAAATATGTGGGGGCATCCATCTTGTCCCCATCAAAGCACTACAAGTCCAATCCCCAATGTTATCCTATGGAAGTGAGTGAGTCTGGTGCCACAAGCGCCAAGTCTGACTCCAAGTGGGACTTTGGAGGGATGGAGAGACCCTTTAGGACCATGTAGGTGATTGTGGCCTGGCTCCAGCCTGACATCTTGGAGGGCTGGGGCCATGAGGGGCAGGAATCATGACAGTAATCTGCAAAAGTCACGTTGAAAGCGTTTACACACAGCGTCCTCAGCAAAGAGGGACTTTACGGGACTTGCTCGGTGCCTCAATAAGCAGACCATAACTGAGCTAGTCAGCACAATAGAGGATGACCTAGAGAGCAGGATAAACATTTGGGCAGCCGTGCCCCCACTGCTTCAGCTGGTATCTGTACTCCAATTCTTAGCCACTGGCACCTTCCAGCACTTTGGGGCCATGATGCATGGCATGGCACAGCCCAAATTCTGTGTAGTGTTGGCCCAGATGCTGGATGCCCTCCTGCGGCATTGCACTGCCCACCACTACAGCACAGGTAAATGCCATGAAGGCAAACTTCTATGAAAAAGCCCAAATGCCAACTGTAATATCAGCCCTGGACTGCACCCATGTTGCATTGGTGGCCCCCAGGCCCATGAAGCAGTCTACAGGAATCAAAAGCACCACCACTCCCTCAATGTGCAGGTCACCTATGACCCCAACCTCATCATCACCCACTGCTGTGCCCGCTACCCAGGTAACACCCACGACTCCATAGCCCTATGGAACAGCACACTGCCAGGATAAATGGAGAGGCACAGGGGACAACAGACATATATAGTCGGTGAGTAAATCTGCCTGCAAGCATGCACTGTGAAGCACCAGACCAAATTGGTTGGGGGGAGGTGCACTGAATGACACAAAGCAGGCCTTGACAAGTAAATGCAATTGTATCTCCTGGGTGGCCCCAGCACCAACGTCCGAGTACAAGGTGCATGTACATGTTGGCCACACTTTGCCAGACATGCTGTTCAACACATACAGCATCATTGTAAACCGCACCCATGACTACAGGTACCACAATGCATCATGCATGATCCTAAGAAATACCAAACAAATGCCAACACTGACTTACCTAACCACAGACCTGCCAGTGCCACAGCCATCTAGACAAGCACACTCAACCTGCCATGTTGCCTAACTGCACCAAGACCAGCATGGAAGGACGATGGGAAACCCTGCATGCCACAAGCAAGAGAACAATACACAGGCTGAAGGCCGCCTGCAGGAACACATGCCACTAACAGACACATTACCCAACAACTACAGCAATGTCACAGGGTGCATGCGAAGGTCAAAGAATGCAAGATACCAGTGACACAGCATGCCAAGATTTTGTAGAGGCACAAGCTGTGTGATGGGTCCCCATATGCATGCACATGATGTTGATTGCCCTGATACAAATTGTTAGTCCGCCATCACACATTTCTCAGTGACTGATGAGTGGGCCTCTCCGGATGCAGGTGACTCATGATGTCCACAGCTGGCCTGGCTGATGAACCCTATTGGTGATCCACTAACACCCCACAAGATGGCATATAACCACGCACACAGCAGGACCCATGTGTGCATTGAGCGGACTTTTGGACTCCTGAAGGCAATTTTTTTATCTGCCTAGATCACACAGTCGGAGCCCTAATGTATGCTCCTGAAAATGTAGGGAAGATCATGCTTGCATGTGCTATGTTGCACAACATTTGTGTTAGGTGTAATGCACCCCTACCCGCTGATGTGGACATGCCACACCCGCAGGATGATGATGCAGTGCCTGAGGCAGGTGCCAGACCAGGAAATATCAGAGATGACATGAGGGAAGGGAGACTGGCTCGCCAGGCACTGACTGACAATTTCTTTTGAATACATTCCCTTGCACAAGTCATGCACCACTATGTGACTGACACATTCATAAATGAACTCCACATTGATACAATCAGGAATGTCCTCTCATTGATGTATATAAACTGTTTTATTCTAAACATGTGCCCAAACTATCCCCCCACCCCCTTCCGCCCTCCCCCAGCACACTATGCCCCCTCCCACCACCAACTCCCCAGCACACTATCCGCCCTGCCCGCTCC
Source organism: Ambystoma mexicanum (assembly GCF_040938575.1). Classification (NCBI taxonomy): domain Eukaryota; kingdom Metazoa; phylum Chordata; class Amphibia; order Caudata; family Ambystomatidae; genus Ambystoma; species Ambystoma mexicanum. The sequence goes on along the minus strand of NC_090940.1, from coordinate 492,588,607 downwards.
CACAACAAACTCCCCAGCGCAGCCACACGTAGCAGCTAGTGCCCCAGTGTTGATTACAGGCAGGACCTCTTCCGCCCATTGCCAGCCCCAGGTGATTTAGGGCGCAGTAGGTGCTGGGATTGCTGCCGCAGAGTGCCCTTGTGGTACCCCTCCATAGGTGTTGTGGAGGTGGATGGTGGAGAGGCAAGCACAAGGTTCTGCTGACGCTACAGTTCATTCCCCTACAGGATGGCCTTCGTAAGGCCAGAGACACCCTCCGTGATTTCATGCACACGCTGGGCATATAGCCAATGCTCCAGATAAGATTTTGAGGTGGGAGTATTTTACTGCCCATTTAAAACTTATGGTGTAAATGTGATTTTAAGAGAGTAAAAATGCCTTTTCTACTTTGCAAGAGAGTAAAATGTATGTGACCTCCAGCCAATGTGTGCAAAAACTGTATGGAAATCATTACTATGCAGCAGCTTTCTACACTGTGACATAATACACCTTTCATTACTTCTCTAAGTTCTGACCATTTGATCTCTCCTGCATATATTTAAATGTTGAAAACACAAAAACCTAGCCAATTACATAGTAAAGCAAACATGAATGTTATTGTGTGTTTTGAGGTTCGATAGCAGAATTGTCTTTTGATGTTTAATGAAAGTCCTCATTTCCTGGAGCTATTACCACCTAATGGTATGCCAATAAAATACTACAACAGTGCTGAGAGGCAAGGACTCCATGCTAAATCTAATCTCATGGTCAAATGGTTATTTATATATATATCGCTTTTGGCAAAGCACTGTACATAAAACATGTTTATCACAATTATCACCAAACTAAAGTCGGTACTTCTTTATCAACCTTTAAAGGTTGAAAGACTGAGTTAGCCTTGCCGGGATTTGAACCTGCAACCTACAGATCACTCACACATCGCAGAAACAAGTGCTCAACCAGCTGAGCCATCTTATTGGCTAACACCCTTCAGAGGTTGGTTAACTGAGGTATAACAATCAGTGTCTAGATATTGGACGACCCATGTATGAAGCGCTACATAAAGTTAAATATCTTTCTGGAATATCGTAGGGATAGGTTTTGCTGAGTTTATAATTCAATTCAAAATGTAACATTTGTTTGTTTTTGAACAGCGCTTGCACTTCCTGGAGAGTCAGGTTTTGGATGTTTTAATTGTAGTCTTGAAGGTTTGAGAGGCTAGAACACCTGTGATTGGTGCAGGGTCGGACTGGAACAAGAAATAGGCCCGGACAACCAAAAAGAAGTGGCTCACCCTTCGCCTCACGACCCTTGACCTCTGATGACATCGCAGGAAGTGATGTCATTTGACCTCACCCCAAAGTGACATCCCGGAAAGTGATGAAAACAACCTTTCACCCCTTGCCAAAACAGGAAGTGGCATCAAATAGCATTGTTCCTAAGTACACTGCAAAAAATATGGTTATGACTTCACTAATGTGAAATAAATTTCATGCAAGAATGGATCACCATATGTATCATAAATCTCTGTGTATCGAACCTTAGTGCCTGATTGCAAGCAGACTTCCAAGGCCAAATGATTATATGTTACTGTATAGCACTTACGCTTAAGCTCTTTTTTATAGAACAAATATGCATACAATATCACCTAACCTGTGTTGGTACTCACTTATCTACCTAATAAGGATGAAAAGCTGAGATGGCCTTGCTGGGATTCGAACCCTTAGATCACACGAACATCGCAGCAGCGAGCGCTGAACCCACTGAGCTATCATATCGGCTATAGTAAAATGAGCAATTATTCTGTAGTGGATATCATTAAACTGGTAACTGAGATTTAACAGCAGACAAGTTAAGTACATATAAAGGTCTGGTGCAAAGTTGGCCGTATTTCAAGCCTAAATGCATCTACTTTCAGGCTTCAGAGGTTGGCAAAATAGGGAAAGCAGCACACTCACAGGACATCCCATACTATGAGCACTCGGTACCTCATACATGCAAACAAACATCCTGAAGAGCTTGACAGGGAGATGGGAAAGATAGACACATTACAACAAAGCATTCATTGTGGCACAATGAAGTCAATGGCCCCTTGATGTGCTATGGTCAAATATTTCTACACTGTACAGAAGTTTTTAGGCACAAGGATTTTGTAAAGTAACCGAGGACACCGAGATTGACTGTTTTGTGATGATCGTAACAGAGACAATTGCAGAAAAAAAACATGCTATTACTGCAACTTGCGGAAGGCAAAATACAAAGTCCGAAATAGATGCTTATTCTACTCTAAAATTGGTTGTTTATCACCAATATCACTAATACATATTTCTCACTAATACAACAGCACAGCCATTCCAGGGGGCACCGTGCCCCCTGGAGTGGCGGCACAGTGACAGCCACCAGCCCAGCGGCGGGCTCGGCCCCTCAACTTTGCATACTGCAGAACCATGTGAATGATGCATGCATCATAATTTATGATGCACACATCAAGCATGCAAATCATTCATCAAAGCAAGGTAACATGTGTTACCTTGCTTTGATGGATTATGCTTTTGCAGGTGTTTTTTTTTTAAATGTACATTTTTTTAGCCACATTTTTTTGTTATTTTTTAAAATTTCCTTTTTTTTATAAATTGGCCCAGGCATGGGAAGAAAACAGCCCCCAACCCCCAGGGACGATTTTGGCCCAGCCACGGGCCGAGAGGCCAATTCGACCCTGGATTGGTGTAATGACAATCACTTACCCTTGAGCAAAGACTCTGCTGCCACTTATCATTTATAGTAATGTACCCCATTGACTGCAAGGTTGAATGGATGTAAACTAGACGGTACATAATCATCATTTTACACACTTTATAATTAGAGTGTAAATTAAATTATAAGTGTAAGAATGATCTGCCTCTGCATGATTATGCACACAGGCCAGTAACTCTGAAAAATACAATTGTGCAATACTGGTTTGCTTTCATTGGCAAAAAAAAGTATAATTTGTTACAAAATATTAATTCTCAATTGCGACTTAGTATTTCATCTTATTCATTTTACAATCCTAAAATGCTACGTAAATAAATGCACAATGCTTCTTTTTGCTCCATGAGCAGTGACACAGCAGAAGCTGAATGGAAATAAACCATTCCTTTTATCACAGTGTGCAGTTTCTTTCTGAAAGGCTTCGCAGAAATACATTCTGTTTCAGAGGGTTTTATCCAAGGCTTCCAATTGCATGCATGTAGATAAAAATCAAAAGAAGCCTTCTGGTTTCTGACAAGTAACCTGACCTTTACACTGCCCTCTGCTCTAAACTTGTGTGTAAAAGTAGACAGGAAAATAATAATGCTGTCGGATTTACAAGATTTTCATGTGTAAAAAGGCATGGAATGCATCTTATCTGGAGGCCCGCACCATTTCCCACACTCAGTTGCGTCCAGCCTCTGCAGGACCACGTTGCTTGGTGGACTACGCAGTCAGGGAGGTGGGCTAGGCAGTGGGTCAGGGCTGAATGCGGGAGAGCCATAGAAGGGTGTGTTCACATCTGGCTCGGGTGTTGCCACACACTGGTGGCGTGAAGGGCTCCCAGGGGAGTGTGGTCCTTGGCCAGGTGTGGACTCTGGGCTAGTGTTCCCCTGCAGCTCCTCAGTGTCACTGTATGCAGGTATTGTCTCCCTGTCTGTGCTGATGGCTGCAGACGTGGGCGCAGATTGGCCTGCACTGCCCCGAGTGTCTGCTGGTTTCCTTGCAGGACCAGTGATGACACCAGCAGGCTCGGCCTTTCTAGCTTGAGGTGTTGCGCAGCGTTACGCTTGCCTAGGCAACAGTGTCATGGGCCTTCATGGGGTGGTGGTAGTAGACCTTGAGGGCCTTGTACCGCCAACACCTGATGGGCCAGCTAACTCCTCCTCCTCCTCAGCGGCCTCTGGCGATGCATGTATGCCTTTTTGGGGACATGGGAGATTGCTTCAGGTGTGGGTCCACCACGTATATTGGCATGCATTACATGATTTCTATGGTACAGAGTGTGACCCCAGACATGTGGGCAAATGGGCATGTCTCGCCATCTGAAGTTGCATGTGGGCCTGCCATCATGAGGTTTCTAGAGGAGATGGGTGTGTGGCCCATGGCTTGTTGACCATTGGCCTGTGGTTGGGTAGGGCAGGGTGTCTGTGCAGTGGTGGGTTTTGTCTGACATACATGCTTGTGGGCCTTCATGGGCCTGTGGCAGTGACATGGTTGGGTGGGGGGCTTGTTCCATGGAAACGTCATAGCTCTATGGGACACTGCTGCACAGTCAGCAGGGCAGTTCTGTGGTGCACAGTGATTTGCATGCTGTGGACATGTCTGCATGTGGGAGGTGTACTTCCCTGTGGCTTATCTGCCATGTCCTCATGGGGCAGGCCTACTGGGTCTACTACATTCTGGGGTGGATGATGCACTGTGTCATGGTTACTCCCACACCTCAATCCTAAGCACAGGTAGCATCAGCAGGGGTGAGGTGCACTTGGCCATTTGTTTGGTTCTTTTGCCTGTCCTTCCCGCTGCTGTGACGTTCAGGGGTGTACTTTGTACTCTGCCCCATGGCTGCTCTGGTGGTAGCTGTTGTGAAAGGCCCTTACTCTGCCCTGTCAGCATGCTCAGCTACTGACTCCGCTGACTTGTGTCCCTGTCCACTGGGGCTTCTTATTACGGGTTGTGATTTGTGCATGCATTTCTTGGGGGGCAGGCTCACTCACCTCCTGCCTCCTATCTGCTGGCTCCCACCTCTGCACTGCCAACAGCCTATATGCCCTCGAGGTTTAGCATGGTGCTGCATTTTTCCTCCCTTGCAGCGAGGACCAGTGGCTGGGCATTGCCTCCTCTGATCACCAGGGACTCCTGGCGGTGTTGGGCAAGCAGTCGCCACACCAGTTCCCTCAGGTCGTTGTACGATTTCTGGCAGTCCTCACCATCAGGGGGTACGCTGGACACTGCCAACACCTCCTGAGCAATGCTGCTCGATATGGCTCTGCGCCACTGTTCACTGGTCTTCCTCTGCCATGGCCCATACAGCTCGTCACTGTACCCCACTTCCTCATCAGCCAGTACCAGTAGCTCGCCCCCTCTGAACTTGGGCTTTCTGAGCCAATGTTCGGCTCCCTTGCCTCTCAGCCTCTCCTGTGACATTTTCAGTTGTCTGTATTGCTGAATGGCTGCAGAAAGTGTAGCTTTTAAATGGATTATGTTTTCCAAAATGGCCACCGCAATGCTTCCGGTTCTGGCGGTGACACAATTTCTGCTGGTGCTAATAGCGCTGGGCTTGTTGGCGGTAGCGCTATTAGTGCTGGTTTCCCAGTAGTAGCCCTTATTTTGGCACAATTACCGCCAGCCGCTAATAGTGTTACCGCTGCAGTCTGGGGAGCATGCAAACCAGGTTTTGATTCAATGCAATTACTGCTGCACGATCGGCAGTAAGGCTATTTGCGCCTGGCGGTAATTGCGCCGCTTAGCCCAACTTGTGATGAGGCCCCTAGTCAGTTAAGCTCCTTACCCTCGACGAGGCAGTGCTTATATACAACACTTATTATTTTTTTGAGGCCTTGAGTTCCGGATTTCCAACAGATTGGAGTGTGTGTTTAGGTACTCACACTGAATCTTGCGGTCTGGGGTGGCAGGCAATTATCTTCACATTAGCGTGCAGGGGTGTGATACTGGAAATGGTCTCAGGGCCTCCGTATCCTTGTCCTTTACTGCTTTTTATCATGTGTTCTGTCGTGTTTTCCGTGCAGGAGTTCATGTGGGACTTCTGGCGGTGCAGCTTTCTCTTTTGGTTTGGTGTACAGACCCAGGGGATACCCTTATGGCACCCATGGGTGGGTGTACAAACCTGTGCCCCTAATGTATGTTTTTGGGCACCTGTATGTGGCCCACAGAGCTAGGTATGGGCTGGTGGCAGTTCCATGCTGAATTTGACAGGTGCTCTGAGTATCCTCCATTTTGGGATACCCAGGTCCTGCCATTGGAATCAGTTGATTCCTGATAGGAAACAAGATGGCCCCTGTGGCCTCTTGCTTTCTCTTGCCTGTTACCTTGTTTTCTCAAAGTCCTGGGAAGCCCTGACTCTGTCCCTCACCCCACAGGATGTTGGGTGGAAGTTCCAAATATGGTGTTGTTGTGAACAACAGCCAGTCAGTCCAGGACAGACTGGCTGGAGCCTTCCCAGTGACTGTATGTTGCGGGTACACTCTGTCGGTGGGACCTGGGTGAATGGGGTGTGTGACAAATACGTATTCTGTGTTGTGGATGTCTAGCATGTGGTGTTTGACACAAAGACTGAGACAGCCCTGCCCGAAACTGGTATGAATGCAGTGTGGAGTGTTGAATGGCTGGGTACTGTTCCCAATACACATACATTGTTGTGAGTGTTTGAGAAGTACAAAGTGAGTTATCGTGATATTGTACATAACCTTGAATATGAATTATATGTATACTGTTTTAACTAATACAGTGTGCGACATTCCTTTGCGGGGGCTTGGGGACTACACTGTACTTAAGAACCAGCCTGCATCACCTCCTGAGAAGCTAGGCCTTGATTGCTCGACCATGTACCAATAATAGAGAATCTTGGCTGGGGTCCTCTGTGCCTCTTCTCTACCATATAGAGAGCAGAAGTACAGACACCCCCCTCCGGTCTTTACAAGGGCTGAAATAGTCAGTGCTTTAGTAATATTATATGTGCTGGGATAGAGTTTTAACTCCTGTACTTGTGTGCCAATGTCAAACCCATGCATTACTAACACCGACAACATCACTGCTTACTGTATCAACATGCTGCTTTCTATCGCCGTCTCAGCTGCCTGTCTCTGACTGCCGCAGACTGTACTTTACGCCGGCATTTTAAGAAAGCTCCACCTCATCAGACTTCAGTTTCTCTTAAGGAGGCAGGTTGGAGGAAAACCTTGACAAGGGTTCATGCCTTCTCTCTCCAAAGGACTGCTGTAGACTGTACTTTGTCCAGACATTGCGCTGGTGCTTCGCGCCGCCGGCATCTTATGTAATATCCACCTCCTCAAACTTCAGTTTTTCTGAAAGAGGCAACTTCGAGGAAAGCCTTGACAAAGGTGCACATCTTCTCTCGCCAAAGGACTGCCACAGACTGTACTTTGGGTGGTACTTCAAGGCTTTTATGTCTCAACAAAGTTCACAATGCCCCTGGGAATGATTCCCTTCAACTGGGCTTTCTTGCCCAATTGTAAAATCTCTCATAGGTCCCATTTCTCTGCTTCTTTCTCTTTCTCTTTAGGCCAACATGGTTCACTTCCCTGCTAAGTGTGGTCCTTAGTAAAAGTCTCTTGGGGGTCCCAGACCACTGCTTATCACTCTTTCTGCTTAGGCCAACTTGGTTCACTTCCCTGCCAAGTATGGTCCTTAGTAAATTGCTCTGTCGTTTCCCTTCTTCTCATGGGAGTGGGTCCCAGACTGCTCTTCTTTATGTTTGGGTACTTAGAGCCCTCTTCTCCCTAGTACCACCATGAGGAAGATGCTTGTGTGGTTCTCGTGTAGTGAGTCCCAGACCCCTCTTCTTTGCATGCAGGTACTTGGAGCCCTCTTCTCCAAGTACCACCACGAGGAAGATGACACATGTTGTTCTCACCTAGTGGTGGGTCCCAGACCCCTCTCCATTGCTTTTGGATTGGGTCTCTTTCCTCTAAAGTACCACCATGAGGAAGATGTCTTGTGTTGCTTTCGTACAGCGGGCCCTAGACCCTTAAGCTTCTCCTGTTCTGGGACAGACCAGGTTCAAATGGTCATGGTGAGAATGTGTGAAATGTTGTATGGAAGACTCTGTTTTTAAGTAATTGCATATTTGCACAGCATATGACACTTTCTTTTTGACTTCATTGACATTAGAGGGTGACACATAGGATAAGCCTTCTACATCAACTAGATTACTGTCTCTTTGTAGTCTTAACACTGTTGTCTACGGTCTTTTGGATTAATATGTTTTATGTACTTTTTAAAAATTGCAGATTTATATTTTTCAATAAATTATTGTATTGCCTGGTGATTTAATGTAATAGGAGGCAGTCCTGTCTGAAAACCCTTTGGTATTTGCACGACGTTACCTATATAAATTGGACATTAATACCCACCTAACCCTTTTGTGTTGTATTAAAGGTGTTTGACCTTTCTAGAGGGTAGGTTAGCAGAGGGCAGCTCTTTCCCTCCACCTCTCTTTCGTGTTGCTAGTTCAACTGTACCACCTCCTTGTCCCAGTACATTTAATCTGCTGGTTCTCCTGAGAGTGAATGGAGTTCTTTTTCATCTCAGTACTTGGTAATGAGGTTCTATCTAGGTAGTTCCCATTCTTCCTCATACCAGTACTTTTTTAATGCATTTATTTTTTATTTATTTATTGGTAATTTGTAAGGCGCCTATACAACATGTGGTGTTTCAAGGCGCCACAAGACAAAAAAGAGGGGGGAAGGAAAAACTATATAATAACGGTCCTACTAGGCCTTGTGACATTCGGATGTGCAAGTGAAGAAAAGAAGTGCGAGGGAAAAGGGGAGGGGGAGGTCCATGTCTGGAAACAATGAAGTGCTAAGGAGGAAAGGAAAATGTGTGGGGGAAGTGCCGTTGTAATGGGAGGACAAAGGGCAAGTGCCATCACAAGCAGGTATGAACAGGTAAAGGGGAGGTTGGAATTAAGGGGGTAGTTGGGGGCAAGTGTCATGGAGAGCAGAGCGAGGAGGGCTGGCGGAAGAGGGCCTGGAATCCTGTCATACTCAGAGAAAACCAAAAGGCCAGTCATAGAGGAGGAGGAAGGAGTTAGTGTAGTAATCACAGGGGGGAGTGTAGTGCTCCCCTTTTAAAGGGGACGATGTTCGGACCCCTACAAACATACATAAAAGAGCCTGATATCGAGGTGAAGTGGATATAGTAGGATTGTGTATGAGATGATGGGATATTGTTAAAACACTTCATTCTCCAGGGATAATCGTCGCTGGTCCCATGAGAAGTTGCTCTCCCTAGGGAAAAAGGGCAACATCCAAGGAATCGTCATATGCCCTTGCCCTTATATTGATGGCTTCCCCGCCTGAAGCTGATAATGGAGACTCTGGTGTTCCATAGAGGATTGTTTAGTTGGTATTATAGCACAAGCTTCTTGCATTCCCATTTTTACCCTATCTGGTTAATTTGGGCCATCCACCAGTTACATTGGGACACCATATTGCCCAAGACCAATTGAGTGGGTAAATTAGGGATCACGGCTACTGTGATCCAGCTTTCTTTTCCTAAGATGTTAATGGGGATTTGGGTCTAGAGGTATTTGCCAATATGACCATGGATACACCCTACTTTGTCTTTCTCTATTACTTTCCAACCACAGGGAAGTAGTTCAGGTCTTATGGCATATGCCCTGCTTCTGCTACCTAACTGTGCCCAGATGTTTTTTCCTGCTTCTCCTATCTAACTGTGCCCAGATGTTTTTTCCTTCTAGGGTGACGGGGACTCTGTGGGTTATTTTATTCCCTGCATATAAAAACCTGTTGGGTTTCTTCGGTTAATTTTGATTTTATTTCCTCTAGGAAGATATCTTCCTGGGCTTTCTTCCCAATTTGCTATTATTTCACTGGGCTGGACATAAAGGATACTAGCATAGGACAGGGTGGCTCCTGATCCATCACTGCTCTTAAAAGGGAAATGTCTCGCAAGATGACCAAATTCTTCACAAGAAAACATTTTTGGTGGAGATGGGGTTATAGGGGAGGGCATAGTTTCATGTTTACCTCCGACTGTGGGAGTGTTGATATATTGCTCACTATCCCTGGGTATTGGGGTTGTCTGTAATTCCTGGGAATTATGAGGGTGTTTTAATAGGATAGCTGGTTCTCCCTTCTCTTTCTGTTCTATCTGGAATTAATGTTGGTCTAGAGTTTCATCAGGAGGTATTTAGAGAGTCCCCTGTTTATCTGTTGGAAGGGACAGACTCAGAGCTTTTCCTTGCAATGTGGGTAACGTTCCTGGTCTGGACGGGGTGGTCAGAGGGTAAGCCTGGTCCTCTTGTTTTAACTCTGCCCCAGGATTGTATATGGGTTCCTCAGCGGAGTGTAATGATGGTGCTAAGGAGTTTGGGGGGGCTGATACTTTCGCTGGTAGGTATCACAACTATGGTCTGGAGATTGGGCTGGGCACTCTCCTTTGATTGTTTGGACATTTTAACCTTCTCGGAGTATGGAGTGGTATTCTCAGTCCCTCTAATGTTTTTTTTTTGCCGGGGGTAATGATGTTGCCTTCTAAACATCTGGGACTTCAGAGTTTTCTACTCCGTGTGGAAAGGGACTTTCTCAAGTGGATTCACCCTCGGCCTGGTCACAACCAATGTTAGAATCTAACTCAGCCTTACCTTTCAAGTGGAAGAAAATGTTAACTGGATCCGAGGTTGATTCTCCGGGTGACCTTCTTCTTTCTCTGGATCGGTCAGGCTGGACGAAAACCCTCATAGGTTTTCATATATCAAGTTCCCTATCAACTCGCCTTTTCCAATCTTAATTGGGATTGATGAGAAGTTCTAGAGGGCAAACTTAATTTCCTCTCTACAGGACAGGTGGGGTAGTCATTTGCTCTCCTTCTTTCAGCCAATTCCCACAAAAGGTATAATATAGATGGCTAAATTAGTGGGGAGGTTTACCTGTAAGTCTAAAGAGATGATAATCTTGTCTCTGGCAGCAAACTCTCAGGGACAAAACAGATTATAACCTTTCCCCTCTCTAGTTTTTCTCACTGGAAGAATGACCTATGAGGTTAATGGATGGAATTTGACCCCCATTCTATGGATTAGATGACTGTGGGGCTCATGGTTGCACAAGTGACCCTGACCTTGTGGTCTTTGCCAAATGAAGTGGGGTTGATCGGTCTATGTTTCTAGGGTAGATGACACACTGGTGGAAATGAGGACATTGGTCAACCCTTTTTCTGGTATATCAACCCTGGGGCTAGATATCATGTGATCCAGCTTACTACTCATGTGGGTTGCACAGTTTCTATCAACTGGGTGGCATCCCACTCCGACACCATATGTAAGGGATCAGAGTGAGGAGACTGACACACAGGTTGCATGATTCACATAGCAAAGTTTATTTTTGGTTTCAAAAGAAAAGAAAACTCTAGCTATCCCTAACTCTAAGAGGGGTTTACCTACCGAAACGTAAATCCTAAGGGTCCTGTTAGAATGTAACAACCCAATAAAGTGCAATGTCTTGTGTTCAGAAACCTCACTCTGTCCATGACACTCTAATCTGACCAAACAGACACAAAACGGTTGGTGGTCCAGAAGAAGGACTCCCTTCTTCTGAAAACCAGGTTCGCACACAGATTCTCCCTGCATAGTTCCACCAGAGAGAAGGACTCCCTTTTCCCAGACAACAATCCTTTTCCTCAAGAGGGCAATAAAGACAAGTTCCACTGAAGGAAATACAAGTTGATTTTATAAAGTTCCACTGCATTAAGGGGATGATTGATTGCTTCCCTAACCTTTCCCGGGTTCTCCCAAAACAAAACACAAAAGTTATCTTCACCAGAGGAAAAGGCTCTCTTCCACTGACCTTTCGCAGGCATGTATGACACACCAACACACAGTTATTTTTTCTGGGGTGGAACAGCTCGTTCCCCCTGGCCTTTCCGAAGGCTTTGATGACCCTACACAGTTTACAATGCACCAGGAAATGGCTCACTTCGCCTAGGCTTTCCTTCCCAATAGTAAAATCTCTCATAGGTCCCAGATCTCTGCTAATCTCTCGTTTTGCTTGGGCCAACTTGGTTCACTTCCCTGCCAAGTATGATCCTTAGGAAAAGCTTCTTGTAGGTCCAAGTCCTCTGTTTCTCTCTCATTCCGGTTGGGCCAGCTTGGTTCACTTCCCTGCAAAGTATGGTCCTTAGTAAATTGCTCTGTAGTGTCCCTTCTTCTCTTGTGAGTGGGGTCCAGACACCTATTCTTTATGTTCAGTTACTTGGAACACTTTTCTAGCAAGTACTCTCACGAGGAAGATTACTTGTATGGTTCTCGTGTAATGGGTACCAGACCCCTCTTCTTTCCTTGTGGGTACTTGAAGCTCTGATAAATTTGCCAATGTCATCACTGCTTCTGTGGAGAGAATCTCAACTAATGTGGCCAGGTCGTGGCAGACACTTTCTGATCCGAATCCTGGGCGTGGTTATTTGAGAAACGATCACAGAGATGGTTATTGCCTTCATGCAAGTAAGGGAGGCTTGCTGGATAAGACATCATATCCCCTACCAATACCAAGTTAAGTAACCAAGACCCCACTCCCCTAGCATTCATGGTCTACTTTGATGTGGAGAAAATCCAACCCCTGTTACCTTTAGCAAAGGTCTAAAACCTTCCTCATCAAAACCCTGTAAAGACTGGAGGGGGGTGTCTGTACTCCTGCTCTCTATATGGCAGAGGAGAGGCACAGAGTACCCCAGTCACGATTCTCTAAAGGGTAGCGCTGGTCAAGCAATCAAGGCCTAGCTCCTCAGGAGGTGATGCAGGCTGGTTCTTAAGTACAGTGTTGACCCCAAGCCCCCACAAAGGAATGTCCACACACTGTATTACTGAAAACACAGCCTTTATATAATTAATATTCAAGGTTATGTACACTATCACAACAACTCACTTTGTGCTCAGAAAATCAACAATGGTAAATATATACAGTTCTAAAGTGGTACCACAATTATTATGCAATCACATTAAAGTGCTTCAACTATACTCTTGGCCAAATGTCACACATATCCCTTAATAAAGGCAACCAACAATAGACATAGGAGGAAAGAAGTTGGTTAGAACAATTGGAAGAATACTACCCCCTACCACTAGATACAGTTCTGTGTGGAGATCCCCCCACTTGGGCAACCTGTAAAATAAAGAGATATAACAATCCCAGTCCAAATATTGTTCTACAAGTCTAATTTCCTTCTATAATGTTTCTACCCCCCCAATGTACCTGGTAGAGCAGAAATCTTTGAAGAGGCGTCGATGGATCCTTCCTGAGTGACTCCCTTTAAAGCAGGAGCCACAGATCCTCGAGAGGCGTCGAAGAAGGTGAACTTGGCATCAACGGCATCGATGAAAAGTTCGAGGGTGCTGAGACCACGGCATCGATCCAGGCGGTGCTCATCGACGATGTCCTGTGAGGATGAGGTGTGCGGGGCACCTCAGCTTAGGATAGTTCAGGACCGCAAAGAGTTTCTGAAGAACTGTGGCCCGACAAGGGTGTCGAGTCGTCAAAGTCTTTGTGGTCTTTGGGTGGCGGGAAACCCACCGGTGGATTCTCCTCGGCGCGTCGGCGTCCTTGACTTTCTCCGGCGGGATAAAGCGGTCGACGGTGCCGACAAGTGAGTCCTTCGATTCAACAGTTTTAGGCAAATGAGCAGGCGGCTCTGGTCATCGGCGGGACGGCATCAAGCGGTCCCCTTTTCTGGGCAACACAGCTTCGACGGGCCTCCAGCAGTTACGGCGATACTCTGAACCATGGTCGACAGCAATGGACTTCGACTGTGTCGATGTCCGGGTGCTTCACTTCGTTCTCATCGACGGTCCCCGTCTCTTGCCAGCAGCCTTTCGAGGGTCTGACTTCCAGGGAGCTTTGGCGAAGGTTGGCGGTGCACGATGGTCCCTCAGAGCACGGGAAGAGGGTGCCTAGCCAGGTCCTCTCTCGGATCAGTCCTCGACGAACTCAACAGCTTTAGGATCGGGTCGAAGCAAATGCAGCAGCAGTTCTTCTTCTTCCAGATGGGCATCGAGGATAAACAGTTCCAGTTACTCTTCAAGTGTTGACTCAGCTTCTGAACAATTTCCAGTGGTGAGAGGTCCCCAGATATACTATTCTGCCTCTCATCGACACTGCTGGGTCACACTCAGAAGTCAATCATACACAAGGGCATTCAGGCAGTCAGTCAGCCAATCAGGCATACAGTGCATTCAGGCATTACTCCTCCTTCTCAGACACCCACAACAAGGAATGTGTATTGGTCACACACTCCATTCACCCAGGTCCCATCCACAGGGTGTACCCACAACATACAGTCGCTGGGAAGGCTTCAGCCAGTCTGGCCTGGACTTCCCAACAACACCATATATGGAACTTCCACCCAACAGCCAGTCAGGGGGAAGGGACAGAGCCAGGGCTTCCCAGGACTATGGGAAAACAAGATAACAGGCAATTGAAATCAAGAGGCCACAGGGGCCATCTTGTTACCTATCAGGAATCAACTGATTCCAATGGCAGGGATTCCAGTGGCAGGGCCTGGGTATCCCAAAATGGAGGATACACAGAGCACCTGTCAAATTCAGCATGGAGCTGCTACCAGCCCATACCCTGCTCTGTGGGCCACACACAGGTGCACAAAAACATACACTTGTTAAGCCTGAGCCAGTCAAGGGTGAGCTTCCGATTATAATGAGTTTCACTGTGCTGCGTGCTGTGGATTGCAGCATTTCTATATATTTATACTTTGAACCTTGAATCCTGAAACTGCGTGCCTGTCCCCGCACAAGGAGTCCGCATGTGCAGAGTTGCGCTCGCCTGTGAGAGCACGTGAGAGCCTGTGAGCCTGTGAGAGCAGGTACTGGCCCCTTAAGTGTCTCGAATCACGAGGCTCCGCCCACAGGAAGCGGAACACAAAAGGAAAACGCTGTCACCCTTGCGGCGTTAAGCCCGAGCCAGTCAAGGGCGAGCTTCTGATTATAAGGACTGTTTCACTGTGCTGCGTGCTGTGGATTGCAGCATTTCTATATATTTATACTTTGAACCTTGAATCCTGAAACTGCGCGCCTGTGTCTGCACAAGGAGTCCGTGTGTGTAGAGTCGCGCTCGCCCGTGGGAGCCCGTGAGAGCCCGTGAGAGCAAGTACTGGCCCCTTAATTGTCTCAAATCATGAGGCTCCACCCACAGGAAGTGGAACACAAAAGGAAAAGGCCATCGCCCTTGCGGCGTTATACCCGAGCCAGTCAAGGGCAAGCTTCTGATTATAAGGACTGTTTCACTCTTTGCTGCTTTACCGGGCGCTGGTCCTGAAACCAGAAACCAGAAGGGAAGTGGCCTAAGCAAACGGCAGCAGCGCGCAAAGTGGAGCTTTTTTGCGGGCTAAAAGACTTAAAGAAACTAAGCCCGGAAAGACTGAGGGGTGGAAGCATAATCTGTTGCTGCTTTACGGGAAAGCGGGGACACAGTGTTCCTACACTCAACTTGAAAAAACAGTTACAGAAAATGAAGAGACGGTAAACCCTTATAAACTAAAATCTGTTGGAGCGTAAAAAAGGGTGACTGCACAGCTGGAAACTGTTTATTCTGTTGTGACTGGGGTGCCAGCTTCTAATGAGCCAAACACAGAAATATTCTAACAATTACGCTGCCCACTAAGCAGAAGAAGGGCAAGAACTCATCTCTGAGCACACTGCACGCCGTTATTGTTATTATTGCAACAAACATTCAGAGCGAGCGGGAGACTGCGGGAGTAAACTCCTTTGATCCCGTTTGTCTGTAGTATAGAGATTTGGCGTGTTTACGGTGTAGAGGATCTCTAACTGCCTGATTGTGGTACAGTGCGGGGTATAGAGGAAGTTTGCCATAAACCCCATAAAAAATAAAAACTGGCCAGTGCATCCAGGGGGACTTTTTTTCAAGAAGTGACGATTCAAAATCGTTCACTAAAAACTCCAAACAGCGTTTGTATTCAGAAAGCTGAAATGAAACTACGCAGCACGAAAGATATGGAGGGAGAAGGGGATGGGTAATACCTAAGTGGAAGCCATAAAGCAGATATCTCTGTAAACCCACACACTTAGGGAAACTCAAACCTAAACACTCCCCAGCAAATTCAAGCACTAATACATGCAGAAAAATGACCTGGCCATTTGGTGGACAGTCACAAGAAGAAGAACCCAAGTGCTGTAATAACAAGCAAATGGAAACAGGGTCTAGAGTACACAACAACAACGAAAATAATTCAACAAAAAATAGAAAATCACTTTGGGAAAAAACGACATAAAAGTCATAGCGATGCCGAAGGAGAATCACTTATTTTCGGGGAAAATCTGAGGCATCCTCAAACCCCATCTTCCAGCACGGAAATTTTCATATCACCAGTAAAATTAGGGAATGAAATCACCATATCAAATGAGGGGGGAAAAGGTGGTAGCACCAATGCATCAAAACACACAGTCATCTGAAAACACAGGACAAACGTTAGATGAACAAAGAGATATTGCTCATCATGAAGATGCCAAAACAAAAACAGATCGAAACACAGAAACATTGAAAGCCTTAAACTTTGTTCTCAACTCATTGGTATCAGTTTTGAAATGCTAAAAATGGATGGACAAGCACAAAAAGGGACACTCTTAGAGATGACAAAAGAAATTACACTCTGTGACTCATCCTTAGTTGGTCTGGTGGCTGCAACTAACACAAGCTTGACCCTGCGGCTCCGGGATCTAAACCTGGAAATGGTAAAACAAGGACTTGATATTTCCTCTATACAGCAAAGCCTGAAGGAAAAAATTATATGGAAAAACAAAACAACAAACTACTGGAAGAGGATCTCTCTTTACTGAAAGAAAATCGGAACCCAAACCAAGCAGAAGGAACTGTAGAAAAGATCCAAGAATACTTACTAGATGATACACCGCTTTCAGATTCAGTGCTGGAAGAATTTCGAAGGCTCGCAAATGTAGTAGAAGGAGAAATGGAAATTGAAGTGGGTGTTCAAAAAATGCAACCAGAAAAAGGAAACGGGAAACGAATGGAGACAATCCCAGACTGGCAGCATGCTTGTGATCAGACCTCAAGAGGCTGAGGAAAATGAGGAAACGTCTTGCACGAAGAGAGAGGTCAAAGTCATTACACCCAAAAACAAAGAAAAGCTGAAAGAAAGGGCTGAAAGACAACAAAAATTGAAACACAAAGGAAAGAGCAAACCCTCAGACAAACCTTAAAACCTGTGGCAACGGGGATAAACAGGAAAGCTCAACACGTAACATCAAAAATCCACACACTCCATCTGGAAAAAACAAGATTAGCCAAGAGAAGAGTAATCAGAAGCAAACCAAAAAGAACCTTGAAAAGATCAAAACAGGAAACAGCAACAAAACAGAAGACACTGTAGTAATTACAAAAGCAAGTATTAGTCTGAAAACCGAGGATGAGGTAGAGGCAAGTAACAGTTCAAGGACAAAAATAGAGGAGAATTTTTTGAAAAATCATCCAAAGTTTGGGAAACCACAAACCAGGGAAGAACTGGACAGCGCCCCGCAAAGAAACATTACAACAAAATCAATAAAATGGACTCCGATCTTTCTGAAAAAATACCTTCAACCGGAAAACAAGAACAATCGCTCGAACAACATCGCTATGGTACAGTGCGATAATAACATAAAAATTGCTCCCATCTTCGAAATGAAGAAACAGAAGATTGGTAAGGACCTCAGTTCATCATTGTTGAGCCCAATTGCTGCCACAAACTTGAAGGAAATAAAACTACCCGTATCAAATGAAGACAAAGCTCAAAATGGTGCAGGGAAATTAGTAAAATTAAACAGCCCAGGAAATCAAGATGATGCCCACTCAATAACACAGACACCATCTAAAACCAGCGAATATCAGAAACAAAGTAAGATAAAAAACCATCTAATCCAAAGAGTCTGGCTGAGATTGTGTTCCAATCTGGGGCATCATAAATCACTGAGTCGTGCAGTAATACTGGCCATAATGAAGAAAGTGAAAAATCTTCATTGTTTTGCATCAGAAGACATAGAGAGTGTTAAATTTCCAATGTCTCAAGACCCCTTCCTGGTTGAATTGATACATACCTCTGAGAACGCAAAAATGTTATGTTATAAGAGTCTGTGGAGCTAGAATCTTATCGGTTGGAGGTCTCATGTAAAGACACAGAAAGAAATACTACCATCAACCATCAGAACACCCCAATACTAAAAAACAAGGGAAGGGAAAATCCAAATGATCTGCACCTGATGAAAGGGGGAAGCATAGAGATGGAACCAAACATAAAAGAAAACACCCTTACACTTCTTCCAGAGATTCTCTCACAAGTACTGCAGAAGCTAGGATTGGGCACGCAGCAACTTTAGAAAAGACAATTTAAATGTGTTCAGTTGGAATTCGCAAGGGTTCCAGTTCTATAAGAGCAAAAGAAATGTGGGCACATCTATTCAACAAGGGTGATGCTGTTATATTACAAGAAACTTGGTTGGTGAACCCTTTAAACATAGAAGGGTACACAGTTTTCTGTCTACCAGCATTACAAAAATCATTAGGGCGACCATCAGGGGGTCTGCTCATAGCCCTCAAGAACCACATTTTCAAAAACGTAGTAGAAATTTGTAAAAATCCCCTAAAAATTGCACATGTAGAGCAGAAATAAGTCTACAAGAGAAACCCTCAATTTGGGTCTTGATAAACATATACTGAAACCCCGCCAGCTCGAAGCTGGACACCTTCTTAGAAGATCTGGGCCTATTATTGGAAGCAGTGAAAGTGAACTCAGCCTCTAGCAATATCATTTTGGCAGGAGATTTTAATAAAAACTGCCTATATCCACAAAAAGCAGAGGCATATCACTAGAATGCTGGGAGATAAGTAGGGGAAGAATTGGCAGGAACTCATGGAACGATGGGACCTCAGAATGGTTAATAGCAAACAAGACGGCGATCAAGGAACATACACAACATGGCATAGAGGGAAATCATCCTCTGCCTTAGATTTTATTTTTGTATCTAAGAATCTGCATGCATCACCATCCCTTCTTGTTCTAAAACGGGAAGCAGGCAGTGATCACAGCAGACTCAAGCTTTCGTTCCAAAACATTCTAGGAACAAAAACTTAAAGAGAAACTCAGAATCTAGAGGAGAAAAAAGGGAAAATCAGAGTCGTGAAATATAAATATGGGGGATTTAAACTCAACAAGTAGCTAAAAGAGGTTCCTGAGTATATCTGGAAATTGGAATGCGACCCGCAGAGGTTTACCAAATTTCTCTGGGAAACACTACCACCCGGAAATTTAGCAGGTAGAGATAAACAAAAACATTTCCATGCCTTTGATGAACCAACGCAAAGGAGAAAAAGAGAGCATAGGAAAGCCCTGTGAGAAATTAAGAAAATAGGGTATCCGGTAGAACAACTGAAAATAGAATTAATAAGAGAGAAAACAAACTATAAATCTTGGTCAATCTCACAAAGGGAAATCCGAATGCAAACGGATGGGGAACATGTACTTAACATACTAAGAGGAGATAACAACAAAAGCTTCTGGGAAACAATGAACCAATTTGAGGGGGAAGCAGGAAATACTCTGTGCAACCTAGTGTCTGAAGATGGGTGGGTCGAATATTTAACAGAGACCTAAAAGAGCCACAGTACTTGTCACTTTACGACCAAACCAGATATACCTTGGCAACTCAATTTTAATGAGGAGGACATTTATGAAATCATAATAGATTCTTCAACATCCAAAGATTCATGATTGAACGGCCTGACGTATCAGACACTCAAAAGTGAACCGGTACTATGGTCGAAGCTATTATCCGGTCTCTTTGAGGAAATTCTTAAGAAACTGACATTTCCAACTTCTTGGAAAACAGCTTTGGTAATACCCTTCTTCAAAAATGGGGATTGTCGGACAGCAGCAAATTATAGACCAATAGCGCTGCTCGATATTGAAAGCAAAATATTTATGAAACTCCTATTAAGTCATGTTTCAAAATGGGTAGAAGATTTTGACATCCTATCACGCTTTCAAACAGGATTCTGGAAGGGACACTCAACATCTGTAAATGGTCTGATCCTAAATCTCTTCAACGAACAAACAGGGAAAAAAAATACGCCCCCACTGTATGGAGCTTGGATTGACCTATCGAAAGCTTTTGATCAAGTAGAACAAGCACTACTCTGGCAATAACTGCAAAGGTGGGGAATGCCAGAAACATTATTGTCCATCCTGGTGGAATTTCACAGAGAAACAAGCCTAAGAGTTCGACTTGATGCAATGGGCCACCTCTCAAAACTAATAGAGGTTAACAGGGGGGTCAGACAAGGGTGCCTAGGAGCGTCTCTCTTTTCAATCTGTTTTTGGCAGACAATGGACCTTTCTTAGAACCGGCTGCAATGGCCAGTCCCACCATAAATGGGAGACAAATCTGTTGGCTGGCCTATGCAGATGACATAGTACTTCTCGACAGAACACCGATTGGTCTGCAACGTCTGGTAACGAAACTGAACGAGTATGTTGGGATAAATAAACTAACAATAAACCCTGCTAAGTTAAACATCATCATTTTCAAACATCTGCTGTCAAAAATTAAATACAAAAACTGGAACCTGGGGGGTGAAGGTATAAGAGTTGTAGAAACCATAAAATATTTGGGTTATAATGTACACGCCCATACAACACAATACAAGGCAGAATCTGAGGTTATGGCCAAGGTAACACAAGCCGCATCACAAATGATTAAATTGAACTACAAATTCTGTAAATTTTCCATCCTTACGCTAGTGACGTATTATCTAGCAAAAGTGGTCCCAGTGATACTATATGGCCTGGAAGCCAAACCAGGGCTTTGGTCAGCAAACTGGCAAAGCTTCGAGGGTCGTTTATGGAAAAGGGTCCTGGGACTTCTAAGTTGTACATCTATAAGCAGTCTGAGATTTGAGCTGGGCCTAAAGTCGTTGTAGTGTATGGCAGAATGGAGCTTATTACCCTGTTTCGAGAAATAATTACAGGTAAAGAGACCACACTCTACTGAGACCTTAGGTCTCAGAGGCTGCATGGCAAATCATCCCTTCTGATCTCACTTGGGGAAAGGATAACGAAGGCACTCATAAGAATAGATCTCGATGAGGAAACTCTGGTCCTAAACCCACTCAAAATTAAAAGAAACCTAGAACTCTTAGACTGGATCGAAACAATAGAGAAAGCAAGATCAGATCCAATCCAAAGTGCGTTCTTGAGGGGGGGTAAAGGAACTTGCGTGTCTTTCACGCTACCTAATGAAATTCCCAAATAGAAAGCTGCGTTCAAACTTCCTCAGAATGAGACTAAATCTTGTCCATTGCGGGGTGATTTTGGAAAAGCGCAACCAAGGGGATAAGGCAAAAAACTGTGTTTGATTTGCACAAACCCTGGCAAACAAAAATTAAGGCATTTATTAATGGACTGTGAAGGTTCATGGATACATCGGTCAAGGCTTTTCAGGAACTTTGTGTGCAGAGAGGAGGATATTATATCAGACTTCTTATTGGAGCCCTCTTTTCCAAATACCACCACAAGGAAGATGATTCATGTTGTTCTCACATAGTGGTGGGTCCCAGGAAACTCGTCATTGCCTTCGGATACTTGGGGTCATTTCCTCCCAAGTACCACCATGAGGAATAATACATGTGTTGCTTTTGTTTGTTGGGTCCCAGACCCTTAAGCTGCTCTTGTTGTGGGACTGACCTGGTTCACTTGCCTGCCAGGTACTGTGACTATGAAGTAGCTGACTGCACTTTCTTAGTTTCACACCAGCCAGCCGAGTGCTCCCCCTATCTCTAGAGAACCTTGCAGTAGGCTCTGATCCGCCCAGGAACTCTGCAGTATCATTCTTTCGCTAGGCAGCACAGTCTTCCCTTCACATGCTTCCCAGGCTTCAGGAACACAGAGAACTTCTCTCTGCCAGCTCGCCTTCCACTCTGGACTGGCCCTTGTCCTTTCAACTCCCCTCTTGGCGTCCTGGTCTTCTTCCTTCCACCTTCCTGCACCATGCTGGCTCCTGCAGCTAGACTGCATCTTGAGTCTCCCTTCCTTTTCTATTCTACATGGACTAATTAGCAGCTATCAACCACTAGACTGCTCATTGTGGTACTTAGGAGTACTCTTCGTGGTTCCATACCTCCTCCTCATCGCAGTACTTTTCATCTGCATGTTCTCCAGACAGTCAATGGAGTTCTACCTCATCTCTGTACTTGCTGATGAGGCTCTATCTAGGTAGTTCCTATTCTACCTTGTGCCAGTATTTTTAAAGGGGACTAAGTTCTGAACCCTACAAACCTATGCCGAGAAGGCAGATTAATGCGTTGTTCATGGAATCAGCACTTCCCCTGCCTCTATATTGTAAGAACGAGAGAAGTACATCATACATGGCGTCGACCCCTCCTCTGCCTCTATGCTGCAATTGCTAGAGATTATATTTACTAAGGCAACCCTACTGTTCTTATCCTAGAACCAGCTAAGAAGAGCAGAATCTGCAAGCTCTAGAAGAAATGAACTTGCTGTAACTGAAGATGACAAGAGCAAGTGACCTCGCTGTCAAACTGATACACGTAGATACACTAGACACAAGGAAGATATGCACTCAGCATGAGGAAACACGGACAGTAGGTCAAAACTTGCATTTAGATATGAAGAATATTACCCGCTCCAATAGACATAAGAAACATAGCCTAATCAATGTATACACTGAAAAGCAAGGCAAATGAGATACACACAAACCTTCCTAAACATAGAAATGCAATGGTAACGAGTGGCCATTTTCAATAACATGGATGGCAAAGCCACATTACAGTTAATGGGAAGAGTTGTAGAAACCTTGAAGCTTCAGAGAGATTCGACGTGCTGAAATTTTGTTCTCTACATGGGCCTCATTTCATACGTTCCATAAACCACGCAGGAGCCAGTTTCTGCATAACCTTTCTTTATTCGTTCTCTTCACAACTGCCCTTCCGCTTCCCTCTGTCTCTCCCCTTCCTCCCACCTCCCACTCCCTCCATCATCTAGGGTCCCTTGTTCTTAAAGGGGCAATGTTCCCATTCCCTGGTAACACCTCCCCCCCACTTAACATAAGACTTCCTGGGCTACATTTGTTCATTCAGCCGTTGGGGTCTCCTTACGGTCCGATGAGGCCTGCAATGCGACTCGTGGGACTCTCTGCATTTTCTCATTGCAGTGTTTTGTATGCCTCTTCGTCTTCTGCTCCCTCCGCCTCGACCGCCGCCTCTTTCCTTGGTTCTGGTTCCTTCAGTTATAACTCATGGAAGAGGGAGGCCTTTAGCGCCATCTCACCGTGATCCGCCATCATGGTTATCAACGGTCCTTTGTCCCCTGTCACTAGGAGGGGATCTCCATGACCTCAGGAATCCTTCCTTTTGTATTGTCTCTGGTGCTCTATGGCAGTCTCCTTGATCGGGAGTTGTGGCTCCTTGGCCTTTCGTTTGCAGTCTGCCCTTTCCTTGGCTTTCCTTGTCTCTCCAGCCTCTTGCCCAGGCGTGTAGTCCTTCAACTGGGTGACCTCAAATGATCTATACTGGATGTTGATGAGGGTATGCACAATTGCCGTCCAATGGCAGAGACGGCTGTGCCCCATGGCGGGACTTGGTACCATGTGAATGGGGGTGGAAACTCTGCGGTCTCCGTGAGTTGGCTCACAGTGGGACAATCCTCTTTGCTCTAGCGGCTGCGCTGTTCCCCAATGGAATATGTAGGCTTGGGACATGCCCAGGGAGTTATGCTTCCTCTTTGGTTTGATAAAGTTTGTAGTGGTTCCCCCCGGTTTCGGCATCTCATAAGGCTCTGGATGGTCGTATGACTCACGATCGTCTCGCGGGACGGGTTGCGAGGGTGTTCCGTCCTCCTGATCAGGTCCGTACCTACGCGGGTGACTTAACTCAGGGTAGAGTAGGTGCTCCTGCTTGCGTGGCCTGGGAGGATAGTTTTATGCATCGGAGTGACGCCTTTGCGAGTTGATGTTCCTGGCCTCAATGGCCCTCATGCCGCCTGGCCATACCGCCGGTGGCATCCGGTAACTCTCTTGGGGCGGCGTTTCCTTGGTCCTTCCGGGTGGTGGCCAGTCATTGGGCCCTCTTGTGTGTTCTGGTCATCTGGTCGGGCTTGGTGGTGGTGCTGATTGGTGTGCGGGGGATGCAGGCATTCTCTCTCTGCACATTGCCTGAAAGTGGTTTCCTTGGCCATATTGCATGCATCTCTGTCCGTTGGCCGTGCATGGTCATATGTGTGGGATCTCAAATTCACACCTGTAGCATTGTTTGGTGCTGTGGGATTTTGAGTCCTTGTCTTCTCCCAGGTCCTGTGTTCCTAGTGTACCCTGCCTGTCTTACTGCAAGAACTGCAATGGTGTCGCATTTTTTGGGGTTTTCAATGGCGGCTGACTGCATGTCCACTCGCTTGTGTGTTCTTGCTAGGTCAATGGTTTCTTGCGGGGACAGGGACTGTTTTAGTAGGTGTTTTCTGAGCATTAACGAGGTGCACCCTTCTATGATCCTCAGCTGCATTGTCTCATCATCATTGAAGTTGGCGAAGTCGCAGTGCCTGATGTTTGTCTGGAGACGGATGACAAACTCTCCTATGGACTCATGTGGAAGCTGCGTGCGTTGATTAAATGTGTGACATTCATAGCCTTTGTTGGGGGGTGCTATCAACATATTGTTGACTGCTGCGAGAAGGCATTGGTATGTGCTTCATTCTTGCGTTCGGATCGTTGATCTCTTTGCCTGCCAGGTTGATGAATATGCCCACTTTATTTAGTGGGTCGGGTCTCCTACTGCCTGCATGAAGTGCTCAAATTCTACGACCCATTCTTCCCAACTTTGGCCTTGGTCATGGTGCGGGTGAAGGGCAAATGGGTTAGGAAAGAGGCACGGGGTACTGGGCCTGAATTGGTAAGGACCTGGGAGCCAGCACCCTGTGTGTTGTCTGTCATGTTGGCTGGGTCGTGTGGCATTGACGCTGAACAGTTAGTCTTGGTCTGCCTACTTCCTTTAACTTTGCCTGTCTAACGGCGGTGCAGCTGGCATTGTGTGGGCCAGCTGGGACTCTTGCTAGTGTGCACCTGCTGTTTGTACAGTCCTACTGGGGTTGCTTGGCCCTGGATTGTCATTAGGTGGTGCTGTCGGTGGCAATGCCCCTTTGGGGCATGTCCTCAGGTTCTCTGCCGTGGATTTGCAATGCTTTGGGATGTGACGGTGTAGTTGTGGGCATGTCCTTCTTGAGGTCTTAGTTGGTGTTCTCTCAGGGTTGTGGCCACAATGGGCTCCACTTGGTACTGTGGTCTGTGGTGCCTGTGTCCTGTAGCGCCTCCTTTAGGGGCAACATGGTATGGCTGGGGGGGTTTGTTGTGCAGTTTCCCATGTGACTTGTTGGGGTCTGCCTGTGGTCATTGGTTATCATTGATTGACAGGAGCCTGTGCATTAGTTGTTTGTTGATTTTTTTTTTCCTCTGGGCCCCCCTCCTCGTGACTGCTGATAAGGCTGAGTGCACCGTGGTAACATTCACCGGCCTTTGGTACGTATCGGCGCCATGTTTGAAGGCTGTCCCCAGTGTTCTGCATTCCTTGGTCCCCCCTTCATTGTGCTAATGAGGTTGGGGTGGGGCGTAGTGTTTGCGGGTGTCCCGTGACAGGCTCTGGAACCTCTTACCATTGTCTGCTTATGTGGCGCCCCTGCTTCACTCACTTCCGCGCGCTGTACCACTTGTGTAGCTAGGCTGTGTGTTGTTCGTCTCACCTCCCACTCTGTGTGCACTGCCGGACTTGCCTCTGCTGTTGGCCTACCTTCATTCGCCATGATGTCTGCCTGGCTGGAGTCTCCTCTACCTCTGCTGGGCGCTGCACTCCCCTCCACTGCTGGGCTCCTCCGCTCTCCTGACTCGCAGGGCGTAGCTCCTTCTGCTGGGCCACGTTGCCCCTTCATTGCTGCTGGCAACTGCACACCCTACTTCCTGGGTGTAGCTGCTTCTGCCGGGCCTCGTTACCCTCCGTTCTGTTGGGTGCAGCGCACCCTTCTTCCTGCTGGGCGCCTTACGTCCTTCGTGGCTTCTACTGCTGGGCCTCACTGGCCCTCCATTCTGCTGGGCTGCCTTCCCCTCCTCATGTGTCTGCTGCTGGGCTCATCACGCCTTCCTCCCCCACCTGTAGTGTGGGAACTCATCTGCCTCGTCGCCAGTTGTACTCTGCATGGGCCTCATTTCATACGTTCCAGGAGCCAGACTTTTCATAATCTTTCCTTATTCGTTCTCTTCACAACTGCCCTTCCACTTTCCTCTGTCCCTCCCCTTCCTCCCAACTCCTGCTCCCTCCCATTGTCCTGGGTTCCTTGTTCTTAAAGGGGCAATGTTCCCATTCCCTGGTAACATGAATTAGCTGAAAGTACAGCTGTGTGCAGGCCAGACAGTAGCTGCACACAAAGGTTACTGTGGAAAAGGGAGGTTTGGATAGCTCATAGCAGAACAGAAGATAATGATTCCCAAGCGTAAGGCATTTTTCTCAAAGATTAAGTAAACAAAGAGCCTTTAAAAGTCAGGTGTCCAGTAATTAATGCTTAATACCATGTTAGGAATGGCTCAAACAAGTCTACAGTCGCCAGAGAGGGTAAAGACACCATAATAATATGGGCCATAATCCTGATAAAGTCGAGCTGAATAATTCAAAACATGGTCTCCTCACACGGGACTTCTAGTTGAAGAGCAGTATCTATTTATCAACCCCAGACACAGATAGGCCCATTTATGCTCATGTGCTGATGACGTGCCAAAACATTCAAGGTTGGTGGGCCAATGCCAGGCAATCACAGCTATGTCCATGGATGACAGATTACTTATTTCTTTTTTGATTCTTAGGCGATGACTTTTATCATTACTGCCCCAGGAGGTCCAGTAATTAGATATTTTGATCATATTGAGTTTATTGATCAGTTCTCGGACACGGGTCACGGCTCGTGTTCATAGAGCCGTGATCACGTGTCTTACACAACTGAGTTGCTCGGCAACGCGCCGATGCAACAAAGACAGTCTGCTTTGAGCAGACACTGAGAGAACTTCTCCGCTTCGTTCTTTACATATGGTGAGTTACAATTCACACCTGTTTATTTCTATTTAGCGTTTAGCTACACTTTGAAAAGGGCCTTTATATATATTCACTTTACCATTCACAGCACCTACTCGCCGTACACGGTGGAGCAGCCTGACCTCTGAAACATAGATTTCGCCATTACTCACCTACATCAGGTAATGGACCCGATTCCCTCCATTTTGTTATAGGATAACTTTACTTGCCTTTGTACTGATTTGTTTCTTATTTTATATCTTTTGACCTGCCTTCTGATCCGGCTCATTACATTGTCGGGTATGTGTTTACCTTCATATTTTTTCAACTATTTGGATGATGATTGTTCATACTGATATTTATATACTTACGTTGTTTCTAATGTGGGAATTATTCTATATTGGATATTAATCTTGGGATGGTTGGCACAATTGCATGTGAATGTTATGTGTTTATTGTTTTAGACTTGCCCTGATGAAGGAATTTGTTATATTCCGAAATGCATTGGCACAAAAATAAGTCTTCAGATAGAGTGATTTATGGCAATCTCTTCCTCACGAAGAACAATTTTGGTGGCTACTAGTCACTTCTTTCTATAAAATAATTTTCAACATTGAAAAATCACTATATATTTGACTTTTGTATTTTTTCAAGAATTGGATCGAAGGAACTATACATAGTGAAATTACAACTAATATAAAACCCAGTATGGGATTCCAGAGAGCGGCTGTATGATTGGGTTTTCACCTAATCTTTGTTTCTTGCTGTATTTTTTGGGTTTGGGTGTCTCCAGGCCTTTTTCAGCCAGCTCCTGCATAGAGGATCTAACTTCCTAACAAAGACTTATCACACTAGAAACTTTTGATAACGCCAGAAGGATTCGATACTCCTGTGGTGCCCACTCAAATTTGCTTCAAAGTTCTACTTTATTATCAATTATTGTAAAGCAGGGACAAAACGGAGCACACACATCTACAAAACTCTTCCAACTCCGCAATGGAAAACAACAGGTTTTACAATGGAAATATGCCACTTTTAATGTCACAATCTTGGTTACAAACACCTACAGGGAATTGGGATTGGTTAGGGGAATTGTCTACATATAGGATATGTAGGTCTTCGTTTCTTCATTGGTCAGGTCTATCTAATCACCCCACATTAGACCACCCCTAAAATGATAAAAGTAAAAAGACATCATCATAACAACAAATTATTGGCTACCACAACAGTCACAAGCAGCATCATTTTGAGAGCTGTGATTGCCTGGCATTGGCCCACCAACCTTGAATGTTTTGGCACGTCATCAGCACATGAGCAAAAATAGTGGTAAAAGGGGGACATCAAGAACTGCTTCTTCCAATTAAATAAGATGCCATCTCTGATTTCCTAGCCCACAAGCCGGGTCTTTTGAGGGGAGTGAAGGCATGGGCCTATCTGTGTCTGGGGTTGATAAATAGATACTGCTCTTCAACTAGAAGTCCCGTGTGAGGAGACCATGTTTTGAATTATTCAGCTCGACTTTATCAGGATTATGGCCCATATTATTATGGTGTCTTTACCCTCTCTGGCGACTGTAGACTTGTTTGAGCCATTCCTAACATGGTATTAAGCATTAATTACTGGACACCTGACTTTTAAAGGCTCTTTGTTTACTTAATCTTTGAGAAAAATGCCTTACGCTTGGGAATCATTATCTTCTGTTCTGCTATGAGCTATCCAAACCTCCCTTTTCCACAGTAACCTTTGTGTGCAGCTACTGTCTGGCCTGCACACAGCTGTACTTTCAGCTAATTCATGTAACCAGGGAATGGGAACATTG
This sequence comes from Ambystoma mexicanum, assembly GCF_040938575.1. NCBI lineage: Eukaryota > Metazoa > Chordata > Amphibia > Caudata > Ambystomatidae > Ambystoma > Ambystoma mexicanum. Next base: position 492,559,948 of record NC_090940.1, on the reverse strand, counting down.
CCCCTTTAAGAACAAGGAACCCAGGACAATGGGAGGGAGCAGGAGTTGGGAGGAAGGGGTGGGACAGAGGAAAGTGGAAGGGCAGTTGTGAAGAGAACGAATAAGGAAAGATTATGAAAAGTCTGGCTCCTGGAACGTATGAAATGAGGCCCATGCAGAGTACAACTGGCGACGAGGCAGATGAGTTCCCACACTACAGGTGGGGGAGGAAGGCGTGATGAGCCCAGCAGCAGACACATGAGGAGGGGAAGGCAGCCCAGCAGAATAGAGGGCCAGTGAGGCCCAGCAGTAGAAGCCACGAAGGACGTAAGGCGCCCAGCAGGAAGAAGGGTGCGCTGCACCCAACAGAACGGAGGGTAACGAGGCCCGGCAGAAGCAGCTACACCCAGGAAGTAGGGTGTGCAGTTGCCAGCCGCAATGAAGGGGCAACGTGGCCCAGCAGAAGGAGCTACGCCCTGCGAGTCAGGAGAGCGATGGTGGGGTATTGTTAGAACACCAGGTTCTCCAGGGATAGTTGTCGCTGGTCCCATGAGAAGGGGCTCCCCCCAGGTAAAAAGGGACGACATCTGAGGATTCATGTTACATGGTTTTCTGTTGGTTCACCTCTTATCGAACATTCATATGACAGTGGCCTCTGGTGGTGGGGCAGATTTTGGGGCCAAAAGGGCTTAGGGCGCTGGACACCAATGCAGGCATTGCAATCATCCAATTGGATGTAGCTGGCGGTAATATTCCTGGCCCTGCAAACATTTTCACATGCATTCAGGGGTCAGCTGGTCTGGTCCGGATGAACAACACATTGGCATTGCTGTATGTCAATAGACAGGTTGGTATGGAGTTGCATCGCCTGGAGTCTATGGCGGTCCAGTTGGGATGTTGGGCAGAGGATAACCTGCTGTCTTTCTGAGCAGTTCATGTCAGGGGGTGGACAACATCCAAGTGGCTGGGTTGAGCAGGATTTTCCCGTTGTCTGATTGGATCTTGCGCAGACCGGTATTTTGATGATATGTCAGACGTTCGGGTCACCGGTGCTGGACCTGCTTGCATTGCCGATGGATTCTCAACTTCCCTGATTTTGCTCCCCGTTCCCATCCCCGGAATCTTGGTGTGTGGATGCGTTGACATTGGAATGGCCAGAGGGGCTGTTTTATGTCTTCCGTACAATCCTGCTGCTTCCACGGTTCTGCTGGGGATTCAGGACTAAGGGTCAGATGTGATTCTGGTGGTGCCGGTGTGGACAAGTTGCTGTTGGTACCCTGTTCTTTTCAACCAGGCTGCGGCTCTGGGATGGTTCCTCCCCTCGTTCACGTGCCCACTCTGAATGGGGCGTGGCCCACCTGCCTCTTGGATTCTGACATGGGGGTTTGGAGGTTGAGAGGCAGGGATCACGCAGACAGAGCTTAACTCCATAATTGTGTTGGTTATTCAGAAATCCAGACGTCCCTCAAAGCTGAAGGTGTATGAAACGCATTGGAGGAACTTCTCAAGGTGGTGCGCTAGGAAGTCAGTGTGTGCCCTGGACTGTTCTATACCTTTGATTTTGCAGTTTCTGCCGGTTTCTGCCGGATGGCTGGGACTTGGTCCTCGCATTATCATCTCTTAGGGACCAGTGGGTGGGGATCTAGGCTTTCAGGTAGCTATGGGTTCTCAGTTCTGCGTGTGAGCCGTTAGTCTCCTAGCTGTTGAGACGTTTCCTCTTGTCTAAACCCATGGTGTGTGCTGGTGGTCCTCTTTGGGACCTTCCCTTGGTTTTGTGTGCTTTGCAGGACTCTCCCTTTTAACCAGTGGGGTCCATTGATACCCTGGTGCAGCGTGAAAAACCTTCCATTATGTGTTAGGGGGTATTGCAACTAACATGTTGCAGGGGTGGGGTTGGGGGAGTATTGTTTTTTCTAGAGGGGTAGGGCAGGTATGGATGTTGGTTAAAATATGGAATGGATTCCTGGAATGGAGTCTGGGAACCTCACAAGTAAGTACTGTGACGAGAAAGAGTAGGACTAGGAGTAACAGGGTCATTAACCTAGAAGGGAATCTTCACACATTTCAGTGATGTTGTTTGGTTGGCACGTTCACACAAGAAGACAGCTTTCAAACTTAATTCATAGCTCTAAGGTTATCCTCTGTCAAGCCTTAGCAGTCAAACCATTTCTAGTATTATGCATTGGTAGATTCCATTCAGTAACCATTGCATTTGTATTTGCCATTATAAGGCTGCAAAGAAACAAAACCTAGAATTGGTTCTGTTTTCAATCACTCGTGAAATGTGACAACTGCGTCCGAAATGCTCAATGTGCCACCTAATATATCATGGAATTTTAAAGGAAATGGAGTTTTCACCATTTGGCATAGTTGTGTACTCTTAATGAATCTGAAACCAAGACCGGAAAAGCAGTGGACAGGCAAAAGAAGTTTTACTGTTTTGCAAGGTGCTTAAGTTGTCTCAAGCCTGCAATGAGCAATGCTTCCAGTACTGATTGTTTTCTTTTTGAATTCTTAGAGGTGTAGTACACCTTTTATAACAGAGACAGCACAACTACAAGTCTCTATCTGTGCATCCTCCATTTTGCGCTGTTCTACTTCCAGACAGTCTATCACTGATATCCCCTTCTCTGTCCCTTCTCCTGAACTATGGACCTCTCATCTGTTCTCCACCCTCTACCCTTTTTCCATTTCACCCATTAATGGCAGCACTATATGAGAAGTACTATTGGCACACTTTTCATCCTCTAGGTACATTATTAACTTCTACACAACAGCACTGTCATGACCCATGGTCCTCAACCCAATCAGTTTCTCTTTGACCGGTGCCTGGTGGCCTTATCAACTTCATATCTTCTCTTGCTACTCATCCTTCGTCTCTCTCTGCACTTCCTTCACTACCTCCTATGGGTGTACCATTCCCTGAAACCAGGGGTCAAGTCCTAAAAATAAAAGTAGGGAGACTCATTAACACATACCAATTGAATGTGGTGTCACCAAAAATTAGCATATCAAGATGCCCTCTGAAAAAAGTGGGGGGTCTCCATCTACCCTCGTGTACCCTCGGCTTGAGCCCTGCCTCTACCCCTCCTCAGAAAATGTTCAACAGTGGTGATTGGCTACACTTAGCCACTCTGAATGCTCAATCTGCTGTCAAACATTCTTCTGACAACTGCCTACTTCTTCAGGATTTTGATATTGGCACCCTCGCTCTCACCGAGATGTGGTTCAATGCCAGCTCTGTCACTGCTTTTGAATACTTCCTCCCTGACGCCTTCAAGACCCTCACCAAGCCTCGGCACAAACAATCTGGCTGTGGAGAAGCCCTGATCTTGCCTGAGATGGTCCCTACCTCTTGAGGACCCACCCAGCCCTATTCCTCCTTTGAAAGTCTTGTCTGCATGCTTGGTGTCTCTCAGACTCTCTCACCCATGCCACTATCTACAGACCCCCTGGCCCCATGTCCATCTTACTTTCCCAAATGGACTGACTTTACCTTCTTTCTCCTGACTTCTACCTCTGTCTTCTCCTCCTTGGTGACTTCAACAAACACCTTGACTCCACTGTTCCTGCCTCTACACTCTTCTGTGATCTACTATTCTCCCTTCCGGCTCTCCCCATTCTGCCGGGCACACTCTTGATGCCTTCATCCCTGCGGATCTCCCCTTTTTCAACCCTCTCACTACCTCTTTCACCTGGTCTGACCACTCTCTCTTCTCCTCTCATCTGGGACCTCGCAGCCCCCTGACAGAGCCGCCACCAGGACTGCCAGCCTCCATCGCGGTCATGCGACTGATAAAACAAGTGTCCATTGCTGCGTTTGCCTCCACCTTCATCCCTCCTTCTTTCCCTCCTCTTAACTCTCCCACTGACTCTGTCCTTGCCAATCTTCATCTTACCATCACTAATACCCTTGACATTCTTGCCCCTGTCATGAGGATCCACCTGAAACTTGCCTCCAAGCGTAACAGCTGGTTTAACTCTGATCTAGCCCCTTTGTAATGCAAGTGCAGATTGGCTGGACAGAAGTGGTAGACCTCTGGCTCATCCTCTGACGAACTGGCCTGTCACCTACTCCAAAGGCACTATCCTCACTATATCCATTGAAAGAAGAGGGCCCACATCCAGGCCAGTATCTCTGGATCCTATAACAACATGGCTGAACTCTTCCAAATCTGCAAGAAATTACCCAATCCATCTGCAGTCTCTACCTCACCTCTTCCTTCTCAGGCCCTCTGTTCTGCATGGGCCACCCATTTCACCTCACAAACACATGACATTCTGACCTCTCTCTCTCTTCTTCCCCTTTCTCCAACCCTATCCTTATACACCTGCCTCCTTTGGCCTCTCTTCCACCCCACCTACTTACTCCTCCTTCTCATTTATCACAATGGCTGAGGTCTCTAGAGTATTCTGCTCTATGAAGATCTCATCCAAATAAGTATCGCCCTGCACCCCCAGGACAACATCTGCTCACTCTGGGTTTTGCTGACTTCTGCAACCACTCCTTAGCCTCTGGCTCTTTCCCTTCCTCTCGCAGGCACTCCCTTGTGCACCCCCTCCTAAACAAAACCTTCAGCTGTCCCCTCATTCCTGGCCAACTTCTGTCCTATCTCTACTACACCCTTCCTTCGGAAACTCCTGCAGAAGTTGGTCTTCCCCCAACTGATCCGAACACACTGAGCTCGCTTGTTGTTTACATGTTTCCATAAACATACATCTGGATTCCGAGCATCCAGAGGCACAGAAACTTCTCTCCTGAACACCCGTGAAGAACTGCTTGCAAACATTGACTCTAACTCTCCTGCTGTTTTCATTCTCCTTGACTCTCTTCCGCCTTTGAAACGGTCAACCATTCTTTTCTGAGAAAACGGCTCCATGATACCATTGGTATCTCAGACCTGGCACTGAATTGGTTGTCCTCCTTCCTCACTGATCACCCTTCCAAGGTGCTCCTGGGCTCCTTCTCCTCCATCACCACTCTCTCTACATGTGGTGTTCCCCAGGGCTCCATCATTTCACCTTGGCTTTTCAACATCTACCTTGCACCTCTTTCACACCTGATCTCTGCTTTCTCTCCTCATTTCCAGTGTTATGCAGATGACACACAACACTTCTTCAAGCACCCCTCTTAATCCTCTTCTTCCTCCACTATCATCCTTGGCTTCCTATCTGCTATTTAGTCTTGGTGCACCTCCAATTTTCTCTGTCTTAATGCCAGTAAGACCAAGATGGCACCTAACCCCACCCCACCCCCTTTTTTCGATTCTCTGGACTTGCACGCTCTGAATGTCACAAGGCCTGGTAGAAATACTTTTTTGTTTCTATTTATCCATTTTCAATTTTCATTGTTTATTTGCTTCATTGTTCCCTTACATTTTGCCCTGTGCTGCTTTGAAATACTGTCTTGCTGTATAAGCACCTTATACATATCCAATAAATAAATAATATGCAAGTTCATTGTAGCCCAAGAGGATGGCTTCTCCCTCTTGGCGCACACACAGTTCTCAGGGAAATAGTTCCCTTCTCCAGTTCCCTTTTGAAGGTAAGTTCAAAACAAAGAATCACATTTCAAGTAGTTCAAGATCCTAGGGAATGTGACTTTGTACAGATTTTCCTGTAATGTAATGCACATTTGATTTTGCATGGTATATTCTTATGTGAGGACATCTTTGTGGTCTTTTGTACATTTATCTGCACTTGGAATACTTTTCTGCCTGGAATTACATACCATAACTCTATTAGAGTTCTCTTCACATGATGTTCTCTCCTGCCAGGACTTTCATATGCTAACTTTATTGCACTTCTCTTCACCTGTTGCACTCTTGTGTCAGGACTTTCATTCATATCTTTATTCCAATTCTCTTCACCTGGTGTACTCTCCTGCCAGGACTTTCATATCATATAGTATTGCAATTTACTTTTTCCCATCAAACAATACCAGCCCAAAAGGTTTAGATTAATTTTTATTAAGTGCCAACTCACCCATGGGCCTCGGAGCGCTACAACTTGTTGAACACATACATAAAACACTTGAAATATGACATCGGAAGTACAGAACAATTCACTCAGTGACAATTCAATGTTGGCCTAGTGTTTTCTGAATGGTTCTCTCCTTTAAATATAGGGCTTTAGCCCCTCTCTTGTGTTCATTCTCCTTTACTTGTTTTTCTCTTTCTGTCCCTTTAAGATGCAGATATATCGACCGTTCATGGAATAGATGATGGAATAGATGATTGGTCTTTTAGCTTCTTCACCCAATCCACTTTGCGCACTAGTGGTATAGCTATTAGATTTATTTGCTTCTTCACATATTTCACTGTGCTTACGGGTAGCTATTTCAAAGACGTGCACACTTTCAGGCAACCCGGTAACCCTCTCCTCTTTTCTGGATTTAGGGGTGCTCCAAGTGTCTCTCACACTTCTCTGCTTCTGTTAGCATTGGGTTGTGCGCTTCTGCTGTGCCAGTCTTTGGTGTCTGCTGCCTTTCCCAATCGGGCAGCGCGTCCTCTGCACTCTGGTTCCTTCCCCTGCTGAGTGGTTTAGCTTCGAAAGCGTTTCCCGTGGGATCTTTTACCCCAACGTTCGAGCCGGTGCCCATGCAGGTAACAGTGCAGCTCAGCATCTGCAGCCCTCTCCCATTGCTGCCGGCTGTGTGTGTTTTAAATCTCCTGCTCTGATTAAAGAGTTTCCAAAGACTCAAATGCAGCATAGGCTTCCCGGTTTTGGTGATCTTTATTGTTCTTTATCTCTTCCTCATCTAATTAGCTGATGGATAATTCTTTATGTGTTGTTGAGGGAGCTGGTATGGGATTCTTTCAGGAGTAATCATTACTGCTCCCTGCCTCGTCCTCATCTCAGTAATACATGGATTACTCTGGTTATCATGTCAGGGAATATTAACGCTGGAAGACGATGCGTAGTGCAATAAGCCATTAAGACCTGAGGAATAGAGGAAACATCTCTAAAGGGTAATGGGGATATGTGTCTTTCCCCAAAGACATAACATTTCTCCCCTTGGGGTCGCCTCTCCGCATGTGGTTCTCCCCCATATAGGCTCATACCAGGGTCAGGATCAGGTAGCGGCTGCCATCCCCTGGCAACATAGGAAGGAGCTACCTCAGGGAAAAAAGTGATGATACCATCAGAATTCTCACACAAACAAGGCCAAAGACAATGAAAGCAAGTATACAATTGCCCCTTTTAACAGCATTGAATCAGTTCTCTATTTGTAATGCAGCCGTCAGATACATCTGCTACTCTACTGACGCAATCATAAGCATTAAGCAAAAGTATGGTCAAAAGGGTCACTAGAACCTAACTTAAGGACAATGAGGATTTGGACATACTATCTACTGAAAAGTATCGAAAACCTACCTTTCAGGAAACCTGCCCAAAGGGTGATGTAGACTGGCAAAGTCACAAAAATGAGTTTACCAGTATGTTTCTCATTAGAGAGCGTTTTCCTACTGAATGTGTTGTTTTAAACCAATCTTAGGTTTTGCAAACATTAGCTGCATTCCCCATTGCCTGTGCTCTCATCGAATTATATTGAAAATATCGATTTTTTTGAAGAATTAGCTTAGCCAGTTACTTGAGTAAAATGTACCTCGAATCACGTATTTTAGTTGTTACTCTCCAATTACACCCACATCTTAAAAATGGGATATGAGGTCATGCCAGAGTCTGATAAAATGAACAGTGAATTGAGTAATGATTTGGCCGATGCATCATACAAAGTTGTTAGCAATGCTAAAGGCAGACATGTGGAAAAAGTACATATTAAAAATGCTCAGCAGTCGATAGCGCCGGATCCAAATCGGTGAGATTTAACTACCAGGGTCAATAAACTGGGAAAGTCTTCACTCACTGAGGTTTAAAACAGGGGTGCGTCCTCACCCCCTTCTTTTTAACCTTTATCTCGCTGATATTCCAACAACTCTAAGTAAAAGTAAAATATTTCCACCAAGCTAGGATCCACACTTGTTCCATGGCTGGCCTATGCAGACTGCGGTCCTGCTAAACCACACCCCCATAGGAATCGCTAGATCTCTACTTGCATTGCATGACTACACTATGGACAGCCACCTTAAGATAACCTCCCATAAGACCAGGATAATGGACATTTTTAATAACGTCGACCACTGGAGGAAGTAACACCTGGGATTGACCACTATTACACAAGTTGACACACCTATTTGGAAAGCATAATTAACAACAAATTAAAAAGCACAAGTCTAATTAGGAGCAAGATTTTGAGAGCTGTCTCGCTGATGGCTGTGGTTAGAAACTTTGTTCAAAACACAGCAGGATGTGGCATGAAGGCCAAGCCACTGGTTTACACTCAAAATGCGAAACCATCCATACTGTATGGACTTGAGGCTTATTGTGTTACTTATCCAGACTGGCTCAATAATTAAGCAATAAATCCTGAGCATGGGGGACATTACCACTTCATGTATTGCCCTGGGCCCATAGTTACAGACCCGAGCAAAGCGAATCCAGCGTTTTACAATACAAATATAGGCCTGCACGTCCTGCATGAAAAGTCTTACTGTCTAAATAGTCTGGTCTGGAAGAAGTTGGCCCTCAGGAGATCTTGTCAGTTGACAGCTATATAAGAAGGTAGATCATGTCAATATAAGTTGTGCAAATACAACTGGTGAACAGACTGCAAGGTCCGGATTCCCAATTTTTACAGTAACAATGCTTCACCGACTAAGTCTGGGCTTGCCAAAAATCGTTTCTATTGTCTGTATAATTGACCACCTTAATCTATCGAATCTCAAATAGATAAATGTTTCCATGTTTGGATTATTGTGAAGACGTGTAAATTGATGCTATCAGTGAAGAAGTGCCACTGAGATGGCATGGTTCTGTTTTTTTTTCCAACTACGTCACTTGTTTCTAAATGCCCTGCAGACACATACAATTCCACCCCTTCCATTTTCTTAAATTGTTATTGCAAACTGAAAGCAATTCAGCAGTCCACCATCTTGGAAATCTGGTTTGCCCATCAATATCACCCTTGTTTCCAGAAAGAAATTGCCCATTTCTGTTGAAGGTTAGTGGGATCACAAGCAAATCTGTGCTTAAATATATGAGGTGATCCATGGGCACATAGGCTGTACATGGGCATATATCTGCAGTTTATGGGCATGAGGTTGCATATAGAAATTTGAGATTCATCATGGGCGTACTAACTTGTCTCTAGGCATCTGAGACACCCACTCTTTAGTTGACATCTCATGTTTCCCAAAGCATGGCGTAACCTTTATTGTCCATGAAGAAACAGGAAGAGGGTTGGTAAAATAAAGTAGAGCTAGAGAAAGTATTGCCATTATAGTTAAATTATATGCTTACATTTAGGGCCAAATATAGTCTATGTGTTTACTAAAAACAATCTGAGCTTTGGGGTCAGAATTAGTGTATTTGAAGAAACAGGCTGTAATTTGGGGACAGGATTTCTCATTTTAAGGAGAATGACAAACTATTATTTAGGGGCATTTCTAAGCTGCGGTTCACACGAGAATTCTTGCTGATTTTAGTACACTATTAAGGTAAACAAAAAGTCAAGTGTCTCGATCAATTGAAGTTTTACAAGACCATATTGTGCAAAGCCAGGACAGCATGTCACACATTGCATTTCCAAGATAGTGGTGCCCAGAAAGAGTTTGTTACACGTTAATTTATTAAAATAGCTCAATGGGACTCCCGTTGTCGGTTTCCTGATGTGGATAACTGTTGATCATGCATGAAATGTCACTAGTAAATCCCAAGTCACACATCCATGCCTCAATTTAAAGAGAAACAACTGACCACAGTCTCGTCACGAAGTTCGTAGAGAGGCCTCAGAATAAGAGCCGGGAAGATGGCTCAGGGGCAACATGCTGGTCTGGAAAACAAGAATAAAATGTCGATACCCGGTCGGGCTTAGTGACTGCAGTCCAACATGAAGCGTGATATACGAAACCAATTACAATGTTTACTACTTTTGTTTTTAATTATGTCCATGCATAATCCCACACTTGCATTCTTTTGAACTCTGAACGTTAAGGAATTCATATATAAGTGTAAAAATGAAAGCATCCAATAAGAATTGTGTCCACCAAAAGTGTCCTAAAATATACTCAGTCAATTTATACAAGAGTGTGGGATCCATGGACTGAGAATGAACAGGATCTAAATAACTTGTACTATGGGATTTCTTCCATCCACGAGGGTCTAAAAATACACATTTAAGCTTACTGATCCTTCACAGAGGAGACATATCAATTGCCATAAAGGTCCAGTCCCAAACACAAGGGCAGTGCAGCGAGGAAGCTCTCTTTTAAACAAGAGTACCATCAGCAATCCCAAACACATGTTTTGGGCCATATTGGGCCAACTCAGTGAGGGGAAGCTGAGCCTCTCTATGGCACAGTGAGCAAGGGCCCCACGTCTGAATTACCCCAGGTTACTTATGGTGAAACCCCAAGTTTTATAAATTATACAAAAGTGTAGGAGCCCCTCTCCTGGGAACAAACATGATTCTGGGGTTTGTAACAAATGTGTTCAATGTGTCCCTTCTACCCAGAAGGGAGCCACCCCCTGTGAGGTCAGGGAGGTGAACCCGTTCTGCAAGACCCCTCCCATCCTAGTGGTTGTGGCAAGTGGGACCTCAATGAGAGTGACTCCACTCTCAGGAACAAGCACTCCCAGTCCAGTAAGGACCTCCCAGACCAGTTGTTTTGTCTCCACCAACCCGTTACAGCCCTTACTTCCAGTTGGCTTCAGGCAATGCTGGATTTCATCTGAGCGCCAAAGACACGGAAGAAGTACCCGCCTTTGTTGTTTGTGATAATGTATTTAAACAGAAGAGGAACTGTGAATGGGCAGAAAGAAACTCCTACGTGTGGGCTGAGCGATCCCTGTGCATAGGCGTCCCCTCTGGAAGAGACGTCCTGGAAGGACAGAGCTACACTTGGCAGCGGAGCCTGCACCAGCCTGGAGAGTAAGTCCAACGCTAGCCAGGCACTGCAAGGCTGGCATTTTTTCTGACTGTGAAGTCCAGGCCGGGTGAAGAGGCGGAAATGGAAAAGCACCCATTTCCCCTGATGGCGTGACCATGGACAAGCCATGGTGGGCTCAGAGCCAGGTAACCGTCGCGGAGATCAGCTGAGCAGGTAAGCTCCCTATGTGCATCAGAATGAGAGAGGTATGAATACTTTGCATCCAGGCTGGGAAAGACATTGAGGTTACGAGAGCCTGAGAAACATGAACAGGGAAGTGCCCCATGTGAATTAGAATGAGAAAGGTACAAACACTGTGATTCAAGGTTGGGAAAGCTGACAAGGTTACAGGACCCTGAGATGCCTGAATGGGTGAATTTCCTGTGTGAATGATATCGAGATTTTTAGAGACACTTTGCATCCAGGCTGGAAAACCTCACAGATGAAACCCAACAAGGCTGAAATACATCTCTTGCGTTGCTGTTGCTACGCTTGTTCATTGGAGAATTGCCTAATTGTTTGGTGCTGGACTGCCCAAGTGGGTGGCACCAGACTGATATGCAAATCGATATTTCTCGTCTGAAAGATACAGTGAGTTAAAACATGGCTATAGACCCTCCTGAGTTGGCACTTTCCCATGCAACAGGTTATTTAGACGTGTTTGTTCTGAGCTCAATGGCTCCAAGACCTCTTTATGTATATTTAGACGCTTGGGGTTTCATTCTAATTTACCCAGAGTAATCCAGACGTGGACCACTTGCTCACTGTGCTTAGAGAAGCAAAGCTACATCTCATTGATGAGACCCAACATGCCAGAAACATGTGTCTGCTGTTTGTGTTCAGAGGACAATTGCCTAGCATTTTGGTGGTGGACTGCCCAAGTGGCTGGGAACAGATGGATACGCAAATCAATAGTTCTCTGTGAAAGTTACAATGAGCTCAAATGTGGTTGCATACCCTCCTGAGTGGGCACCTTCCCATAGACCAAATTATTTGGCACTGCTTGTTCTCGGTAGAGGGGCTCCCAGAACATTTTGGGTATGTTTAGGAACTTTGAGTATCACCTTTAGTTACCCTGGGTAATCCAGACGTGGAGCCTTTGTTCACTCTGTTTAGAGAGGCACAAACTTTACCTCACTGATGAGGCCCAACAAGGCCCGAAACACGTATCTACGGTTGATATTGGTACTTTAATTTAGAGGACACTTGCTTAGCATTTCAGTGCTGGACTGCCCAACTGGGTGTGCCCAGACTGATAGGCAAATTAATATTTTTCCTCTGTGATAAGTACTGTGAGCTAAAACGTGGTTGTAGCCCTCCCGAGTGGCCACCTTTCCATAGAACATGTAATTTTGCCAAGTTCGTATTTGGGAGAGGGGCTCCCAGATCTCTTTTTGTATGTACACAGTCAAGCCTAGACTACGACAGTAAATCATGCAGTTTTTACTCCAATGCCTAAAATGTCTAACTTGGTCCCAGGCCACTTATGCCTCAGGGAAATTGCACTTATCCAACTTCAATCCTTCATAAAAGCACCACATATTGGATCCACAGCAGTTTGTTTTTGGCCGTGGAAAAAGAACTGAATCAGTCCTGCGGCTTGAGGCTGATTACACCATATAGGCAATTGAAAAAGAAACCATGGACGCTTTGTACGTACCTCTTTAAGCCTATGTGTGGCTTTCTACCACATCAGTCATTTCCATTTCAATTGTCTGTCCATTTTCTTTAATCAGGAATCCGATCATCAACCAGAGCTTACAATCAGACCTTTTTGCCTTTTTTATTTCAGTCTGTGGTCCTCTCGCCCAATTACTCTTGACCTCAGCCTTTGACATGAGAGGTACGCTGGATCAACATTAGCCTGTCTTTTTTGTTGTCTATATTCTACCCATTATCAAAATTACCAGATTCCATGACTTAACATTCATATTACCTACAAGACTTTGACCATGAAATGGCTGAGAAGAAAAATGTCATACCTTCTTAACACTCTTTATGATGGTTACTGTATTACTAGCACAGATTCCTCATCCCTTGTAAAATAATTCAGGGACAGACAAATCTTGAAATGTTTTAATGTCACTAGAAGTCCCTTTTTATCTTCCTTTTAGCACCATCGGCCCCCTTGTGCCGGAAATAACATTCTCTGTACATACAGAGAGCAGGGTCGGTCCACTGACCTCATTTCCAACCATTTTCCTAGTCACTGATCCTGAGGAAGAACAGAGCTGCTATCAAAAATTGTAATTGGATCTGATCAACATGAGTGAGGGGAATTTTGGAGGACTGGGGAAACTGTGGTGGGAATATTATATTCATCAGAAAGTTCGTTACCAAAGATATGTAGCTGGTTTTAATATATACCTGCTTCCCACACAATCATCATATAATATAAGACCCTCACAGCAAAAGGCTATGGATGAATTGCATAATGTGAGAATTGTGTTCTTCTTCAGAAAGTTATGCATCCCAGTGTACTCTACCTGAGCAGCTTCTAAACCAGAGACTCAAGGCAGTTGTGTTGGTAAATGGGGGCAAAAACAACCATGTTGCCATCTGATATATATCGCAAAGCAGATACTCCTTTCACGTAGACGAAGTGAATACTTGGTGCCGACTGCAATGAACCTCTTGGACACATCCTTTTTTGACAAGGTAGAGCATTTTGTAATGCAGAGGATTATCAACCTGGACATGATCAGATTTGAAAATGCTTTATATTTCCAGAGTGCCACAAAGTCTATGAAAGGTTTGCCATTCTGATGATACCTTAATTCTGAACATGTGGAAACTTATGGTCCAACCTGTGGAACATTCTTGCATTTTAGAGAGATGCGGTGGGTGAAAAAAAAACCCGAAGGTGGATTTTCTGGGAACATTGAGATTAACCTGATGTCAGGCGGTAGGATGTCCACTGGTGGAGGTTGTAGAAGCACAAGTGCGTCCGTGGTCAGGCAGAAGGAAATAGAGAGGAAGAAAAGGGCTGAGATGCAAGCATACAAGCCTGTGAGAAGTGGGAATTGAGGTTAAGAAGGTAGCTGGCCAGACCATGGATTGATTACAAGATAAAACGAGGTAATTTGAAGTGGAAGCAGCTTTGTTTTGAGAGCCCCCCCATGACTCCCCACATAACACTGTACATTGCATGGAGGTGGGTGAGGATCAAAGGGAGATACAAAGGGTTCAGTACCATGCCATGCGTGTTAAATGGGTATAGATAGAGTCCTGCGAGGACACTATTGTAGCTAAGAGTCATAGCTGAGTGAAAGTTGAAAGTTGAGGGTAAATCTTTTGGATGTTCAGAACTGGGCACTGGTACATTTTTAATTATGAATATGTGCAGTTGCAGATCATTTTCAAAGAGAACTCCCCAGTTGCAAATATTGTTCGAGGGATGATAGCGTTACATAGGTAACATTACATAGGGAAAGGCTAGAGGAGTGGAGAGGATCGGTAGCAGGAAGTAAAGCACCTCACATTTGGAGGACTTAACTGTCAGGCAGCGTAGAGCCATAACAGTGGCCATTCACATAGAGCTCTGGTAAAAGCAAATTGGGAAAGGCAGGCTACAATGAAATGGAAATGTGATGTGTTATTGAGGTATACTTCCTGCACTGCAAAATCATTGTTACACACAGAGGCATTGCAAAATGTCCATTGCACAATCGAGGAACTGAAATGTGACGTAGGAGCAACAAGCGGTCAAGAGTAGGGAGGAGTTTGAGTGCCAATAGACTATGGAGTATGGGGAAAAGAAAGGATGAGGAGGAGACGGGTGTTGGGGGTTTTAGGTATGTCCCAATCATAATGATAGAGGAGTGCCAAGGTGAGGGGAGGAGTCGAAGGAGGGGCAGGGAAGAATGGGGGAACCAAGTGTGCCCCCGGAGAGTGAGCCGGTGGAAGAGGAAGTGGGCAGGGGCACAGGGAGTGAGAAAGATCCTTTTAGGAAGTCAAGTTCGATGAAGGTCTATGTGCAAGTGGAGATTTAAAAAGGATCATGCCATAATAATAGGATCAAGTAAATAAATGAGTTTACAAGAACATTCATATGGTATAAATTCTAAAAATGAATTTTTGGGGGTCAATGATTCTCTTTATTTTTGAAAACACTGACAACTGTAGTGAAGCAGATAGTAACATTTTATGAAAATTCTCTAACACAAATAGCAACAAAATCGAAGAGATATGAATTGAACAATTGGCTTCTAAAAATAATGTGCTTAATAGTCAGGGCAAATACAGATTATTGCCTAGTTGAAAAATACAGAGCTAGTGGGCAATTATGAACTATTGAAACTATAAAGGAATGAGCTCTTTAGAAGTCTGCTTCTATAGAGCTGGGAGCAAACAATACGCACTCTTCCACATTATGAATCAATGATTGCTTGGTTGCATATCCGAGAGTGGATTTTAGGGTAGAGAGTTTGGCCTTTCTTCTCCCACTGCCACTTTCATTTTCTCTGCCTCCTCCAGCACAGTCCAGGTTCTGTCACTTTGGTTCTATCTGTACTGCTGGGATAGTGTGCCCACACATAGCTGCTCTTTCATGCTCTGGGATGTCAGTGGTTCGCTGAAGGTTTGGCCCTTCAATGACAATGCTCACCTTTTACAGCCGCTTGGTGCAAAGTGTGGGGCTGCACCATCTTCTGAAGCTTTGGCTACCCTATCGATTTGTCACTCCTCCAATTCCCGATGGGACTAGTCCTTGCAGGTAAGGCCTTGTGCCAAGGCTTGATTGGCATACAAGTCTGTTGGGTCTCGTGGTAGAGGCCACATTTCTTGGCCCATTTATAGGAAGCTTCCCTTCATAGGACTGCTGTAAATCATAGAAATGTGCCCAGTCAGAGAGTTTCTCTCCAAATATGTCTCTTTATCTCCACAGTCACGAGGTTTGGGTTAAGGTGCATTATGTTACTTTGTCATAAGGGAGTTTTCCAGGTGTATCCTTTGCACTGTTAAGAACCTTTCCATTTCTAATGGAGTGAAGACATTTGTAAGCCTGATTTGGATATGCTCTTTCCTGTTTTGTAATGGCTTGGCAGGTGAAGAACGATGTTCTTGAGGGTTGCCCACATCAATGCCAGAGGTTAAGATTAATTCTAAACCTTCCAGCCATCACCTCTTTTGTTTTGCTGTAGTCACCATAAAGGGTATGATCAGATGTGGATCCTGTGCCTACTGTGCCTAGAGACCCAAGCTACTCCTCACTGATGATGCTCAACAAGGCCGAAACATGCGTGGACATGCTTGTTGTCTCATGCAGAAGGGATTTGAACAAGCCGTTCGGGCTGGATTGACCATTGTGTGGTGGGACCAACCCTGATTTGCATATCGTCTTTCCACTTTTCCAATGATGTGGCAGGTGAAGAATGATGATCTGGAGGGTTACCCAGAGCAATGCCAGAGGTTAAGATTAAATAAAAACCTTCCAGCCATCAACTCTTTTGTTTTGGTATAGGGAGCATCCAACACGGGGGGGGGGGGAAGATCGGCTGTAGTAGTCTTAGATATTCCTTCCACCCCTCCGATAGGGAGAGGGCGTGTGGCGGGCATATCTGCAGTAGAGTGTGTAGACGGTGGCAGACCTCCATTAGATGGGAGTGGTGCATACTGCAGGCGATTGTATAGTTGTGTCATTCTTTATGGGGATTGAGAGAAGAGAATATTGAGATAAGTGCTGGTTTATTGTTTAGGAGCAGGTGCAGTAAATTAGAATTATTCTGGTATATTGTGTTGGCTGACGTGGAAGGGCTGGCACAAGAGTGTTGCTGCACATAGTAATGCTTAGTGGTTGTTTTAGTAGCTTAGTGGCCCATGGGGGAGGAGGGGCCGGCCAGCTGTGGTAGCTAGGATTCTGCGGGCCTGTGGAGAGGGCCATTATGTTTGATAAGAATAATTGAGTAGACCTGTGGAGGGGGCCATTGAGTGTTGATTTGTTGTGATTGAAATGGATGGAAGGTGTGAATGTGTGAGGGGATGGAAGTGGTGAGTGAGGGTATATGAGGGTGTATGTTTGTTACATTTTTTAGGACTTGTATAAGTGAACAAATTGCGATTTTTGTATGTGCATAAATTGGGAGTGAAGCTAAATTGTATGAGGGTAAGGATGGAGGAACGCATGACTGTGTTAAGTCAGTCAGAGTGAACTAGAGGGTGGAGAATGATGTTTAGTGGGATTATGGACATGCTCCTGAACCACTTATTTAATAAATTGTCCCAGTATCGAGATACCATTTTAAAATGCCAGGTCCAGTAGGAGCAGGTCACCAGTGGGCAGTGATTTCGAGAATGCGTAGGAGAAGGAACGATAGATAATGAGACAATAGAGAACACGTTTTCATATTTATCAAGAAAAATGGGGAGTGTCCAAGTCTACAGCGCTGCAAGTGGGGAAGTAAATGGCAACACCACAAGTCGCTCTGGAGGCTGTGAAAGAGGGTGTGTCTCCCTAACACACCTATAGACAAAGTTTTGTGCGAAGGTTTGTGCGAACACACTGCCACACCTGGCACAAATATATAATAATAAACAACTGAAGTTTCAAAGTAGTGTGAATTGTTTTTTTATATATGTGGTATATGTGGTACCAACCACAGTGGTAGGTTGGATGCTCTGAGGAACAATTTTAAAGAATAATATGAGTCAATGATACACAGATTAACTTAAAGCTGACCAAAGTAAGGACATGAAAAGTGGCATGTGTTAAGCTTGATGGTCTGACCCAGATGCAAATGCGAGCATAGTTCTTATGACCCTATATGTTATGTTATGTTATTTTGCATTTATATAGTGCCTTATATACCATTGGTATGGTCTGAAGGCGCTGGTAGGTTGAACGCCCTTGGGAACCGAAGTTCAGGTCAGTAGAGAGAGTAGGGGGGAGTCAAAAAGTGCGTGTGCGCACCATGTATGTGTGCAGCTGGTGCGAAAACAAGTGGTAGCTGCTTCTTAGCTGTAGGTGTGGTGGTTGAGAGATCAGGAGTATGTGTTCGCTCTGGTCGGCTTTATCCAGAACGAGTGTGGCTGCGTTAGGCCTGAGAAGAACGCCTGGCTGGGTGGTGAGAAACCAGCAATGTTTACTTAGAGTGATGTGGAGTAAGCGGGAGATGTAGATATGAGAACAGTTATACCGAATGGTGTCATAGTATCTCTGTGTTCTAGATGAGTGGTGGTGTAAGGGAGAGAGTAAGCGTGGGGTGTGGCGTGATGTATGTTTTCAAGAGTTTCCTTCATTCCAAGGCGTGTTAAGTATCGTCCGTTGCACATAATCGTCCGTTCCTCATACTTGACCGCTCCACACATTCGTCCAGTCCGCACCCTACGTTTGGTTCGCACCCTCGTCCAGACCGCACCCTCGTCCAGACCGCACACTTCGTCAGGTCTAGACACTTGTTGAGACTATATGCTCGTGTAGTTTATCCACTCGTCCAGTCTACATACTGGTCGAGGTAGGACACTCGTTCAGTCCATAAACAGTCCTGTGCTCCCCACACTCATGCGCTCCCCACACTCATGCGTTCCCCACACTCATCCGCTCTCAAAAACATCCGCTCTCAAAGTCATCCGCTCTCCACTCTCGTCCGCTCTCCACTCTCGTCCGCTCTCCACTCTCAAACCGCTCTCCGCACACTCACCCGATCTCCACTCTCACCCGATCTCCACTCTCGCCCGATCTCCACTCTCACCCGGTCTCCACTCTCACCCGATCTCCGCTCTCACCCGATCTCCGCTCTCACCCGATCTCCACTCTCACCCGCTCTCCATACTTATCCGCTCTCCATAGTCCTCCGCTCTCCACAGTCCTACGCTCTCTAGAGTTCTCCGCTCTCCACAGTCCTCCGCTCTCCACAGTCCTCCGCTCTCCACAGTCCTCCGCTCTTTTCGGTTCCTCATACTAAGCCGCTCTATACACTCAACCGTTTTCCGCACTCAACCGTACTCCGCGCTCAACCGCGCTCATCCGCTCCCCACAACTCGTCCGCTCACACACACTCATGCGCTCTCCATACTCATGCACTCTCCACACTCCCCACACTCATCCGCTCCCCACACTCATCCGCTCCCCACGCTCATCTGCTCCCCACGCTCATCCGCTCTCCACGCTCATCCGCTCTCCACGCTCATCCTCTCTTCACACTCACCCGCTCAACCACACTCACCCGCTCAACCACACTCACCCGCTCACCACACTCACCACACTCACCCACTCACCACACTCACCACACTAGCCCGCTCTCTACACTCACCCGCTTTCCACACTCATCCGTACTACGCTCTCGCTCTCATCTGCACTACGCTCTTGCTCTCATCTGCACTACGCTCTCGCTCTCATGTGCACTACGCTCTCGCTCTCATCTGCACTACGCTCTCGCTCTCATCCGCTCTCATCCGCTCTCATCTGCTCTCCACTCTCATCCGCTCTCCACTCTCATCCACTCTCCACTCTCATCCGCTCTCCACACTCATCCGCTCTCTACACTCATCCGCTCTCCACACTCATCCGCTCTCCACACTCATCCGCTCTCCACACTCATCCGCTCTCCACACTCATCCGCTCTCCGCACTCATCCGCTCTCCACATACACCCGCTCTCCATACTCATCCGCTCCCACACTCAACCGCTTTCCACACTCAACCGCTTTCCACACTCAACCTCTTTCCACAACTCATCTGCTCTCCAGTCACATCCACATGCTTCCGTTTAGTGTAATTGTCTGTTCTGTACGCTTCATCCATTCTAACTGTTTCATTTATGTCATTCACTGTATTCCCTATATGGTCTTCAGTAACCCATACCCAGCACACCAATTCACCAGTAGGGCCTTTCGACTTTATTGCCAGCAACTTACATCACTTTAGGTTTATACCACCAAATTTAATATAAAATTTATCATAAAACGCCAAGGTGACGCTCTGCTTACAGTCGGGCCACCCAGAACGTTAGTCAATCCTTTCATGCCCACAGCACGCAAATGTGTTTGTTGCTTAGCAACGCTGAACTTCATTTGATGCGGCTATCAGACCACCTTGTCGGGGCTTCGGATCACACTCAAACAGGATACTTAATTCAAAATCCAAATCAGCAATCCATGTGATTGTCAGTTTGTAAGATCCCAACACTATATCCGCATCAATTGTTCTTTGCATTTTTGTTCACATCTCCGACCTTGCGAAGCACTCGTCCAACATGGCAAACAGACTTCAGCCATACACAGGGGGATGCCTACCGATGAACCTCCCTCAGTAACTTTCTAGGTAATGTGCTTCCACTGACCAAGGTCCTGCATCCAAGTGGAAACGTGGCACTTGATGGCAATTTATAACCACATGAATAATAATGTATAGTTTTCATGTCTTATGTCTCCTGTAGGCTATTTATTTTATTTTATTGTGCATTTGTAAGGTGCTTATACATCAAGTAAATTGTGTTTCAAAGCACCCACATGGAAAAAGGGAGGGAACATGGAAATGAAAATCAAATAAAACAATGAAAAATAGAGGCGGACCTACTAGGCCTTGTGAACATTCAGAATGTGCAAGTGCAAAGAGAAGAGAAGGGATGCAGGAGTGGGGGGTAAGTGCTAGGTGTACCAGGAGGGGAGTGCAAGGGAGTGAGCAGCTTTAAATGCCTGGATGAGTGGTCAGCTGTCAATAAATAAGTGCAGGCCTGTGGTGGCATAGGAGAGTGGGTGCCAAGGTAAGTGCTGGCAATGGGCGGAGGCTGGAGGCGAGTGGCTGTGGGAGACCAGATCCCAAGAGGACACATGAGGGCCCTGGTCACCAATCTCAGCAACTGTGGGTTTTAGCAGGTAAGGGAGGAAGGGAAGGAGAAGGTGAAAAGGAAAGTCTTCAGGAGCTTCCAGAAGAGGACGGCAGAGGCTGTTCCATAGGAGTGAGCCTGCTGAGGAAAGAGATTGGCCACAAGCTCTCTGTTCCCAGACAGCCTTGTGGATGATGCAGAGGGATTTGAATTGGATCCTTGCAACAACCAGTGGAGAGTTTTCAGGGCTAGAGAGATGCAGTCCCTGGGTTTGAGTCCAAGGATAAGTCTTGCAGCCCTATTCCGGATTAGCTGGAGTGGTCGTAGAGAAGAAGAGGGTAGGTTAATGAAAAGGCTGTTGCAGTAGTAGCCTAGAGAGAACCAGAGTTCTAGAGACGTTGAGCTTCTGGGGGAAAGTGAGGAAAGGGAGAATTGCTTTGACGAGGTAGAGTTGAAAGTGGACCTTCTTGGAAAGGTCCTGAATGTGAGGGAGGAAGGATATAGAGGAGTCAAAAATGACTCCAAGGTTTCTGGCTTTAGATGAAAGAGAAGGGGGAGAGCCCATAGAGGATGGCCAGAGTGAGGGGAAGGAAGAGGGAGCAGAAGTCCCACTAGGAAGGCTATCAGTCTTGCTGGCAATGGGGCAAAGATCATTGGTAGAGCTCCAGGACTGGATGCCGATAGGCAGTCAGGGGTGGTGGAAGAAGTAAGGAGAGTGTCAGAGGGAAGTTTGAAGAAGAGTTGTGTGTCATCTGTGTAACACTGGAATTTAGGGAAGAAGGTGGAAATGAGGTTTGTCATTGGAGCAAGATGGGTGTTAAAGTGCCAGGTTGTAGTCTTGGGAACACCACAGGTGGAGATAGAGGTGGTGGAGGAGCAAGAGCCCAGAATAACCTGGGATGGACAGTCACTGATGAGGTCAGCCAGTCCAGTGCCCACTCTGAGTGCCCGCTATCTATTTTAATAGCCACTTTCTTATCACATGCCGAACGTGCAATGACATTGCATTCTCATACATTTAAATTCTCTTCAGTGTGTATTATGCATCATTAATCCAGCGCAATACCTCAAATGGTATAAATGATTTGAAATAATTCATTTGGCATAATCTTCCTATGCACACAGGCTCCCTATACAACTACCCATCAGGTATGGGGTTATCCTCATTCAACATCCCTTGAACATTCCTTGAGCTAACATACTCCTCTGCATGCCATGCACATCTCACCACAAGCCTTTCCTTAACACAAGACATAGTCAATTAGCACCCGGCATACACCCGGATGCACTCACAATGCCGAAATGTGGCAATGTATAATATAACCAAAGGCCTAACTTACAGGCAACTGCCCAACTGCATGCGAAGCACCTCACCTCAGATTCTAATAATTAATGATTTCCATGAGCTATTGTGCATCATGGCTTTGTCAAATGTATAACATATCACGTTACTGGTATTAATTAGAATATCTAATCCCATGTTTTCAATGTATATAATGTTTGAACATGTAACATCAAGACTGTAACTAACTGCTGAACATGTTGTTTCTCTTCTTGTTTTCTTTCACCTTGTTTTTGTTTTGGTCCATGGAGTTAATTGCTCATGTTGAACATTGATGTGACTGGTTTTCAACTCATTACTTGGACTGTATTCATGTATCATTTAACTATTGTTTTGATATATTTTTGTTTGATGACAGGACTGTTAAGCACAGCCCTGAGGAAGAGCATTTGCTTTAAACACATGTCGGCTCGGCACAACCATTTGACTAATTGATGGCTGGGCACAACAATTTGACTAATTGATCAGGCTTAACACAAGCCTCTTTTCATGTCATTATTTGTGAATTTATTATACTTTTGTCAGCTTTAAGTTAATCTGTGTATCATTGACTCATAGTATTCTTTGAGATTGCTCCTCAGTGCATCCAAACTACCCCTGTTTTTGGTATCACATATATAAACATAAATGTTTGTGAGGTGCCAGGTCTGACAGTGTGTTCACACAAACCTATGTTCTCATATTTGTTGGCAACATATAAAGACACCAAATTGAAGAGTAGTCAAATTAGTCTAGGACTATGGAAGCTCTATGAAGAGAAAAAAGAGGAGCCCCCCAAAGGGGTCGGGAAAGGTAGTGACACAGCGGTGCTGCCCACCCCACCACCCCCTCCCTATGGGATGTACCCTATGCTGAAGCCTGCAGCAAGATACATAAACCCACGACAAATGTCCCCAAGTAGGGACTAGGCATAAATAGGGAAGGGAAAGCCAGAATCACAACTACTGAGAGAACAGCTACCAGTAACAAGCAGTACTTAGCGGAAATATGAAAAAATGCACAGTATCAGTTAGAGACTGTGTTCAAAGCAGCCGAAAATTAGATAGAGAAGGCGGTCTGGAGAAAGGAGGAGGAGCAAGGGGCGGTGGGAACACCAGCTGGCTGGACATCTGGGAAAACTATGTTTATGTTAGATTAAGAGACTCCATAGGGGGAGGAGGTGGGCTCCGTGGGGACCAAAGTGGTCCCCAAGTACACCAATGAGGACGGAGGATCACGTTTGAGAATGGGAGGCTGAGGGATGAAGGGGAATTGGACAAAGACAGACAAAAGGAAAGGGAGGACGAGAGGAGGCAGGGGAGAGAAAGAGAGAGAGAAAGGGAGAGGGAGAAAGAAAAGGATATAGAGTGGGGGAACAGTAGGGATTGGTCCTACACCCTTTCACCCTCTGAAACAGCGCAGGGAGAATGGCGGTAGCAAACACTGCAAAGGGCTGGCTGCCCCTGCGCCACAAACACAGTTGCCCCTGTTGCAGGAAGGCAGGAGAGAAGTGCAGTATATACCATGGGGTATAGGTTACCATCCTTCAGAGCGGGGGCAGGCAAATGGATGTATACTCTCGAGAAAGAGACAGCAGGAATTACCCAGATGGTTGTCGATATGAAGACCTTATTCGCTGCCATATTGGGTGAAAGAGGGGAGAAAATATGGGAGCTGGCAGAATATGACGAGTAAAATTGAGTAGTAACATACACAATGATGCGCCATTTAACAACTGCCACGCACATGTGTTTAAATTATTAAGCACTATGTACCCAGATACATCAGACATGTGGGTCAATTTAGCACCCAAAATGAAACCAGAGGAGGACCCCATAGAATACATGCAACAGATACAGGAGATGTGGAAATTAGCGATTTGGCAATCGTGGGAGGTGAACATACCAATATGTTACTACATTTTGGTCTGAAGCATTCCCTTGGATGTACAAACATCCCTAAGAAGGTGGTTGGGTTTGAAGCAAAGTGATGGGCAGAAATACAGACCACCATAGTACACAATGCCTCAGGACTTGGCAGCGCTTTACAAATAAATAAATACACTATTTTAAGTGGAAACAGGAAAACGAGAAGGACATGGCAGGCAATGCAATTAAGGCAGAGGCAAAAATTGTGCAAAAGAAATTAACAAAAATATCAATGGAAGAGGCTGTACTTAGCAAAACTGTCCCAGGACACCTTGATGTAGCAAGGGTCCAACAAGGGGAATTTCCCACAGGGGACATGCCAAAGTGAGGAGTGTATCCACAGCAAGGGGGTTCCAGCAACAGTGTGGGTATCTCTAACAGGGAGTGTATCAGCAACAGGGATATTATCAACAAAGGGGGAACTACTGTAAGGAATTCATGGTGACAACAGTAAAGACAGACACATGTGATCACAGTTCAAGGGTTTTTATTAAACTATAAGTGTAAGGTGGAGGAACGCCTAACCTAAAACTAAATCTAATATGGGAGCAAGCGTTGACCATCAAATGAAAAATAAAGCAGTCCTTGTTACGTCTTGTCAAAGTCAAAAACCTATACTAAAAAAAAACAATGGCATTTCCTTACAACTAATTACAGAAAGAGTGTGGGATAGGGTATTCAAATAAAGGAAAGTTTTTCACAAATAATAAGACAGGATGCGATTGCCTTGAGGTCTCCCTTCCCCATGTTTTTAGCATGGGACAAAGTGGGACCTTGGAACACAGCATGCACTTGAGCCTTCCCAGTAGAAGCTAACAGTTCCATATCAGCTATCAGGTTCTTCGATGGTTAAGTCTCCTCACAATAAAAGTCTCTCACCTTCGAGGCATGATGCTCTCAACAAACAAACACAAAACTCTGTTCTACGAACACTTAAGGTGATGGCTTCACCCCTGAGTCCCCCTTTTCTGGGCGCAGACCCCCAAGAAGTTGTATTCAACAAATTAACAAGACAGTTCCTTTCTCAGTGAACTTTGGGTGATAACTTTCTATCCCTGGATCTCCGGATCTCCCTCGGCCATGTTCGGACCCCCGATGACAAGGGGGTCTCTTCTCTTCCCCTTGACCGACAATACTTCTCGCTTCCACAACTCTTAATGTCTTTTAAACCAGTTCTTCAGGCTTTGCGCCTAATTGTCGGTTTCCCTCTGCTGGGTTCCCTCTAGTCAACTTTTGGTTGTCCGCTTCCTACTGCCGGGTTAACTCTCGCTGACCTTCGTAACACTGTTCATGTACTAATCTGCACCATACGGGATTCACTTCCTTAGCTTTCACAATCATCTACCTGTCAAATACTTTCAACGGTACAGAGGATTTTACAAGACCCCTGTATGACCACTTTAACCGTTCTTCACCTCTTCCCAAGGCCTTCTAGTTATGTAGTCTTTACCGTTGGGTAATCGCCCAGAGTTTCCTGCGTGAGCATCCATGTGGTGCCGAACTCCTCTGTTGCTGGTTTTCCCCCTCCTTCATTAATAGTATATTTTGCTTTTCAAATTTCAACTTAGCCTTCAACTACTTTCCGTTCTACATAGTTAGGTTTCTTATTGACACTCCTCTCGACTCACTGGCTGTGATGAACTGCTTGGCTTTCTTTATCCTTTGGTTCAAGGTTGGTATCACAGAGACAAGTGTTTCTCCCCGGCTTGGTAATCAGCATAGGAGGGTCTTGTGTACCATTGACATCTGTTACAATACACATTGGCTATTGTTCGCAGACTTTTTATTCCCTCTGCAGAGGTTACAAGGGTCTTGGTCGGAAAGAGCAAGGTCGACTCTCTCTTTGTCACCATCTCGGTTCGCACCATCTTTCTCCTCCTCTTGAACTGCCATGCTGAGTTAGCTCTTTAGCTCTTTGTGTGGTCTGCCTTGCTCGTCCTGTTCTCTTGTGCTCCACCTTTTATCCCTGTGCGAAAGGCAAAGGGCCGTCAGGTGTGTGTGATTCTGGTCATTTGCCTGACTTTGCCTGACCCTGTTATTGGGACACGTTAGGTAAATGGCTCTGTTGTTAGTCTGTTGTCTTTCATTCGCAAATGACCCCCCCATCCAGGTGATCCGCCCTCACTGGTCCACCCCCAGGAACTGGATCCAATAGTGATAGCTGTGTCCTGGCCACCTGGATGACAGATCCCGGGGACTAGCTGGGAAACACCTTTAGGTTTCTCACACTACCAACAGACGTGATATTACCAATAGGTCAGAGGATACTCACAGAGAGGGAGCAGGTTTGGATATGGAAGTGCAGGACCCAGATTTGGAGGACCATGTTTTATATGTGCATGGAGGGGAGCCTTTGCACATTTGTGCCCACACAGACAATAGCAGCATTATGGCCAGGGGGCAAGAGGGGTCAGGAATATATTCAACTGATGTAGCCACAAATGTAGCCAATGCAGCCACAGATGCAGCCCATACAACCACAAATGCAGCCACATCAAGCATAAATGCCATTACAGCAGGCCAGACATCACAGGTAAACACACAGCAGCAAGTGACAGTACCACAGAACACCTTACAGACCCAAGCACAAATAAACATGAAGGAGGAGAGCACATTGTTAGCTCAGAACACAGTACCACATGGACATTGTTTTAGGTAACCCGCTCCCATTTTCAGGACAAGGCCCAAATGCCCAATAGGCCAGCCCACAGAAGACACGTATAGCCCCAATTCTTTCAGTAACTGAATGCACTGAGAAGGAATCCAATGTAACAGTGAAGATTCGACAAAAAGATTTCTCATTTTTGGTCGACACAGAAGATACCAATTCAGGCATTGAAAAGGGTGTCTTTCCCCTGTCTGACAAACTAATGGACACACATGGATTTTCTGGGGCCGTTTTCATGATTCCTATCACAGAAGATTTACCACTCACAATAGGCACACAGCAAATAGTAGTGCCCCTGCTGTACTCAAAAGACACTTCCATCAACATATTGGGAAGAGACATAATGAGAAAATGAAATATGCCAATTTCATTTTCATTGAAGGGATTGTATGCTCAACACCAGATATCTTTTATGAGTGGTTCGCATCCATCATACAAGCATTTTGCGCACACAGCACATTACGCGGGTCACCATGCCACCATGAGATATTCTGTTATGGGGTACAAGTATTGTTAGTGTGGTTACCCAGAATGAAAGAAAAGGTGTTCTGATTGCTCACAAAATTCCTCTTCAGACCAGCAGTATGCAAAGATATAGTACCAGGAACAACACTGAATACATTTAGAAGCAGCACTCACAAGGAAGAACATGGTAATTTTATACAGGATGCACAAAGAGGGTACAGTGTGGAGTGCATTCCTCTGCATTGACTCAATATTAAGACTAACACACTTGACTGACAGATAGCTGTTCTCAGAGGATGAAAAGGAGGAGGAGATGGTGTTTCAAATTTGAGTCTAATGCCAGGTGAAAATAGAAGAGAGACAGGTCCCCCAGAGGATGCAGATAGTGAGCACGCCATCAGCTTATATGTGGGATGATTTAAAGAAAGTACCAGAGGTACTATGGACCAGTGGGTCCCATGATGTAGGGTTGTTGAAGGGAGCCGGGGCAGTCTGAGTAAAAGGGAAGGAATGGGCACTGCTACCCTGGGTAAAACAATACCCACTATCACGTGAAGCAGACAAGGGTATATATGACACACTCCTCACTCTATGGTGAACTGGGGTTCCTAGCCCTTTAAGATGAGGTAGCAATACCCTTGAGATGGATGGGGATGCATAAATTATTCAAACATCAGTAATCGACACAACTCAGGTAGTTGGCAAAAGGATACTGTTTTAATATCAATGATCTAAAACAGGGAGTACAACAGACATTAGCAGACACCTCTCATCACGGTCTCAATGCATCTTGAAAGAAATGTGCTTATATAACAGAAAATTGTCATAGGGGACATTAACCCATGTACTAGTAACGCCATCCTACGTGACAAACTACAGAAACCTAATGGTGAGTGAGATAGGGTCTAATTGGATCATCTATGTATACAATCCATACTGGTCTAGGGCAGTGGAATAATGTGATAGGCTTCTTAACATGAGGTGGGGCAACTAAGCCCTTCCCCTAAATATCTCACTATGAACGTCACTAAATACACAACGTTTTATTGGCTACACAACTATAGGACCCTTGATCATGCGGTCTACTATCATTGGCTGGCTTCTAACCTCCGTCAGTACCTTCCCACCTACATACAGCAGCACGCAGGCTGAGCGTCCAAGTGCTGGTGTGCTCGTCTTAACCATAGCTTCACACCAATTAGCATATTCATCCATCATCACCTCAGTGGTATGCCATCAATTAGGGCTTTGAACTCGGCCTTGGGAATGTTCCTTGCTCTTGAGAATTCTGGGGAGTGAAGGCACTCTCTGCCTTCGTGCGTAGGTGTGACCATCATGTTCACCCAACTTCTTCTCCCCACGTGACTGAAGACCTCGAAATCAAGCTTCTAGTGTATTAAAATACTATTTTTTAATAGACCTCTGATGTCTTCTTGTTTTCTGTCCATGCCTCCTGAACAGGAGCTTCATTCTTTCACATGATTTGTATCCAATGTCAGCTTACTTTAGCCTTGCATGCCTTGTCTTCGGCTCATACACCCTCGCCTTTCTGAGTTTTACTTGTCATTCACTTGGTTCTAACTGTGACATACTGGAAAAGAGACCTTTCTTCTTTTGTTCAGCTCTGCTTTTGTACGTAGTGGAACCATCCATCCTTTACTGACACTAACATATACATATGTACATGTTGGCACATGCTGCAATCTATTCACTATAAAGCTAGCCTCAAGAATACTTCACCTGCTTGCGTTTCTTTGCATATTTTCACGTGTGAAACAGCTTGATATGTTCAATGTCCGTGC
Source organism: Ambystoma mexicanum (assembly GCF_040938575.1). NCBI lineage: Eukaryota > Metazoa > Chordata > Amphibia > Caudata > Ambystomatidae > Ambystoma > Ambystoma mexicanum. The sequence continues at coordinate 492,531,031 of NC_090940.1, read as the reverse complement.
AACATAAGCCTCTTCATCTTGAGCCCAAGATGACACTTATCTTCGATACTTTCTTGATGCTTTATAGAATTGCCTGCATTCTCTAGCCTCTGCATCTCTTTCATGCACATCAGTCTTACTTTATGTGATGGCATCATTAATTTTCCCCATTCATTTGTCTTGTTTCTTCAGAGTTTTATTTAAACGGCCATCGTATTGTCTTGGATGCAGGTATGGTTTTCTCAATGGGAACCTTGCTTCTAGGATTCTCCTTGGTATCTGTAATTTGAATGGCTCTGTATGTGCCTCATTCTCTGGCTCCCAACATATAGGCAATATGGGCAAGGTGGTTGAGGTGGGGGTACTTGGCTCCTTCTCTACACTAGCAATATGGCATAATAGAAATGGCAGAATCCTCATGTAATACAGCCATTTACCCTGTCAAGGAATGGAAAGGTATGATGTTGAGATTCATTCAAGAAATCCACCCCTGACCAACGTAGTAAAATCAGAATTTCCACTCGTACCAAACCCAGCCACAATATTATGTAACATACCCACAGAAGCAACATGCTTCACAGTTATTGATTTGAAGAATGCATTCTTTTACATTCCATAGCATCCTGATTAACAGTATCTGACTGCGTTCATTTATCGTGGGAGGAGGTTCCAGCATTTCTTGTTTACCACACAGGTATTGCAAGTCACTGATTGTTTTCAATAAGGTGATCAAAATGGACCTAAGCAACTTGCAAATACACAGCACAGGCATCCAGTACATGGACTACCTCCTGTTATGCAGTGCAACGGAGGACCATTGGAGGAAACATTCAGGTACACTTCTGATATTGCTAGCAGAGAAGCGGTACAAGGTAGGCAAGAAACAATTACAGCACTGCCAAAATGATGTAGTGTTTCTACGATAGATAATATGAGTAGATGGCAGGAGAATTACTCCAGAGAGGGCAGAAGACATTCACAGCAAACCACAGCCTCGCACGATCAAGCAGATGCAGCAGTTCTTAAGCCTGTGCAATTATTGCAAGGCATGGGTCTTTGTCTATTCTGCACTTACGAATCCCCTCCTTAAGGGACTAACAGATGCACTGAATGGGAAAGGCCCCGTAAAAAGGACATCAGAAATTAATGACTAATTTGCCGAACTGAAGGAAGCATTAGCACACACACCAGTTTCAGCGTTCCCAAACTATAAAGAAAAAGGGTTTTTTTTCACATTATATGGGCACAGTGATGACGGCTGTCCTCACTTGAAAGAAGCCATAAGGACAAAATCCCCTTGTCTACTACAGTGGTCTTCTAGAGCCAGTAATAAAAGACCACTTCCAATGTGAACAGGTACTCGCCATAGCAGCATTTGTCATCAAGAAATCAGCAACAATAGTGATGGGCTGCGCAGTCACGCTCTATGTGGAGTATTTGCTTTTTGCGATACTAGATAAATCGAAATCCACATTAACAACTCAGAGAACGTCAGAGTACGAGTTGATTTTGTCCAATCCGGCAATTGATGTAGTGAGGTAATAATACCCACCCTCCCACTCCCACAGTTCAGAAAATAACTCAACCCAACCTATTCAATGAATCTCACCTTCTCAACACCTATGCCATCCCATCGCCCCTCGTATCACATAACTTACTAGATGCTGCCTGTCGATTCCCTCCCCGGCACCCAGTACAGCTTTACCCCTATTATGTGCCCCTCTGTATCGTACCCCGCGCTGTATATCTGTTTTGTTGTTAGCTCTTAAAAGTGGTCCGTTATGCATCTGTACTGTTGTATACCTCTGTAAAGTGCTCTATTAAGTATATTTATTAGTGTATACCTCTGTAAAGCGCTCTATGCTTCTCGAAGCTATGTTTGTGCTCAATAAATACCATGATAATACTATTATTAATAATAATAATAATAATAATAGTAGTGAGGTGCCAGATTGTCAACCCAGCGACATTCATTGCACAGCCGGTGCAGTTAGGGGAATATGTGCACGATTGTAGCTCATGAATGGATTGGATGGGAGTTGACCCCAAAGTACACAAAAAGCCCATTGAAGGAGGAGACTTGCTCTTTGATGGTTCTTCAATGATAGATTCAAGCAGGGTATGTTGACATATGGGTGTGGCAGTGGTTTGTTATCATGAAGGATAATTTAAGGTTTGGGCTCAGATGAGGTTGCCAGTACACTATTCAGTACAGTCGGCTGAGCTGGCAGCTCTGATAATGCCCATGGATACATCGGTAGGACATGCCATGCTGTTAACATCTTCTCAGAGTCAGCGTATGTCACATCCATGTGGCATTCAGGATTGGCCAGATAGGAAACATGCATAGTTATTATCCCGGCTAATAGACATACTGCCCCTTCCATCAGAATTGTCAATAATTAAATGTGGCGCCCCCACCAGCAGCACAGATGTAATTTCACAAGACAACGACTGGGCCTACAGCAAAACAAAAGAAGAAGTATATTTGGTACCTTATGCAAAACTGTTGAAGCCCAATAAAAAGGATCAAACACCTTTGCTGACATTGCTACAAAGGCAACACCCCACATTCGTGTAGTCATTTAACACATTTCCCATTGTCCAAGTGATAGAGTTACAGGGGGAATGCACCCCAACAAAAACAGGGGTTAAGGAAACAGAGGGACTGCTCACTGTCACTCACAGACCTGGCGTGGAGACAGAACAGTACCGGGAAAATAGGGATACCCCAGGGGCTGCTTCAAATGGTCTTTGCATAACCTTTTTCACGTTGTCTTGATGCTGGCCCATGTTCTCATAATGATACAAAATCTGCCAGAAAATCTTTAATACATGAAGTATTCTCAAGTTGGGGATTATGTGACGTGTTGAGTTCCGACAATGGACATCACTTTGCCAACAATGTTTTACAGAAGGTTGCCTCCTTACTGGGCATCTAAAACGGTGCTATGTGTATCAGCCCCAAGCCAACAGACTTGTTAAGTGCATCAATGGCCTCCTTAAACAGCACCTTGCCAAGCACTCAGTGACAATTGGCAAGAATTGGCTGTATTGTCTGGCACTTGCTTTATTTGCATTTTGCAATTCCCCATGCGTCAATAATCATTTGACGCTGCACAACATTCTCACTGGCAGACGAATGCATGCACCTCTTACCCCTTCAAATACAATTTTGGAGGCTAACAGCACTGCCCAACTCAAGGGAGATTAATTAAAAGTATATTTGTGTGAGGTCCCAAAATCCCTCACCTACATTTTGCACCAGATTCAACTACGTCAAAGCAGGCCTGCCAACCCTGCATCAAGCATGGACACTTCATCAGCACAAGAAACAGAGACGTTCGAAGCACAGAATCCTCTTTTTCCAGGTGACCAGATACTAATACATAACTTCACAAGATCTTGGAACAAACCACGCTTCACCGGACCCTATATCATAATGTACTGAACTTCAACAGCAGTGAAGGTAGCAGAGAGAAGCCCATGTATTTTTCTAACATACAGCTGCCGGGACAAGGCCAGCGCTCACGCTGCAGGAGAAGAGAGGGGGGGGCCAACTGATGGGAAGTATACACCAGTTAACCATGACATTTGTGTCTTCCTTCCGTTTTTACAGATGAGCAGTAAGCAGTCCAAAGGAGTTGCAGCAAGTTGAGAGAGCAAGAGGGGGAGGGACATTGTATAAGCTATGTTGTTGTAGTGTAGTGTTTTTTGGTTTTATGTTTATTTGGTTTTTAGTTGAAAGGGAACTGGTTGTCCCTGCCTTGAAACACTTTTCGCTGTATAGGCGCCATGCAAATGTTCAATATATAAAATGAAGTAGTATGCAACAAAGGAGAAGTATTTAGTTCTGAATTGTTTTGAAGATGCATTAGGGGCATTCTGTCTAGCAACATATGGTATAATAATATGAGACAGGCGTGGGAGAGAGCGCCAATGACACATGTTATGTTTTCTCTACATTCCACACATTTCAAGGACACCCAAGCTCTTTCTTCCTCTACAGCTTTCAGTTGAAGAGTGGGGTATGTTTGATGTATCTGTCATTATGTAAAACAAGGTGTTTGTTTCAGGGACACTCCGTTACTGTGCAATGGATGGATGAGAGGGAGGAAGTATATGGCAACAATTTTATGAAACACACGAGAATGGCAAACAAAGAGGCCACAAAACACCTTATTTTAGAATAGCTGACAGAAGTGGTGGGAGGGGGGAAACTTTTCACAACCCACAGCAAATTAAAGTGTCACATTGCCACAGGGCACATTATTCCATGGTGCCATACAAGACCATTGATACACATTAAGGGGTTTGTTTTCCATAACTGTGCAAGGAGGGGGGAATGTTGCAATGTAGGGAAGGAGGACTGGTAGGGTTCAAAGAAAATGTAGTGAGAAAAATGCTCAACAGCTGTCGCATAATGTGGAATACAGCACATGATAATTAAAGGGCTGCAGGTGGTGGTGACAGCATTGGACTTCTTTGAATAGTCAGCAGAAACAGTGTTCAGAAATGTTGCATGGCTGAGGTTTTGCAGGGGAATGCAGCTCCCTCTAATTCACTCAAAGAGATACTTTTGAGGCCAATGAGCTAGGCACCTGGGTGCATGTGGAGAATTTGCAGAGAAATAGAAGTCAAATACAGTTAATTAAAATGTAGGCATGGTGTGTTTCAGACTGCAATTGGCAGCAAGGCATGAGAAAGGAGCTGGGCTAGGGGCTATGGGACATGTGACAGGGAGCTAATCAGAGGCAAGAGGTTTCAGTGTCCCTAGGGTGCAACATTCTACATTGTTCTTGCTGATGTTGGTGAGGCACCTCATTGATCAGACTCAGTGTGACTGTCTTGCCCCTTGCCAACTCAAGCCATGTGCACAGTGGACATTGCCAACCAATGACAAACAAGTATGTTTGACTAATCAGTACAATCACGTAATTGAGGGGTGGTGTGGGAAGGTTTCTGATGTCACGAGGAGTGTTAATGTGATTTTTTGCCCAAACAATGTTTTACCTGATCAAGGTTACTTAACATATACATTTCTAGGGGACTGATGTAGTTCCACCAATCAGCTTCTGCAAATGGCCCAGAAAATGTTACAAAAATGTTGTATGATAATTCTGTAATTTGGGTAAAAAATATGTTGCCGCAGTGGGTGACATTGACAGCTAATTTCATTCAGTTCAGTTCCACAAGGCTTTCTGAGCTGTGCTTCCAATCTGTTTGGTTCCAATAAATCTGCATTACTTCTTGCTTACTGCATGCTCTCGGTTTTTCATTCCTGTGATTATTTCTACTGGAGGTCCCCTGGTACAGGATAAAAAAATGACTTCACCAAATAATATATAAAGCCATATATTCATTCAAAGTAATTCCCCCCTCCAAGTGTGGGGTTGTAAATGTATTGGCTATGTGCAGGGCATTTAAATATAGAAGATAGCCTGTTGGCATATGACTCATAGAGGTTTGGAATTGGAAAATAATGCTCTCCGTTATTGTGTGTTCTTGTCTGAAAATGTGTGTGCATTGTTATCTGAATATGTACGTGCAGCTTTCATCCCATTGAGTTGGGTATGTTCTGGTCTCCTGTAACAGATACCATGTTTATATCCCATTGCTCTTTCACATTACTCTTAAGTCTGTCTGTGCATTCAAAGATAAGAGACTGCAGCGGTTTAACACTTTCCATGATTGTCTATTAATAGAATGAATTATCTATGTTAATTTCTGTTTTTGCAAATATATAATGTATGACTAATATCACAATGGCTGCTTATCACTTGATATCACATTAGACAATAGTTTGTCATGACTATACTATGCCCTATGGGATTGTGTCGCCATGAGGCAAGGATTCTATTTAATGGTGGTTCATTTTACAAAAATGATTTGTATTTAAGTTGCACTAACATGCTGGATGTTTTAAATTGTGCCTCTCAATTAAAAAATAGATCGTATTTTAAGGAAATTACATCTCTCTTTACACTCAATGTAAATGGGACACACAGGACATTATATCTAACACTGCACATGAGTCTTTTTCATACAATGCATTTCTTCTAATTCCCAGACCCTTTGATTCCCAGGATTTAAACATGTACAATATAGGGAATTGTGGCGTTATCTCAGAGTTGTACTTACTTTTAAATGGAATTCTCATTGTGTTGGGAATGAGCTGGGACCCACTTATACTGGAATTACTCCATCAGCAAGACCTTTTCAGCTGGCTATATGGAAATCAATTTCCAACCTGGGGTTGTTATCCCTCCCTCGTCTTCCGTGTCCAGTACTCATGTGAATCAGCCATCCATATGGTTCAGTTTTGCTCCCCTTGGCCACCTCTATCCAGTTGTATCCAGAAACATTCTTCCATGTTCATTTCCTCATATACTTTTTAATCTAATTATGTGTGTTTGCTATTATATATTTTTGACTACTTCCCAGCCTTGTGACTAGGTGTGGCTTCCATCAGTCTCATGATGCAGAAGGGAGGTTGAAAACTCTCTCTCAAACTTTGAAAGAGGCATTCAGTTTATAACAATAACTTTGGACGTGAATGTGTAAGATTAATAAAAAACAATATCATCAGATTCTATGGACCAGTGAGCATGATCACATGAGCAAACATGTGCAGTGTTTTAAATATTGCCCAAAATAAAATTTGTTCCCAATTATCTCAAAACATTTCCATACGTCCTATGCAAATTTGACATGAGGTGAATGACACAGTCTATCTACAATCTACAATTAATCCCATGTTTCTACCAGCTTTCCTCACAAAGGTATGATCATTGATTATAAAGGCACACAAAGGACATTTCATCAATTTGTAAATTAAAATGTTGACATCATCACTGTTCATGCATGGGAAATAGGCTCTGTGAGGGGTCAGAAAAGCGAGACAGACACAAAAGTATAGGTTTCTCAAAGATTGACATTTATTAAAAGAAAGCGGTGGGATTAACACCTATCATTCCCTATCCTAACAAGGATGCCCTTACCTAGCAAACTAAACTGAAGAATGATGGCCTAGTCTACAAAAAGTCTCTAACCCTCACACTAATACATACAATAAAATACTCAACACCACAGTGTAAAAGTTCAAACTCATAAATTATAGAGAATACTCCTCGTGACCAGGGTTGTGTTTGTCATACCGCCGAGTTCCTGGCGTCTATGGAGCCGCTGGCGACGCGGAACCTAGCTTCGTTCGCTTCGGCCACGCCCCCTATTTCCTGGTTCCCTTTTTCTGATTCCGATTGGCTAGACGCTCCGCGGCCCGGTGTTTTAACCGGCCACTTCCGGGTCACGGACGCGTTGCAACGCTTCCGGTTTCGTCCGTAGGCTGAGTTGCTTGCTACCTGTGGCTTTCGTGCTGCTCTCTCGCTTGCTGCTGGTCGGGTCCTCGTACCCTGTCTGAACCTTTCTGTTATTCTTTCCACTGTACCTGTCTGCCTTTCCCTTTCTCTTTTGGTTCGCAGTATTCTCCCTTGCCCTCCTTCCATCTTGCTTCCCCTCCCACCTTCCCATCTTCACTTACCGCTTTTTTCCTTTTCCGGTCTGTTACTCTCTCCGCTCTTCCTTCCCCTACCTTCAGTATTGCTTCTGTGACCTCCCGTGTACCAGACTCCGGCCTGTTCCCCTGGACTGCCTTTGCTTGCTGCATTAGTACTTCCTCTCTTAGCCTGTGTACCAGTTCCTCGGACCTCTTAATGAACTGCCTGTGTTTCTGAGTCTTCACTCCACGTGTTGTCTCCAGCCACTGCTACCAGATCTTACCTTATAAGTACTCCTGGTTCCACGTCTACAAGACACCCAACGATACTACAGGGGTTTTTTGTGCCTAAGGCTTTTTCCCCTCTTGGTCGATCCCGGGGGTGGGCCCCCTGTTCTCCCTTCTTGGGGAGCACGGTGGCTTCCTTCCGGGGTCGTCCCTATCTTCATTAAAAAAAGGTGTCTACTCGAAGAAAAGAAAAGAAGGGTTCTTGGAAGGAAGAAGAAGGTGAGGAGTCGGGGGAGGGGGAGATTTCAGAAGCTACACTTTCGGACGAAGATATCACCGATCCCGGTGACAGTTTGCAACGCCAAAAAGAGATGGCCACCCCACAGCAGGTACAAGAACTCGTAGCCGCTGTACAAAGTCTAAGTCTAGAGATGCAGAACCTTAAGACTGCTAACGCCACCCTTCAACAGCGTATGACGGACAGAGAAAGACCTTTAGCCGATTTACCTCCACTTCCCCTAGTATCAGGGAAGTTTGATGGATCCCCAAAGAAGGTTAAAGAATTTCTGGACGCATGCAATCTTCATTTTACCTTTCGCCCTCAGACCTTCGCCTCAGATCACGCCAAGGTGGGGTTTATGATCACCCACATGATCGGAAATGCCCTGGCTTGGGCTACCCCTCTAGTAAACCAGTCAGACCCGGTTTTACAGGACTACGATGCCTTTAAGGCCCTGATTCAACAAACCTTTCTGCGAACAGAGAGTACATACTTGGCCTCGGAGGACCTCCTTGACATCCGTCAAGGGAATTCTGATTTACTGACCTACATCACCACTTTCAAACAGGTGTCTGCAGAGGCAGGTTGGCAGGAACAGGCTCAGTATGCCATATTTCGGCGAGGTTTAAGGGAGGAATTGAAGGACGAACTTGCCCGAATAGAAAGACCGGTGTCTTTCGCCGAACTTCTGACAGCTACCCTCCGAATTGACTTCAGGATGACGGAAAGACGTCAAGAAAAGAGGAAGAACAGGCTAAGCGTACCCCCTCCCATGGAGACTCCTTCACCAGCGTCTATACCCTTCCAACGGACAACTAAAGAAGAACCCATGCAGATTGGAACCACCAGAGCCCCACTGACACCGGAAGAAAGGAAACGGCGCAGGGAGGGTTCCTTGTGCATGTACTGTGGATCTTCATTACATTTATTAAGAGATTGTCCGGAAGTACCACCCAGAAGATCGGGAAACGCTCGCCCTCGGTAAGCATTGGGACGCATTACCGAGGGGCTGCTTTTAGTCCCTACGCACCACTTTCTGTATCCTCTACAGAAACATCTGAGGACTCCCGGTTGATGGTGCTCACAGTTTCTCTCAGAGTAGGCCCCAAAGAAGTAACCGCTTTAGCACTACTCGACTGTGGAGCAGCAGGAAACTTCATGGATATCCATTGGGCAGAACGACATGGAGTCAAGAGGATAGCCAAAAACGAAGATCAAAAGGTGGAAGGAGTTGATGGCGAACCTTTGAGCTCGGGTTTGATCACTCATACCACTAAAGCACTTACTTTATCCATCCAACAACACACCGAAAGTATCACATTCGATATTATCAGAGCTGCTCACTTCCCTCTTATCCTGGGTATCTGTTGGTTACGCAGACACAACCCCTGTATAGACTGGTCTAGAAACCTACTTAGCTTTCAGTCCTCACTATGCAAATCGGAATGTTTGCCAGAACCAAGATTCGAGACCGTCAAGACCACTAATAGCTGCGAAGTCAAAACGGTGCACTGTCTTCCCCACTACCTGAAGGAGTTCAATGAAGTGGCAACTGAAAAGATACCCGTAGAGCTCCCTCCTCACCGGCCTGAAGACTGTTGCATCGATCTAACCCCAGGTGCATTGGTACCCTTCGGTAGGATGTTTCCACTATCATTAGAAGAAAAACAATACCTCCGAAAGTACCTGGACAGCAACATGGAGAACGGGCTAATTAGGCCTTCCAAGTCCCCTGCAGGGGCATCACTGTTCTTCATCTCAAAAAAAGATTCTAAGGAGTTGAGGCCGTGTATAGACTATCGCGGCCTAAACAAGGTTACCATAAAGGACCGGTATCCTATGCCATTGATAACCGATATCCTACAAGCTGTACAGGGTGCTACCATCTTTACCAAACTCGACCTGAGGAATGCGTATCACTTACTCCGGGTGCAGAAAGGAGATGAATGGAAGACAGCATTCCGGACTCCTTTCGGACTTTTTGAATACCAGGTAATGCCGTTCGGATTGGTAAATGCCCCGTCGGTATTCCAACGATTTATGGACAGACTATTCTCAGATCTCCTGTGCCAAACCACATTGGTTTATTTAGATGACATACTGATATACTCTCGTACACCTGAAGACCATGTGGAACATGTTAGGGAAGTATTCAGAAGACTACAGAGAAACCAGTTGTCGGTTAAACTCACCAAATGTGTGTTTTCAGCCTCCTCCATTCCTTATTTAGGATACATTCTGTCAGACCACGGAATCTCCATGGATCCAAATAAGGTGTCTTCCATCCTTGAATGGCCCTCACCCACCTCAGTCAAAGAGATACAAAAATTCCTGGGGTTAGCAAACTTCTACCGGAGATTCATCCCAAATTTCTCTCAAAAGATATTACCCATCACCTCGCTCTTAAAGAAATCTGCAACTCCATTTAAATGGACAACGGAGGCAGAAGACAGCTTTGGTACTCTTAAAGAAGCCTTCTGTTCAGCACCCATTTTACAACAACCAAACCAACATCTACCCTTCATTCTAGAGACGGACGCTTCTTCAGCCGCAATAGGGGCTGTGCTTCTTCAAGAAATCCAGGGTACAGAACATCCGGTGGCTTATTTCTCGAAGACCCTAAACTCCAGCCAAAGGAACTACTCGGTTATTGAGCGAGAACTTCTAGCCATGAAAGCGGCCTGTGTAGAATGGCGTCATCTACTTCAAGGAGGAAGGTTCCCGTTCACCATAAGGACTGATCATAAGAACTTACAGGTTCTCAAACAGTTCGAGTGTTACAATACTCGACAGGCCCGATGGGCTCACTTCTTCGCCCAATTCGAATTCAGCATAACTTACATCCCGGGAAAAAATAATGTTGTAGCCGACTCTCTTTCCCGCCGGTGTGATTACGTGTCAGAGTCAGAGACGAATCTTGAACGGATGTTTCCCCAGTCCAGGACTATCGGAATAATTTCTAAATTCCTTCAACAGGTACAGGAGGATTCTGGAGGTCGTTTTGAAATTGAAAAACACTCTAAAGATCTGGCCTATGAAATCAGGAACGGTCTTTACCTAGTAGGAGGAAAACTTTATCTACCCACTCCGGCTTTTCGTAAAACCGCACTTGTCTGGTGTCATGACTCTAAACTAGGAGGACACAGGGGTGTGGCTGGTACTCATGACTATCTTCAAAGACATTTCTATTGGCCTACAATGAGAAAGGATGTAGAGCAGTACGTTCAGTCATGCATCATCTGTCTGAGGAGTAAATCATCCCGAAAAAGACCAATTGGTCTACTGGAACCTAATGCTGTACCCAAGGGTCCCTGGAGCACAATTTCAACTGATTTCATAGTGGATTTACCTCCGTCTGAAGGATGCACCTGTGTCATGGTAGTAGTGGATTCATTTACCAAATTGGCTCACTTCTCCCCATTACCTGGCGTCCCTACGGCAGCCAAGATGGCGGAAGTGTTTCTCCAAGACATATTCCGGTTACACGGTCTACCTAACAAGATTATTTCAGACCGGGGTAGTCAGTACACCTCCCAGTTCTGGAAGGCCCTGTGTAGCAGACTAGGTATTGAAAGAGCTCTCACCTCTGGATTCCATCCACAATCCAATGGGCAAACTGAACGCTTGAACGGAACCCTGGAGCAGTACTTAAGATGCTTTATCAACAACCAACAAGACAACTGGTGCACACTACTCCCTCTAGCTGAATTCTCTTATAATAACTCCACACATGCAGCTCTGGGGTTCAGTCCTTTTTTTGGTACTTATGGTTTTCACCCTCGCTCCATTCTTCCTGTCTCGGGCCTTTCTACTAACGTACCTTCAGTAGATTCTTCACTCTCCCTCCTTAGAGAGACACACAAGAAGGTAGAAGAAGGCCTTAAGTCAGCCCAAGCCCGATATTGCATTCAAGCCAATAAACATCGTAGACCTGTACCAGGATGGGATGTGGGTACCCAAGTTATGCTCTCCACTAGATATTTACCTCGTTGGGTACATCCCTCCAAGTTATCTCCAAAATATCTAGGGCCATATGAGATCATACAGAAAATCAATCCTGTGGCTTTTCGCCTAAGACTACCCAATAACCTAAAAAGGGTACACCCTGTTTTCCATGCTTCCCAACTTAAGTCATTTCATGCTGATACATGGGCACGACAGGTTAGACAGACTCCTATTCCCCAGGGTTCCACTCGAGCTGAATATGAGGTCGCCCAACTCTGTGACTCCAGGTATCATAAGGGCAGGCTGGAATATTTGGTTAAGTGGAAGGGCTACCCTTCTTTGGAAAACTCTTGGGAACCCATCACACACATTAATGCTCCTGTCCTACTTCGCAAATACCACTTTTTCCATCCAGGGAAACCCGGAGGAGGAGCGTATAGGAGGGGGCATACTGTCATACCGCCGAGTTCCTGGCGTCTATGGAGCCGCTGGCGACGCGGAACCTAGCTTCGTTCGCTTCGGCCACGCCCCCTATTTCCTGGTTCCCTTTTTCTGATTCCGATTGGCTAGACGCTCCGCGGCCCGGTGTTTTAACCGGCCACTTCCGGGTCACGGACGCGTTGCAACGCTTCCGGTTTCGTCCGTAGGCTGAGTTGCTTGCTACCTGTGGCTTTCGTGCTGCTCTCTCGCTTGCTGCTGGTCGGGTCCTCGTACCCTGTCTGAACCTTTCTGTTATTCTTTCCGCTGTACCTGTCTGCCTTTCCCTTTCTCTTTTGGTTCGCAGTATTCTCCCTTGCCCTCCTTCCATCTTGCTTCCCCTCCCACCTTCCCATCTTCACTTACCGCTTTTTTCCTTTTCCGGTCTGTTACTCTCTCCGCTCTTCCTTCCCCTACCTTCAGTATTGCTTCTGTGACCGCCCGTGTACCAGACTCCGGCCTGTTCCCCTGGACTGCCTTTGCTTGCTGCATTAGTACTTCCTCTCTTAGCCTGTGTACCAGTTCCTCGGACCTCTTAATGAACTGCCTGTGTTTCTGAGTCTTCACTCCACGTGTTGTCTCCAGCCACTGCTACCAGATCTTACCTTATAAGTACTCCTGGTTCCACGTCTACAAGACACCCAACGATACTACAGGGGTTTTTTGTGCCTAAGGCTTTTTCCCCTCTTGGTCGATCCCGGGGGTGGGCCCCCTGTTCTCCCTTCTTGGGGAGCACGGTGGCTTCCTTCCGGGGTCGTCCCTATCTTCATAAAAAAAAGGTGTCTACTCGAAGAAAAGAAAAGAAGGGTTCTTGGAAGGAAGAAGAAGGTGAGGAGTCGGGGGAGGGGGAGATTTCAGAAGCTACACTTTCGGACGAAGATATCACCGATCCCGGTGACAGTGTTCTCTTCCCCTGGCTCAATGTAGAAATACTCTTTTGAAGTAGTTCTGGTTCAATAAAGTTCTATGTATTTATTTGTTTTTTAGAATGCGCCTAATACCATACCTGAGTTCAGTTTCTAAGCACGGATCCGGGATTCAAACATCTGTTGCTCTGCGTGGTCTTGCTTCCCAGAGCAGCATGTTGCCCTGTGTTATCCTCTGTTCAATTCAAAACAAAAGTTCTGCTGCTTCCAATATGACCTTCAATAAACAATTGTTCCAAAAAGTAAAGCACTTGTTGTCTTCCCCAATATCCTTCTTGGTAAGACAATGGGCCTCACTTTGAGGTTGGCGGTGCTGGCGGGTTGCTGCCAACCCCCAGACATCATTTCTGGTGCCTGACTTCCCGGTGCCACTGAGACATTATAAGTCCTGGTGGCACAGGCGTTCGATTTGGTAAGACCTCATTCCCGTGTATTCCTGTCGGACTCCACGGGAATGGGAAATCAGAAGCACTTGCACCATTGCTAACAGTATCAGCGCTTCTGTGACAACTCTGCCTGCAGGGGACATTGCACCCGACAGGCTCAGGTCTGCCAGGCACAATGACCCGTACAGGCTAACTTATGTTATGGCAGCCCGGAAACAAGGGTGCCAGTGAATTTACCAGCACCCTTGTTTCTCGACCGCTGCACTCGTAATGAGGCACAATGTCTTTCTCACATAACAAAAGTTCATAAACCAAGAAAAGTGTTCTCTTAAGGATATAAAGTATTTATCAGCATATCACACTTTTACTTCCAACTGAATATTTTTGTCAGGACAGCACAGAAACAACTTCATATAAAGTAACAGTTTCTCAAAATGAGAATAGTGGTAATGTTTTCTTTCTACCACACCTTTTGCCACACGCACATGGTTTCAAAGAGCCTTCTTCTTTCCTGGTCTGCTCGCCTGCCAGGACTAACTACTATTGCTCACTTTCCTGATGTACTCGCTTGCCAGGATAAAAACTATTATAACTACAATTGTTTTTAGGAAAGGGACATAATGTAAACAGAAGGCGTAAACCCTTGTGGAAGGCTTTCGTCTTCCATTCACGTCATAAACCATTTTCAGTTATTTGTATGGTGGAGAGGAGGGGCAGAACACAACTTGTATTTCCGCCAGCTACCTTCCTCTCCCCGATACAAATGTCCCAGCATTTGCTCCAGCATTATTTTCAAGCCGGTGCAAATGCTGGGGACCCTTATCGAGCCGGCGGCTTTATGTGCCAACACAAAGCAGGTACCTGCATATGGTCCATTGTAAATGCTACCTGCCATGCTGCCTGGCAAGCAGCATTTTATTGTAAGCGCTGAGTACCACGCAAGCATGGTAGGCCGCATTTACTCATTTGCACGGTGGAGTGCAATGTGCAGGGCAAAAGGAGGTGTTCACGCTTATACACTGCCTTTTGCCCTGCACATTCACCTCCACTGTGCAAATGACTAAAATGTAATGGTGGGAACCTGTGCATGCCAAAGTGCTTGCACACAGGTCCCTGCCGCAGAATTTCAATTTCATGGAGACTCCAAAATGAGCTACAGTGTGATTCAAAGTGAAATACATGCAATGTAGAATAAAATGCTGCTTATACTATCTTTACATCTTACATTATTTTAGTTCAAATTAAACATGTGCAAAATACTACCCTTTAAAACAAATGACAGGTTTGTAATACTCAAGTGGATCTTTCTTCTATACTGAGGTTCCAGGAACATAGCACTTGTGATGAAATCCTGAAATTGCTCACTGAAGTTTTAAAACTCTGAGTATATGTCCTTAAATCTGTTAATTTCTCTGTGATGTGGCAAACACACTAAAGGTCTGGGCCTTGCCTTTTACATGGGCAACAGTTCAAACTTATCTGCATTTATGTACATGTTCTTACCATCAACCAGCCCATCTCTACATTCAATCGAAAAGGTGTTAGCAATAGTCGCAGTTTTCAGGATCACGTTTACTCTCTTGAAAAATGTTCTCAGACTTGCAGTGATTTAAATTTTACATTTTGCATGGATATCCTTCTCGTCATGGCAGTCAGCAAAATGTGCAATTCAGTAGAGGCATCATTTTGTGTATGGTGCCAAAATGCTCCCTGTTCTCAATTTATTTTAGGCCATTATCTGTGCTGTGTTTTCTGAGAAAATACCCAGGTGAGTACATCACACTTCTCTTTTCCCTATTACAATATTCACTCTGCTCTGAAGAGTGTAGAAGCCTCCCGTCCTCGCCTGGGTGCATTACTACTATTCTCATCATTCTCTCTTGTGACCTCTGTGTAGAAAGGGGGTACTGCATGCTGTTAACCTGACGTGTGTACATGTAATTTATGTATTGTATAACAAATACCTCAGAAAAGGATCAATGAAAATCCTTATTTGGTTCCTATTCACTGATAATAGTAAATATACGTAAGACCATGCTAAGGGAACATCTTTTGGGAAACCAAAATGGTCATATTTGAACATCTAGCAATGAAAATAAGAGGTCTACTCCTATTCTCTGGCCATGAAACGTCCACTAAACATCAAGTGGTTATTGCTAATTCTAGGTTGCACATACCCAGAGAATGAGTTATGCCACTAGAACATACAAAACAAGAAAAACCCAAAGCATCACATTTTCCTGTCTCTGCTGCAATATCCATCTCTTTTCGATCCTTGCTGATCAATTTGCTTAATGTTTCTAGTTGAGGGAGGAAGAAAGACCGTACATAGGCACATGACCTTCACTCCCACCCTCTATCAACCAATATGTTATGTTTTACAGCTCAATGGTGTGCTATATTCTATGATATGGCATTTATAACGCGCCTATACACAAGTGTTTCAAGGTGCGACGAGGCAAGGAAGGGGGAAAAGAGGGAAGACATAGACAATCTTACTAGGCCAGGTGACATTGAGCTTGCGCAAGTGCGGGGTAGTGGGAAGGGGAAATGTGTGTGGGAAGGTGCAGTGCAGTACATAGGAAACAGTAAAATAAATAAGACAATAAATAAATAAAGAGTGTGACCAGCTGGTGGCAAGTGCAAGGTTAAGTGCAGACATCAGGTGTCTAGTGCTGGTAGGGAGCTGTAGGGATACAGAAACAGTCCCCAAGTGCAAGGATTGGGGAAGGGACCTGGGCCCGATATCAGAGGGTAGCCACGTAACCAGTGCAGTTTCAGTTTCAGCCAGGGGATCAGCAGGGGAGAGGAGGAGAGAAAGCAGAAGCAAAGAGGAAGCACCTCAAGACCAAAGAGGAAGGTCTTGAGGTGCTTCCGGAACCAGTGATGGTTCTCCTCAAGTTTGAGAGGCAGGGAGGCTGTTCCAGAGGGAGGGCCCAGCAGAAGAAACAGATCTACCACCAACTCGTTGCTTGGAAAAGTGACTGACCCTGAGGGAGTTGAAGGCGGAAGAGCGAAGAGCTGAAGAAGGAAGATATTATGATGTATGGTGTTTGAAACTCGATGCAGTGTTTGTATGATACCTTTTAACATCCTGCTGTTTGTGACTTTTTCTGATGTTTACAGCTTTGTACTGTGACATTTAATAAAAACCTGGTCTTTTTATCCTTATACACACATGCTTTTTCACATACCTGAGAGCCAGTTTTGAAGTAAGCACACTTTGTTTGCAAATGCTTTCAACTCAATCTACTCTGTGAAGAACAAGATCCAGGTGGCACTTGCTTTAACACTGTTTATGCTCATGGACTAACTGTTTCCCTACAAGGAGAGCTGCGTAAGGCCTTGAGAGTTAGGTGGCAATGCCATGGATTCTGAGTCATTCCTGTTTTTTAATTCCTGAAGCGAGTGCCGATGTTGTTGGGAGCTGATTCACGAATAAGAGATAGATCTTCACAAGTCAGGCCTGCCCGGAACAAGCATTCCCAGCTGCCTTCTATAGTTGTTAGTTATATGTGATGCACCAAAACATACTTCGGAGGCTTCTCTAAGATATGGGGGCCTGTTCCTTTACCTATCCTGATGGTAACACCAATAGTCCTTCACCTGCCCCCCCTAGAATCTTCACAGGGATGAAAGTCCTCTTTTCCACACCTGTGATGGCCTTCTTACGTCAGTGTTAAGTCCACCAATCTATCCCTGTTAGACTTCCCATAACTATTGTAGAGAAACAGCCATTGGGAATTAATGTATGTGTGCATTGTACTCCCAATACGATGTGTTCTTTCTTGTGTGGATATTTTCTCATGATGGATGGTAATTGACTAACAAGAAGCGTGAAATTATGGAGAGTGACACACACACATCCAGTGTTGTGTTGTAAAAACATTTAACGTTGTATTGCAAAAAAGATAACACAGGGGTAGGAGCTGCTGAATGAGTTGTTGCCTTTGGGGCCTTTTGAAGGGATTGAAATGGAACGTATTCCTTATCCTCTCCTCACCAAGGATTGCAAGGGAGAGAATCACTGATGCAGACCCAGGGACTCAATAGTACAGCTAGGAAGGGCAGATCTTCTGAAACCCAGAGGAGATCCATCAACTAATTCATCAAGACTAGTCTATTTGTCCTTTTCTCAGCTGTATCCCTGGCGTTTATTCCTCTATATTCCATCTCTCTTTTAAGCCTATCTTTTTAACTGTGTCCATATGTTGCATTCTATTACTGTATCCCTTGATGTATAGTGATCTGTTGCTTCACAGCTCCGTCTGTGCGCTATAAAAGTCACATCATACAGAGGACATACTTAAATACACACATACATGCACCTGCTCTTTATCCCAAATAAGGTTTCTGAGCTTGATGTTTTTAAGGGAATTAAGTTGGGCAATAGCAAAATAAAGTGCTTTGAAGTGGTCACAATCGCAATAGGAAGCACCATATATAGGGCAGGTTGTTATCATGATTACAAATGCATGCTGTAACATAGTTAAGCACATACGTGGTACATGTTCCTGTTTTTTACAAAATCCTAAAGCAGTATGCATTTACACAACAATATGGTGTACATATGTACAATAGATTACATAGATACATGTTTAACTTGGATAGATACATGTTTAACTTGGTTGCATCTGGAGCCAGTGCACTAATCCAGTGCACTAATCCATAAAAAGCCTGCTTGCAGAAGGCGTGTTCATTCACTCCTCAAATTCGGAGTAAATCCACCTATTCTCATCTGACCCTCCAGTGCTGATTACGTAATACTGGACTTGATGATTCTGCAGCAAGTTCAAGCTTGGGGAATAAATTACCCTCATTATGAGTTTGGCAGTAGTTCGGCAGTAATTCTGCCGAGCTACTGCCAAATTGAATTACTGTTACTGCTACTTGGCTCCATTTCACAGATTTATCACAGGATTACAAGTGGCGGTAGGCAGTGTAAATTCCCATGTCTTGGAGTCCATGGAACTCCATGGGGATTTCAGTGGCATTACCACCAGCAGGAATTTCTGCTGATGTTGCCATTTTTAGGCAGTAGGTTGGAGTATTAACTCCAGCATGATGTTAGAGATAAATCCTCCACTTCAAGACCAAATTCGGGATTTGGCCGGGTGATGCAAGTGGTGGTAATTCCATTACTGCCAATTTTCTGCGACTCTAAAAATACTTAGAATGAGGCACCAAATGTTGGACATCGAACACCCAATATACCTAATTATGAATATGGCAGTAAATCTGCCTACTTTTCACCAAACCCATTCATCCATATTGCAACTTGGTCCTGTGGGTTTACACAGGATTCTGAGTGGTAGTAGGCCATTGCAAATTCTCTTTTTTGCCGTCCTTGAGACTCCATGGGGATTTTTGTTGGATTTTCCGCGAGCGGTAAATCCGTCGATATTTGGAGGTAAGGTAGGGGATTCATCTCCAGCAATTTACTGGACCCGAATCCTCCACTTTACCTCCAAAAGTCAGAATTCGGCGGTATGGTAAAACGGGAGGTAATTCAGTTGCTGCCAAAAAAAGTGTCGGTAAAAGAATTACCACACTTTTTTTACCTCACCGCCATGCTCGAAGTGAGGGCCAATAAAATATTCACCATTAGGGTTGGAGGCTGATGCCTGAGTCCTTAGCAGTTCGTTCATAGTTTTTCACTTTTTCTAAATTCGCTTTCTTCCTCATTCCTTTGTTTTCTAATCCATTCTTTGTTCATAATGGTGTGTATGCACTCGCGTCAGCTAACGTGCGGTCAATACTGCGCCCAAAAATATACAGTGGATCTGATGGCGGTGGCGGCTCCATTCTTCATGGCCTAGAGGTGATTAATGAGGCAGGAAGGAAACAACAGCTGGAGCAGGTAGACGCGGTCAGAAAGAGGACTGGAGCTGACGCATCACCTTATCAATCAATCAGTCTCGCGGAGATGAAGTTACTTCAAATGTTAACCTGCTAAAATCATCTTATAACACACACAGAGACTTGAAGAGCTTGCATTACTCAAGATAGTTCCTAACTACAATCCGTGGATACGAAGGAGTGAGACGCTCAAGCCAGTTTTATGGAGATTTATAATTTGAAGCCTTTGGCGGTCAGGAAACTAAACTATGGTGCTCTAAACATGGCTTTGCAATGCCCGCAGAACTCTTTTACCATTGGGAAACATGCGCCAGAAGATTGTTATGCAGAATCCTGTGCATTGCCCTTAGGGACCACTACACACAATTATGACTACAAGTGGCAATACAAGTTCACCTTTGGTACAAGCCTGTGCTACACTGTTAAAGTGGTAGCAGTAGCGGAGCTGCCAGACTTATCTCAAGAGCAAATGAGCAGTAGTAGAGATTACACAAAGGACCACAATTAATGTGACTCAAGCAAACACTGACTCAAGGTTTTTGGTTAAAAAGTACAATTTATTTTTGACCATCTGTTTGCAAAACACTTCACCTCTATTAAAGTTAAAACCACACGTAAAATACACTACACATAACCCATTCACTTTGGATGAAACAACTCAAGGTAAGTACCTTATGATTTTCTGGACCGGTGCTATGAAACAAAAGACATTACCGGGAATACATATGCGATCACTTTTTGACAGTAATGCTCGTTCGGTTTTACTAAAGATACGCGTACCCACGGGAAGAAATGTTACAGGGGTAAAACCACACTTAGCACCTGAGTTACCAAAGAGAGTTGGGGGCAAAAATCATCAACAATAATTTTGTCAAGGCAGACAGAATCAGAGAAGACTTTCTAACCCAAAGATAAAAGTCAATAGGCCTGTGCCAGTGTTAGGTGGAACAGGGTTCCTGTTGTCAAGGATCACACAGTCAGTTAGTTTAAGATTCAAGGATGCTAGGAGTACTTGGATATTGTCAAAAGAGGAAGCAAAAGATATAAGAAGGAGAAAAGACAAGTACGAGCCTTGGATGAGGAGAAAAGGGATTCACCCTAGTTCCTCGAAGTCGGACATGGTACTTTATTCTCGGAGGAAGCTGGTGCCACGGCAGTTGTTCCTGGTAGTTTCCTGCAGACTCACAGTTCCTGGCTCTTCAGTCGTGGGGACAAGAGGAGGACATCTGGAGTGAGCTGCACTACCCAGGGATGAGGCCAGCAGCAGCAGCAATGGTGATTAAAAGGTGCGCTCCTTTAAAAGAGGAGAGGTTCTTCAGATGGCTATCTGGAACACTACAGCGGTATGCAGCGATTTCGACCACAAAGAGGATCCTCTGGCTGTAGAAGATGAGCTGGTTGACCCCACCAGGCTCAAGGGAAGAAGACTCCGGACTGGATCTTCTCTGGTCGTCAAAGGGTAGATAGCTCAGGACTGCAGCAGGGCTTCACTGGGACTTGGTAGTTGCAGCAGCTATCTTCTTCTCTGCTTCTCTTCGGTTCCTTGTAGTTCCAGTGGCGACTCTGACTTCCAGCCGAAGAGTCCTAACTTTTATGCGAAAATCCCCCATTCACATAGCCTGGCTGTCAATCACGCAGCAGGGGGGTTGTCTGGCCCGGACAACCACCCCAGCCAATCATGGCAAAGTGCGACCTGGGTTTGCAAGAATACCCTGTGCAGGGGGTGACTCCACCCCTCCCTCATATTCAGCCCACCTAGACACCCAGGCGCCAAGAGGAGGGCTTCTCTGTAGAAGGCCGCCAAAAGACGGTGAACAAAAAAGGCAAACATGGTTTGCCGCTCAAAGTAAAACACAAGAAGAAATTTAACAAAAATAAATGATGAAATTAACCCGACCGGAGCCAAAAGAAAGAGTATTTGGTCAAGCGGGTTTATGTTCAAAGCTAATATAACAGCCTGGAACAATACCACGTTTATGAAGTATAATCGCGGAAGAAACGTTAGGGCAGATACCACTGCCACCAGCCAGGTCTAAATGTTAAAAGAGCAAAACAAAGCTCTGAGAGGCAGAGACGAAAAGGGATAGGAATTAACCCTTTCCAATACTCCATGTAAGATTGGGTGTACTCGGTCTGTAGTTTTAAATGTGACTATGTAAAGTTTATGGCAACTTTACCTATTTCTGGGGGACGGTAGTCAGCACCAGAAAATTGAGTCAGAGGGAAATCTGAAAGACAACCCTGTGTTACTGCACTGAAGGTGCTGTGTAACACACAAAACTGGGGCTCATGGAGTGGTGTGCTCCAGAGCCCAATAACACACAAGCTGTAGAAATACACATGGTAAAACACTGGTAAGAGTCTGCAAAAGGCTCACACTCTTACCAAGTGGAAAAAATAAACTCCAGAAATCCAGCAAAGCTGCTGGGGGACTCACTAGGAGAGGGAAATTAGGCATAGAATGAAAATTCTCCCTAGCAAAGACCGACATTTGTAAAGAAGTATTTCACCGAGTCTAACTCCAGATTATGTAATTTGTATGACTGCCATGTATCACCTGCCTATTCCAAGCTTTAGATTTCCTCGCCATCGCTCAAGCATCCATGCTGACATAAACTTACTCTCAGTTTCATAAACTGTACACACTATTTTAATTAAACAATTGCCTTTTTTTGGTTAAAAACATCAAGGTGCAGTACAAATTCAGATACATCATCACTCGATATAACAAGCATTGGTAATGCCAACAGTTCGGCTTTTGTCTAGGCATGGGAAAGGCAAATGCCAGGCTAACTGGCTAGTGATTGAAGCAGGTCCTAAATGGTGGGAGTAAATGGGCATCGAATACCAGTGCCTTGCAAATGCCTAATACATATACACAAGCCACAACTGCTGAATTTGCCAAATCTGTTTTTGAACAGGACTTCAGTGAAGGACACACATTGTGCTTATACATAGGGTGGTGAAGGCAGGCCTGATTAAGAAGTTTTATTTACACCAGTAGTGCATTTACTACATCAATTAAGTCTTAACCCTGAGAAGACTGCTTTGAAAAAAACACTGGCAGGCACTTTGGGTACAAAGTTTGATGGTAAGGCTGGTTTAAAGTGAGCTGAAAGAGTTCCCATGAGGAGATGTTTTGGTCGGGGGTTGGGGGCAGGAACTGTACGGGAGCGGTCAAATGATTTAACATGGCCTTGAGCCGTCAATGGTTGGTCAAATAACCAAACAAATAGCAAAACAACAGCTTTGTGTTGTGCCCCTCCTCATATGCCATTTCTCCCTTTCTGTACTCTAATGCAAAAGTTTCGGCTTATAGGTGGCACTAAAGTGCTACCTAATGGGCCAGACTAAAAAGGGCAAAACAGAGGCATTCAAATAATAAAATACAATTGATAAAACACAATATTGAATATCTCACGTCACAATTCATAACATGACCAGGCATTAGAATTGATTATTAAATTACTCTATTCCTTACTTATTATCCTAAAAACTGTTATAAAAGACTTTTGTCATGCCCTTGCTGTCAGACTGTCACAAATTAATTGGAGGAATGTAATTTTCAGTCTACACTGATTGAAACCGCTGGTTTGCAGGATTGGTACAATAGTTTGATGGTGTACCCCTCAATACCACAAACAAGGGGGTCCTGGGAGTGTGTCTCTACCGACCTATATCCCGGGTTAGAGTCTCAACCAGAGTCTTTAGCTCACTATCCTTTCACAGAAGAGAAATTTCCAGAACATATCAGTCTTGTCCTGCCCAAGGGCAGTCCAGCACCGAAATGCCAGGAAATTCTCTTCTGAACAAGTGTAACATCAGCAACCCCAGTCACATGTTCCCAGTCATGTGTTTCGGCCTGGTTGGGCCTCGTCAGTGAGGTGAAGCTGTGCCTCTCTAAAAACAGTGAGCAAGGGTTACACGTCTGGCTTACCCTAGTAATTTAGGGTGAAAACCCAAAGCTGCTTAATATGCACAAACAAGTGGGAGGGGTCCTGGGAGTGTCTCTCTACTGACTTATATCCCTTTTTAGAGAGTCAACCATAGTCTTTAGCTCACCATCCTTTAACAGAAGAGACATTTCCAGAACTATTGCTCACTATTCTTAGGGAGTCATAGCTCCACCCTACTGATGAGGTCCAACCAGACCGAAACACGTGCCTGCGGTTGCTGTTGGTACTCTTGTTCAGAGGAGAATTGCCTAGCATTTCAGTGCCGGACTGCCACAGGGCAGCACAAATACTGATGTTTTGAATATTTCTCCTCTGTGAAAGATAGTGACCTAAAGAATCTGGGTAAGGCTCTCATAACCAGGACTAATGTCCGGCAGAGGTACTCCTAGGAACCCCCCTTGTTTTTTGCATAATTTAAGTAACTTTGGCTCTCACCCCAAGTTACTAGGGGAATCCAGACGTGGACCCCTTTCTCGCTATTCTTAGAGAGGCACAGCTCCACCCTACAGATGAGGTCCAACCAGACCAAAACATGTGTCTGCGGTTGCTGTTGGTGCTCTTGTTCAGAGGAGAATTGCCTAGCATTTCGGTGGTCAACTGCCCCAGGGCAGGACAAAGACTAATATGCTTTGGATATTTCTCCTCTGTGAGAGATAGTGAGCTAAAGAATCTGGGTAAGTCTTTCGTAACCAGGACTAATGTCTGGCAGAGGGACTCCCAGGACCCGCCTTGTTTTTTGTACCCCTCAATATCTCCATGAAAAAAATAGGAAATGAAGAATGGTGCATTCTAATTTTTAGCAAAAACGGCACAAAGATGCAGTATCATCCTGGCACATCCACGTGGCTGGTGTTACTATGGTTGGTCCTGCATTGAATCTGAAAACCATTTTCGAGCCACATTCAAGTTAATACCTTTCATTGAATCTGGATGAGTTTAAACTATAAAACTTTTTTTGAGGTCTTGGTGAGTTCAGCATCCCCTTATTTATTAGCACCCGGGGAGAAGGCACCCACTAATCAGGTCCCAAGAAATGTTGGCTGAAATTTAAGATGAAAGCCCGCATTCCATCCTGTGATCGACACCTTACTTTGCAGTGCCTTTGTGGTCTCCACCACCACCTGCTCCCTCCTAAACCTTCCATAAGCCCCCTGCACTGACCTTCATCCGGTCATTAGAGCTCCGCCTCCACCCAGACACAGAAATGAAAGACACGCACAGAACCCGTCTTCCATTTCTATGACTGGCTCAACTGCGATCGGCCTGGTAATAGCGCCTGGGCCCTGTGCGAATGACCTATAACCTGGGCCGCAGCTCATTACCATCTGATCCAGCCACCAAGAGGGTTATTGCTATAAACAGAAAATAACCTTATCTTGTCATTGATAAACAAGAGATTAGAAGTAACCTCTTGGCGACAATGGAGGCACTGTTAAAACACCATGAATTAATCTAATTCCTTAAACCCAGCACCATGAAAGTGTACTAAAATGAATGCGTGTAACCCACTTATGCAAGCGAGTGACATACCAGAGCACACGCACAGCAGCCATTGATGGAGGAGTGTGGCCTAGGGCAGGGTCGAGTCTTGCTGGTGACATTTCTTTTAGAATTGGGCTGCTCTGGTAATTCTCATCTGTGGTGAAGGGGGGCCTCGCATACACACCTGTTCTGTCTGCAGAGGGAAAGTGTCCGTGATACCTTACTGCAGTTTGGACCGTGCCGTAGAAGGACCCCCGGAATACTCCAATTAAAAGGTGTCAGTCATTTGCGCAAAAAAATTAAGGGTTAAAAATGGTCAGTCCTGAACGAGAATCCGCATGCAATAATATCAGAATCGGCAAGGCTGTTATTATGCCATAACGCGAGGCCGCCATTAGCATGCAGAAAGTTGCATAGAACAGAGCTGGCCACACACGCGAAAGCCAGAATTGGGTGCAGATTAGAACATTTTTATTCCTCCATGGAACGCCACTTTTTCTAATTTTACTTGGACCTCGGAATGAGACAAAAACTCCCCCCTGGTGGCCTTTGAGCCTCTGAACATTTGAAATGCAAGTTCAACACAGATCAGAGCAGCACGCTCATAAATCACTCAGCTGCTTGAGCAACTTTGACAAATTGATCTCTTTCCTCTCAAAAAAAAGCAAAACATAGAAGATTGTTTTTACCTCAAATGGAATTTCAACTTCGCTTAAAATATTTCAGAGTATTAACTATCTAATGCAAGTGTCTCTGATATTTATAGAATATATTCCTTGAATTATTGCTCTTTCACATCTTTTTAATAATTAGAATACCCGTTTTTTTACAAAAGGGAATGAGAAACCGTGGATTGTTTTGTAATATTTAATCGCTAATGTAGTCAAAGGAACCGGCAGAACATAAATAAGACAGAGAGAGGCATATTTATTACAAGTAAAACATTACAATTGAACACAATCCTGAAGCCCAATCTTCCAGAAAGTGAACAAAGATTTAGTAACCTGCAGAAGCCTGCTGTAATACCTCTCCCATTTACATTCAAACTGCTCAACATCCTCACATATAGTGAATACTGCAAGTAATCCAGGGTCATTTAATATGTACTCTATATACATCGGTATGGATGCAATGTCTAGGTGGTCTTGCCACATCCTTGGGAGTTATGGGCCAATATGCCTGCTTAATTTGTTTGCTGTGAGGATTCAAAGGCAATTGTGGGGATATTTGGGTGCTGATTCTTGCAAATAACAACACATGTGTACAGATTCCAAGGGAAGCAAAATGGTTGTTTATTGGCAGTGTTTAAAAGCAGCCATTTCTAAATGGGTGCAAATGGCAGTTTTTCTCAGTTTGCAGCCATTAAAATGGATCTTCATTTTAAAAACACTCAGCAAAATGATTTCAGTTTTTTTTTCTTCTCAGTTT
The DNA here is from genome assembly GCF_040938575.1 of Ambystoma mexicanum. Lineage (NCBI taxonomy): Eukaryota > Metazoa > Chordata > Amphibia > Caudata > Ambystomatidae > Ambystoma > Ambystoma mexicanum. The sequence continues at coordinate 492,504,590 of NC_090940.1, read as the reverse complement.
GCAGCCAGCAACATGGGTATTTATTTTCAATAGCGTTCAGCAAAATGTGCAGTCATTTAAAATGCACATGAGAAATGTGAGGATAATGTAAGGGTACATATTAGCAGGGTAATGAGGCTAACCTGAAGGTAGGAAAGAGATGGGAAGTTACATGAAGCAGGTAAAATGCCGCATTAGGCTTTTACATAAAAAGAAAACAGAATGCAGAAAAGGACAGGGTCAATGTGCATATTTGCAAATTAGGCATTTCTATCTGTGATAAACTGTTTTTTGGAGATAACCTATATATATATATATATATATATATATATATATATATATATATATATATATATATATATATATACACACATATAACAGAATATACTATCCAAAAGCCCTGCAACCAACTAATTGTCCCAAATTAGCATTGCAATGCAAATGGTAAACACAGATGAAAATTCATTCGATTTTAGCACTTTTCTATGGAGAACAGAAAATATGCACAGTAGGAAACTAAATGAATAGCTGACTTTTTGTACAACGAAAGATCCATTGTTCTGGCAGGAAATACATTGTTACATGAAGGCTCTTGTACTGTGATTGGTAGAAGTCTGGGGGTGTTAGAACCACGTCAGGGAAGACTGGTTTAATTTGTGATGGACAGACAGAGGAAATTTAAGTAGCTGGAAAGGGGAGTGTAGTCAGTCAGTCGGAGATTCAGTTCCTATCAGCACACTGTGGGATGGTGTGCTCCGTGGGATGCAGCTGGAAGAAAGGCTGAAGACAGGGCAGAGAGAGAGAGAGTGTCTTCCTGGCTTCGGAGGGAATGAAATTCCAAAGGCAGTGTCCGTGAACTGTGTGGGGTTCGCACAGATAAGATCAGACAGCACGAGATTCAGTCCTTGCATACTCTGGTGAGTTAGGTCTTAAATGAGGAGCGTGAGAATGTATGGAATGCACTGTATTTACTGGCAGACAGTGTAGTGAGTTAGACTTGAAAACAAAAGTGTTATATTTTATTTTCTCTGCATTTCTGCATTGGGTAAAAAGAGCTGCACACCACGTTCAACATATTTTCCATGTTGTGATGTGTTTGTTTTCTAGTATCTTTTAGAGGCACAAAGATATATCCACTCTTGGTAAGAGCATGTAATGGTAACATCATGTAATGTCATATTAATATTTTTGGTTGTGTATTCCAGGATGTAAGGTAAATATTAGCAGCCTTTGAAATTACTGAAATAAGGCTGGGCTGTTTATTTGTGTGACTCATTTCATGCGTCTGTGGGTCACTGTTTCAAAGGGGAAAGAATAACTCGGAGATTTTTATGTTTACACCACAATGGTAAAACATTTACCACTTTTGTTACCGCCAAAGGTAAATTCAGGAAACAAGGAAGAATATAACATATATAAAATAGAAAGTTGTGTGTGTGTGTGTGAGTGTGTGTGTGTGTGAATGGGTTTTCTCTGCATGCTGAAGAGAAAGCGGTGCCCTCTAAGGCACGTAGGTTACTGATGTATATAAATCAGTAAGATGAGCTACATACAATAAGTGGCATTCTGTATAATCTTATTGGGTTCCCTAAAAGTCTGCTAAGTCCAGGGTTTGTTTATTGTCAGCCCAAGGTCTATCATACTTATAAAGAGGGAAAGTTTGTCTTATTATGGGGCAGTATTGTAGAAAATAAGACACCACTAAAAAGTACCATTATACTGCGAAAATAATATACGACTAAAAATTGGCTTGAAAACAAAAGTGTTATATTTTTTTCTCTGCATTTGGTAAAAAGAGCTGCACACCACGTTCAACATATTTTCCATGTTGCGATGTGTTTGTTTTCTATTATCTTTTTTAAAGGCACAAAGCTGTATCCACTCTTGGTAAGAGCATGTGATGGTAATAACATGTAATGTCATATTAATATTTTTGGTTGTGTAATCCAGGATGTAAGGTAAATAATAACAACCTTTGAAATTACCGAAATAAGTCTGGGCTGTTTATTTGTGTGACTCATTTCATGCATTTGTGGGTCACTGTTTCAAAGGGGAAAGAATAACTCAGAGAATTTTTATGGTGCAACATTTACCGGTTTTGTTACATCCAAAGGTAAATTTAGGAAACAAGGAAGAATATTACACAGCCGTGGTAGTGGCTGTGTAGTTATGGTTAAGTTGCTGTTTCCATAGGAAGAGCCCTTTTTGGGTGGCTTATAACTCCACTTCCCCTGGACGAATCCTCACCAAACTTTGAAAAAAAGTATATGGGTCAATCTGAATTATTTTGCAAAGTTTGGTGAGGTTTGGTCCAGGTGGGGCAAAGTTATAAGGGTGGTCCCAAAACTTCTTTTTTTCCCATAAACTGAATGGGGAAAAAACCTACAGCCCAAACAGCTGGAGGGATTTGCGGCAGGAGCAGCGGCTTGGTCCCGAAAGCGTGCTTAGGCAAATTTGGTGAAAATCCGTCCAGTAGATTTTTTGAAAAATGGCCAAAAAGTAGTTCACAAAAAATGAGTGATATCTATGTTCAGTCCGCGGACACACTTCCCTGTTCGCTCTGCAGACAGTGTCCTGATTGGCCAATCGGCTTGCACCATGTCCGCAGACATGCAACGTGTTCGCTGATTGGATGGTGAAGAGCGTGAAGTGCATCAGATTTTTGGAAACGCCCGCCATATTGGATTCGTGGACGTCCGCGGACAGCGTGGTGAAACTTGGTGGACAAATACTCTTTAGTAAAGTGTTTTGGTGTGTAAAACTGTTTGGGCAGGGTGGGGGAGTAAGAGATGGGTTAAATGTTGTATTTATTTAGGTGGTAGGCACCCCTGTTGTGCTTGTTCTTACTGCGGACAATACGGGTGTCCTGAAATGTTCGTAAATAAAGGAAATGGCGTGTCCTGAGGACATTAAGCCTGTCCGTATGGTCCGTAGGCAAGTCGAAACTGTTCTAAGAACACATCAAGTGTACTGGGATGTTCCTAAATAAACAAAATGGGGGTGTTCTGAGGACGCTAGAACTGTCTGAATTGTTCGCAAGCAAGCTGAAAATGTTCTAAGAAAGCACGCAGTGTCCTGAAATGTTCGTAAATAAATGAAATGGGTGTGTCCTGCGGATGCTGTCCGTATTGTCCGTAGGCAAGTTGAAATTGTTCTAAGAACATGTGTCCTGGGATGTTCGTAAATAAACAAGTTGGGGGTGTCCTGAGGACGCTATACCTGTCTGTATTGTTCGTAGGCAAGTTTAAACTGTTCTAAAAACACTTGTCATGTTCGCGGACATTAAAAGTGCCCATATGGCATAGTTAAAATGTTTGACTCTATGGTGTGTGATATGCTGTGGTGGTTGTGGCCAGGGCATAGAGTCTTTGTAGCATGGCCATATGGACATGCACCCAAGACTCTATGCCCTGGCCACAAACACTGCAGCATAGCACACCCATAGTGGCTTATCCAGTCTTGGGTGCATGGACAAGATCAAATTTATAAGCACCGAAGTTATAAGCTATTATTGTTGTGTTATGCTGTGGTGGTTGCGGTGTCCTGAAATGTTTGTAAATAAACAAAATGGATGTGTCCTCAGGATGCTGTCCGTATTGTCCGTAGGCAAGTTGAAATTGTTCTAAGAGCATGTGTCCTGGGATGTTCGTAAATAAACAAAATGGGGGTGTCCTGAGGACGCTATACCTGCCAGTACTCTTCGTAGGCAAGTTGGAACTGTTCCAAGAACACATCAAGTGTCGTGGGATGTTCATAAATAAATGAAATAGGTGTGTCCTGAGGATGCTGGGTGTGTCCTGAGGATGCTGTCTGTATTGTCCGTAGGCAAGTTGAAATTGTTCTAAGAACATGTGTCCTGGGATGTTCGCAAATAAACAAAATGGGAGTGTCTTGAGGACGCTATACCTGTCCGTACTGTTCGTAGGCAAGTTGGAACTGTTCTAAGAACACATCAAGTGTCCTGGGATGTTGAAAAATAAACAAAATAGGTGTGTCCTGAGGACTCTATGCCTGTCCATACTGTTTGCAGGCAAGTTGAAACTGTTCTAGGAACACTCGCCATGTTTGCAGACATAAAAGTGCCCATATGGCATAGTTAAAATGTTTGACTCTATGGGTGTGATATGCTGTGGTGGTTGTGGCCAGGGCATAGAGTCTTTGGAGCATGGGCGTATGGGCATGCACTGAAGACTCTATGGCCTGGCCACAAACACCGTAACATAGCACACCCATAGTGGCTCATCCAGTCTTGGGTGCATGGACAAGATCAAATTTATAAGCACCGAAGTTATAAGCTATTATGGGTGTGGTATGCTGCAGTGGTTGCGGCGTCCTGAAATGTTCGGAAATAAACGAAATGGGTGTGTCCTGAGGATGCTGTCCGTATTGTCCGTATGCAAGTTGGAACTGTTCTAAGAACACATCAAGTGTCCTGGGATGTTCATAAATAAACAAAATGGGGGTGTCCTGAGGGTGCTAGGCCTGTCCGTACTGTTCGCAGGCAAGTTGAAACTGTTCTAAGAACACTCGTCATGTTCGCGGATATTAAAAGTGCACATGTGGCATGGTTAAAATGTTTGACTCTATGGGTGTGATATGCTGTGGTGGTTGTGGCCAGGGCATAGAGTCTTTGGAGCATGGCCATATGGCCATGCACCCAAGACTCTATGCTCTGGCCACAAACACCGCAGCATAGCACAGCCATAGTGGCTTATCCAGTCTTGGGTGCATGGACGAGATCAAATATATAAGCAGCGAAGCTATAAGCTATTATGGGTGTGGTATGCTGCGGTGGTTGTGGCCAGGGCCTAGAGTCTTGGGTGCATGGTCAAGACCAAATTTATAAACAGTGAAGTTATAAGTCACTATGGGTGTGGTTTGCTGCAATGGTTATACTTATTATAATATACTTACTGTTTGGTTTAGTAACTGGAGTACATGTATTCCTTGTTAATTTCTGTGATAAAAGAAAAGATCATGTTAGTATTGGTATTTTTTAACGACTTATAACATGGAATAATCAACATTTATTTTTTACCCTCATATTTAGTAGATTATAAACCAGTGTACTGTGCAATTTGCTCAGTTTATGTGTTTGTTGCTAAAATCATTGGGTCTGTGGGCAAAAAAAAAATCCATGTTGGATAAAAAAAAACTTTTTTTGTTATGCTACAGTCTATTTGTTTGTTTGTTTTCAGTGTTCACTTGTTGTTTCTGGCTAATGTTCTATATGTTGGCTTGTTGCAGATTTTTGGAGCAGTTAGATATCCGTTGACATATTGTAACTGTCTATTTTTTGTTATAATGAAGTGGTATTGATTTATCTGTTTGGATATTTTAAAATCTTGGGGCAGTTAGATACCAGTTGGCGTGTTCTAACTGCTTATTTCTTTTATATAATTTAGTGGTATTCATTTATCTGTATAGTTGTTGTAGAATCTTGGGCAGTTAGATACCTGTTGGCATATTCTAACCGTATTTTATTTTTATAATGAAGTGGTATTGATTCATCTGTTTGGTTATTGAAAATCTTGGGGCAGTTAGATACCAGTTGGCGTATTCTAACTGTCTATTTTATGATATAATTTAGTGGTATTCATTTATCTGTTTAGTTGTTTTAGAATCTTGGGGCAGTTAGATAACTGTTAGCATATTTTAACAGTTTATAGTTTTTTAATAGAAGTTTTGTTACTGTTTAAGTACAGTTTAGTTAATAAATTTTGGTTTTAAGAAGATTAAATAAGCGTTTGTAAGATTTGCAGGAAATCTCTGCTTTAGAGTAATGGAACTATCATTACATTCGAACCATCCACATTTGTTTTTTATATATGCAGTATAGTGACCTGCATTGGTTGTGTCTACTGTGTGGTAGATTATACCTATTGTTGTGAAGTTTTTCTTACCAAGTGATACTTGACCAAGTGTGAATCCAGTCAGCTTGCAGTTGTTTTTTGTAACATCTGCATTGTAAAGTAGAAGCATTAGTATTATGTATTTACTAGGTGTTTGAATTAGTAAGGTGGAGCGATTATCCGAATTGCAGGTAGTACATAATCTACCATGGTTTGCATTTTGTACAAGTTGCTGAAATGGAACGGATTCACAATTAGGTATTGATACATACACAAAGCGCTCATTGGGGATTTGTTCTTGTGTCACATTGTTGCAGAGAGTGCATGTATGTTTCCACATGTATGAAATCTGGAAGATTTCATTTATAGGTATGTTTTTGTTTTCCAGTACTTGTAGTAAGTACATTAGAAATTCTTGTGGATCTCCCTGTGAGTTTATAGTGAATTTCACCATTCCAGCACAGTAGTCCAATTGTTGTCTTATTCCATAAACACTGTACGTGTTGTCAGGATTGTTTGTTGCGTTTCTAAGAAGTATTAACATTTGCAAACACAATTGGTCTGTACTGTGTAAGTAAATTTTGTCAACAATTGGTGGTAATTGAATTAGAATATTCTTTGCTACATTTGCGTAGCGACTTACACCAATTACAGTTGAAAGTTTAAATGGAAAAGGTAGTTATGTATCTGAGTGCTTTCTTTTTAGTTTGCCTTCCTTTTTTGAAGAAGTACCTGGTTTACTTTCCCTAATAGTTTATTTTTTGTTTGTGATACTTGATGAAGTATTAGTTTTTTTTATTCTCTTTGGAGAATTTGCACTTACATCCTGTTGCATTTCTGTTTGATTTAGTTTTCTTTTAGTACATTTTACTTTTTGTGGAACAGGATATGTTTTTAGATGGGGATGTATAGTGATCAAAGTCTTTTGTATTCTAAAATGCAAGGAATATCAGCGTTTACTTTACTTGCATCAAAGTTGATTAGAAATAGACCATCAAGTGTACGTAAGCGTGATAGTGCTATGTAGCTCATGCCTTCTTTAAAGACTGTATTACCAATGTATATCAATGCTTTGTCTAGGGTAAGACATTGTGATTTATGAATGGTGAATGAGTATGCAAAGAGTTAGAGAAAATTGTTCTCTGCGTACATACATGTCTTTGAAGAGAAGGAATTGAGCTGTTGAGCGTCCTATCCTTTTCACTTCTGAAAGTTTGTCAAAGAGAATATTGACAAACTGAATGTTGTTGTCACATGGGTATGTTTGAAAGCGACCAACTGTACCCAGTGCTCCATTAACTAGTCCTTGATCCACGTCAAGGTTACGTTTAAGCATTACTCTGATATTTAAGGATAATTTTAATATTTTTTCCAATCCAGCTGTGTTGGAGATTGAATTTTCTAAACTATTTAGTCTTGTTGTGGCTTGTTCACACATGGGTAGTGTCATACCATGTATGAATAGTTTGTCTGTGGTGCTAATTTCAATTATTGGTTGCATTTCTTTTTTTTAACATTGTTTCATTGAATTTGAAACAGCTTGCAAGAGTTTGCATTAAGGCCATACAATTGACATTTTTGTGGGCTAATTGTTCCATAACATCTGTAGCACATGCATTATCGCCATACAGTGCATGAATGTGCCGGGTTTTCAATATTGATTTTGCTTCTTGAGATAGTATACCAACTCTAACACTTTTTAAGATGTTGGCATAAGTGAGATCTGCAGGTTGCCACATGTTTTATGTTAATTCTCTGTATTGGAAATGTTGCCAAAGGTTGACATTTCCTATGCTGCCAAAAGTTTTACGGCAGAATTTGTGTCCTAAAATTTTACCAATACGCTCACCTTTCACAGGTGTTAATTGAAGAAGATCTCCGAAAACAATAATGTGTTTTCCTCCAAAGAGCTCTTCATAGTTTGTTTTGAGTACTTCTTGTAATCTGAGGTGAATGAAAGCCAACATTAGGTTGGAGACCATGCTCACTTCATCTATTAGTAGCATTTATTTTCATTTGTTTTAATACTCTGCGTAGTTCCATTGCAGCTTCTGTAGAAAGTTTGTAACAGTCTAATTTGTTTTGGTGTTCTACTGGAAGGAGTAGTAATCGGTGTAAAGTGACACCACCTATGTTGTAGGCAGCCAAACCTGTGGGGGCAGTGACAACAGCTGACAGTTTGGTGTTTGTCAATTGTTGAAGGAATTTACTGATGATTTTGATTAAGAATGTTTTGCCAGAACCAGCTTCACCACTGATGTACAGTACAATAGGTTTGTAATGTTGGCAGGCGCATTCTTTGTTTTCATGTTGTACACCATGTTCAATTTCTTTTGTTACTTCTTGAAAAATGCTACTTTGCTCATTGTTTAGTTTTGATTGTAGTATAGTTAAGTCTTCTTTGTCTTCATACTGACACATGGTGTTTTCTACTTCCGTCATAGCTAATTCTGCCTCATTTGTTATTAGTGGCTCTCCAAGTGGTTCTTGGTTTCCTGTTACAGAAGGTTGACTACTGTCAGAGTGTCCTTATCTAGTTGGGCTTGGGCCTGGGGTTCTTCTTCGTGTTGCTGTTCATTGTGCAACATTGTTTTATACTGTGTAAAGTTTACATTGGTTATAGCGCTTTCATTTGCTTTGAAAGCGTCTTCATAGGAGTCACAGTTATCTAGTATTTCTTCTTCTTTTCTCCATGGTTTTATGAGTTGTAGCAGGGACATGTAATATAGTTTTTTATGTTGAGGAGTCTTTAATGACAATTTGATATGATTAATTAAATTTGGTTTGGTGAGTTTTACTAAGCTGCCTTCACAATTTGACACTCTGTATCTACCTTTTTTTTCATCAGGATTTATATTATTTTTGTATGTGAAGTTTTGGGCTATGTGGTATAGACACATGGTTTCCAAAGTGGTACTTCTGTTTGGGTAGTATGTGTCCAGCAAATTGTTTTTTTAAAATGTCTTGGCTGTTGGGATCATGTTTGGCTATTGTTTCTATATCGTCGTATGAATTCAGAACTCTTTTTCTAGATTTAGCAGGACCAAGACTTAGCCATACTATATTTTCCGATTTTCCATACAAAGCAGTACCGGTTAAACGATCTGCTGCTTCATAGAAGCCACATTCCATATGGGAGAGCATTTTTATGCCCAAGCTGTATAATTTCTGAGACAGTGTTTTGTCTGATGACAGGTCATTCCAGAGGTCTTGGAGCCCTGTTTTTTTTCTGCTTTGGTTAAGAATGCTGTAACATATCGTGCAACTGCAGTGGAATTGTCCGCACTTTACTGCACATCTATGTTTGCATTCCATAAGTGGGCAATGATTGCATTGTAATCATTGATATATTTTTCTTCTTCTGTTCTTTTTATGTAATATGTATTTTTAGGTGATTTACCTTTAACACTAATTCTAACTGAAGACATGAAGTTGTTTACTTGAGATGTGTTTGTAACTGGTCTAGGGAAACCAAAGCAGCATTTGGTGTAGTATTTCCCTTTGTTTTTGTATTTGCGACGACAATATTTGCCACATTTGTGTCTTTGAATAACATTTTTGCACGAAGATCACTATTTGTTGCTTCAGTTGGAATTTCACATGTGACATATTTTTCAATAAACTGTAAGACAGTGGCATCATTGTCTTGACCAAATTTAGGAGTATCTTTAATCCATAAAAGCATGTGGATATGTGGTGCTCCTCTGGCTTGGTATTCATTTCTCCAAAAGAAGTGTTGCACTTCTCCGAGGGGAGGAACAGTTTTATTACAAATAAAGTGTAGCATAGCAATGAAGCGATGTTGAAAATATCTTGAAACATTAACAGGATCTAGAGAACAAAGTTCTCCAGGTGTTAGTATATCTATGTTTCTTTTGTTTTTGTTTGATTTGCATAGGAAATCATGTAAATCTTCCAATGCATATTCTGCACAACTTAATGTAACAAACCAAGTGGGTGGGCCAAGGTTTCTTATCGTACAACGTACATCTCCATGATGTTGGAACAGGTACTCTTTAGTACCACGCATGTTTGCTAACAGATTTGTAATACCTGATTGTAATACCTCATCTTTTTGTTGCACTTTTTGTAATAACTGTGTAGCTGACATATTTTGAAAGTGGGCTCCTGATTTTAATGTGTGTGCATCTCTGTAACATTGAGTTGCTAGTTCACTTTTAAAGAGTAGGTGGAATATGTATACTGTGGGATGTATTTACCCATGCATCCTAGCCCTACCTCAAAACTGTGCAGTACTGACATGAAAACATCATGATGGCCAGAGCTTCCCAGAAAATGCACAGGGAAATGCAGGAAGAATAGGCTGCCACCCATTTCTGCCGATGTTATGGGCACAGAAGGACGCTGCCTAAAACCACCATTGGACTACCCGCACAGTAGTCTGAAACCATTGGGAATGGCAATGCTGATTGCCAAATGCAACCTAGAATTGTGGGGAATTCATTTCTTAAATCCCAAAAATGGGTGCAGTACCAGTACTCACCACTATCCAAAAGCCGGCGTTTTAAAACCACTCTGTTTCCCTGAAGGCAAGTCAAAATGCCTATTTTCAAACATTGCAATATGTGCAAAATATTTACTGAACACCAGCAGACATTTGGCAGAATGGAGTTTTGTGTGCCTACAAAATCTGGGAAATGAAGATCATAAGACAAGGTTTATAACAAGACTGGCTGCGCTGTGGATTTCAGCAGTTTAAGTTGCACTGGATTGAAAGACACTAAAAAAAAAAATCTAAATGTTTAAATTGACTGAGTGACCTACTTTTGAGTGTCACATAGGTTGCAATTGTTTAAATGTCATAGTTTTGCACTTAGAATCAGCATTCTAGCTGCATGTGTAAAATTGCAAGTTAATTTAAAAAGCAACAAATAACATGACAGTAGCTGAAAGTCTGGCTTAAGGAACTTGATTCTGCCTGGCAACTACCCCCATCAGCAGTGAAACTTGAGTCACCACTGTGTTCCCAGGCCAACCTTCCTTTTGCTGCCCACACTAAGGATATGCCATCTATCTGATAATTGAATTATCTGTGCTCTGCAAGAGAGTGAACAAAGCCCTCTTCACTCAGGCAAAGGTTTTTATTACCGCAGTCGTAAATTGTAGCTTCCTCTTGGCAGGAGCTGGGAGGAGCACTGCCTGTGAGAGCAAGCTGGCTTGGCAGAAACTGGAAAGACTGGTTTCTATACCATGTGACCTGGGAAACCACACCCCTTTGGAGCCAGAACATAACTTTAAAAAGATGAATAACTCATAGAGCGGACATGTGAAAATTTTATAAATGACACCATAATTCTTGTGATTTTTCTGCCCACATTTTAAGAGGTTTTTCGACCCGGTGGCGCGTTCAGGGGGGTGTCAGCGGAAAAGTGGATATAACTCTAAATGTATGCATGTTAAAAATCTGAAACTTTATCAGTTAATGTCCCTACTCCCTGCACACATGTATGTAAAGTTGGGTCCATGTCAGAAATTGCAAAATTAGTTAAAAAGTTAAATATGTGCCAGTTCTGAATGCAAGCTCCCAGGAAGAGCAGAGTTTGAACAGGGGATACCTCCTGTAATGCATGATGGGTGCATATGATTTTAAAACAATATGTACCTCTACAAATATGTATTTGTTTCAAATCTAGATTTGTGTGTAAGTTGACAGGAGGAGTGGACTTTCTGCAGGCTGTAAAATGACATCACTCTGACCCAACCTAGCTCCCCCAATCAAATGATAAATGGAAGTTTGACCAATTAGAAGCTGAGAGAGAGGTAGGGTCAGTGATGCTAGAACACACCCACATTCTAAACACATAAAAGCAGACAGACAGGACAGATAGGGACTGTCCAAATCCATCTGCAGCGGGACTCTCTGCCGGAAAAATCCATACTTACCTCCATCAACCTCCAGAAAGCCAAACTAGAGACTTCAATCTATCCAGAACTAAGAGACCAGACCAGAGAGAAAGCAGTGCTGTACCCAGAGAGACCCAGACCAGCAGAGAGAGCTGACCCAGATCACTGTGGAGTGCAGAGGCCAGACCAGACCAGACCAGAGTCCAGTCTAAAACCCTGACCAGATCCGTGATGAGGCCCATTTAATTCAAGAATATAGTGTGAGTACCCAGCAGAACTGTGTAGAACCAATCTCTTAGTTTAAATTCATCTAATTCAACCTATTTTAATCTAAGTAGAACTGTCTCCTAACTGTCACCTGTCATTTGTAAAGCTGTCACCTGTGATTTGCTAGTTGCAAGCTGCACTTGTCATTTTGAGCTTTTGAAATTTGCAAACCCAAAAACGACCTTTATTCAATCGTTCATATCTCCGCAACCGTTTGGGCTAGAGACTTGCAGTAACTTTCCTCTGATAGCTTAGAATCGTAGCTTTGAATCGCACCAAGAATTCCTACCCCTTATAGTTTTACCGCAATCGCGGAACACGCATCCGCGAATTTTACCACGATTTGCAATTTCTTCACATGTAAAAACTGCTGCTGCTTGCCTTCCATTTGCCAGAAATTCGTTTAACCTGTTAACTATCCCTGCATCATTGCTAGTGTGAGCCTGGACTAATATTAACTAGATACCACTTACCCTGAACCTCTGAAAGGGAATTAAAAAGCATTTCCAGCATATTTCTCATCCATTGCTAGCACATATCAAAGCATTTGGGCCCGTGTTTTCAAAACTCCTATCTGTGTTTTAAACTTCTGTTGTCTAAGCTTGCTGGATTGAAGTGATTACATTGATTGCATTTCTGAGAACTGTGTGCTTCCTTCCATTTCCTTGCATTGCATCAAGGGGGGGAGGGGATTGCCAGAGAAAAGTGATTACCTTGTTTGTTGAAATCATATTGAGTATTTTCTGTATTGCATTTTCATTCAACATTACATCCAGTTGAACTCTATAAAGCATTCTCTACCACATTATACTTTTGTTTCTATTTACCAGTGTGCTATCTTATCCAATTCATGTCCACTCATTAGTGATTATAAGAAGTGTGTTAGTGCCAGATTCTCCGTTGTTAATCTTCATCATATCAGATTAAGTGTGCTATTCAATTATTAATTTATTATAAAGCGTGATATAATATATATTGTTTAAATTATCAAATAAACCTTTTGAACTTGCAAAACAGAACTACTTCTTGGCTCAGTGGGGTCAGGGGGATTCCAAGAGAGGGGTGTTATATAGGGGTAGTCATCCAGAACGCATGAACTGGACCTAAAGATATATCAATAAGGGTTTTCATTCAGTATTATAGACTAGGCGTTGACTTAGCTGTAGTGTTGAATTGAATCCTCTTACAAATTGGGGGCTCGAGCCGAGACGTTGGGTTAGATTTACCACTTGTGCAGCTTAATACAGTGTGCTAACTGACGGGATACATACATCCGGTCGGATCACCACGCTGCATTACGCTGTGAAGCATTCCTCAAAAGGGACACTCCAAGAAAAGTTCTGTTCTGCAAAAATAAAATACAAACTTCTGTAAGTCAGGACAGAGACCAATCTCTAGAATGACGACCTTAGTAGACATGAAAATAGCCAGAGAGCACCTCTTGCATAAGCTATTTGTGAGAGGTGAATGGATCGAACAGGGCCAGGATGCGTGGTTGCAGGCCATCACACAACAGGTCACTGAAACAGGGTCAGATATATATAGAGATCAGGGTCCCTTACATGTGGCCCTGAGTGAACTATATATGGCTCCTAAAGCCAAAGATGAACACAATAAGATTGCCAGGGTAGCGGCGTATTTATATTTACATATGGGAGCCGTGCAGGACAAATGTGCTGAAGGCCAAGATCTGGCGAGTAGGCAACTGCTGGCATTACAGAAGGTCCAATCTGACCTGGTCTCTTCTGAGCAGAGGCTGCAGAGGAGCCAGGAGTCAGAAAATGACAGCAGACTGTACATCACTAAAATGAAGGAGGATATGGATGTGCTGCAAAAGGAAAAGTCAGAACAGGATACCAGATTTCTGGCCCTGCAGAAGGAGCACCAAGACAGTTTGGACTCCTTACTGCAGAGCCAGAAAAAGCTGGAGCAACAATTAGACTTTAACAGGGCATGCACGGAGCAGGTAGCCACCCTGCAAAGTCATCTAGATAGAGTGAAGGTAGAGAGCAACAAGCTGATCTTGAAAGACCTGGATACCCAGGCAGAGTTTGATGAGGAGCGCCAAAAAGCTGGTGCCCTTCAACGGCAAAGGGACGACCTGGCGGCACAAATGCAGGCTCTTAGTCAGGAAAGAGACGCCTTAGGCCAGGAAGTCTGCCATTTAAAAAGAAAAATGGAAGAAAATCACCTGGCCCACCAGGGACTGGGTGATCTCCAAAAAGAACACCAGAACTTGTTAGAGCACACCAGGAGGGTGGAGGATGCTCTAGCAAGAAAGGAGCAGGCCAATAGGGACACAGCTCAGGAGGTAACCCTCCTGCAGCAAAGACTGGCCCAGTTCTCCAGGACCAACCAGGAAGCACAGAGGGAAAACGAGGCCCTCTGTGAACACAATGATAGGCTCCAACAACAGGTAGCGATGCAGGAGAGACTGATAGAGTCCAGTAAGGCCTTAACTGAAGAACTGAAGGCACAAATGCAGGCTCTTGCATTGCAACAGGGAGCAGGGGCGGATAGAGATGAGGTTCGCTGGGAAAGGGAAACTCCGGAGCATAACCTCAGGAGCCCTAGTACCAGAGGCCCTCATACCTCTTAGTCCCTGGACTCTGCCACCCCCATGTTCCCTGGCGCACATGAGCACAGGGCCACAGGGATGGCAGATTACTATCCAGCTAAGAGTATGGGGCTCATAGGCCAGAACCACTCAGGAATGGAGGGGTGGGCATCCGGGTATGGGCACCCAAGTACAGTACAGTTCAATGGGGAACCCCAGGAGAGTAGGCCCATTAAGGGCATCCTGAAAACCTCTGCCCAGTTAGGTCAGTGGAGGGGGTACCCATCAAATCCTGGCAGCAAGGAGGAATCTGAAGACCCCTCTGAACTGCGCAGGACACAGGAGACCAGGTCCCCACATTCTGCCAGCCATTCCCAGGCTCGCAGAATCCGGGAAAACCTGGAAGAACAGACGGGAACCTCTGGGAGCAGTGCCTCTGAGTCCGAGGAAGAATGGACAAGGGTTACCCGAACCAAAAAGGCCAATAAGGCAAAAAGGGCCTTGCTTAAGGACCCCTTAAAGCAGATTAAGGCGATCAGGAGCGTCATCACGCCTTACCATAAGAACGCTAAGTATTCTGTTTGGGAGCACTTACATTTGTTTGAACAAATGATGGAGACTTTCCATTTGAAGGACAGCCAAAGCTGCATTCAATATGTAAAGTGGACATTCTCCCCGGAATACTCCAGTTTCTTTGCGGGGCTGGAGGACCAAAATCATTTAAGATGGTCCACATATAAGGCGGCCATCCTGAAACATTTTTCTGTTCACAGAAATCCTCAAGAGGCTCGAAAGGCGGCCTACAATTTGCAATGTGGGGAGGATCAGGCCCCACGAGAATTTGTGCAGGAGTTAAAGCGTGCTTTTGCGCAAACCACTAGAAGGGTGCGCACAGATAGTAGAGAGTTTGTCAATACATTTTTCCATGCCTTGCCCAAATATATAATGACCCAGCTCGTGAGAGATTTTCATGAGAAAAGATCTTTAGACTGGGTCATTGAACAGGCTACCCGGATCTATGAGGTGCAGAAGCCCATAGAAAATAAAAGCAATGCCCAGAAAAACCCCAAAGCCAACAGCACCCCTGCTGCTGTCAAGGTGGCAGAGGTAAAGGTCACCCCCGTTTTGGATCTGGAGATGGGGGGGCCTAAAAACCTACCTGCACCTAATAATGCTAGGCCCAGAAGGTCCTCGGGCCAGTCACAGACAGGGAGCCAGGGAGGCAGCCCCACAAATGGGGTCCCTCGCTCTCCTGATTATGTAAGTCCACGTTACAAGGGAAATCGACCCATCCTGGGTTATGTGTGGACTCCTCCAGCCCAAGGGGGGGGATCCAGCCAAGCACCTAACCCAGGGAACTTCCCTCCAAACTTCCCACAGGAGGGCAGAAATTTACCAAACCCTGGGCAGAACTTTTTCCCCAGATATCCTCCCGACTTTCAGCCCCAAAACCATCCATCCTTCTTTCCCCAATTCCCTGAGCCCAGACCACTGAATCCGGGAGAGGGGAGGCCAAGGGTGGAGGGGTACCCAAATCTTCCCAATCAGGGGTACTACCAAAGAAGGGACAGCTACCCTTCCCTGGATCAGCCCAGGGGAGAAAACAGGGCCCCGTATCAGCCTGAGCGGGTTTCCCAGTTAGAGCGCCAGGTTCAAAACATGGCGCGGGATATGGGTCATATACTGAGGGCGCAGCAGAACCCTCAGATCAGCATGCCGGCGCAGAACGCACCCAACTCTGGACCTGGTGCTCCAGAACAATGACGGGGGCAGCACCCCGATAACTCACCGGTTCCCAGGGAGGAGGCACAAAGGGAAGGGGGGTGTAAAGCCTTGGAGGAAGCTTCCTTCCTCACTTGTAAACAGCCCCTGGAAACCCAGGAACCGGAAACAAAATCTCTTGCCCCTGAAAGTCTGCCTCCTAAGGAGCAGAGGGGGGGTAGGAGAAACAAAAGACCCAAACAGACTCAGTTTGAGGAGGAGGTACAGATCTTCCAATTTGAGGGAGAGGGATCCTCAGAGGATCCTGGGAAAAGGATCTTCTCCTTCAGAGAGGGGGGAACTCCTCCCAAAGAAAAATGGGTCCCTAGGGATGCAAATCCAGACTGGGGAGTTGTGGAGACTGAGCTACCGCCGCCCACCATCTCATCCCAGAACCAACCGCAAGAAAATCCCCTGGTTCAAACCCATCCTGGGGACTGCCTCCAAAAAGGGGGGGGCAGCCCAGAACCGGAACCAGGGGAACCCACAATGGCTCTGATCTCCAGTTGCCAACTTTTTCTTTCAGATTCCCAAGACTCTCCACAGAATTCTGCCCAAATCTCTTCGCTAGCGATGTCCAAAACCAGAAAGTTAGCCCACCAGTTGTCCAAAAATGTACATTATCTGTGCCCCCTTGAGGAGAAGGAGGGAAGATATTATGCACCGGTACAAGTACAGGGGCAGGGTACAATCTCAGCGCTGGTGGACACTGGATCTCAAGCTACCCTTCTGTCCAGAAGGGCCTTTGACGAACTGAATGCAGGAAGGGGAGAGAATTACCAAATTCCTCTCACCTCTCTTCCGGGACAACTACAGAACTTTGACGGGAAGGAAATTCCCGTTGAGGGGACTGCAGACTTGGACATTAAAATTGGGCGACATAAGTTGAAACACCCGGTCATAGTTGTGACCCCGGAGGGCACCCCTTGTTTACTAGGGAATGACCTCCTGAGAAGGTTGTCACCCCTAATAGATTGCGTAAACAAGGTCCTCTGGACCCAGACTAGCCGACCAATAAAATTAAAACAGAGTGTCAACCATGTTAGTTTAAACGGCACCTGCCACATGGTTGAACAAAAATCTGACCAAGTAGAATTTCACTTCCAGAATAGCCAAATTCCAGACGTGACAGTAATAGCAGTAGGACAACAGACTGGTGATGGGGGGTCCTCTCTATTTCTGAAAATCAACCTTCCTTCCAGTCTAAGGTGGTATTCCACGCTGGAAGGAAACACTCTGAAATTCTATACCAATCCACAATCTGAAACTCCCACTCCTATAGTCCAGAAAGATGTGAAATCAGCTCAAAGCCTGGCTGATATTCAGCAAATTGGAGAGCAGTTGTTCATCCCTGTTCAGTTAAATGATGGGAAGGACTCTGTTCTCGCTCGAGTGTGTGTGAACAACGGTAAGAGCTTCATCAGTGAAGCCATGTTTCGCCAACTCCCAAAAGATCCAGCCATTCCCACCTTCAAACTGATAGACAAGTGGGAAATGGACCTGGAAGCACCCAATTCAAAACATCTCCTGCCAAGCAGGTGTATGCTCAAAATCTCCATTGGCAACAAGAGCATAGTCCATAATTGTTGGGTCGTGCGAGACGTCACTGCCGCCTTTTACTTAGGCAGTGACATTCTCAATCGCTTTGCCATTAGTTTGGACCTAATAAACTTCAAAGCCTGGTCCCGATTAGCGGATATTCCCATGGGCTTTGATGATCCAGAAAAAGCATTTAGGTCAGCTCAATTGCTACCTTATGCAGTTGAAATTCAGGTTAAAGAGGAAGTCACCATCCCAGAAAGGACCCGACAATTCTCCCTGGAAGTGAAAGTTAAAAGGGGACAAGAGTTGAAAAACCCTGATGCTTACATACATCTAAATGCTTCTCTCCAACAGCAAGGGTTGGGTGTAACCCCAACACCATTAGTCAACATAGAACATGACACCATTCCAATAGAGGTGGATAACAGCGACTTAAAGAGTATCACTCTAGCCGCAGGCACCATTATTGGAATGGCGGTTGATGACCGACATTTCTCCATTGATCTTAGAAATGAACTGTTAGGGCCAATCCCCAAGGACTGTTTTGACAGTGACAGTGATGACAATACAACACCAGACAGGATTTTTACCCGGCATGGGGGGAACTTCCTGGTGTACACTTCCTGCCCTTATGGTAAGGAAGATGTGACTTGTGAATTCAGGAGGGATGAGGTGATTTTCCAGGTTCATGAAGGCTGCCTTGCCCACCTGAAGCCTCCGGTCCAAATCAGCACCCTGACCAGGGACTTCTCCACCCAGCTGGAGGAGGCCGCGGAGATAGCCAAACCAGAAGTCTTTCCAGGCTTCAGGCAGATGGTGGAAGAGAGAGTCAACCTAGCTGATGCCTGTGTGACTCTGGAACAAAAGCAAAAGTTGAAACAAGTTTTCTTGGATTTCCAAGATCTCTTTGCGGTAGACTCATATGACTGTGGTCGCACTGACATCCACACAACAACAATCCCCACGGACCCTGGCATGACTCCTGTGTTTGTGAAGCAATATCGCTTGCCTCTCGCATCAATGGAGTCCCTTACCGAAATAATTAAGAACCTTGAGTCCCGGGGAATAATCCGTCCCGTCCACAGCACCTTCAATAATCCGGTGCTGGGAATATTGAAGCCAAACGGCCAGTGGAGACTCTGCGCCGACCTTAGGGAGCTCAACAAACGGGTCCATACTTCCCGATGGCCTCTGCCCTACATTGACCAAGGGCTGGCCCAGATCCAGGGGTCACAGGTATTCACTGCAATAGACCTGACCAATGGATACTGGACGGTGCCTGTCAGTAGGGAGGACCAATACAAGCTGGCTTTTAACTTTGGGGGCCAGCAGTACACCTGGACCCGGACTCCCTTCGGATACCTCAACTCCGGCAATGAATTCAACATTTTTCTACACAAGGCCATGCCTGGCTTGGGTGCAAGGGGTAACTTGGCTTATGTAGATGATGTCCTCATCAAAAGTTCATCTGTGGAGGAACACATAGCGGAGATCCGTTATGTTCTGACACAGTTGAGGGCCGCCGGAGCAAAATTTTCCTTTCAGAAAGCACAGTGGTGTAGAACCCGTGTTAATTTCTTGGGGCATGAGATTACTCCTCAGGGCCTCTGTCCCCAGGAAAAGAAAGTGGAAGCACTTCAGAAACTGAAAGACCCCACAACCCTGCGGGAACTAAGGAGCCTCCTTGGACTGACTAATTACAGCAGAAAGTTCATTGAGGGCTACGCAGAGATCACCAGACCCCTGATTCATCTCCTGAAGGGGGGGGTCAAGTGGGAATGGGGTCCAGAACAAGCCGAGGCAGTAAAACAACTCAAGAGAAGCCTCTCACAAGCGCCTTGCCTAGCTTACCCTGTCAGAAACAAGGAGTTCTTCCTGGAGACAGGGTTCTCTAATACGTGCTTGACGGCAGTATTATACCAAAAGCATGACAAGGTCAATAAAGTAATCTCCTATGCGAGCAAAACTTTATCCTCTGTGGAGGAGAAATTCAACGATTGTGAGAAGGCACTCCTGGCAACGGTGTGGGCATTGAAGAATTACCGCCCGTTTATCCAGGGGGAACACATCATAGTGGAGACTCCACACCAGCCTCTGCAATATCTCCAAAGTGACAGAATCCGGGCCGGAAATGTGAGTAATTCCCGAATTACTTCCTGGATTCTGTCAATGCAAGGCTTTCCTGTGGAGGTCAGATAGGGCCAAAACAAGAAGAGTCCCCTCGCGCAAGGTCTGGCTGACTTGCATGATTGTGCCAGAGAAAACTGTCTCGAGGACGAAAGTCTAAAAATCAAGGACAACATGGAGGCATACCTTAATTCCCCCCACAAAGTCTTTGAAGAGGACAAGTGTGAGGGAATGCCCACTGTCTATGTGGATGGATGCTCTTACCATGTTGACAACGACGGGGAGAAAGAACTGGTGGCTGGCGTAGGGAATGCATGGGTGAATGAGTCCCCAGAACCCTCCGCTGGATACAAAATTGGTCCCCGAAGTAGTCAGGTGGCAGAATTGATGGCTGTGCATCATGCCATCCTCACTGCTGTCCAGCATCAACTCCACGAACTGGTCATAATCACAGATTCGGATTATGTACGGAACGGGTTCGTGGAGCACCTGGTTAATTGGAAAACCAGAGGCATGTTATGTGCTAACAACAAACCCTTGAAACATGGGAAGTTGATCCAAAACATTGATGATCTGGTCACATCGAATGGGATGACCATCTACTGGAAAAAGATCAAGGGTCATTCCAAAGTAGAGGGACCAGACAAAACTGGAAATGACTTAGCTGATCAGCTGGCCAAAACCGGGGCCATCCAAGGGGATCTAATTGAGATTGAGTCCCTGTTGGGGGAAATCCAGGTCACTGCCATCACTAGGTCCCAGACAAATGCTCACAACGACCTTTCAATTGCACAATGGAGTAAGGAGACCCCTGATGCTGATTTGATTACTGCTCAGAAGGGGGATCCAATAATTGGTAAATTTTACCAGCACCTTGAGGACCCTGAGAACTTTCCCCTGACGGATACCGATTACATTGGGAAAGAGGACCTAAGAGTGTTGATGAAATGTCCAAAAATGTTCCGGATCCAAGACGGTTTGCTGGTAAGGAAATCCAAAGCTGGCCACGATCAGTGGGTGGTTCCTACCTCATTCCGAAGCCTGATGTTAAGTCACGCCCATGATGCGGCCACCGCCGGTCATAGGGGGTTTCACACAACATTGGAAATCTTAAGAGAGGTTGCATACTGGCCACACATGGGCCAGGACCTCAACCAATATTTGAAGGGTTGTCTTGTGTGTGCACAATTTCAGCCGACATCCCTCACACACCGGGCGCCTTTACAAAAGAGGGGAATGACACTGCCATGGTCAGATTTACAAATCGACTTTGTAGGCCCTGTGATTCGCTCGGCTAGGGGCAATAAGTACATGTTGACCGTCACATGCTTGTTTACCAAGTGGGTGGAATGTCTCCCAGCCCCAAATTGCAAGGCAGAAACTGCAGCTGCCTTGATGATTAACCACATCTTTTCCCGTTTTGGTCTACCTCAAAGGATTGAGTCAGACAGAGGTAGCCACTTCACCAGTGAAGTAATGACAAAGATGTGGGAGATACTGGGGGTCAAAAGGAAGTTGCATATTGCTTATAGACCAGCTTCTTCTGGGGCAGTAGAGAGATATAACCGGACAATTGTGAGCATATTAAAGAAGTTTGTGGCAGATTCTGGGCCAAGTTGGGATATCCGATTACCTCTGGTCCTAATGGCCATCAGATCTACCCCTTCATCTGCAACCAAAATGTCACCATTTGAGTTGATGACTGGGCGCAAGATGGTGCTTCCTCACCATTTGCTCTACAGGACCCAAGAGCAGACACTGATAAATGCCTCCACTACTCATGAGTATGTAGAGAATTTAAGGAAACACCTTCAACATGCTTTTGCTTATGCTCAGCGGAATCTAGAAAGATCAGCTGATAGCATGAAGACCCACTATGACCTGAAAACTTCCAGGAAGGAATTTCAGGTGGGGGACCGGGTCTATCTATACAACTTCCAAAGGAACCAGGCCAAGCAGCGCAAATTTTTGCCTACATGGAAAGGACCCTTTGAGATCGTCGATAAGATCTCCCCTGTGGCCTACAAGATCCGCATCCCCAAAGGCGGTTCGGCAGAGGGGGAAGACAAGTGGGTCCACATAAACCAGTTGAAATGTTGCCATCCCAGGCACACTCTGCAACAACTGGAGGAATCCTCTGGAATCCTAGCGGGTACTGTCTCAGACTAATTCAGTTCCAATCATAAAACATACCGCATCTAGTCTCTAAAATATTGTGATTTGCATGAAACTGTCTCTTAGTTATACTGTTTTTTTTTATCAAAGTAAGAATGTAATGTTTCGTCATGATGAAATGCATATGCTGTCCCACCATCTCAACAGTGGTGGAAAAACGTCTATGAGTAGGTATTGCCGCTCTTCCTTTGTCGTCCTAGGAGAAAGAAGACCTTGAGACTGGCCAAGGAGGATGATCCGGAGACCGGGAACGAAGATCCAATGGGCCCAGTGGACCGCCCAATATTCCCATCAGGACCGGCGAGGAGAACCATCGATCAGTACCGGATGGAGAAGAAGATGCTGAACTGTGCCATCTATTGGAAGAAGATGAGGAAACATCCCAGATCTTGCGAGTCCCATCAGTGAAACCGAATGGCCATCGCAAGAGGGGGGCTTGTGGGATGTATTTACCCATGCATCCTAGCCCTACCTCAAAACTGTGCAGTACTGACATGAAAACATCATGATGGCCAGAGCTTCCCAGAAAATGCACAGGGAAATGCAGGAAGAATAGGCTGCCACCCATTTCTGCCGATGTTATGGGCACAGAAGGACGCTGCCTAAAACCACCATTGGACTACCCGCACAGTAGTCTGAAACCATTGGGAATGGCAATGCTGATTGCCAAATGCAACCTAGAATTGTGGGGAATTCATTTCTTAAATCCCAAAAATGGGTGCAGTACCAGTACTCACCACTATCCAAAAGCCGGCGTTTTAAAACCACTCTGTTTCCCTGAAGGCAAGTCAAAATGCCTATTTTCAAACATTGCAATATGTGCAAAATATTTACTGAACACCAGCAGACATTTGGCAGAATGGAGTTTTGTGTGCCTACAAAATCTGGGAAATGAAGATCATAAGACAAGGTTTATAACAAGACTGGCTGCGCTGTGGATTTCAGCAGTTTAAGTTGCACTGGATTGAAAGACACTAAAAAAAGAAATCTAAATGTTTAAATTGACTGAGTGACCTACTTTTGAGTGTCACATAGGTTGCAATTGTTTAAATGTCATAGTTTTGCACTTAGAATCAGCATTCTAGCTGCATGTGTAAAATTGCAAGTTAATTTAAAAAGCAACAAATAACATGACAGTAGCTGAAAGTCTGGCTTAAGGAACTTGATTCTGCCTGGCAACTACCCCCATCAGCAGTGAAACTTGAGTCACCACTGTGTTCCCAGGCCAACCTTCCTTTTGCTGCCCACACTAAGGATATGCCATCTATCTGATAATTGAATTATCTGTGCTCTGCAAGAGAGTGAACAAAGCCCTCTTCACTCAGGCAAAGGTTTTTATTACCGCAGTCGTAAATTGTAGCTTCCTCTTGGCAGGAGCTGGGAGGAGCACTGCCTGTGAGAGCAAGCTGGCTTGGCAGAAACTGGAAAGACTGGTTTCTATACCATGTGACCTGGGAAACCACACCCCTTTGGAGCCAGAACATAACTTTAAAAAGATGAATAACTCATAGAGCGGACATGTGAAAATTTTATAAATGACACCATAATTCTTGTGATTTTTCTGCCCACATTTTAAGAGGTTTTTCGACCCGGTGGCGCGTTCAGGGGGGTGTCAGCGGAAAAGTGGATATAACTCTAAATGTATGCATGTTAAAAATCTGAAACTTCATCAGTTAATGTCCCTACTCCCTGCACACATGTATGTAAAGTTGGGTCCATGTCAGAAATTGCAAAATCAGTTAAAAAGTGAAATATGTGCCAGTTCTGAATGCAAGCTCCCAGGAAGAGCAGAGTTTGAACAGGGGATACCTCCTGTAATGCATGATGGGTGCATATGATTTTAAAACAATATGTACCTCTACAAATATGTATTTGTTTCAAATCTAGATTTGTGTGTAAGTTGACAGGAGGAGTGGACTTTCTGCAGGCTGTAAAATGACATCACTCTGACCCAACCTAGCTCCCCCAATCAAATGATAAATGGAAGTTTGACCAATTAGAAGCTGAGAGAGAGGTAGGGTCAGTGATGCTAGAACACACCCACATTCTAAACACATAAAAGCAGACAGACAGGACAGATAGGGACTGTCCAAATCCATCTGCAGCGGGATGCTCTGCCGGAAAAATCCATACTTACCTCCATCAACCTCCAGAAAGCCAAACTAGAGACTTCAATCTATCCAGAACTAAGAGACCAGACCAGAGAGAAAGCAGTGCTGTACCCAGAGAGACCCAGACCAGCAGAGAGAGCTGACCCAGATCACTGTGGAGTGCAGAGGCCAGACCAGACCAGACCAGAGTCCAGTCTAAAACCCTGACCAGATCCGTGATGAGGCCCATTTAATTCAAGAATATAGTGTGAGTACCCAGCAGAACTGTGTAGAACCAATCTCTTAGTTTAAATTCATCTAATTCAACCTATTTTAATCTAAGTAGAACTGTCTCCTAACTGTCACCTGTCATTTGTAAAGCTGTCACCTGTGATTTGCTAGTTGCAAGCTGCACTTGTCATTTTGAGCTTTTGAAATTTGCAAACCCAAAAACGACCTTTATTCAATCGTTCATATCTCCGCAACCGTTTGGGCTAGAGACTTGCAGTAACTTTCCTCTGATAGCTTAGAATCGTAGCTTTGAATCGCACCAAGAACCGCATTCCTACCCCTTATAGTTTTACCGCAATCGCGGAACACGCATCCGCGAATTTTACCGCGATTTGCAATTTCTTCACATGTAAAAACTGCTGCTGCTTGCCTTCCATTTGCCAGAAATTCGTTTAACCTGTTAACTATCCCTGCATCATTGCTAGTGTGAGCCTGGACTAATATTAACTAGATACCACTTACCCTGAACCTCTGAAAGGGAATTAAAAAGCATTTCCAGCATATTTCTCATCCATTGCTAGCACATATCAAAGCATTTGGGCCCGTGTTTTCAAAACTCCTATCTGTGTTTTAAACTTCTGTTGTCTAAGCTTGCTGGATTGAAGTGATTACATTGATTGCATTTCTGCGAACTGTGTGCTTCCTTCCATTTCCTTGCATTGCATCAAGGGGGGGAGGGGATTGCCAGAGAAAAGTGATTACCTTGTTTGTTGAAATCATATTGAGTATTTTCTGTATTGCATTTTCATTCAACATTACATCCAGTTGAACTCTATAAAGCATTCTCTACCACATTATACTTTTGTTTCTATTTACCAGTGTGCTATCTTATCCATTTCATGTCCACTCATTAGTGATTATAAGAAGTGTGTTAGTGCCAGATTCTCCGTTGTTAATCTTCATCATATCAGATTAAGTGTGCTATTCAATTATTAATTTATTATAAAGCGTGATATAATATATATTGTTTAAATTATCAAATAAACCTTTTAAACTTGCAAAACGGAACTACTTCTTGGCTCAGTGGGGTCAGGGGGATTCCAAGAGAGGGGTGTTATATAGGGGTAGTCATCCAGAACGCATGAACTGGACCTAAAGATATATCAATAAGGGTTTTCATTCAGTATTATAGACTAGGCGTTGACTTAGCTGTAGTGTTGAATTGAATCCTCTTACAATACCACATTTTGTCTAAATCTGGGATCTTCAAAATACATCCGAAACGAGCGGTATTCTGATGCTGTTATTTGAATAGGTCTATCATTGTACCTTCCTCCTTTGCCAGTAGGAAAGAGTAGAGGAAAAGCACGTGCTTCTATACTTTTTTCCCATATGCTGATTGGTGATCCTTTTGTTTGTCGCATTTGGAACGTTTCTAGTGCATCTTCTATGGTGTCTTTAGAGTGCAATGGATGAATATTGTATAATGGTCTAAAGTATTGGATACTGTAGCAGGATCTAGAAGCTCAAATTGACCAGCTTCTGGTGACTCTTGAATTATTTCAGTGGTTTCTTTCAAGTTTCCTTCAATATTAATTTCTTTGTAGTATTCATTATTGTCTTTTATATATTGCAAGGCTTGTCTAACTTTATGTAAATCTACCGGTTGTTGCCAATTTGTTTTGTCTTTTGTAGGTACACCATTTACTAAGATAATTAAAGATTGCTCCATTGGACGTTGCACTCCCAGAGTGTGCACGTTTTGTTTTAGATCTAATGGTAAATACACTACTTTTCCACAAATACTTTTCAATAATTCAGAGGGAGGTAATTTTGCTGTTTTTGTTGAAGGCGTATTATTGCTTGAAAGGGGTGCACTGTTTGAATGATGATGCTCTCATATAAATTGAGTTGTTGTAGGGGTTTTGCTAGTGGAAATAATTCCAAATTATTTGTGATAGCACGTGAAGGAGTTTGGTTGTTGTCAAGTTTTGTAATGCAGTAACTGCAAAGTATTAAGGGGTCAGTTATTTCGTATTTGTTTTCTGCTATAAGGTAGAGAGCTAATTCAAACCATTTAGTTTTTGTGTTACTTTTATAAAAAGTTCTGCGGCAACATACACACACATGGTTTGGTACTTTAGCAGATGTACTTTTAAATTTCAGTATTTCTTTTTTGCATGTGTTTAGTAGAAAGTTGCCTTCATAGAATTGTTACTAATTTGTTTTAAAGCTATTTCATTTTGTAAGTGGTTTTCACTTCCAAAATATTTTTTCTGGATATAGTCGATTTCTTCAAGTAGGTAATTTGCTGTACCATGTAGAAGAATGTTATTTAAATTGGCTAGTGCTAAAGCAGGACTTTTAGCATAGTACAGTTTCTAGACTAGATTTCTTATAGTTGAATGATGTGTTGATATCATTTTGGTATGATGGAAGCTGGTTTTGCAAGTAGGTCCTGAAATGCAGGCCAATGAATGTCCTTGTAGTCCTGTGTACTTGCGCACTGGACATGTATCCATATTTTGCAGTAGTTTAATTTTCATTTTGTCTTTGCCTTTCACAGACTGATTGAGGAATTGGCATAAAGACTTGAAAGATTTTTTGGGAATGTTACACATTGACGTGCATGGCCATTTGTATACTAGATGTTCTGATGCAGTTGAATGGAGAGGTAATTCTAAGT
The DNA here is from genome assembly GCF_040938575.1 of Ambystoma mexicanum. Taxonomy (NCBI): domain Eukaryota; kingdom Metazoa; phylum Chordata; class Amphibia; order Caudata; family Ambystomatidae; genus Ambystoma; species Ambystoma mexicanum. The sequence continues at coordinate 492,477,458 of NC_090940.1, read as the reverse complement.
TTTCTGGGGATATTTTTGTGAGCAGTATTTCTTGTTCCATTATGTTATTATTAACTTTTTCATAACCTTGTCCACTGCTATGTATGGCAATTGTATTTGTTTGCTTTTGTTTGTATGCTTCTTCATTAAAATATGGATCTGTGCTTGTAGTGCGACTCCACTCACCTCCACAGATATTTAAGAAGTTATTTCTGTTGACATTTCGTTTATTGAGAAGTCTTTTTTGTAATTTAGTCATTAGTTTTGTTAGTGGTTTCATTTTGTTTAACACTAAAATAAATAACTTTCTTTTGAAAAGGATTGCACTGTCTATCAAAGCTTCTAAGAATAATTTCCTACGATAGGTTTTAAGGGTTGTGACTGATTTCTCTCCTATTTTTATAAGATTTTGAAGGACTCTGTGGCGGAACATTTTTGCTAAAATACTTTTTTGTATGCTTACTTGGCACTATATCAAGATTTATAGGAGCAGTTGTATCAGTAGTGGTAGTTGAATTCTTGTTAATTGTTTTCTGTTTTGTTTTACATTTTGATAGAGGAGACAAAGTTTCTGTACTTGAAGCTTGTTTTATTTCACTAAATGGCTGTATTAGCTGTTTTGTTTGAACTTTTTTTACAAATTCTGCTAGAGATGGAAGCTTATTTTGAACACTTCTATTTTCATTTGCTTTCTACGGACTTGATTTTTGGTAGGCTTTCTTTAGGGTCAGTTGAAAAAATAAAGAAGGTATGGGTTGGGGTGTTCTGAAATGTATGTGTGCTGTGTGCATGAGTGTTTGAGTATGATGATAAAGATGTATGTGATGGTGTGTGATTGTGCATTGGGCAACTACAACTATTTGGGATGGGTATTCTTGAATTTATGTGCTACTATACTGGGGTTCAGATGACAGTAGAAAGTAAGATAGTGGTGTGCAGAAGTACAAATAGTAAATCTAATGGTATACAATTAAAGCAGTTGTTTGTTCTATAATATCAAAATTCTAGGGGCTGAGTTGTGTCATTTGTGCGCAGAGAAATGGGAAATTGTGCATCATTCTGCCTGTAAATCTCTGTTTAACAAATGGGGATTTGTGGACAGAATGGTGCACAATCTCTATTTTTAGGCACAGAAATAGCATGAATTAACCTTACAGTATGTTTGAATGATAGTACAAATATTATGGTGGTATTTAACTTACTTTTTTTGTGGAATGAGCAGGTTTCTTCTTAGTTGTTGTTTGTACTTCAAATTCTGCTGCTGCTTTTCAGGAGAGTGGTCTTCACTGCAATCGTAAAGGAAACAAATTAGTAAGTTTGTTTGTATATAGCACTGATGTTAATTTAGACATTGATTTTTAGGGTTTTGTACAAGTATTGTTGTTTGTTATTTAAACATAGTGTGTGCATGCAATTTTGTTTCACTATGTGAACTCTTTATATTTTACTTTAAATATGTTAGTTCAACATGCTTTGCAAATGTGTTTGTAAAAAGAAATTAAATAGCAGATAGGTTTGGAAGTGGCAGTTGATTATAGGAGATCGGAAAAATGACAGTAAGTTCATTTTATAGGTTATAAAAGCTAAAAGTCAGTTAATCTGTTTATTTGAATGTATAAGAATTGTACATGTACTATACTGAAAATATGCATACCTGTAGTTTGTGTTCATGCATATGGATATGCATGCAGCTGCAAGTAGAAATCTAGGAGACTTGTACAGTATTTCCTGTAGAAGGTGCTTTCCAATGATATGACACTTGTACTCAGAGTGACTAACAGTACATTTGAAGTGCTGATCTATGATGATGCAGTTAGATGTAGAGGTCTTGGATGTGATTGGTGGATGGTTGTGTGACTGCTTAGCTATATCCAATGAGGGAATGGCACAGAAAATGAAATGGAAATGGTAGAAGGACTGTCCATGTTACGATATGTCAGCAGACATGGCAGTAGTCCGTGGACATCGCGTGTTACATCCGGGGATTTTGGGGTGGGGAGGCATGCAAATGAGAATGAGCAGAGCAAGGGATTGGTAAGTAAAGTTAAGTGGGTCTGTTGTGCCAGGAGAGAGTTTGTCACATTGGCCCTCATCACGACCCTGGCGGAAAGTGACTGACCGGACCGCCACAGCGTAAATAGCGTTTCCGCCATTGCACGATGGAGCAAAGTGCGGCCCATTCCGACCCATCGGGCACGAGCACCACGGCATGGCGGAAGTGCAAAGTCCGCGATGGCGGAAATGACCCCAAAACGGCCCACACCGCCGCCGTATGGCGCCCTAGGTGCAATACCGCCACCCATCACAGCGGACACCGCAGTGTGCGCCTACCGGAAAGTACGGTGACCGGAAATATACGGAAACGGAAGTTAAAACATGGGCCCGGAACGGGAAACATCCCGCCGTACACCTATAAAACCACTAAAACCACACAATCACTAAAAACACTACCCAGAGACACACCCCAACCCGTCATCCACCCTAGCGAAACCAAGAAAAATGGGAAAAGTAGCGAAGAAAGCGTGCGACCGCAAGCGGCAGGTCCACTTCTCCCGTGAGGAACTCACCGTGCTAACAGAGACCCTCCAGGAGAATGCTGCCGTCGTCTTCTCCACGCAAATGACCAGGACGGCACTTGCAAACAAGAAGGCCATATGGGCACTGGTGGCACAGCGGGTAAGTGCTGTGGGGACCGCACCCCGCACCCCACAGCAATGCCGAAAGCGATGGGACGACCTGCGGATACGCGTCCGCAGCATACTCTCTGCCAACCGCAACATTGCCACAGCCACCGGGGGAGGCCCTGATTCACCCATCAAGTTGACCCCCTGGGAAGAAATCTGTGCCTCCACCATCGGAATGGAGAGCATAGAGGGAGTCGGAGGGATGGAGAAAGGAGTGCAGACATCCGAAGATTCAGGTAGGTGGGCCAAATAAAACAATGCCAAATCCACAATGTCCAATCATGTGAGGTACCATGTGTCCACATAGTGCAACAGAAACACATGTCCAGGAGAACGTCCACACACATCGGCCTGATAGCGCACGTTAAAACCCACAATAAATACATAAATAATTAAAAACCCCTAAAAAACGCACTACACGTGCAGCAGGCACACCCTAACTGCAGGCTGCCAAACAACTGCACCCTCACTCCACACACAAATGAAAGCACCTCCAAGGCCCCGACCCAAATCACCCTCAGGTACCACCCCAATGCATGTGATACAATGCCATTCCAATACCCACAGACCCATTAATAACCCTCGCCCTCCTTTACTCCACCACAGGGTCCGATCCAAACGACGAGCATCAGGACACCCCTACCAGCACACCTGCAAAGAGGGCCAAGACCAACGGCCAAAGACCCTCCACCTCAGCTGCACGCATCAAGACACGGCAGCAGCACAAATCAGGTGGCAGCACAGAGGAGGGAACATCAACAGGCACCCCAGCAGCCAGCATGCCCACACCACCACCACCACAGGTCCCCCCAACGGATGCCACAGAAGGCACTGCCTCTGGTGGCAGCAGCACCATAGGTGACACCCCATTGATGGCAGCATGCTCCGACACAGAAGACGGGGATGTCGAAGTCAGATCCATCCATGACCTGTCCCAATCCCCCTGTCTGCCCCATCCCGTACAACATGAGGATACCACGCAGGGGCACCCACAAGACGATGACTGGCCATCCCCCACAAGCCCTGTGGCAAGGCAACATGAGGACAACAGCCCCTCTGTGACACCCCCGCAAATGGCCATGGCCCAGCAGAGGCAACAGTCCCTCGACCAGTTAATCGTGCAACAGCAGCAACTGGCCACGCTCCTCAAGGACCATGCCGATGAATGTGGGGGCACTAAGGCAGACATAGAAACATCAACTGAGACACTTAGGGCAGAAATGGAGAGAAGTACAGAGACACTAAGGGCACAAATGGAGAGTAGCACCGAGAGCCTGAGGGGGGAACTGCATGCGACGTCCAAAGACGTATGTGCCGAACTTGCCGCAGTGCGCCGTGTGCTCACTGAGCTCTCGCAAACCCTTAGGGACATGCATGGACGTGAGCAGGCAGAGACATCATCCGTTGCAAGTTCCGTCCAGGGCAGCCCCCAACGTAGATCTGGGAGGAACCTGCGCTCCACAGGCAGGGGTGCCCCTGATACCCGCAGAGGGGGCTTGCAATAGCGACTGCCCACTGACAATGAGCATCTTTGGACACTGGTGTTCGGGGGGGAGGTAGGAGGGTGGAGGGGGTGTGTTGGGCTCACTTGGGTGGCGGGTCGATAGGGTGTTCAATATGATATCACATATGCCATAAACAGTGCACGATCAACCAATGAGATGTGTGGCCATTGATCTTTGTGTACTAGGCCATCATAGGCGTACAGTCCATATTGTGCATGTCCCAGACACACACAGTGCCACGAGTCCCGTGTCCATGTATCAGCCACCAGGCGTGAGTGCTAGAAGCATACATCAATGAGATGCTGACGAATGTCACGGCCCTCCGGTGCCTCGCAGACTCCTTGAGGTGCTGCCACATCCCCACCCTCATCATGACCATCATCAGGTGCTTGCAGTTCTGCGTCAGGGGGCATGGGCACATTTCTACGTACGCACATGTTGTGGAGCATGACACATGCCATCACCATCTTTGCAACCTTCTCATGGCGGTACAGGAGTGCCCCGCCAGACCTGCTGAGGCAGCGGAAACGACCCTTCAGTAGGCCGAATGCCTGTTCGATGACTACACGGGTACGTGAGTGGGCATGGTTGTAGTCCTCCTCATGCTGGTCCCGTGGGTTCCGGACTGGTGTGAGGAGCCATCTCTTCAGTGGATATCCAGCATCACCTGTATGTGGACGATAAACGTATGATGTGGAATGCCATTGCTACGTACGCACACCCCCCCCCCTTCCTGCCAGGTCATTGCCGAATCACATACCCCACATTATCATGCATGTAATGTGACTCACCGAGTAGCCAGGATCTGTTCCCTGCGTGTCGCTCCATGTAGCGTGGTATTGTAGAGTTCCTCAAGACCATAGAATCATGGGTTGATCCAGGGAATCTGGCACAACAATGTGTAATGATCCTGTTGGAGTCACACACCATTTGTACATTCAGAGAATGAAATTGTTTTCGGTTGCAGTACTGGACCTCCATGGCATGTGGGACGACCAATTCCACATGGGTGCAGTCGATGGCACCAATGCAACCCGGTATGCCTGCAAGTGCATGGAATCCCACTTTTGTGTTGGTAATTTCCTGCTCCGAGCGTGGTAGGGAGATGTAGTCGTCTGCGTGCTGCAGGAGGGCATCGAGCACTTGCAATAGTGTCCGTGAGAACAGTGGCTGAGAAATGCCATGCAACTGTCCGACTGTGTGCTGGTAGGTGCCTGTGGCCAGGAAGTGGAGTACAGACACCACCTTCAGTAGGGGTGGGATGGCGGTTGGGCTATCTATCATGCTGACAAGGTCAGCCTGTGTCATGTCCACAATGGCGGCTATGGTGTCCCGGTCCAGACGGTAGAGGGTGTGGATCTGCTCATCAGTGAGGTTGAACGGATGTGCTCGGAGGCGTGGGATTGCGGGCTGCCTGCGTGGTGGTAGTGGCTGTGCTGGCGGCCCTTGCTGGCCCTGCCTTGCCCTCCTCCTCCTCCTGCGTCTCCTCCGTGCGGCCGGTTGTAGTTGGTGTTCGTCTTCTTCTTGGAGTTGGAGTACTTGCAGTGCTATCATGTCCCCCAGGGCCAACATCGCGAGTCCTGCCGGTAGCATTTCGGTGTGGTTGTGGGAGGAGACTGGGTGTGCAATTTATGTGTTTTCAGGCTGTATGGCCTCCACCTGTGGTGATTCATTCCACCTGGGCAAACTGCTCTCCCCTTTGGCCGAGCACGTCCCGCACACAACGCTGCAATTCGAGGAATGGCATCTTGCTATTGCAATCATGTATTTGTACCCGATGGCCGTGTAACATTTGTTGATATGTACATTCGGCTATGGTCCCATTGTTTCACATACTATCTGTGCAGTCGCGAACAGACTTGTGAAGGGTCAGTGGAACGTAGTACTCGAGTAACGGTGGGCCCTCATGCATCACTGTACCGAGTTGCAACGACGGGCGGGGCGTCCCATTTGTGGGTGAAGGCAGTTGCCATTTTCACACACAGCCGCACTCGATGGATTAATTAGTGATTCCAAACGGCCACAGATGCCTCTTCGACGTGATGTTGCAAATGAGGAATTCGAAGGGCGGCGCTTTCGGTTTTCAGCTAGCGGCGAGGAAATGCCCACAGGTCTGACTGCAAATATAACGTTCTATTGTTCAATGTCCTTGAGACAGGGGCCATGGCGAGGAAGCAATGATTGATATGAATAGTTTGGGATGCGCAATAGCGACGTGGGCGATGAGGCCGGACGTTCCCAAATACATGTTACTTCACAACACTGGAATTACGGGCTGGGGCACTGTGGATTTTGCAGGCTGCATAACGCACAGACTCAATGGATATTTCTAATGTTATGTGAGTAAATATTCAGGCGTTTTGATCCCGGGATGAGGGAATGATGAATGGATGCATGGGCAGGTGATTTGATACAGAGTTTGCCATGTACAGGGCTTCTTGGGATCTATCCGCCTCCCCTACGCTATGTGATGCAGGGCTGCCATAGTGGGACCATCGTCTATCTGGCCTTGTTGAGCCCTCCCTGTCTCGACGCGCCCTCAGACACTTGTGTCCATGCACGTTACCAATCCCATCTGATGGATTCTGTTTTGACAGACGCATGCACAGGTACACTCGTTTGTGATGGTGTTTACACCTCGATATAGATAGTTATGAGTCACAAGTGGTTTTTGGGTGGTGATGAACCTTTGGAGTGGGCTAGCATGCATATGGCTGTGGATTTAGTGTGATCATTGAAGTGAGTTGTTGGAATGTAGTTCTGATGGCCATTCTGTTCTTTTTCTTTTCTTTTGGTTGACAGGTATCTCCTCCCCTTTTGCCACTGCCATCTGTATGCCACTCCTGCAGATGGGTTTTACTCCCGACACCTGCTGCTTCGTGTTAATCAGTGGAGCAGCATTACGATCTTATGGGACGATCGCCAATGGGCCACATGCCCTTACGCAGTACTGGTGGCTCGGAGCAACATTTCGGCCTTTCAGCTGGACTAGTGCCTCCCCATTGGGACGGCCCTGCGGTTCTGTGCGCTTCCATGTTGCCTTTTCGTACGTGAATGTGGCTCTGTGTACCATGATGGAACAGGGCGTCACACAAGTAGTGGCTGGTCATTTCTTGCGGATGCAGCCCACAATGGTGAAATGTGTTTTGGAGTTCATGGCCTGATGGCTGTATGGGCTTGGTGATTTTGTTGTGCATTAAATTTCTATTCTGATTTGGCCCGTGTAGCGTTCTTCTTTGCAAGTGATGTGGCATATTCCTATTTGGGGAGCGATGTATTGTGAGGAGATCTGCATTGGGTTCCAGCTTCGGAGTTTAGTTGCGTGGTACTGTACTGGGCGCGTTTGCCTACGAAGCCCGTGAGGTCAGGGATGGGGGCTGCCAATGTTGTCATGCTCAGGGGCGGGGGATTGGGTTTTGTGTAACAGATGCCGGTCAGCCAGGTGGACTGGTGGAATGATGTGATTTTCGGAATATTGCTGGTCACAGGTGCCTGTGTTTGCGTGCGTTTCTTGGTGGGGGACTGTGGTCATGTCCATTGGGATGGCTTCTGTATTCGTGCCATCTGTGCCCTGCAGCTCCCATTGGCCCCTCTTGTGTTTCATTTGTTCGTTGGCATGCATGGGTGACTTGTACATTTCACTGGTTGCATTGTGACTTCATTGCACCTACGGGGAGTTGTACTTTGTGGGCAGGGAGCGGTGTACAGGCACTCAGTGGGGCCGTTTACGGTTGATTCGCGATGCCGTACTTCTCACCATGGCGGAATGGTACATTCCGCCATGCTTGATGGCGTTAGGTACATGTCTGCTAGGGTCGGAATTGGCGTACCCTTGCGCCATGGTGGTGTTTACGGTTTGGCATGGCGCGCGCGCGCGTGCTTGGTGCAGTTAGCGTTGGCGTTCACTACAGTGTCGCTAATGGCTTCGTACTTTGCGGTGACGGGTCATAGTCGCACCGAGCGCTATTCGATGGCGGTATTGCATTTCCGCCATCGTTTTTCGATTTCCGCCAGGGTCGTAATGAGGGCCATACTCTTTTTCCTGAGAGAAGAACAGATAGCTATGGCTGTGTGTTTCAAAAAACAGATTGTTTGGATTTTGGGAGACTCAGGGATAAATTGGTTCTAGGTGCATGCAGAAAGCTGTGGAGTAGCTGTAGATCTTGGATTCCCACATGTGGAAATGCATTGGCATGGAGTACGTGGAATTAAGTGGTTACACTTGCTACCTCCCTGTGCTACTTTGGAGACAGAGCATCATCCAGACATAATTGTAATTCATTGTGGAGGGAACAGTTTAGGACATGTGTCTGGAATTTCTTTGCAATTTGCAATGAAAGAAGGACTTGGGAAGGTCATGGACATGTTTCCAAATTCTCAAGTAATTGTTTCACGGATCGAGCAGAGACAAATGTGGCTGCGTTCTTCTTCATTTGGTCCACAAATGGAGAAAGCAAGGCGCAATGTCAATAAGGCTGTTTGTGCTTTTCTAAGAGATGTTGGCATGTCCTCTTTTCACAATGCAAATATTATGTTTCGTAGCACATACATTTTTCGCAGAGAAGGAGTCCATCTTACTTATGCTGGCAATCAGATTTTTCTGAGAAATGTACAAAATGCATTGCAACCTTTTTTGGGATTACAGCGTCCATTTTGTAGTAGGTGTTGAGCATTTCAAATTTTTCAAACACAAACAAACACCACCAAAAGGCTCTTTTCAGAGCCACCACTTCCTCCCAGACAAAACTGCAATGTTTATGATAGGGCAGCATCCCTGTCCGCGGACTTCTAAGGAATACACAAGGCCCTGCTTCATTTATTTTCACTTCTATTTTTAAACTGTGAAAGGAGGCTTTGAAAAGAGCCTTTTTATTTTTTTGATTTTTTTAAAAAATATTTTTTGTTTTTTTTTACACACGACACAGTAGGAGAGGAGGGAAAAGGAGGGCAAGGGGGACACCAACCATGGGGATAAGAAAGGGCGGGTGGAGAGAGGAAGATGTATAGTGGGCCTTACTTAGGTAGTGAGCAGGTCTTCTCATGCTCTGAGACCAGAGTCTCAAAAGCACTTCAAAGTCTCTCCCCCCTAAAGAGTATTGCGTCACAGTACATACACACAACTGTGACCCCCGAAAGGTAAGGGTCGTCATCAGCATTGTGAATGGCCTGTGAGGCAGCTGGAGGAATACGCTGTCCCACAGGAGTGTTCCTTGTGGTGACAGGATCTGAAACAGAGGATGTAGTAGAGGAAGTCAACCTACTACGCTCCTCGCAAGGTACAACCTTGCGAAAGGCCCCCGCGTGGAACGACTTTAGGTGTCGCTTCATAGTAGTCGTACCAAAGCTGTACGAACCAGGCCTCCCACGACTCAGTACCATTTTGCACTGGTTGCAAGTGACTTGGTTCGCACGCGCCTTAGGTATGTTACCATGAATTGTAAATAACCGCCACACCCAAGACTCACGGCGAGTGCTGGTAGTAGGGACTTCCACTACCTCATTCTCGTCATCCTCTTCATCCTACTCTGCATCCTCACTCCTGTTCCCCTCTTCAGGCCCTTGGGGAGGTGGTGGTGGTGGAGGGGGTGGGGGTGGTGCTTAGGCAGATGTAGCACCAGGTGGCAGTACTGCAGCCATGGATGCCAGCAGGTTTCAAAGGAAAATCTGGAAAGTTGGCAGCAAAATGCACTCTGTTCTGTAAGATAGCCAGAAACAGAATGAGAATGAGCTCTAGGGTGTGGCCTTTTATAGGGGTGCTTGTGCGCGGTTCGCGGACACACACGCTGTCCGCAGACAGATCAAACACCACACAAAGGTTCAAAAAGTCCCAAAAAGTATGTAGAAACTCAGGATTACTGTCTGGTACTTGTGCTATATATGGTGATTTATTATTGAAAAATATTGTGGATTGCCTGAAAGGGTAGTTTTAAATTGTTCGGGGACACGAACAGTGTCCGCAGTCAGAACACATGCTCAGCATGGGAGCGGTCACATGATAGCTTCATGAACATGTCCGCGAAAGGAACCCTTGTCCGCAGGACACCAAATGCTCGGGAACTATTTTGTGCATGTGCGTTGGTGTTCTACGGACACTGTTCGGGTCCTGAAACTAATTAAATGTGCGACACAAGCGAAATGAAGTTACGAACAGGCGTTTGTTCTTAGAACAGTTTCAATCTGCTTGCGAACAATACGGACAGGCATAGCGTCCTCGGGACACCTCCATTTTGTTTATTTATGAACATGTCAGGACACCGCGTGTGTTCTTAGAATAGTTTCAAATCGCTTGCGAACAATACAGACAGCGTCCTCAGGACACCCCCATTTTGTTTATTTACGAACATTTCAGGATATTGCCTTTGTTCTTAGAACAATTTCAAATCGTCTGCGAACAATACAGACAGTGTCCTCAGGACACCCGCATTTTGTTTATTTACGAACATTCCGGAACACTTGATGTGTTCTTAGAACAGTTTCAATCTGCCTACGAACAGCACAGACAGGTCTCGTGTCCTCAGGACACCGCCATTTTGTTTATTTACAAACTTTTCAGGACACTGCGTGTGTTAGTTTGATTACGGACATCTCAGACACCGAATGTGTTCTAAGAACAGATTGGACTTGTTTGCGAGCATTACAGACAGGCATAATGTTCTTAGAACATCTCCATTTTGGTTAATTGCGGATATCCCGGACATCTCGTGTGTTCTTAGAACATATTCAACTTGCTAGCGAACAGTACAGACAGGTATAGTGTTCTTAGGACACCTCCATTTTCGTTTCTTCACGGACATTCCGGACACCCGGGCTATCCGCGGACATCTGAACTGCTTTTTTTTTTAAAAACAAGAAATGAATTAGGACACAATATAATCATTTTACTTTATTATATATGAATGTTAAATTTATGACAGAGAAGGTGAAGCAGAAACTGAGACAAACACAGGAGAATTGGGGGTTTCGATAGGATTCATATGAGGTGAAGAAGGGATGGAAGTCTCATCAAAAAATGTTGGTTCATGGAGAGGGTTTGTGGATAATTGGCTGGGATATGGTGAGGGGGGACAGGTACATGTGGGACAATGGTATCTAGTTTTGTGTTTCAAGTGATCCTCCACAAAGTTTTTTAAATTGTTGAAATTTGCCATCTTTTTTCTTCCATATGCTGGAGAGTCTTACCCAATATTTATTTTTCTTTACTATTTTCAATGTTTGTATGGTACCAAAAAAATGTATATGTTAAATGTATATACAATAATATTTTTTAATTGGTTTATATAGTAAAGTGTCTACCATTAGGTTGACTATCTTCAGATATTTCCTCACGTGGGAAATGCTCCTCTAGCCACTCCAGAGTACTAGACATTTCTGTGAGAAAAAAAATAATCACTTTTTTGTATCTAATACAGAAAGTTTAGAAATATATGAGTAAAATGCAGTACACTTACTAGCTTCTGGTAAGGTGTGTTCTTACTGGTCTGTAGATCTGCTGTTGCTCTTAGTTGTGGAGTTTCTGTGAGGTAATCATGTTGGAAGCCTATCTTTCTTCTTTTGGTATATTCCGTTTTAGAACATATTGCATTTAAATGAATGCTTAATGTGTTATATATATGGGTTACACTTCTTATTTATTACTACATATAATATGTATGTGTGCTGATTTGTGAATTTGTACAATGTTCATATGTTATGATATAACAATTAAACATACCCCCATTAAACATACCCCCCCAGACATTTTGGGTAGTGTTGCTGTTGTCCGCATATGTCCGCAGACATTAGAAGAGTTCACGGACATCAAATTCAGTAGAGGGGGTTCAGTATGTTCCATGTTACATGTACATAAAGTCAGAGATATTATTGTTAAGTTGTGCTACTAAAACCCTATGAAATTCAGTAAAAAAAACTTTGTTAAAGGGACGTTATGGTTAAGTTGCGCTACTAAAAACCTATGAAATTCAGTAAAAAAACGTTGTTAAAGGGACGTTATGGTTAAGTTGCACTACTAAAAACCTATGAAATTCAGTGAAAAAACTTTGTGATGTCAGTGACAGTGATGTCATCAATGACATTTGTGATGTCATCTTTGATATCCTGGGTGTTAGTCTTAGCAGTGCATCGTGGTGGCATGAGTTATGGTTGCTTAGCTTACCATAACTTGCGAATTTCAGGGGTTTTCGGTTTTACTTGGAACCATAACATCCCTTTAACAAAGTTTTTTTTACTGAATTTCATAGGTTTTTAGTAGCGCAACTTAACCATAACGTCCCTTTAACAAACTTTTTTTTACTGAATATATATATGTAAATTAGAAAGTTGTGTGTATGTGTGTGGGTGTGAATGGGTTTTCTCTGCATGGTGAAGAGAAAGTGGTACCCTCTAAGGCATGTAGGTTACTGATGTAAATAAATCAGTAACATGAGATACATGCAATCATTTGCATTCTGTATAATCTTACTAGGTTCCCTAAAAGTCTGCTAAACTCAGGGTTTGTTAATTGTCAGCCCAAGGTCTATCATATTTATAAAGAGGGAAGGTTTGTCTTATTATGGGGCAGTATTGTAGAAAATAAAATACCACTAAAAATTACCACTGTACTGCGAAAATAAGATACCACTAAAAAGTACCACCAGAATACGATAGTTTTGAACTATTACCAAAATAGGGTAATACTGAACTACCACCAATGGTAAGGCCAATTTGCTGCCAAAATACCACCAAAATATCACAATACTAATTTACAGCCAAATCAAGAATTATCCCCAAAGACAAAATATCCAACACCATGTAGCCTCCCTGTTCCCATAACCATAGCGATTCAATGGCCATAGTTTGCTCAGAACATATGCATACAATGTACTCTGGAGGTGGAGCTAAAGCTGGAGACCCTGATGTGCCATAAAAAAAGTCAAGAAAAGTCCAGAAATATGTAGCCAGGATGGGCCAGCAATAGTCCTGCAAGGGCAAGGTGGGACCCAGGTTGGGACTGGGTGTCAAAATAAGACAGAAAATGACCAGTCAACCAAAAGACACTCACATGGATGATACATATGACTTTGCCTTTTGTAAGGATGACAGACACCATGGGTAAGTATTTTCCAGTTTATTTATACGGGCCGACACAAAGGACCCAGCAGTCTTCTCTGCAGCCCTCATCCGCCTCTGCAGTCACGTGACCCGAACGATTGGAATAAACACAAGGTTCGCGTGACAGCACGAGGCTAATAATCTGCACATATCTTTCCCCCTAGGATAAACAAACATTTCTAACTACAACAAATTAAAACATAATAAAACATAAACACCAAATAACCAAAAGCAAAAGTTTTGTAGCATTGGAAACAATTTTGCTGAAAACATACTTCAGATCAATCAATAAAGAGATACAAATCTGTGAACTAAATAATTTGAACATTAACTTAGACTTCCTATGCATCTTTTCACCATACCTTCTAATATACATAGTCAGTCATCCACATAGGCTTTGACCTTGTCCTTTGGAAGCTGACCACTCTGTCCTGCTCTCCTACACTCATATTCGTACCTCAATCTTTTTCCTCCATCAAGCTTCCCTTTCCATTGTTCTCATTCAGATCAAATGCTCTTGCAATCCTATCTTTTGACCACACTTCTCCTCCTTCCAAAATCACCACGCTGTTTTTTACAGCACATATCATCTTCGGACTCAAAAATCTGCTCTCTACACACTTATTCACCAACCTGGGATTTTTCACATAGACCATCTCTCCAACTTTCCAGTGTCTAACTTTAGCTTTTTCTCTGGCGTCAAACCACTGTTTATTCCTCTCCTGACTCTCAGTGATGAGTTTCATAATCCAATCCCTATCTCCTTGAACAACTCTGGTCATCCCTAACCACCCTGGACAAAGCCTTGTCCCTGGTTCTCTACCTTTCATAGACACAAACAGAGAGACTTCTGTGACTGAATGTGGTGTAGTTATATAGTTCCAAGTTAACAGATTTAAGACTTCTCTCCACGGCTGCTTCAAACTCATAGCCATTTGCAAACCTCCTTTTAGGCATCTGTTGACCCTTTCTACAAAGCCATTAGCCCTGGGGTGGTACAAAGCAGTTCTAGTGTGCTTTATTCCATAACTGCTCAGAAACCTTCTCATTGCCTCCGAAACAAATTGTACCCCATTATCTGACACTAACTCAGTGGGCACTCCTTCTTTAAGAAACACCTTCTCTAGAAAAGCAATCAAATCTTTCGCAGTAACTTCCTTCACCGCTTCCCATTCAATCCATTTTGAATGATAATCTACAATTACAAACAGAAATCTTAAACCTCTTCCTAAACCTGCAACGCGACCCATGATGTCCACAGATAACTTTGACCATGGCTGGTCTGGTATGATACTTGGAACCAAAGGACTTTCCCTTACAATTTTGCTCTTATCACTAGTTTGACATGCCATGCAATTTTTCACCCATCTCTCCGCCATCTTGTCAATGCCCAGCCACCAATAGTTCTGCCTTAGTTTTCTTTTCATAGCCCCTTCTCCAGGGTGCCCCTCATGTGCAAGTTCTACTAAGCTCATTCTAAGTGTCTCTGGAGGAACTACACATCGTCCCCTCCTTAACCTGCCTTCATTAATATTCAAATCTTCCTTAATCTCCCACCAGACATCAAACCTCCTCTCTAGACCTTTCTTCTGTGGCCATCCCCTTACTGTCCATTCTTTGATCATTTTAAACTCTTCATCAGAATCTTCTTCCCGCATCCACCTTTCCTGTCCAACAGCACCTACCACTTCTGCTACCACCTCTGCTACCACCGACTCACTCACATCCACATCTGTAACTCCCTCACCTTCCACCGGAAGCCTGGAAAGACAGTCCGCCACAACATTCTTTTTACCGGGAAGATAGCTCACATCAAAATTGTAACCTTGAAGCCCCAGACCCCATCTTCTTAGCCTAGGTGACCCCAAAGCCCATCTTCCACTCTCAAATAACTGGACCATCGGTTTATGATCAGACCTAACAATGAACTGCCTCCCCCACAAAAAATATTTAAAGTGGAGAATGGCTCAATACATTGCTAACGTTTCTCTCTCAATGAAATAATATTTACATTCTGCCCCTCTTAGTGCCCTTGATGCAAATGCTATCACTCTCTCTGTGTTGTCCTTATCGTATTGTACCAAAGTTGCTCCCAAACCTAAAGCACTAGCATCCACCACCAACACACTCTTGTCTTTGGAGTCAAACCTCCCAATTGAAGGCGCTTTGCTCACAGCTTCCTTGATATTAACAAAAGCAACATCACATTCTAGAGACCACTCAAACTTTGATCCTTTCTTGAGTGTCATCCTGAGGGGAGTGGCCACTCTAGCAAAGTCCTTTACAAAATTATGATAATATTCGGCTAATCCTAAAAAGTATCTCATTTGGTCTTTGTCCATTGGCCTTGGTGCATTCTTAATTGCTTCCGCCAAACATTTCTTTGGCCTCACACCTTTCTCATCAATCTCATGCTCCAAATACTCCACTAGTTCAACTGCAATCTTACATTTGTTCCTTCTTCCTGTCAACCCAGCTTCTGACAACCTACTCAACACTTCAGTCAAAATACCATCATGTTCATCTTTAGAACTAGCATAAATCAACAAATCATCTTGGAACACCACTATGTTTTTTACTCCTTCCATTATAGTGTCCATAAACCTTAGAAAAACCGCCGCTGCCGAGGCAACTCCAAACAGCAGTCTACAGTATTTGAAAGTTCCAAACGTTGTTATAAACGCCGTTAGGTGTTGACAATTTTCCTTTAGGGGAATCTGGTGATACGCCTGAGAAAGATCAATCACTGAGAATATCTTGGCGTCCTTGAGCATTGACAACTTATCTCCTATGATCGGTAAAGGGTGCTTATCTACCAAAATGTTCCTATTGATGTCCCTTAGGTCTACACAAAGTCTTATATCCCCATTTGATTTTGCCGCCCCCACCACTGGTGACAGCCATTGCGAACCTTCACTTTTCTCAATAATCCCTCTCTGCAACAGCGTTTCAATTTCCGTTTTCAATCTTGCTCTGAGATCTTGAGGAATGGGCCTCACTTTATGCACTTTCGGTATTGCCCCAGTCTTTAAATGTATTTCATGTTCAAATTCCTTCAACATCCCCAACTCTTCTTGAAACACCATCGGGAATTCCTTTTCCCATCTGTCCTTGATCTCCGCAATCGTGACTGATTCTTTAGCACTCGGTTGTATCCTAATTCCCAATTTCTGCTGTTCACCCCATCCTATAAGAGACGAGACTCGCTGTGTCACAAAGACTTCCGATTCACGACTTCTTCCTTTGTACTTTATGGCTACTGGAAACTTTCCCAGAATTTCAATTCTCACATTACCATAAGCATATGGTTCTATTCTGTGTTCCTCCAACTTATTCACATCCCCCTGCAGGCAGTCTCCAAATGTTCCTCTTGACATCAAAGTCCATGGTGAGCAACTATCCACCTTCATAGTCACCCCTCTGCCATTAACCAAAAACACATCTGTTGGTGAACTTCCTCTATTAGAAACTTCTGACTCTTCTAGCACAAGCTTGACTTGATTACCCTGCGTAACCACCAGATTTTCTTCTTGTTCTGGTACCCTTCCATTCGACTCAATGCTTTGCACTTGATCTGATTCACAGCAGACCCTCGCAAAGTGCCCTCTTTTCTTGCATTTGAGGCAGGAAATGTTCCTCGCCAGACAAAATACACTGGTGGAAATATGCCTATTGCTGCCACACTTTTAGCACGTAACCTCTTTATTTGCATTTGTTCTTCTGAATCCTCTCATGGCTGCCACCTCTCCTTCTTGTCTGTCACCTTTCATAGTAGACATGTATTTGTGAGTCTGCTCCATGCCTCTAGCTGTTTCCACTGCCGTCTCCTGCAATACATCCTTAGATAACAGCCTTTCTTGTATTTTCAGGTTATTGTTACTATGAACCAACTCGTCACGTATGAGATATTCCATCAACGGGCCAAACTCGCATGTATGACTGAGTGATCTCAAAGCTGCAATCACATTTTTCACCGGTTCCTGTGGTTCCTGCCTCTTTGAAAACATTTATGTCTCTCAAATGTGATGTTCTTCTTTGCCTCAAAGTGTATCTCTAATTTCTTCTCCACTACAGTGTATTGATCCAAATCCTCTTGGCCTTCTTCTGGTGGCTCTGGTAAGCCGTCATAAACACTGCGACCTTATGTACCTAGATTGTGTAACAGAATCGCCTCTTTTCTTGCAGGAGCAAATTTCTCCCCACCTATTGCCACTAAATAGGTATCAAATAGCCTCTTCCATCTGTCCCACCTCATAGGCGGAGTGCCTGCCTCAGAGAGAAATGGTGGTGGTGGTGACATGCTTGCTGCAGCCATATTTGTTGGGATTAGAGCTTCTGCCCCTTACTGAAAAATCCGCTCCACCGGTGTGGAGTTATAATCTTGTGACAGTTTTAAAATGTATTATACACTGGTCCACTCCACTCCTGTATATTCTATGAGTGGTTTGACATTGTAGCCTTTTAAGCTAATGATGGAAGTGTGCAGGTGTCTTTTCCGCTGTGTCTTTATTACTTCCCTTTCATTTTGCATTCCATTGAAAGTGACAACTGTGCTCGAATCCAAATCCAAGGCATAAACGTATAGCCAATCAGCCTCAGCGTTTAATTTCGTTGTGGGCACTCTGCTACTTCACTTTGAGTGAACCACCCCCATTGGATCTGCCCTCCTGCTCCTCCCCCTTCCTCCTCACCTATGACACTGGCAGCCAATGGTTATTAGGGGAGGGCGGGCCCAAGGCACATCCACTGGCTGTCTCCGGCAGTTCCTGACTTTCTGCTTCAGGCCGGGGAGACCGTTCCCCTGCCGCGCCGCTTCGTGCCTCTCACAGCGCTCCGCAGCCACAGCCTTGGGGAGAGCGAGCCCCTGCGGCGCTCCGGCAGCTTTTCTGCAGTGACAGCTGTACGAGCTCCGTATAGCGCGGCTCTCCTCCATGGCAGGTCCGTTTACATCCTCGTCGCCACTGTAAGGATGACGGACACCATGGGTAAGTATTTTCTAGTTTATTTATACGGGCCCGCACAAAGGGCCAAGCAGTCTTCCCTGCGGCCATCAACCGCCTCTGCTGTCACGCGACCCAAACGATTGGAATAAACACAAGGTTCGCGTGACAGCACGAGGCTAATAATCTGCGCACTAGCTTCAAAGATAAGTGACACTTACCCCAACTAGAGAACACACTGACGTGTCCAAAAGTGTAAACATTAGGCTACAAATCAGTCAAAGCAACCTTGCTCCTGGAAGCCTCCCCTCTCTCCTTACTCCCCCTTTTGTAGAGAAAATAGCTGTTGATGACTGAGGCAATTACTTCCTGGCTCCAGTGGATCCCCTGTGGGGACAGATCACGCCTTTTGCACATAATAATCCCTGACAGCCCCTCCCTATCTCTGGAAGGACATACTTTAAAGACACATACAGACTGCTTTCCTTCTGTTATCCTGTATCAGATTGTCCTGCCACAAAGCTTTCCTAGGAGCCTGTTGCAGAGAGCAATCAATCTTGATGCTTCTTTGGACCCAATATATCTTTGATATATATCATGCACAGCTTCTTCAGATGCCATATATTATTTCATGCTAGGTGTCTCTGTGTCATTAAAGGACAATCAGAAGCACCTGCTTGTTCATGCAGTGGTCTCAGCAACAGGTATGCTCTAGGTAGGGGGAGAATAGGGGTCATGCGTGGGGTGTGCCAGGTACTGAACCTTTTGTCAGCTTCACCAATTGGATGATGTGTCAATCCACTAGGTGCCAGGAATTTATCTTTTAATCAATGCATTATTTTGTGGATTTTACACGTGCAGCAATTATTGAGTAAGTATTGTATTAATGCTTTCTGTTTTAGATGTCCTCTCTGTGTTTTTCATGCATTTTCACAACTAGTAGTGTAATGATGAAGCATGGAGAAATGTGAATGAGTTTCAACCCATCCACATAAGTAAAACTATGCACTACATAATTGACAATCACTTTCCAGCACTCCATATAATGGTCGAGTAAATTGTACACTTCCCATGTCCACCCTCTCGCTGGCAACACATTCAACACTGTTCTTGGACTTTATACTTAATTACAGCATGAATCAGGACATGGCATTCTTGCTATCCTGTCCCATCCGGCACAAGTCTTGGATTTCCTCACCTTTCCACCTCTGACTGCACTTACAGCAGAGTGGTCCTTTATACGTGACTTTAGGTTGCTCCACTACCCTTGTCTTGGTAATGGCTCTTTAACAGGACTCTAGTTAGTTAGTGATAGTGTGCAAGCCACCATTGGCTTTCCCCCTCCTCTCTCTCGATGGTGCCTCAGAAAAGTGATTGTTAACATTGATGCAATATGCCCCTTCCTCCAAAAACATGAAAGTTACTGTGATTGTCAATCAACTCTCTGATGTGTGTTTGGTGGCAGCTCACAGCCAGTGCCTGTGGTCACAAATGCCATATGGAGTGTGGGAGGCCAGTTAAATATGTCTACACATTCAATGCAACTTTATAAATGTAAGAATTATATGCGACAACTTTTTTCTAAGCAGACTTTATTACCATGAATAATGCAATACTGAACATTGAACAACACTGAGTCTGTCATAACGGCAAGCTGAGCTTTCGGGCACACAGATTCAGTTACATCAAAGGACAAAATTAGCATGGTTGTTCCCAATGGCAGATTATTGTTGACAGATAGCAGAATATGCTGTCATCGGGGGTCATCACACCATACTATTCACAGATTAGAAGAGCATAACTGAAATCGTCAAAAACATACCTCACCTACCTACAGAAAAGCGGACACTGCATTAGTGTACACTAACAGTGTGCCTTGCTGCCGGTGGCTCTCAGCTATGGGTGGCTTTCTCTGGCTGTGCACTGGCGTAACAGGGGCCCCCACAGCCCCCCCCAGTGCGGGGGGGCCCCGCCAGCACATGTCCTGGGAGGGGGCCCCATTGGAGAAAAAAAAGAAAAATATTTTTTTTTCAAAATATTATTTTTTGTATTTACTCTGCCTTCATAAAGAAATGATTTTGGTAACAGAAATAATCTTTTTATGAAGGCAGATTGACTACAAAAAGAAACTTTTTTGAAGTCCAAGGGCTCCGCCCTCCCCATGGCATGGAAGTCCCTAGGCTGGAGGCCTCCATGTTTTGCGGTGGGGTTGGAGCCCTATGACTTCAAAAAGAAATAGTTTATTTTTTAAGACAATCTGCCTTCCTTATTCTTTAAGTCATTCTGCATTTTTTAAGTCATTCTGCCTTCAAAGAAATTATTTCCGTAATGGTTCGTTCCTTAACGAAAATAATTTCTTTATGAAGTCAGAGTGACATCCAAAAGAAGAAACAATGGGCCTCATTACGGGTTTGGTGGTAACTGTGCCAGTGCTACCGGCAGGTTGCCACCGGACCCATAATAATTTACCGGTGTCGACTTCCCGGTAACACCGGGGGGATTACAACCACGGCGGCCCACGAAGTCAGGCGCCGCCAAATGGTAAGTCCCCATTTCCATTGGACTCTATGGGAATGGGGACCACAGGAGCACCGGCACCGTTAATAACGGTGCTGGTGCTTCTGTGAAAACTTTGCGGGTGGGTGCCGTTCTGACCAGCAGGTTTGATCTGCTGGGCAGGACGGCAACCGTCCGCCGAGCTGTAATATTCTGGTCTGGTAAAAAACGGTTCTGGTAAGCTTACTGGCACCGTTGTTTCCAGACCACCATAGTAGTAATGAGGCCCAATTTCTTTTTGAAGTATTAGGGCTCCCCTCAACCCCATGACATGTGCGTGTGTGAGTGTATGGTGAAAGGGTGCACACTTAAATGTATAGGTGGCTACCTGTGTGAGTGTGTGGTGAATGAGTGCACACTTAAATGTATGGTTGGGTGCCTGGGTGTGTTTGCCTGTATGGTGAAAGAATGCACACTTAAATGTATGGATAGATGGGTGTGCGTGTGTGTATATGGTGAATGGTGTGTATGCTTGCATTCAGGGTCGTAACAAAACCTACATTTCGGGGGGCTAACCCTTCAAATGTTGGGAGAGGCGCTAACTTCATGGGTGGTGGAGGAGGGGCAAACTCATTTGTTTGGGGACATCTAATTTATTTATGCATTATAATAAGACTATTCTAGTGCAGCTTCAATGTTACAAGCAGTTAACTCTCTCCTTTAAGATTGAAAGCATCCACTTATGGACTGCTGTGAGAATGAGTGGTCGCCTGTTCCCTCTCTACCCTTCCAATCACTCCCCTGGCATGCAAGTATTAAACCCACATCACGATTTTGATTGCCTAAAAAATGTGGCATTTGAATGCAGGTGCTAACAGTGAAATGCTTTATGTTAGTAATTGCTGGGCTCTTGTTAACAGCGAAACCCAGGTGCCATTTAACATCTGTGTCATGTTCTGTCTGGCAACTGCTCTGAAGGTCAGCCAGGTCGAGTCAACATAGCCCAAAATGTCTGTGTGGGGTGGGGGAGAGTGCTGAATCCTAGTCAACTCAATGATGTTGCACTAATACTTGTGTTTAATGCCTTGATTACTCATTACTCCTAACCCTATTCTTCCTCATCCCAGAATATGAGACTGTACTTGTGTATAAGGCACTCTGCCTCATGCACAAGTACTGGGATGAGGTAAAGGTAACTCTGACTGTCTGTCTGCTGTCCAGTAGTGGTGTGCCACCAATGACCTCTGCCTTAATGACAGTAAGACTGAAATTCTTCTCATCGGCACACCCGCTCCCTCCTTTCCTGTAGCTCTCTGGCCTGCCTCTCTTGGCCCTCTTCCTGCTCCCACCTGTGAGGCTAAAAACCTCGGGGTCATCTTCGACTCCACACTCTCCCTCTCTCCACACATCTCTGACATCTCTAAGAAGGCCAACTACCAGCTGCACCTCCTCAGAGGTATTCTTCCTTTCCTTTCCTTCCCCCAGAAGCTCACTGTCTCCAGAGCCCTGGTTCTCTCTAGGCTGGACTATTGTATCAGCCTCTATATAAATCTGCATGCATCTACTCTCTGCCCTCTGCAACCTATCCAGAACAGGACTGGGAGACTTGTCCTTAGCCTAAAGCCCAGGGATCATATCTCTCAAGGACTGAAATCTCTGCACTGGCTCCCAGTGGCTGCGAGGATTACATTCTTAACCCTCTGCATCGTCCACAAGGCCTTCTGGGGCCTGGGGCCTAAATAACTTCAACTCTCTCTTCCTAAATACCTTCCTTCTTGAGCCCTTCGCTCATCTGCCTCAAAATCCCTCAGGGTCAGTCGCTTCTCCAAGCAATGAGTTGGTGGCAGATTTCTTTCTTCGGCTGGGGCCTCCCTGTGGAACAGCCTCCGTGCCTCCCTTGAACTTGAGGAGAATCATCTTCGTTTCCGGAAGCACCTCAAAAACTTTCTCTTTGCTTCTGCTTTTTCTCCTCCTCTACCTTGCTGATTTCATGACTGACACTGATACTGCTCTGGCTGACTGGCCGCCCTTTGACCCTGAGCCCAAGTCCCCTCCTCCGCCAGTCGCACTCATGCACTGCCCTCCTGGCAACCCTGCACTTGGGGACTGTTCTGTATTCCCTGAGTTCCACAACCAGCACCTGATGTCTGCACTTACCCTTGCACGTGCCACCTGCTGGCCGTACTTTTATTTATTGTTATTTATTTTTGTATCCCATTTACTGCACTGTCCTCTCCCCTCCACCCTTGCAGTCTCCCCCCTCCTCTTCCCATGCACGTGTGCGATCTGAATGACACCAGGCCTAGTAGGATCGTTGTCTGTCTTCCCTCTGTTCCCCTCCCTTGCCTCGTCGCGCCTTTAAACACTTGTGTACAGGCGCGTTATAAATGCCACATCATATCATATCATACATGGAGGTAATGCCTGACTTAGCTACCTGTAATCTTCATTACTCCTAGTCCCACTCTTCTTCATCCTAGTACTTACCTATGAGGCAAAGAGCCTCATACGTAAGCTCTGGGAGAAGGAAGAGGGACATGGAGGTAATTCTGGGACCAGGAGCAGATTATAGAGGTTGGGGTAGGGTGAGAGGGAGAGGGGATGTGTGGACCGGGGCAGAATTGTACAACAAATCATGATGGCTGTCCATGTCCAGGCTCGGCAGGCATGATCTGTGGTATTAGTGGCTAGAGAGGCATTTTGGTGCAGCCAGTCTAGTCATTCCTCAGTTTGGTATGACTTTTTTTAACTGGGCATTTCTGATAAAGCAGTCCTGCTAAGTGAATTACCTGGTTAGATTGCCATTTGGGTGCTGCCAGTCTAGCCGTTTCTTACTGCGGCATTATATATTTTTCCATTTATAACGCGCCTGTACACAAGTGTTTCTAAGCGCGACAAGACAAGGCAGGGAAGATAGAGGGCGGACAAGACAAACAATCTTACTAGGCCTTGTGTCATTCAGATCGTGCAAGTACGAGAATGAGAAGTGGAAGGAGAAATGAAGGGGGAAGTGCAAGGGAGAGGGGAGGGTAAATATAGGGCAGCAATGCTCTGAAAAAGTGCAGCGCGGCTCTGGGAAGTGCAAGGATAACAAAGGACTGTAGGGTTACAGTTACAGCCCCTAAGTGTGTGGTAGGCCCAGAGGCAGTGCAAGAGTGACTGATCAAGAAATAGTGTGGACTCAGTGAGACTCTGAGGGTAGCCAAGCAACCAGTCAGTGCAGCAGACAGGTAGGTCAGATAGGCCAGCAGGGGAGGGAGAGAGAGAAAGCAGAGGAAAAGAGGAATGCTTTGAGCTGCTTCCGGAACTTCAGGTGTTCCGGCACAAGTTTGAGAGGGGCAGGAAGGCTATTCCAGAGGAAGGCACTTGCAGAGGAGAGAGATCTACCCCCAACTCTCTGCCTGGAGAAGCATCTAACCCTTAGAGAGTTGTTAGTAGCTGAGCGAAGGGTTCGAGAAGGAAGATATTTTGGAAGAGAGCATTCAATGTAGTGCGGGCCCCAGGCCCAGAAAGCCTTGTGAACAATGCAAAGGGTCTTGAACTTGATCCTTGCTGCAACTGGGAGCCAGTGGAGATATTTCAGGGCTGGGGAGATACGATCCCTGGGCTTGAGGCCAAGGGTAAGTCTCGCAATCTTGTTCTGGATTAGTTGCAGAGGGTGGAGAGTAAAGTAAGGCAGATTGAGAAAGAGGATGTTGCAGTAGTGCAGCCTAGAGATAACCAGGGCTCTGGAGATGGTGAGCTTCTGGGGAAAAGTGAAAAAGAGAAGAGTCCCTTTGAGGAGGATCAGCTGGTAGTGGGATGTCTTGGCGACGTCCAAGATGTGAGGAGAGAAAGAAAGAGTGGAGTCAAAGATGACACCAAGGTTGTTTGCCTCACAGGAAGGCGGAAGAAGAGGTCCCAAGGCGGGCAGAGTGAGAGAGGGAAAGCAGGGGCAGGAGTCCAAATGAGAACTATCTCCATCTTACTGACATTTGGGCAGAGATCGTTGGAGGCACACCAAACCTGAATCGCGGATAGAGAGTCAGGAATGAGTGATAAAGGAGAGGAGTCTGAGGGGAGCCTGAAGGAAAGCAGAGTGTCATCCGCATAACACTGAAAGGTAGAGATCAAGTGGGCCAAAGGGGCCAATTAGAGGTTGAAAAACCAGGGTGGGAGGATGGAGCAGAGAGAAAGGGACCAAGTTGGACGTGGGAGGGGCTGTCCAAGAGGAAGGAGGTCAGCCACTCAAGGGCCTGATCCATGATGTCCAGGTTCTCATGGAGTCGATTGATAAGTATGGATCAGGATGGCG
This sequence comes from Ambystoma mexicanum, assembly GCF_040938575.1. Classification (NCBI taxonomy): domain Eukaryota; kingdom Metazoa; phylum Chordata; class Amphibia; order Caudata; family Ambystomatidae; genus Ambystoma; species Ambystoma mexicanum. The sequence goes on along the minus strand of NC_090940.1, from coordinate 492,452,473 downwards.
TTGTTGAATGTGTCGAAAGCAGAGGAAAGATCAAGGGGGCTGAGGACAGAAGGAATGCTGGAATCAAGGTTAGAGAGCAGAACTTCACAGGTGTTCAGGAGAGCAGTTTCTGTGACTTTGGGAGCTCTGAAGCCAGACTAAAGGTCATGGAGACAACCAACAGATTCAGTGTGGAGAATAAGCTAGGAGATGGACAGCTTTTCCAACAGTTTGCCCAGGAAAGGGGTGATGGCAACTGGGCGATAGTTTGCCGGGCAGGCATGAATGGCAGACGGCTTCTTGAGGAGTGGGTGCATAAGGGAGTGCTTAAGTGGAGAGAGGAACGTTCCAGTGGCAAAAGAGTGATTACAGAAATCGGCCAGGCCTAATAGGGCTCACTGGGAATGGGGAGGTTTCTAACAATGGGCCCGTTAAATACGGGCCCATTGTAAGCATCCTGGTCTGCTAGCGGGTCCTGCTAGGGACTCCTGGTTTTAGCAGACGTCCTTAGTGGGACCCGCGAGCAGACCTCGTAATGAGGCGGTAGAGGGTTAACAGCGCCGGCAGCTCTACCGGTGCTGTTAACCCTCTACCGCCTGGGTTGTAATGAGGCCCAGTGTCCCCGATGATGACCAGCTTGGTCTGAGCAGGGCGATTTCAGGGCTAAAGATAGAGCTCGATATGTTAGGTCCACTATTACCTACACCTGTACTATCTCCAATGAATATATTGGAGCAAGTTATATCAGAGGCGCATTCACAAACTCCCCTAGAACATGGTGGGATGCAAGAGCAGAGATTTGACCAAATCAGTCCTGAACAATGGTATTGTGTGGAAGAAAACATCATATGGGACCTTAAGCAGTGCTCTAATTGTACTGACGTCTGCCAGTGGGTGGAATCTTTAGATACACATGCACTGCAGTTTCACTGGGATAAGGCTGACAAGCATTGTCAAACATGTAATTTTTCAACTCCCAGACTTCCTGGAATGTTGATTGTGTATAACAATCGTGCCAAACAGATCAGAATGAAACAAATAATGTAATGGATGGCAATAAAGAAAAACTCTAAACTGGGCTCACAGGTTTTATTGCTGGCCCTGTGTCAGCTTTGGCATCAGCAGATCATATCTTTGAAATCCATTGGAATTGAGGTCACTTCCCAATTATCAAATAAGAATATGGACAAGTCAAATCTAGTTATTGTGGACAAATATTTATAGGAGGTCATTACAACCCAGGCGTTAAGGGTTAACGCCGTCTTTAACCCTTAACGCCTGATTCCAATTTTAACGGCTGCTTTTGGCAGGTGTTAAAATACAATGGCGCTAAACCGCCTTGGTGCTAATTACGGCACCGTAATTTAAGGTGCCGTAATTAGCGCCTTTCCCACTCCCATTATGCCCTATGGGGCAAAAATGGGAATGGGGAAGGGTAAATGGGAAATGGGGATTTACCGCCCCACTCACCTTGGAATGGGGCGGTAAATCCGCCATCCACCATGGTGTAAACATAGTTTAGACCATGGTGGTAAAGTTGGTGTACTTACCGCCTGGGTCGTAATGACCTCCATAGACAGACTCAGCAATCGTCCCACCCTCATAAATCGTCTCCATGATACACTCAGCATCACAGGCCGAGCCCTGGCTCAGATGCCCTCTTTCCTATCAAAACGACTTTCCCAGGTGCAACTGGGCCCTTTCCTCTCCTCTACCTCTCACTGTACCGGCAGCATCCCTCATTGTTCTATTCTATCACTGACTGTGGCTTTTCAACATCTACCATGCCCCTTTGGCCCACTTGATCTCACCTTCTCTCCTATCTTACAGTGTTACAGAGACTGCTATTCAGGCATGGTGTGCTACTAATGATCTCTGCCTTAATGCCAGTAAGACAGAGATCCTTCTTATTGGAACCCCTGCTCCCTCTTTCCGTTCCAGTCTCAGGCCGCCCTGCTTGGGTCCCCTCTCGTCCCCCTCTTGTGAGGTTAAAGACCTTGCTGTCATCTTTGACTCTTCTCTCCTTCTCCGCTCACATCAGGGCCCTTTCCAAAAAGGCCAACTTTTAGCTCCACCTCCTCAGACGCATTCTCCCTTACCTCACCTTTCCCCAGAAGCTCAATGTCTCCAGAGCCCTGGTGCTCTCTAGGCTGTACTACTGAAACAGCCTCTTCCTTAATCTGCCTCTTTCTGCTCTTTGCGCCCTCAACCAATCCAGAATAGGACTGCAACACGTATCCTTGGCTTCAAGCCCAAGCGCTGCATCTCTCCAACCCTAATATCTCTCCACTGGCTACCGGCGGCTGCTAGGATCAAATTGAAGACCCTACGCATCACCCACAAGGCCTTCTGGTGCCTGGGACCCTGCTACATCCAACTCTCTCTCCCTAAATACCTCCCTGTTAGAGAACTTCGGTCCTCTAGCTCCAACTCTCTGCAGATCCGTTGGTTGTTTCTCCAAGCAGAGGGTGGGGAGTAGATAGCTATATTCAGCAGGAGGCAGGAGCCTCTCTCTGGAGCTTCTCTCAGACTTGAGCCAGATCTCCTTAAGTTCCTGAAGTGGCTCAAGACCCTACTCTTCTCTTCTCTTCTCTTCTCTTCTCTTCTCTTCTCTTCTCTTCTCTTCTCTTCTCTTCTCTTCTCTTCTCTTCTCTTCTCTTCTCTTCTCTTCTCTTCTCTTCTCTTCTCTTCTCTTCCCTTCCCTTCCCTTCCCTTCCCTTCCCTTCCCTTCCCTTCTCTTCTCTTCTCTTCTCTTCTCTCGCACGTGTCCCATAGGCTCCACATAGATCTCTGAGAAATAAAGCCATCACAAAAAAGGCCCTGGCTATATTAGATCACAAGATGTGAAACTTATAGTCAGAACTCAGATTGTAGAATGGTAGCCCAAAGAAAACAAGGCTTGTACTGTTGTAGGTTGTGGGAGAAGCAACTTGCCCAGGTTTCTCAGTATTTGTGAATTGTTGGCTAAGGAGTCACTTAACTCAAATCTGTACATTGCATTAGTTGATGTTTGAGAATGCATAGATGCTCTGCTTGTGCAGCCTATTGTTGTTTTTAGTTCCTCCTGTCCTTAGTGTTTATTATTATTTGGGTGGTCTTATGCAGATTATTGCTTTGTTTCTGTTCTATCTGGGTGTCCTTTATTGTTTTCTTTTTTATTAGTTATTCAGGTGTTTTAATGATATTGGGCCTCATTACGACCCAGGCGCTATTGGGTTAACGGCGCCGTAAAAGGCTGCGGCGCCATTAACCTATTAGCGCCTAATACCGAGGTCCCTTCACGGGACCCGATCTTAACGGCTGGTGTAGACCAGCCGTTAAAGTAGGGTCCTGCAAAGGGACCTTGGTGCTAATTACGGTGCCGCAATTTGCGGCACCGTACTTAGCACCTTCCCCATTCCCATTGAGCCCTATGGGGCAAAAATGGGAATGGGGAAGGGCCATGGAGGAAGGGGGAATTACCGCCCTGCCAACCTTGTAATGGGGTGGTAATTCCCCCTTTCTCCATGGCAGAGTCGGTAATTTACCGGCATGGACCATGGTGCTAATAGCACCATGGTCTTCCACCAGGGTCGTAATGAGGCCCATTGGCCCTCATTACGACCCTGGCGTTGGACCATGGTGCTAACAGCACCATGGTCCATGCCAGTAACTTACCGACTCCGCCATGGCGGAATGGGGAATTACCGCCCCATTCCGAGGTTGGCGGAGCGGTAATTCCCCATGCCGCCATGGCCCTTCCCCATTCCCATTTTTGCCCCATAGGGCTCAATGGGAATGGGGAAGGCGCTAAGTACGGTGCCGCAAATTGCAGCACCGTACTTAGCACCAAGGTCCCTTTGCGGGTTGGTTTTTAACGCCTGCAAAAAGCAGGCGTTAAAGTCTCCAACCCGCAAAGGGACCTCGTAATCAGGCGTTAAGGGTTTAACGGCGCCGCCACTTTTTACTGCGCCGTTAACCCCTTAACGCCTGGGTTGTAATGAGGGCCATTGTGTCCTGAGTGTACAATCTGATTCTGTGTATGATTAGTTTTGATCTAATCTCTACTCTTGCACTCTTGGCCCTTCAGCAACATTTAGATGCCTTCTTAATTTGTTTTTTTGAAATTATTTCCTGTTTTGCTTTTTGTGTATGTTTTCTATTGCTTTATGTATTGTTTATTCTGCTTTGTTAGCGCCCTGAAGCCTACAGGCTAGCCTGGCGCTATATAAATAATAAAACAAATACATTTAGGGAGGGGTTTTCTTGCCATTTCAATAATCATGGATTTACAACCATATATAGTACAACCACATTCAGCATGTTCAATGGTGAGTGGTCATGGGAGTTGTAGTACAAAAGATCAAGAGAGGTGCAGGTTGAAGACTTGAACTTTGATATCACAATGAGCCAGGAAAATGCACGTGACTAAAGCCAGTGGTGGACAATTAAAATCTCCATATCAGAGGGGTACCCTTACCCCACTTTGATGATAATATTTTAGTTTGCTTACAATAATTTAAACAGCAACGATGCACAGATGATATCAGAGTTGGCCCTACTTCGGAAGGACTAAAAGGAAATCCAAGCTGGATCATGGAAGCTGCAAGCCAGTGTCAGCAGCATGATAAAACAAGTGACACCATTATAATATGAAGAAATGCAGCACACTTTTTAATAATTGTGACCGGGTAAAAGCCCTTTCCCTATCAGGTGTGGGCTTCTCAATATGGGATGGGGCCCAAACAAAGTTAACACCAGACCCAGTCCTTCCCCAGAGACAGGGTGTGGGAGTTCAGAGGGTCTTAATAACAGCCCTTTCACCTTGTGCCTGGTTGACTGACAGCACTACCACTGTATTCCACCCCATGCCTGCACAGATCTGTTCTGGCTAGTGTCTTTGGGCCTCATTATGAATGTGGCGGTCCGGAAACAAGGGTGTTGGTAAACCTACGGGCATCCTTGTTTTCTGACCGCCACACTGCAAGACTGCCTGCCAGGCCGCTGTGCCCCGGTAGGCAGACTCCTCACGGAAGTACCATCACTGTTAGTAACGGTGCGGTGCTTCCGTGGACCCATTCCCAAGGAGTCCTATGTGACTCCATGGGAATGGGGACTAACCTTTTCTGGCACCTATCTTCCAGACCGCCGGGACTTGTAATGTCTCGGTTGCAACAGGAAGCTATCTGCCGGAAACGGTGGTACTAAGTCGGTGGCAAGCCGCCGGTCGCATCAGCGGGTTACCGCTGACCTTGTAATGATGCCGTTTGTCATTGTCTACTATAGCCAGTGATATTATTCACCTTGGTAGCAGCATAACCACCACCAGCCTGCCCAGAAAGATAGCTCCCAACAGCAAAGAATGGGAAGAAACCAAGAAGCAGCCGAGAGCAACCACTCACTACATGACCTAATCCAGCCAGACTGTTGATGCAGAGAGAGAGTCAGCCAAGTCCAACCAAGCAGGGAGAATGTGTCACATCCACACAAGGCCATTGCCAGACAGGGCACAGAGACCCATCGGGATCCACCCTCTTTGTAACATTTCACTCATATGTGTAGAGGCTACAGCATGGTATCCTAGCAGCCTCTCATTTCCGGTCCAGGTGACCTTCACACCAACCAGGACATTGGAGGTCATTAAGAGTTGGGCGGTAAGGGTTTACCGGCACCGGTAAGGATGCCGGTGCCGGTAAACCCTTACCGCCCTATTCCGGGGTCCCTTAGCAGGTCCCAGCAGGAACGGCTGGTCTGACCAGCCGTTCTTTGCGGGAGCCGTTAAGGGACCTTGGAGCTAATAACGGGCCCACAATATGCGGGCCCATTATTAGCGCCTTCCCCATTCCCATTGAGCCCTATGGGGGCTCAAATGGGAATGGTTTACTGAATGGGGACTTACTGGGTCCGCATAGGTCGGAATGTCCTGGTAAGTCCCCATTCAGTGAGACTGGACCCGGATTTGGAGGCAGCCTTGGCGCTAATAGTGCCATGGCTAGCTCCAAAATCGTAATGACACCCATTAACTTTTGTGGGTCGCCACTGTGGGAGACATGGGGGACCAGTGAATGGAAAAGGGGCAGGGCTTAAGCACCCTTTTGAATGTTTGCAAAACCTCCCTATGGAAAAGGGCAGTCTGTGGTTTTCCTGGGAAACCAGGACAGAAAAGTAGCCAATGGAGCGGGGAGAATAAAAGCGAGGGCAGAAAACAAAAAGGTGCGGGTTATTTGGGTGAGGTCCGGAGAGTAGCAAGAGATCAAGAGACCAGGTCAATCAAGAACAGATTGGAGGTGTGCAGAGGTGACTTATTAAAGGAGGGTTCAAGTTGAGGTTTTGAATGGTGGCAGAGAGTGGTAGTGGAGTTTGAGTGTGTGTGAAAGCTGTATGAGTGACATTAATAGTAAGAGAGTAGAAAGTGAAAGGAGGGTAACTGGGAAAGTGAAAATAGTGTAACTGGGGGAGACGGTGTGGGTTTAGAGAAGAATAGTTTTTGTATGGAATGAGCAATAGTTGAGAGGGGGGAGTAGTAAAGTTTAGAGAATGAGAGAGTAGTAGAGAGTGGGGAGGAGGAGAGTAGTAGAAGGAGGAGAGGTGGGGAGTAGTATTGTGGAAAGGGGAGTTCTAGTGTGGAAAGGGGAGTAGTAGTAGAGTGGTTAGGTGAGTAGCAATTGGGTGGAGAGATGAGGAAAGTGAAGGTAGTAGAGAAAGGAGAGAGTAGTTGTTAGGCAGAATTATATGCAGTACCCTTTGGGACACATAATTGTGCCTAACACTGGTCTACAGCGATGAGGATAAAAGTATAGTAATTACTCTTGGAGTGCCGCTATTACCTTGGATCAACTAACCACAAGGCTAACATCACTAAAAAGCAATATTAATCATGTCTGATATGGAAAGCCAGAGTCAGGATACATTCCTGAGTTACACTGATGATTATTTAAGAAACATGTGCAAAGAAAGGAAACTCTCTGCCAAAGGCAAAAAGATTGAATTAGTTGAAAAGTTGTTAAAGAATCAAAGTCGAGGGAGAGGGTCTGAAATAGCTGACTCTGTAGCAAATGTGGAACGTATTGAGGATGATACCATGTCTGTTAATGATCAGTTGGAAGAGGAAGATGTGTCTCTTAATGTAGGCCTCTCTGCCCCCTTGCCTGCTCAGCCACCCCAACCCTTGTCCACTGGGACCCTCACAGGTACTACACTCAGTCCTGAATTCATTGCTCTAGAGAAAATGAGGCTTGAACTGGAATTCAAACGTTGAAATGCTCAAACTAAACAAAACATCAAGAATTGAAACTCAGAGAAATAGAGTTGAATCATGAACTTGAAATGAAAAGATTGTCTCTTGAAAATGCTTCTCTCACAGAGTCTTCTATGTCTTCCAGTCCTAAGAGACCCTGTATGCCTAAAGAAATTGTGGGTATGTATGAGGTTAAGCTTGATATTTTAGATTGGTTTGCAATGTTTGAATATAAGCATGGTATTCAAGGTCTCACAGGGAATCATTTGCTTCCTAGGCTACCCACTGTTACATCTGATGTTGTAATGGAGTTGTGGGAGGTTTATAGGATGGATTATGAATGTGAGAAGCTAGCTTTAATTGCTAGATTTGGGAAGATCCTTTCCCAGTACCTTAAGCGGTTTAGGACCCTCAAAAAGCATGATGGTACCCCTTGGACTACCTGGGTATGTGCGTGTTTGAAAAAAACTTAGATGGTTGGATCAAGAGTTACAGAGTAAACACTTATGAAGGAATGAGAAATCTTGCAATGTTGGGGTCTATTTTTGATGTCTGCTCTCCTGAGCTCAGACAACACTTGGCTGATTCTAAGGAGATAGATCCAAAGAAGCCAGCTAAGGCTGCTGACTTGTGGGTTGCCAACACGGCTACTCACAAGGATTCTGCGGCTACTCAGAAAAAGGATGAAGGGAAACAGCCAAAGAAAGACAACAAAGAGAATTCTAATACCTCCAATCCAAAAGAGGGCCACAAACTGCAAGATAAGGGTAAACCACAAGGGAAACCAAATCAGGCTAGTGCACCATCTGGACCCAAACCAGATGGAGGTCAGAACAAACGCCCATTCAGCAAACCATTTGGGAAATGTTATGTCTGTGGGTCAACTGACCATGTGAAAGGGGATCACAGATGTACGGGTAAACCTTCAGGGGTCCACACTGTCTCCTTAGCCTTCTCCCCAAAGGAAGAAGTACCTATGGCAAGTGGAAACTTTCACCTACTGGCTGAAGAACCCATGAGAGTCTCAGCTAGTGTTTCTTTAGTGTCCCTGGGCTTGTGGGAACAACAGAACTTAGATGGCTATAATTCCATCCCAGATAATACTAAAGAGTATTATAAAGATAATGTTCTTGTGAATGATCAGGAAACCCCTGCCATTAGAGACACTGGAGCCAGCATAACTGTGATGAATGAATCATTGTTCAAGGTGGAGGATGTTGCTAAGGCACCCAAACACCTCACCAGGTTATCTGGAGGCACTGTGCAAATGCTTCCCCAGTTACCAGCTCTCATCCAGTGTAATTATATGATTGTCAAAATACCAGTTAGTGTGCAGAGTGAAGTACCTGGGAGAGTCCTGTTGGGTAATGACCTTAATACTCTTGGAGTTGTGTCAAGCACCCCCCAGGCCTCCCAGAAAAAGGAGACAGGAGCTCACTAGGTCTGCAAGGGAGAACCTTGAGAGGCTCTCCAGAGGAGAGGATAGAGGAAACTATCACTCCCACTCCACAGGAGTTGCTCACTGCTATTTCTAGAAATAATGAGACAAAGGGGAAACCCAAGACCTCCAGGAAAAAGTCAGACAGCACCCCTGTGCTATCAACAAGGACAACACTGAGATTGTCCAAGATCACACATGTGATCCCTCCACATGCTGAGGCAGAGTGTGAGGTGCAACCTTGTGTGGTTGAGCCAATATCTGAAGAGTCAGATATGGAAGAAGACACTGTCTTAGTTGGGTATATTGACCCTGTTGAACATCCTGAGCTACAGTTTTAACTGGCAGAAGGTGGACCCAACATGGCAGACTTTAGCAAAGGACAGAGAGAGTGTCCTACTCTTGAAGATCTTTGACAAGAGGCTGCTAACCAACTTGATGGGCAAGAAGTATGGAAGCACAGGTTAAGATGGGAAGATGGCCTCTTCTACAGTGAACCAACTGTGTCTACCCCTGGGGACTGCAAACGACTTGTAGTGCCCCTTTCCAACAGACTCCAGTTCCTACAGTTAGCCCACGAGATACCTTTGGCTGGTCACTTGAGTTTCAAGAAGACCAAGGAAAGGCTCTCTCTACTTATCCTGGCCTAAGATGGGTTCAGAAGTGGGCAAATTCTGCAGGAGCTGTCACACTTGCCAAACCTCTGGCAAGAGTGGAGCCAAGAATGTGGCACCCCTGGTTCCTCTCCCAGTGGTGGGAGTTCCTTTTGAGAGGGTAGGCATTAACATTGTTGGTCCCCTTGACCCTCCCACATCTTCAGGGAACAGGTTTATCCTGGTTGTAGTAGACCATGCTACAGGATACCCAGAAACCATACCTATGAGAACTGTTAAGGCTCATGCTATGGCTAAGGCTCTACTTGCTATTTTCTACCAGAGTAGGGTTTTCTTAAGGAAGTGATATCTGACAGGAGATCCAATTGTATGTCCCACTACAGGCAGGTTTTTTACAGCCTACCATCCACAGACAAATGGACTGGTAGAGAGGTTTAATTGTACTATGAAGAGCATGATAGGTGCTTTAGAAGAACCCCTTAGGAAAAGTGGGACCTTCTACTGCTATGCCTTCTCTTTGAATATAGAGAGGTCCCTCAGGAGGGAGTTGGTTACAGTCCCTTTGCACTTCTCTATGGCCATCCAGTCAGAGGTCCATTGGCCCTGATCAAGGAGGGGTTGGAGAGTGCTCCTTCCGCCAAGCAAGTCAGAGTGACTGACTATGTGATAGGTCTCCAGAGGAGAATGTCACACATGATGGCAGAAGCAAGTGGTAACTTGAAAGCAGGTCAAGCTCTGGTCAAACATTGGCATGACCAGAAGGCCAGCATGGTTATGTTCTCTCGAGACCAGCTTGTATTAGTTATGGTGCCAACAAGGCAGAGGGCCTTGCAGGACACATTGATAGGACCCTTCAAGGTCGTGGGCAAACTTGGAGTGGTGAACTATCTGGTGGACTTAGGCAGACTTAAGGAGGCTCCCAGAGTCTTTCACCCCAACCGTTTAAAGGCTTACGTCTCGAGACCAGAAGTAGGAGCTTTGTTTCTAGCTTCAGCTCAAGAGGAAGAGGAGAGTGAACCTCTACTGATCTCCTCAGAGGCCAACCTTTAGATGAACAGATAGAAGGAATTAATCTCTCTTCTCAACTGAGTTCTGAACAACAGGAGGAGTGCAAAGTTCTGTTGAATCAGTTTGCCTCCCTGCCCTGTTTTCACTATCACCAGGCTTGACCCCTTGGAGCCAACATGATATTCCCACTGGTGACAGTTTACCTGTGAAAAGCAGGGGTTACAGAATGTCAGAACATGTGAGATCCCACATCAAAGGAGAGGTCAACAAGATGCTTGATCTCGGGTTATAGAGCCCTCTACAAGTCCCTGGTCTAGTCCAGTTGTTCTAGTACCAAAGGCGAGGATCCAAGGAGTTGAGATTATGTGTGGACTATAGAGCTCTAAATTCAGTCACTAAGACTGATGCCCATCTTTTGCCAAGGACAGATGAACTGGTGGATAGACTTGGTTCAGCCAAGTACCTCAGTACATTTGACCTAACCTCAGGCTATTGGCAAATAGCACTGACAGACCATGTCAAGGAGAAAACTGCATTCTCCACCCCAGCAGGCATCTACCCGTTTAAGGTAATGCCTTTTGGACTAAAGAATGCACCTGCTACATTTCAAAGGATGGTTAATCGAGTTCTGAATGGAATGGAGGAATTCTGCATGGCATACTTGGATGACATTGCAGTGTTGAGCCCTACATGGTAAGAACATATTGATCACATAGGATATGTTTTGCAGGCTGTTGAGCAGGCCCATCTGACCAAAAGGAAAACAACTGTCTAATTGGTCAGAGTAAAGTCGTCTACCTTGGTCATGAGGTAGGAGAAGGTGAGATAAGGCCATTGCACAGCAAAGTACAAGCTGTGCAAAACTGGGCCACCCCTACTACTCAAACCCAAGTGAGAGCTTTCCTAGGTCCCACTGGGTAGTACAGGAATTTAATTGAGAACTATGGGACCATATTTTCTCCCTTGAATGTGATCTCCTCTCCAAAATTCCCTAAAAAGGTTAGATGGAATGAGCAGTGCACTCAAGCCTTTGAAAGACTGAAGAAAGACCTTTGTCAAGCTCCAGTCCTAAGAGCTCCTGATTATCACCAACCCTTCATTGTGCAGACAGATGCCTCCAATATAGGTGTAGGTGCAGTCCTTTGTCAACTGTATGAGAACGGTAGGGAGCACCCCATTTGCTTCATTAGTAGGAAACTGAAGGAACCAGAAACAAGTTGGGCAGCCATAGAGCGTGAATGTTTTGCCATTGTGTGGAGTTTGAAGAAGTTTAGACCATACTTGTATGCATCTACTTTTGTGATTCAAATTGACCACCGATCCTTGAAATGGTTAATGAAAATGACAGGGGAGAACCCAAAACTTCTGAGATGGTCAATCTGCCTGCAAGGGTTTGATTTCACCATTGAGCACAGAGCAGGACATCACCACCAAAATGCTGATGGTCTCTCTAGGATGTTTATAACCGACTAGAGGTAGAGATTCATCCAGGAGTCGATCAAATCATCCTGTCCCTTAGTCTGGGGTTTGGGGGGTGAGTGTTAGGGAGAATTCTCATAAATGGCTGATTTCCCTTACCTAAAGTGTCCCCCAGCAGCTTTGCTGGATTTCTAGGATTTATTTTTTCACTCTTACATGTGTTTTGCTGTGTGTGTTTTTCACTTGTTGTGTGATCTCGGGCACTGGAGCCTCACCTACTCCACATGCACCACTTTTTGTGTGTGTTACACAACACTTTCAGTGCAGTGACAGGGTTGTCTTTGAGACTTCCCACTGACTCCATTTTTCTGGTGCTGACTACTGTCCCACAGAAACAGGTAAAGTTGCCATTAACTTTATATAGTCACTTTAATCCACAGATCCAGTACACCCCATCTTACATGGAGTATTGGAAAGGTTTAACTCTTATCCCTTTTTGTCTATACCTCTTGGAGCCTTGTTTCGCTCCCTTAACATTAAGACTTGGCTGGTGGCAGTGGTAACTACCCTAACTTTTCGACCGCAATTATTTTATATAAATGTGGTATTGTTCCAAGCTATTATATTAGCCTCGAACATAAACCCCCTTGACCAAATACATTTTATTTTGGTTCTGGCTGGGATTATTTGCTATTTCTTTTTTTTAAATCTTTCTCGTGTTTTTCTTTGTGCGCCAAACTGGGGATGATTCCCTTGTTCGCTGTCTTTTCGCGGGCGTCTGCACAGAAGCCTTCCTTAAGGCGCCTGATAGTCTAGTTAGGCAGGATGGGAGGAGGGATCTTCGGACCCCTGCCATGGGTCCGCTTGGTAACCCAAGTCGCACTCTTGTTTGATTGGCTAAGGGGACTGGCCTTGCCAGGCCACCCACCCTGCTGTGTGAATGACAGCCAGGCTGTATAAATGGGGCAAAACTGCATAAAAAGCAGGTCTCTGGGACTGGAAGAGCAGAGTCGCCACTGGAACGAAAGAACCAACGAGGAACTGGACGAAGAGGAACCCTACCACGTCTGAACCATAGTAATTGCTGTCCTTTGTGTAACTCTTTGTACTGCTCACTTACTCTTGAGATAAGTCTGGCTGCTCCACTACTGCTACCACTATGACTGTGGTGTACAGGCTTGTACCAAAGCTGAAATTGTATGGTCACTTGTAGTCCTAATTGTGTGTTGTGGTCCCAAAGGGTACTGCATATAACTCTGCCTAACAGTAGTAGGGAGAAATATCTTAGGGTGGAGGCAGATGTGATAGAGAGGAATATCAGAGGGACAGAAGAGGAAGTGTCAGAGAGAGAGTAGAGAAGGTGAATGGGGTAGAAGTTAGGAAAGTAGGAGGAGACAATGGACAGTGAAAGCAAGATCTAGGGAGAGGAGTAGTCGGGCATGTAAGGCCAGGTGCAAGTGGAGCCTGATTGTCTGAAAGGCACCAACCTCCAGCAGCAAGTCATCATGGGGCTAATAGAGCAGGGTCCACCTAGATTGTTCCATGAGGGAGAGTGGTCAGATAAGGGATTTGCATTTAGGCCATCACATTTAGTAGACAGGATTTAAATAGTAAAGGTTACCACTCTTCAGTGACCATCCTGGGGTTGAGGGACAACTGAGTTAGGGAGTAAACACCTGCCTCTAGATTAAATAAAGAGGAATGGTCTTGAGAGTACCCTTTGACAACTAAACAGCATAAATCCCTTGAACTGTTATTGAGAGTGGGTGTGTTCTTGAGGCCATTTGTGATATAATGCAATCTGTTTATTGTCTATTTTTTGCAATGCTATAGTCTCCTGCCAAAATAAAAACAAAATACAAGAACAATTCCAAAAAGGCATCGACTGAGGTGATATTCTAACCTTGTTCTCATGACTGCTCAGGCGGAGGCCTTAAACAACTCCACTTTGTCAATCCATTGGTGTCTCTTTGTTTTGAAATCTTTATTTAAAGGATTAGGGATACATTTTTCATGTCTTACCGGTCTTACTGTGCCTTCATAGTTATCACACAGTGTACTGTTATACCCATGACGTGATTTTAATATCAAGAAGTGCAGCAGATGTTCTTTTTCCCAATTTCTGCTATTTTCAGATTTAGCCTTGACTTTGCCCAAGCAAATACAATTAAAGAAAGAACCATACAATCGTTGGATGGCACTATAGAAAGAGAACTATGTCGGTTCTACGTTATTTAATCGCGGGACTTTTCATCGCAGGGTTTTTTACCTCAAATTTTTTTTCGAAAAAATACCCATTGCACCCCCCAAACCCCTGATTTCACTTTATTTATTGTTTTATTCCCTTACACAATTTTTTTACATTTTTTAACCCCCCCCCCCAAAAAAAACGATGAGTTTTTTTTCGAAAATAAATTCGCGGTAAAAAACCCCACGATGAAAAGTCCCGCGATCAAAGGACGGTATACCGTCTCAGCAGCACACAGTGGAGAGACGGTAGAGGTGTATATCTTTTCAGGCATATCGGCAGTGGGGAAAAAACGAAAAACAAAGCAGAGGTCACTAGATGAGGCGACTGGTGTCACATTGGGGCAAAGAGCACATTACGTGCCAGCGATATTCCAAGTCACATGGACAGGAACTGAATGAACAGGTAAGGGGCCGGAAAGCATTCATCTTAACAAGGCTTGCAAGTTCCTGCATTAGCTGAATCTTTTAAGAGAAGTCCAAGGTAAAAATGATGTGCTTTAGAGCAGCTTTTTGCAATGTAGTGCTATGTGAAACGGCAAAACCATGTTTTTTTAAAGTCATCTTACGTGTGCTCCCTGAGATAAAAATGGATTACATTAAAAATCAATTGTCCATTTCTAAATGACCTTGTGTAAGCTCTAACTTGCAATCAATTAATATGCTTGCTTTCTTTGCTCATTGCATTATTTGTGTCAGTAATTAGTGTGTAAAAAGCTCCTCATCATCTGTATGTCTTTCAGCATGAGACTGACATATTGTGAATACATTTCTAAACGTTTATTATTGTAATTGTTGACAGATGCTCCCAAACACCACATTTTTTTACGTGTCTGCAAATCTCGTTTTCAGTCTCTTGGTGACCGTGAACTACATTTTAAGTTGTTTCCAATGCTTTGTTTTTTTTCGAAAATAAATTCGCGGTAAAAAACCCCACGATGAAAAGTCCCGCGATCAAAGGACGGTATACCGTCCCAGCAGCACACAGTGGAGAGACGGTAGAGGTGCATATCTTTTCAGGCATATCGGCAGTGGGGAAAAAACGAAAAACAAAGCAGAGGTCACTAGATGAGGCGACTGGTGTCACATTGGGGCAAAGAGCACATTACGTGCCAGCGATATTCCAAGTCACATGGACAGGAACTGAATGAACAGGTAAGGGGCCGGAAAGCATTCATCTTAACAAGGCTTGCAAGTTCCTGCATTAGCTGAATCTTTTAAGAGAAGTCCAAGGTAAAAATGATGTGCTTTAGAGCAGCTTGTTGCAATGTAGTGAGTGCTATGTGAAACGGCAAAACCATGTTTTTTTAAAGTCATCTTACGTGTGCTCCCTGAGATAAAAATGGATTACATTAAAAATCAATTGTCCATTTCTAAATGACCTTGTGTAAGCTCTAACTTGCAATCAATTAATATGCTTGCTTTCTTTGCTCATTCCATTATTTGTGTCAGTAATTAGTGTGTAAAAAGCTCCTCATCATCCGTATGTCTTTCAGCATGAGACTGACATATTGTGAATACATTTCTAAACTTTTATTATTGTAATTGTTGACAGATGCTCCCAAATAGCACATTTTTTTACGTGTCTGCAAATCTCGTTTTCAGTCTCTTGGTGACCGTGAACTACATTTTAAGTTGTTTCCAATGCTTTGTCTTTCTGTGCAATTGTCTCCAAATTACAACTGCTTCTCAGCAGCGCTCAAGTCGGGGGTACACGTGGGTGGACGGATTCCCCCCCACATACTTTTTTCAGGAGTCCCCCACTTTTTTCAGAGGGCACCTTGATATGGTAATTTCTGGTGACGTCACATGCAATTGGTATGTTGATGAGCCCCCTGCCACTTTTTTAGGACTTGACCCCTGCTTCACAGTTTAAAATCATTATTCAGTGCTTCATAGAATTGTTCTTCCAGACTTCAAAATCCAGCATTTCCCAATTCAACCCCTTTGCATTAAAGCCATACGAACTTTGACTCCTGGTTCTAGTAGGCAGCATTTTTCAATTCTATGGGCCTCATTACAAGTTTGCCGATCCGGTAAACTACTGGCACCGTTGTTACTGGATCAGCAAACTATGAGGTCTGCATGCGGGTGCCTTTCTGCCTGCCGGGGCTGACCTGGCGGGCGGAACGGCACTCGCCCCGCAGATCTTGACGGATGCACCGGCACCATTCATGAATGGTGCATCCGTCCTCCCCATTCCCATTGAGTCCAATGGGACAGAATGGGAAAGGGGAGAAATATTTTTCGGCAATGGGCAATTACCATGACTGCCAGGGCCGTAATTCCCCGGCAAGTACCCATTGCTGGGTGCCAGAAAAAAATGGCTCCAGCGGCAGCCGTGCCGTTTTTACCGGCATGTCTACCGCCGGACTCATAATATGGCCCATATATGTATTTATTCAATGGCTGTAGTTACTTTCCCTCCATGTTCAAGCATGCAGCTTTTGTCAATTTAATGGACCACGTGACAGAATGGACGATACGAATACCCGCATGTAAATTACTACCTGCTGTAATACAATCCCTATCACAGAAGGCGAAAATGGCGTCCTGCAGTAAAAGCAACTCAGCCACATCACAGCAGTGGTAAATAACTAGATCATTGCCAATACTGCAGTAAGAATTTAATGAATACAGGCAGTACCCATTATGGAACAAAATACCTCCGGGCAATAGCTGAACCTGCTGGCAAAATAAGACTCGATATCAACTCATCCTAATAACTAGCTGTTGCAATATAGAGAATATGTTGTGTATTCACATATGAGTACCCAGTATAGATTATGCATTAGTAATCACGAGTGAGCCCTAACATTCAAATACATAAATAGCTGCAATGTTGCTGCGGGCGATAATGACCCCTTTTGGAAGTCAACTGCAGTGGTATGTTTTATAGCTAAAGGTAAATGAGCAAACAATGTTTCACTGGCTATATGTGTTGAGATTACCCCGTGGTATTTACCTATAGCAGTAAGGTCATACCGCAAGTGGTATAGTGCAATAGTAATTTTGTCAGCATTATAATGGGTGGAACGGTAGTCTATGAAGAGCATGTGTTTATTGATTAATGCATTTTTTAACATTGTCCAATGAATCTAGGATTCATCTCTAAAATACCCAGCATGCAGTGTGTCTTCATTCAGTTAATGTATTTCATTGCTTGAGGAACAGATTGAAGCTTTTCTCTGTTCAGTGCACGTATACATTGACTCCTGGGACTCCCCCCACCGAGTTCTAGCATGTGCTGCAGAGCTGCGCAAGACGATGATGGATATTATCCCCTCATTAATGACTAGGTTCGATGGGCCTTGTAGTCAAAACCATATGCAGGGTCCAAGTTTGCAAACATTTCCCAATTCAAGATCATTCAGTAGCTCCAGGAATCTTCTCTCCAAGTTCCTACATGCAGTATTTCTCTATCCCATTACTTTATTCAGTGTTGCAAGGCCTTTCCTTCAATGCTCCATAATGCAGTACATCTCTATCCCCTGTTTTTCTTAGACTGCTCACCACACTCCTTTCTGCTTTTGCTCTTCATCTTCTTTACCCATCTGAACATTGACGGGGGCCCAGAAACCCATATTCACTCTTGGATCCTCAACATGGCTGCACTCCCTCCCACCTTCTGTCCAGTCAAGCTCATCTCCCTGACTGTGAATGATTCCACGCTCTGCATCTTCCCAGTGTCTGGAATTTCTCCTCACCCTCATTCATAGACCTATGAATCACTACCTCATGGATCTTCCTTCTGGCATCATCACTCATCTCGTCTAAACTGCAACCCACGACTTCAGTGTCTGACATCAGGTGCATCTCACACCTTTTCTCTGCTCTTGTGGTCCCTTCATGTCTTCCAAGGGGTGTCGGGTACTGCATCTCAGTCGGCACTGCTTCACCATCCTCTGAATTCTTAGTTCCTTTCCTGTTCAGTGGACACCATCAGCACACAATGGGGAGGAAGAAAATACTCATCATTCAATATTTTCCCTTTTCTCACAGACTTTGCATGTATGAATAATGTTCTAATTTGAAACACCACTAGTGGATTCGCTGATGACACCTGGTTTCATGCACTATCAGTCTGTGTGCCACCGACCCGGAAACCCGTGGGCACAAAAGGTTGCACACAAAAGTGCTCCATGGTGTGCCCCGGGCTTCGGGAGCTCTGGCACACAGAGAGACAGCAGGGGAGAGGAAGATCTGAGCCCACATTAGGTAAGAGGCGGGTGCGATGGGACAGGGCGCAGGGTCCCACGGAGCTAGCTGCTGTGGCTCTGGGGGCGGACAGGGACGGGGACAGGTTCATGCACAAAAGGTTGCAATCCGGTGGGTGCAACCTTTTGTCATGCAATTGCACGTACAACCTTTTGTGCACGACCTGAAGACATCGAACCTTTTCATGTCCTAAGTGACTCTGCTATTGAAGGAAGTTGTACAAAAGGTGCTTCAAACAGTAAAGGAAACTAGCCCGAATTACATTAGCTGAGGTCCATCTAATTTGTCGTGATTATAAGATTAAATTTCTTACAGTTTTTGTTCATTGTCTCACCTGTGTTAACTATTTTATTTTTTATTTTATTTTCACAAAGTACCAAAAAGAACAACTTTAGTTGTTTAACTGTTGCTAGGTGTGCTCCAACCACGAATATTTAAGAATGCCTGTGTCAAACCCGGTCACCTTATATTGTGGACCTTTATGTGGCAGCAAGATGGATTACTATTTGTGAATCAAGTTGTTTGAATCAGTGACAATACATAGATAGTTTGACTGTCACAGAACATGGTGCTGAACATAGATCTAAGGGAGTGTAAAGGCTCCACCCCGATTTACTAATACAATTTCATAAAATAAAACACATCCCAGTAAGGAATCAGACTAAGAGAACCAGTAGCAAGATTTAAAAATACTTTATATAAAGTTGGCATCCAGAGAACTCTGTTGCCTTGAGAGCGCGCTGGCAAACAATACAGTTACAAGGCATTATAAAATAAAACAATGTCATAAATGATGCAACTAACATAGGAATGGTGCAACTAACATAGGGTACTACAACAGTGCAGGAATGACTGAGGAGCAATGGCACATATATTGTTGTAGACGCTGCTTCTTCCGGATAGGTTGCCCATTTGGCGGGAGGGTGAGCGTCACGAGCAGTGCTTAATTTGTGGGGGTGGTTGCCAGTGCCCAACACCGGCACTCTTTTTTGGGCACCGGAACTCATGCAGGGCCAGCGCACGTGCAATTGCTTTGTTTGTTCTTCCACTTAGCTTTGCTTCGATTATAAATCATTGGGATTTGTCATTCTGATCTCGATCTCGCTCGTGCTTGCAGGTTGCAGGCCATGGCTGGCTGGGCCTGGGAGGGACCAGCAATAGCAATGAACAACAAACTGTTACAAACAACAGCCAATGAAAACTACCATTCTGTTGGTACTATGCAGTATTTGATACATTCTGTATAGTAAAACAGAATGTGCGGTTTTCATAGGCTGTTCTTCTGAGCCAGTGAAATTACATGGCGACGTGTTGTTGCCACAGGGGGCACTACGGCGCCACCTTCATTTCACGAGTTACTGTGAAGTGAAGGTGTCGAGGCGTGACGTCGTCGGTCCTGCCTTGTGAGAGAGAGAGCCTGCCCTGCTGCACTGCGTGGTGCGGCCTAGTTGCTTTCTGGGGCCCCCTCTGCCTGCTTTTTCATTTGTGCGGGTGCCAGTGTGCGCAACCCGGCCCCCCCCACCCTAAGGCCCGTCAGGAGACCAAGGCCCAGCTGGCAAAGCAGGTAAGTCAGTAGTTGTTGTGTGCGGTGCAGCCTGAGCCTGTCACAGTCAAGTGATCAGGCAAGGAAGGCCCAGGTCGGGGTCCGGGCGGCGGCACGGTCCCCTGGTGCTGTCCTGACTGCCCAGGAGTCAGGACCCCACCAGGGGCCTGTCCGCGCCCAGGCATCTGTCTGTGTGACCTGTGTGCAGTGTGCTGCTGACTGCAGTCCGTGCCAGGGCCAGGCCAATTTCTGTGACATGGGGCTGCCGGCTGCCGCAGACTGAGTGTGCCGGGCCCGTGGATTGTGCTCAAAAGTATGTTTTTTACTTTTTTCTTTGAAAACCTGACCTTCCATGGGGCAGGCGGCCGGGGCCCCGCCCCACGGAAGGTAGGTGTTAAAAGAAATAACTTATTTTTGTCATCATCAGGCTCAGCATTGCCGTGGCGGTGGTGGCCCCACGGAAGGTAGCCTAAGTGATTAAGGCAAGGCAGGGCAAAGCCCAGGACTGGGCAGGGCACGGGCGGCAACGTGGTCCCACTAGTGTCTGTCACAAAAATAACTAATTGTCGTTTGCAACTTTGGCCACTTTTTTCATTGGTGCCGAGCCTGACTCGAGACAATTGTATGCCCCAGTCCGACCCTGGATAGCATTCATCTAAGCGAAACATGAACTGTGAATTTTTGCCTGAGTGTTTCCGTTCTTCCTTTTAATGTTATCGGCCTCATTAGATCACAAACGAGTTTCAGCGAGGGGACCCGGAACGGTGCACGTATTGGGCCGAAACCGAACCGGCTGTACTTCGCGAGAAAAGCCCATGCAAAGACGAACTTCTGAAATGCCATTTCAGGCTTAAAGATACACACATGGAAACTAGACGGGGATAACCATGGTGCACGTGCCCATTAATCTGTCGTCATAAATAAAAGCACTAGTTGAGTATTGGTGTATAATTCTCAACCGTCTTTTGCTGTCATTGTTTTACATAATTCCAGCACATGTTTTCTAGCCTGATGTGTGGTTTATACACCAGATGTGGCCCTTTAACCTGGGTACAATACGCTCCGAGCATGTGCTCCGAATGAGAGCACATGCAACCCTCAGATAGGAATCCTCAGATAGGGAGGTGGGTGTCTGTTACACCCCGCAGTTTAGTGAAGTATGTCAAGAACATGTCAGTGGGAAGGAGAAATCCAAACATGCATTCTCCTCTGGCTCCTGAATATTGGGTGACAAAACATACTTAGTTTTTTAATATGTGTTAAGGTGGAAAGAGGCCTTAAAGCAGAAGTAGCACAGGCCATTGATTTCACAACAACGACTTTTTCCAAGTTATACAACATCATGCTCATGCTTGAAGGAAGGGTGAAGGGGGATGCATTTATGAGATGTGATGACTGATAAGGGCTTGACAGTAAATTGATTACACAAAACACCTGGATGAGGTGACTATAGAACGGGCTGAGGGGAGGGTGCTCTTCCTGGAGGTAACGGATTAACAATAATTGGTGTACTTTAACAGACTGTCAGATGAGGCAGAGACAAATAAAATGCAACAGTGACTGAAACAGAATGCTTTTTTATTTATTTGCATTTGTAAAGCGCTCACACAGGCCGGGGGCATTGAGGCGCAGTTGCAGGAGGAGCATGTCTTAGTTGCGTATTTACTACTAGCCTGTGCCAGCAGTTGCTGCAGCGCCAGACATGTGACATGGAGCAGCAGCAGTGTGATGGGCTGGTGGTGGGCCGATCTAGGTAAGTCTAGCACTGAACTGGCGTGGCCGGCGTGCCCGCGCTAAGGGTGGCGCCACGCCTGTCCTGAGGGCGGCGCCCGGCATTATGGGGCCAATATTTTTTGGGCACTGGCACTTATTTTTTTACAAATTAAGCACTGGTCACGAGGTACAGCAGCTTGTGTCTGGGAGGGATGAGGGTTAGGTCAGGGTGAGATAGAGTTGACACTAACTAAGCTAGAATGAGAAACGACCACCATACATATAATAAACAACAATCATTGATATACCTTTGAGTAAATCTTGCAAACCTATAAATTACATACATATTATTACATCGTCTTTCATTAGGACCTTTGTGAGGTACAAGGTCCAGGGGTCTTGTCCCCTGTGATAATCTGGGTGATGGATGGTTCTTTACACTTCAAGGCAAGTGTGGGGTATACTGACATGTGTTAGTTTTAGGACACAATATACTGCAACAGAGGTCTGGATTTAATGGGGGCACTCTGGGGGTGCGCTGGACAGTACAGTCACACTTCTGGTACATCAAGAGAATACCTCAGGAGGGCACAGGCTTACATTGTAGGTAATTTTCCAAGAGCAGGGGCAAAGTGCTATGAGCAGGTTTGTGGAGATGGATGAGCTACAGGGCATGGTTCGAGCCAGTTCACACACAGGACAGTGATCACAGAGGAAGGGTGATATGTTACAGTTTTCTATTTGTTGCAATTATTCTCAGAACATCAGTGAGAAGGGGATTTGTGAAGCTTTCAGACAGTGGAAGAAAATGTGGGCGCCATGAGCGTGCTGTGTGCGGCGCTGCAGAGGGCAGAGAAGTCTCTTCATACCATCGGAGTGAGGCCTAGTCCAAAGATGGAGTTTGAGGGCACACAAAATGGACACCAAGTGTATCCCGCAATAACCCCAGTTATGCTAATTTTAGCATAAGGGCAATGGAGGCGTCCCCCGCTAATGCACGAGCAAGTGGTCCACATCATGCAGAATGAGCGAGAGGTGTCCAAACGACCCCTTACTCCCACACATTCCCCCCTTTCGTTACATCTAAAGTAATGAACTAATTCTTATGATTATTTTCACTGTGATAGTACTCTGCTTCTTGCACTGCTTCATCCCATGCGGGTGTCCCTTTAATTGGCATCCAAGCCCTACACACACTTCATAAGCTCTGGCCTCTTCTAGCATATTGATCAGGTGTGCAGGTCATACATATTCCCCCATCCCCATCCAGATCTACCCAGACATCTCTATACCATTGTAGTTCCTGTGGTTCCTTAATTGAGGTGTAATATAAGTCATCCACCCTGTCCCCACGCTGATTATATACGGCTGTTATACGATACTTAGGGTGATCTGACTCCCTGGTTTGTATTTGAACATCTTTTACATTCGCTTCCATTGGCAGCTTGCCCATTTTTACCATCATCATTGCAGAACTATGCATGGATGTTGCACAACATCGAATGCCCACCTGACACACACAGAAAAATAGCAGCACGAAAACGATGAGTGGGACAAAAATCTTCATCATTACACTGAGCCAGGACGGTATACAACTGAAGATGTTGTCGAACCAGTTGCTTGGCTCTATTCCTCCTTCCTTCCACATTCTTTCCTCCAAATTACGCACAGCCGAGATGACATGGGAGAGGGTCCCATTGTTCGCATCTTCAGAAGATACGAATGTGCAGCAGGCACTCCCAATTTTTCAGCGAACACTGCCATCCATTGCTGTGAGGAGATCAAGGACATACCGGTTCTGCATTGTCATCAACCGCAGGGCAGGGAGTTCCACTTTGATCACGTTAAATCCTTCTTCATTGTCATTGGCCAGTTGGATCAGTTCCCAGTGGACGATCTGCAGCCATTTGGCATTTGCTCGCGCCTGAAGTCCTGGTGCTAGGAGGGAAGCAAAGAACGTCTTAGCAGAGTTGAAAAGTTTATATTGATCTGGATTTTCGGCCAGGAGCTCTGATGATTGGCTGAAAATATAGTTGGATGACCTTCTTTTGCGGGATGCTCTGTCTTGCAGCTCATTTTCAAACAGAATGTCGTACGTGGAGGGCTGTGTTGTTGCTGGCTGAGGTGCTGCCGATGTGCCAGCCGAACTTCTCCCCCTTGGATATTACTTTCTGTGATCAGCATTAGTGCCAAATGCAGTGTGGCCATGGCACAGGTACCCCTTCACGATGGTGGAAGATGCAGGTATGCTTGCTTGACACATACCCAATATGTGTCCATGAGTGCTTCTGTACCCTTTTTCATGTCTGGGATGATGATTGTTTTGTTGCATTTTCTGTTCGACCCCATTTGCACCTTTCCTTCGACATGGAAACAAAGTTCATGTTCAATTTCTTTCTGTGTTTTGATGGGTTTCTCGAGAGCTGTAATCCATGTGAGCTTTGCCATGTGTTGGGACCCGACCGGAGTGCATGTCTCTTTGACCCATTGAAAGTTCTCCTCAGTAAGTCCTCACAATGCCTCTGCCTTGCACGCGATAGTCTCGTCATGCCATTTGTTTTCTGTGAACCGTGTCCCTTTGATAACAAAAAATGGTTCTTTGATGCAAATCACTCCCTGCGGCTTACTCATGTAGGTTTTTTCATTCTGCAGCATTTCTACTGTAACTGTGTGTGACTGGAAGGTGCTCCGAATCCTACACAATACGAGATGAACTAAACATTGGGCATCCAACAAGGGCACTTCTTGAGGTATAAGGACTTTAGGTGTGCCGGAGGCATGAGGAATGAGAGAGCAGGCATAACAGCTCTCATTCATTGCTTGTTTGGCTGTTGCACTCATGTCTGAGTACCATTTGTTTGATTGATCCGTGTGGCGAGGGTCTTCAATCTCATCTAATCCCAGGCCATGGTATGCATCATAGCTTTTTCCTCCCGCGCCCTTTTTACGCCTCCTCCTCCCCCCTTGACTATTATCTATCATTTTCACTCTCTGGTACTTTATGGGAAAGATGTTTGCCCATGTTGCCTCGCTTGGTTCACTAGCAGTTTACCAAGACAGTGATACTGAAGGGTCTTGGGTAATTGGGGCATCGGGGTTAAAGTGCATTACAGTGCCATGTGAGGTAGGTTCTGTGGTTGCATGTGTGTTTGTATATGTCAGGTCAGGCTCACCGAACCAGGAATAATCACCATCCTATTCGTTAGTCTCATTATCTTTGTCGAAACCTGTAGCAGCAAGTGAAAAAACAGGGGTATTGACAGTTCGGTTTTTATACAGTGTTGTGAGATTATCATTTACAGAGCCATTATTCTTCCAAATTGTCTTAACTCCAGCCCATATGAGGCTTGATCCTTCTCGTATTAGGTTTACCCCACTGCCCCTCTCTTTCATATCCCCATTTATAAAAGTAAATGTCCAGTACAAGCCAACACAAAATAACATCACAGAAAATAATATTGCTGCAAACGCTAAACCATACTGGTAGTATTTATTCACTCTCTTATCTACTCTATCACTATCTACATTTGAATCATTGTGAGTGAGGGCCCTCCTCTCTGTCATATTTCCACCTGAAAGGGTGATATAAAAGGGTTAAGTGCACCAAAAATACCTTATTTTTATATACATTTTTTATATTTTGTATTCACATTTGCACTGCTATCCACATATATTCATTGATACTTTTCTAGTTATGTCAATTAATCAAAAACTATTCACTGCGTCATATCCTATTTTTTTACACATTCATTTTTCTATATTTTATACTATTAGCTTGTATTTAGAGCATAGCAATAATCAGTAGGAGATAATCAAATAAAAGGATATAGAATAATAATAATAGGAGACACAAAGTGATAAATATACTGTACACTTCATCTTTTTAATCAAACCCTTTTATATAATGTTGTTATTCTTTCACTTTATTTCTCTTTATGCACTCTCTCTCCTTAGTCATTTTCACCTTCTTTACTGCCCCATTTTATTTCTCATCTTTTTTCTTCTCTAATCTAGGTCAGTGCAGAATTTGTGTTTTCTTGTTAGTTATTTGGGGGCATTGTACTATTGTGTGCTCTTCTCACATCTGAGAGATGCACCCAGCACTTCAGCCCCTTCACTTTTACTGCTGTGGGAGTGCAGTAAATTACTTCATATGGGCTATGAAATCACGGTGAGTTCCATCTCCGCATGAAACTGCAAACATATTTTTTTTCTCCTGGCATTAGCTGTCCTGTTCGGCTGTCTTGTGCTGATGTTGTTGTATCTGTTTCATTATTCTGCGTGAATGCAGGTGCTATTTGCCTTGCTATACTTAGCACTGCACGTGTCAGTTGGGTAAGGCATTCCTTAAATTCATCCCCTAGCACTGTGGCAGCCCTGTGAGCGTCTCATGCTCTTCTTACTGGGGATGTATGCGCAATCCCGTCACTATTTTGTGCAGGCTCAAATGATGTTCCTTACCTGGTTGAGTTCTGAGTTAGAACAGTGCTAGGGGCAAGCATTATACCCAGTTCATCTTAAGTGTGTTTCATAACCTGGACAATTTACTTTTGAGCAGGCCATTGATTTTTTCTACCAATCCATTTGCTTGTGGGTGGTAAATCGAACATAATTTATGCTTTCCCCTAACAATGTGGTCACTTCTTTGAAGAGATCATTTACAAAATGGGGGCCATTGTCTGACCTGATCACATCGCATATGCCCAATCGGTAGAATACTTCACGCACTAAAAACCTTTCTGCACTTTTTGTGTCGGGGTGGGCACATGGCCCAGCCTCAACCCATCTTGAGAAGGGGCACACTATCACAATCAGGTATCTTGCCCAATGCATCTTTCTCCCATATCGGTATAGTTAATATGGAGCTCTCTGAAAGGTCCTACCGGGTGTGGCAGTGTTCCCCGTAATGTCCTGAGTGTTCTACCTGAACTGTATGTCTGGCATGTTGTGCATTTAATTGTCAATTTTGATAAATGTTCTTATAAATTTGAGACAAACCACTCCTCATGAATGTCTGTTGCAATGTGTTCTTTTGTTACATGTGTTGGAAAATTTAGCTGTTGAAATGCAATCTGCAGTAGTTCCACAGGCATCACTACCTTTCCTTAGAAAGAGGAGTGGCGGGCACCACACTATTAATAAAATCTTGATCGATGTTCAAAATGTATCACTTTAAAGCATACTTTGACCTGGAGCTGCCAGTCCAAAATGGTCCTGTAGCACAAGGACCCCAAAGTACAACACAGAAAAGCAAACAAGGTGATTCCACCCTATTAGAACTGGCGCTTCACAGTTGGCCCCTAATACCTAGGGCTGCAAATTTCAAAAATAGTTCCAAAAAATATAATTTGAATGAATTCAAAAGATTCTTGCAAATAGTAAAACTTTCTGAATAGAGTCTTGAATCGATGTTAATATAACAGGAGATGTTTATTCACATTCCTGTTATAAGCTTTTCAAGTAACAATTATTCTCATTATACCAAGTTGAGCATTCATATCAGGTTGCCATGTTTGTACAATAGCCTATGCATTTTGGATAAACCTTCATCGGGGCTGTACATGAGTTATATTTCACTCTATTAGGCTTTAACTGTTTTGTTGATACATGCATTTAATTCAAAGTAAACATAGTGGACAGATAATGCCATGTTTAAAATATAATAAAGCAATGCACATAACATTCATAGTTGTGTCGAGCGTGTTGTGTCAAAAAAAGGAAAGGAAACAAAATCACTTTTTAGTTTAAATGCTTATGATTCTAGAATATCAACGTATTTTCACGAGGTGCTTAGCCTCGTCCTACCTGATTACATGTAATGCTTGTATTCAAATTTGTGTCAGTACACGTAAAGCAGTGCTGTCCCTGCTCGAGAAGAAACAAACCCTCAGCTAATGTGGTTTTTGAAGTGCTTTGCATTGCGAAAGCTAGCGTAAGAGCGTCAGCTCTTACCTCTTGGTCGGATCGTTCTCTGCCAATAACTGAGCGAGCCTCAGGGATGTGTGCTTGCACAGGCTGTGGACCTGTTTTAAGTGTTTCCATGGAGACGGAGCGAGGCACCGCGGGCCAGCTGTAAAGCTGGTGGACGTATGGCTCGCGCCCCACACCCGGGTGTGCACCCTGGGGTGGGTATGTCTCCATGGCGACACATCGTAGTTGTGGGAACTTCAATATTAACTATCGAATCAGTAGTACCGCTGGAAAATACCTTTCTGCAGACCTCAGGATTTAACGATAAGATATTAGAGAGCGTGCAAGACTCTATTTACGAGTGAACTTCGGTTGAAGTACTGAAGCCTATTAAACAGTGAATATCATTGCAGCCCCCTAGTGGAGAGCTTGGAACTAGCAGGGCTACTTTGAGAACCCATATATCAAAATAGACTTAAGTCAAGAAGTTTGAAGCTATTGTTGGGACTTTGACATTAGCACTACTAAAGTTACATTAAGAGGTGGCCCTACATTGGATCGTCTTACCCCTTACCCGGGATTACATGGTGGTGAAAAACATATGTGAAAAGCCCCTTTTTTTCCCCTGAAGAAAGTTCAAGCACTGAGAAGCTATAAAGAACTGAAACATGTCGGGATATGGTTGTTGTGAATCGACACTCTGTTTCAATGCATAGTGTATTATAATTGTTTTGTGTCTGTTGAATTTTTATATGTTGTTAATTGTGGTGTAATTTATCCCATTAGGTTGATCTTATACCCACCATGTCAAATCTTGGGTTATTTTGTGTGTTTTAAAACAAGTTTTTTTTAGTAGTGTTTTATTTATTTTGAATATGATAATTAAAATGGTTAAATGTATAAGAGTTTGTTGTACACGAAGTCCATTTTTTCAGGACCAATGGTTTTAGGCCATCACTAAACATCTTCTGCTAGACAGATGAGAGATTCATTAGATTAAATGTTGTGTACCTGTTCTCCTTTTTGTATGAATAGTACAGGAACCCAGACAGCTGTGGATAATATAAAGGGATTACAATGTAATCTGTGCTGAGTCTATGAGCCTCTGAAGGCTTTATATTGCAGGAGAGATGTGGTACCTGAGCCAGAGTCAAATGATAAGTCTTGCAGACCTAATCTGGGTACGCTGTAGGGGTGGCAGGGTGGATTAAGGAACACTTATGAGTAGGCTGTTGCAGAAGTGTAGCCTGTAGAGTACCACAGCACATGTAACATTGCACCTCTGTGTTATGGAGTGGAACGGTACAATTACTTTGAGCATCAAGAGCTGAAAGTCAGACTTCTTGACAATCTCACGAATATGAGGCATGAAGGGAAGGGGTAGTCGAAGATGAATCCAAGATTCATTCCTCGGGATGAGGGGGCAGGGAGTGATCCCATGTAGGAAGGACAGAGTCAATGCCAGAGGTAGGCTGCATGGGAGCCAATCGGGACACCCTCATTTTTTCATGGCGCACAAGTCGAGGTCATTTGCAGTGCACCAGGCCAGGATGGCTGAGAGGCAGTCATGGTGAATGAGGGTGCAAGTGTGTCAGTACGAACATTGCTGAAGAGTAGTGCCTCATTAGCATAGCACATGAATTTGTTGTACAATGAGTCAACCATGCACAAAGGACACAGAATGTTTTATTTGGAATGGGTGTTTATGAATGAGCTAAGCAAGGCCACTGCCATTCATGGGGCATTTTAAGGAGGATGGACTGCCTCTCTGTGTGAAAAGCAGATGAGATATCAAGGAGGATGTGGACAGCAGGGGATTATGAATTGGGGGATGCTACCATTTATTCATTTGTGTTCTGGAGAGCAGTGTCTGTGGCTCCGGACCATTTCAATCCACACTGGTGTCCATGGACATCCCCAACAATGACCTCATGGGCGTTGATTTGTGGGAGTGCAAACTTATTAAGCAGGTTTCCCAAGAAGGTGTTGAAAGAAATGTGCCAGTAGTTTGCTGGTCAGGAAGGCTCTGCATATGGCATAGTGTGGGGTACATTTAAAGGCCCTATACAGAATCCCCCCTCGCCTGAACAGTAGCATTTAAACACTGACACCAAAATCAGCCTTGTTTTGCTTTTATTTCACCTGAATGACACAAATTTCTACATTGCAACCAAAAACCGGGCCTGCTTTGCTTTTATTTCCTTTGAATGACAAAAAGTTCTACATTGCAACCAAAAAACGTTCTTGCTTTACTTTCTTTTCACCTGAATGGCCAGAAGTTATATACTGCAACCATAAACAGCCCTGCTTTACTGTTATTTCACACGAGGGGCTAGAATTTCAACAATACAAAGAAAAAAGGCATTTGTTTTCCCTTTCACGTTAACATCAGCCCTTTAAAGACTGCAAGCAAAAAACGGCTTGGCTTTTTCTTTGTGTTAATGTCAAAATAAAAAACCATGGGCTAAAGGGAGCCTACCCATCATTACGAATGGACCAACAGGAAATGCAAACTTACTCAAAAAGGAGAAATCAGTCAAATAATCCTGTGACCTGCAAAACAGGATTTTAAACATTAGAAGTAAAAAGCCTGCACATGTGTGAAAAGGAATGCAGCTTCAAAAAGCCACAGTGAAAAGGTAGCACTGCTCATGCAGAAAATGGCAAGGAAATATGATGTGGGGGGTTGACCAGAGCCAATGTACATTATGCTTCAACCCACGAAACTCCAGGCATCTTTGCAGAGACACTTACTGCCGGGAGAAAAAACAGTTTGAGCTGAGGCAGGAGCTTTAAACAACAAAGCCCCACTTCCCGCTGAATATCACACGTATCCTATAACCATCCTGCAATAAAATGTGATGCTGGAGAGGATGTCATACTTCCCTGATCTTCAGACATGAAGGCAGGAGCCCAAAGATTTAAAAGGAAGCAAAGTGTGTCTAGAGCGTGACCAGGAGGTTTGAGCTCTTTGTTGCACCCCCTTCAAAAGAACCCACACCACTTCAAAGAGACTTATAAAAAAAACTCTGGTTGCAGGCTGAGCCTAGGGAGACAGATGGCAGTGGGGGGATAAAGCGGACCTCCCCCAGGTGGAACAAGACACTCCCAAGTTACATTAAAAGACTGTTTTCATTTTAGGCATTTTCACAGCAATCAGAATAAGCATCAATTTTGTTTTATGCAATTTTTTCATGTAATTTCCAGGCGTTTTTAAAGAGACTAAGTGCATTTCCCTGGGACATTAGGGACTGAAATGGCTAGTTAAAACTAGTTTCTGGCTGATCCGAACAGGTGACAAATATGACAGTTGATGAAAAGATGGAAGATGAAATTAGGAACATGCTGGATCATTTGCAGAGTCATAACTGTTATACATTTTATGAAAAGGACAAACATGTGCCAAAGGGCCATGCTACCTCGTACGGAGTTGGTGATCCGCTTACCTAATTCCCTATGAGCAACTGAAACCGCATATCTATTTCATGTGGCTGGGGTGAGTATAAGTATGAAGTTATGAGACTGAACTGGTTTTTGCCAAAAAGTGGTCATGAGAACAAAGGATTGTAACAAATGCAAAACGACAGATGGTGCTCTCTTCCCTTGAACCAATCACGACTGGGGGAGGAGAGACAGAGCAAAATCTGTCCAATCCTGGTGGCATGGATAATTACAAGGTACTCCCCCTAGACTGTAAAGCAAGTGATGTCATTTGTGTTATATAAGGGAGGCTGTACTAGGACAGGAGACACACCAAAATCCGGGAGACAGGAGAAGGTGGATGGAGAGAAGGCTGCTGAACCTTACCATCTTTTAGAGTGCAGTGACCAGACCCCTTGCCCTAGTTTTCCAGAGTGTCCTGAGATCAAGCTGGCTGTCCTGAATCCTAAACCAAGGCTTGCTTTGTAAGTAGAATAAACCTCAGCCCTAAATTGCATAAGCCCTTCATTTTTGATCCATTGCATCCAATATTTCCCCCTTTGAAAACCCCATTGAAACCCCCAAATTGCCAGGGTAATTCAGTCACCTTCCCATAGAAAAATCTGTTATTAGCCTTTGTATGTTAGCACACTTTCTTTAAAAAAAACTCTCAGTTGTCTGTGTAAATCCTTAGTATTGTTTTTTTAAGTAAATCAATGAATTTCCCTATTGGAAATTCATGGTGCAAGATCGTTGCCATTCGAAACCAACTATCTTGTCCCTGGTGTTGTATTTAATTATTATAGTAATTAAAGTGTTGCCTCATATGAATTATTCTCCTTGTAACTGAAACCCGAATGTGTCCATGTATTGTGTGCATTACCCAACTAATTCCTAGTGGCAGCTGTCCTATTAAAACCCAAACTGTTCTTCCATTGTGAGCCATCCCTTTTGCCTAGAAGTCTACCTGTATGTGCCTTTGTCCTCGTCATTGAAAGCCAATTTTCCTACTGTGAGCTAAACCCCTTACCTGGGCTGCCTGTCATTGTAAACCCAGTGTAAACACATTTCAATTTTCCACTGTATTTTCCCTTTGCATTAGCTTTCTCCCAGAAACGATTTTCCCATTTAATTTCAATTTTGCCCTGGTGTGCTGATTAGTATTCCATAAACTTTCCCTATCTCCTAAGTGCAAGCATTCCGAATTTCCTTCTATTCTGTCCCCTAGCAGTTGTGAGTAAGAATCAAAATCCCATTCTGCCGTTTTGCTCCAAAACAGGTTTTTGGTATCTTCCCATCTTGTGGTGGTGGGCTTTACACCAAATCCGATTTTCTCTCTCTATTCCTACTCCTTGCCACTGCCTTACATTCAATGGAATCAAATTTAGCAGACGTTTGAGGGTGAGTGTTGCAGGGGGGAGTGCTAAACCGTTGGTGCTATCACTTTATAAAAAAAATCTTTTTCCTGTTTTGTCATTAAAACAAAAGTGAGGGTAACAGTCTATTTCAACTTGATGGTGTTTTCCTGTTTAGTCATTAAAATAAAAGTGAGTGTAACAGCCCATTTCCACTTGGTCACACTAGATAGGATTTTGCATTTGTGTTGCCACAATTCCGGGTGGCTGCTGTTTGTTGACTATTTTCCTTTTTCATTAAATAATAAATGAATAAATATCTTATTGATACACACCGGCCTGATTCCTAGTCCTTTGTGACACAGGGTGTTGGTGGAGGTTGGGTGCGAGACCGGTTGGAGGCCTACTCAAAAAAAGAATCTGTGGTTTATTAAAAAGAAAAAACGCTTTATTGTACGCCGCATTCGTTGTCGGGGAACGAATCCCTGGCTGGAGTTTGCCGTGTAATAAAACTGTGACTATAGTAAGCATGGTGCGCACAAGTGAGTGCCTGATGGAGGATGGAAACTAAACAATGGGAAAGGATTGGTTACAGAGATCAGCCAGAGCAGTTGCCAGAGAGGAGATCTTTCCATTTATGGTTCTGTAGGAGCACTGGCACACCAGTTGCAATGACACCTTCATGGAGTTGTCAACTCCGGTGACTACTTCAGGGGAGACATGAGCAAATGAGGAGAATGAGGAATGATGAGGATGAGTGGTGGGGCAGAGGTGCGGAGGGTTATGTTTGAAGAGCCTGTCACAAGTAGGTTTAGTCAGTCATGTGTATTTGCAAAACATATGGGATGCAAGCGCATTCCAAAGATACTGTGAAGGAACTGTTGCAGAATATACAGTGGATGGGTTGGCAATTACTGAAATACTCACCTATTGCACCTCCCGCAGAACCCTGCTTGATGTCACAAAGTACTGATGCCCACAGAGGGAGCTGAAATGGAAGACATAAGCAGACAACACAAAGCAATATGATACATCAATCAACGATAAAATCATGCTAAAAGCACACTGCCAACCATCAGACCATTGTCAATGCAGACTTCATTGTCACAGCATACAAATAGTCAAATACTGCATTTATTCAAATGCAGCATTACCATTCACCCAGCCACATTACACTAGAAGCTGCAAACACCATGGTGCAGCATGCATGGAAAATTCATGAGAAAGCACAAACATCACTAACCCTAATGTGCTGGTACATAACATATCCCACAAAAATGCAGAATTACCTACATGTTTGTGGCTTTAAACTGCCGTAGTACACCGTAATAGTTAATACATAATCAAGACTGGCCAAATGTGACATACAGCCATAATCCCACCAACCCTGCTAGGGATCTGAAGTGTCACTCACTCCATGAGATACACATCAGCCCAAACATCAGCACCAGCCACAGGCCATAAACTGTTTATCATGCTACCCACTCCCAAACAACCATGAAAGCTCCACATGGTAAGAATGCACAGTTTTAATAATCAGTGAACAGTGGCCCCCGCAATCCATCTGAAGAACATGGCCATACCCATCATTAGAAGCACCCCCTGTGAAACATGCCCCCCTTAAGAAGTAGTGTTGGACAACAAGCTAAGTCAATCCAAAGTGAACACACAGGCCCTCATTACGACCCTTGCGGAAATTGACTGACCGGACCGCAACAGCGTAAATAGCGTTTCCGCCATTGCACGAAGGAGCAAAGTGCGGCTAATTACGACCCATCGGGCACGAGCATTACGCCATGGCGGAATCCGAAAGGATGCGATGGCGGAAATGACCCCAAAACGGCCCTTACCGCCGCCGTACGCTGCACCAGGTGCAATACCGCCACCCATCTTAGCGGTCACCGTAATGAGCGGGCACCGTAATGAGCGGGCACCGCAAATTACGGGCACCGTAAATATACGGAAACGGAAGTAAAAGCATGTGGCCGGAACGGGAAACAGCACGCCGCACAACCATAAAATCCGAATCCCAACACAACCATTAAAAATCCGACCCTGACACACATCCCAACCCGTTAGCAACCCCAGTTAAAAAAATAAATATGGGAAAGGTAGCCAAGAAAGCGTGTGATCGCAAGCGGCAGGTCCACTTCTCCCGAGAGGAACTGACCGTGCTGACCGAGACCCTGCAGGAAAATGCCGCCGTCGTCTTCTCCAGTCAAATGACCAGGACGGCCCTTGCCAACAAGAAGGCCATATGGGCCCTTGTGGCACAGCGCGTAAGTGCGGTGGGGACAACACCCCGCACGCCACAGCAATGTCGCAAGCGGTGGGACGACCTGCGGATCCGCGTACGCAGCATACTTTCTGCGAACAGGAACATCGCCACAGCTACCGGGGGGGGATCAGAGTCGCCCATCAAGTTGACCCCCTGGGAGGAGATCTGCGCCTCCACCATAGGAATGGAGAGCATAGAGGGAGTCGGAGGGATGGAGAAAGGAGTGCCGACATCCGGAGAATCAGGTAGGTTTGCCAAGAGAAACAATGCGAAATCCACAAACCACGAACATGTGCAGTACCATGTGACCCCATAGTGCAATACATACTTTGCCCTGACAGCGCCCTCTAAAAGTCAGAATGAATAAACAAATTAATCAAGATGCCATAAACAACCCCTACATGTGCAGCATGCACCCCCTAACTGCAGGCAGCCAAATGAATGCATCCTCAATCCACACGAAAATGAGACCACCTCCAAGGCCCAGTCCCATATCAGCCTCATGTACCACCCCAATGCATTTGATACGTTGCCATTCCAAATCCGACAGACCCATAACTAACGCTCGCCCCTCTTTACTCCACCACAGGGTCCGATACCAACGACGAGCTGCAGGACACCCCTACCAGCACGCCTGCAAAGAGGGCCAGGACCAACGTCCCAAGAGCCTCCACCTCAGGTGCAAGGATCAAGACACGGCAGCAGCAGGAATCAAGTGCCAGCACACTGGAGGGGACTGCAACAGGCACCCCAGCAGCCAGCAAGTCCACAACCCCAGCACCACAGGTCCCCCCAAAGAACGTATCTGATGGCACTGCCTCTGGTGGTAGCAGCACCATAGGTGACACAGCTGTCATGCCAGCATGCTCCGACACGGAAAACAGTGCTGGCGACGTAGGTACCATCCATGACCTTTCCCAATCCCCCTGCATGTTCCATCCCCTACACCATGACGAAACCACGCAGGGGCACCCTGAAGACGACGACTGGCCAACCCCCACAAGTCCTGTGCCAAGGCAACATGTGTTGAGCAGCCCCCCTGTCACACCACCGCAAATGTCCATGGCCCAGCAGAGGCAACAGTCCCTCGACCTGCTGATCGAGCAACAGCAGGAAGCGTCCACGCTACTCAAGGACCATGCAAATGAATGCGGGGGTTCCAGGGCAGCCATGGAAACATCCACCGAGACACTCAGGGCACAAATAGAGAAAAGTAGTGAGAGCCTCAGGGGAGAAATGGAGAGAAGCACCGAGAGCCTGAGAGCACAAATGGAGAGAAGCACCGAGAGCCTGAGAGCACAAATGGAGAAAAGCACCGAGAGCCTGAGGGGGGAACTGCATGCGACGTCCAAAGACGTTTGTGCTGAACTTGCTGCTGTGCGCCGTGTGCTCTCGGAGCTCTCACAAACCCTCAGAGACATGCATGGACGCGAGCAGGCAGAGACGTCATCCGTGGCAAGTTCCGTCCAGGGCAGCCCCCAACGCAGATCTGGCAGGAACCTGCACTCCACGGGCAGGGGTGCCCCTGATACCCGTAGAGGGGGCTTGCAATAGCGTCTACCCACGGGCAGCATGCATATCTGGACACTGGTGTTGGGGGGGGAGGAAGTAGGGTGGAGGGGGTGTGTTGGGCTTCACTGGGTGGCGGGTCCATAGGGTGTATGAATCAAATCACATTAACAATACAGCACTTCATTATCATCCAATGACATGTGTGGACATTGATATTTGCGTACGAGGCCTTCATAGGCGTACAGTCCACTATGTGCCTGTACTACACACACACAGTGCCACAGGTCCCCTTTCCGTGTAATAGGCACCATGCGTGGTTGCTAGAAGCATGCATCTATGATGCTCTGTCGGATTGCACGTGCATCCTGTGCCTCATGGACTCCCTGGGGTGCCTCCACATCCCCACCCTCATCATCATCATCTTCAGGTGCATGCAGTACAGCGTCAGGGGGCATGGGCACATTCCTACGTATGCACATGTTGTGCAGCATGACACATGCCATGACCATCTTAGAAACCCTCTCATGGCTGTACATGAGTGCCCCGCCAGACCTGCTGAGGCTGCGGAAACGAGCCTTCAGTAGGCCGAATGCCTGTTCAATGACCACACGGCTACGTGAGTGGGCATGGTTGTAGTCCTCCTCATGCTGGTTCTGTGGGTTCCGGATTGGTGTAAGGAGCCATCTCTTCAGTGGATACCCGGCATCACCTGTATGGGACGAATAAAGGGTGTCAGTGGAATGATAGTGCTAAGTAGCCCCCCCCCCCTCCTGCAAGGTCATTGACGCATCAAATGGGCCACGATGTCATGCATGGAATGAGACTCACCGAGTAGCCAGGATCTGTGCCCTGCGTGTCGCTCCATGTAGCGTGGTATTCTTGTGTTCCTCAGGACCATAGAATCATGGGTAGATCCTGGAAATCTGGCACAACAATGCGTAAAGATCTTGTTGGAGTCACACACCATTTGCACATTGATTGAATGAAATTGTTTCCGGTTGCGGTACTGGACCTCCATGGCATGTGGGACAACCAATTCAACATGGGTGCAGTCGATGGCACCAATGCAACCCGGGATGCCGCCAAGTGCATGGAATCCCACCTTTGCGTTGGTAATCTCCTGGTACGTGCGTGGTAGTGTGATGTGGTCGTCGGCGTGCTTCAGGAGGGCATCGTGCACTTGGGAGAGTGTCCGTGAGAACAGTGGCTGTGAAATGCCATGCAACTGTCCCACTGTGTGCTGGTAGGTGCCTGTGGCCAGGAAGTGGAGTACAGACACCACCTTCAGTAGGGGTGGGATGGCGGTTGGGCTATCTATCATGCTCACGAGGTCAGCATGTGTCATGTCCACAATGGCGATTATGGTGTCCCGGTCCAAACGGTAGAGGGTGTGGATCTGCTCAGCAGTGAGGTTGAACGGATCAGCTCGGAGGCGTGGGATTGCGGGCCGCCTGCGTGGTGGTAGTGGCAGTGCTTGTGGGCCTTGCTGACCCTGCCTTGCCCTCCTCCTCCTCCTTCTCCTCCGTCTCCCCTGTGCGCCCGGTTGTTGTACCTGTTGTTGTTCGTCGTCTTCTTGTAGTTGTAGCACTTGCAGTGCTATCTGGTGCCCCAGGCCCAACATCGCTAGTCCTGCCGGTAGCATTTTGGAGTGGGAGTGGTTGTGGGAGGGGTTTGGGTCTGCTATATATGTGCTGTCGGCCTGTATGGCCTCCACCTGTGCTGATTGAATGAATCTGTGGCAGATGCAATCCCTTCTGGCCGAGCACGTCCCGCACGTAAGGCTGCATTTGGCCGCATGGCATCTTGGGATTGGAATCATGTATCAAATCCCGATGGCAGTGTGATGTACTTTGACTGATTTTCATGCTATGCTCCCATTGTTACACATGCTATGATTGCAGCCGCTTACATACCTGTGAAGAGTCAGTGGTATGTAGGGCTCGATCGATGGCCGACCCTCATGCAGCACAGTATCGTACTTCACCGACGGGCGTGGCGTCCCATTTGTGATTGCAGCCAGTTAGCATTATGACACACAGCCGCACTACATTGATGTAATTGTGAATGCAAGCGTTCACAGAAGCCTTTTCGACGTAATGTTGCAAGTGAGGAATTCGAAGGCCAGGATTTTTGGTTGCGAAGTAGCGGTGAGGAGACGCCCACAGGTCTGCCTGGAAATGTAACGTTCTATTGTTGAATGTCCTTGGGACAGGGCCCATAACGAGCAAGCAATGAATGACATGAATTGAATGGGATGCGCAATAGCGTAGTGGACGATAAGGCAGGACGTTCCCAAGTCCATCTAGCTTCACGACACTACAGATCCGGCCAGGAGCACAGTGGTTTTTGCAGACTGCATTACGCACAGACGCGATGGAAGTTTCACATATAATGTGAGTGAATGTTCATGCGTTTTCATTGCGGGATGAGGGAATGATGAATGGATGCATGGACAGATGATTCCATTTAGGGTCTGCCATGTACATGTGTTTTTTGATTCAATCCCCTTCCCCTGCGCTATGTGATGCAAGGCTGCCATAGTGGGACTTACGTCTATCTGCCCTTGTCGGATCCTCCCTGTCTCGACGCGCCTTCATACACTTGTGTCTAGGCACGTTACTAATCCCATGTCATGGGTTCTATCTTGACGGACGCATGCACAGTAACCGACGTTGCCAATGGTGTATTAACCTCGATTGGTTTCGTTATGTATCGATACTGATTTAGGGGTGTGTATATTCCTTTGGAGTGGGCTAGCATGCATATGGGTGTGGATTTGGTGTGTTGAATGAAGATAGTGATGCATCATGTGTCATGTAGTGCAATCGGTTAATTTGTGTTTCATTTTGGTGACAGGTATCTCCTGCCCTATTGCAGATGCCATCTGTACGCCACTCCTCCAGATGGTTTTTACTCTCGACACCTGCAGCTTCGGGTGAATCAGTGGAGCAGCATTACGATCTTATGGGACGATCGCCAATGGGCCACATGCCCTTACGCTGTTCTGGTGGCTAGGTGCAACATTTCGGCCTTTCAGCTGGACTAGTGCCTGCCTCATGGGACGGACCTGCGGTTCTTGCCGCTTCCATGTTGCCTTTTGGAACGTTGATGTTGGCCCTGTGTGCCATGATGGTACAGGGCGTCACACAAGTGGAAGCTGGTCAATTATTGCAGATGCAGCCCTCGGTGATGATGGATGTTTTGGTGTTATTTTACAAATTGCTGTGAGGCCTTTGTCATTTGGATGTGCATTTAAATTGTATTCCGATATTTGGCGTGTTGCGTTATTCTTTGCAGGTGATGTGGCGATTTTCGATTTGTGGCGGTATGTATTGCGAGATGATCTGCATTGTGTTCCGCCTTCTGAGTTGAGTTGTGTGGTACAGTACTGGCCGCTTTTGCCTACGTAGCACAGTGTGGTCACGGATAGGGGCTGCCATTGTGACTGTTTACATGATGTGCTGTTCAGGGGCGGGGGATTGGCTTTTGGCCGACTGGTGCCTGTCAGCCAGGTCGATTGATGGTATGATGGGATGTTCAGAATGTGGCTGGTCACAGGTGCCTGTGTTTGCGTGCGTTTGTTGGAGGGGGACTGGGGTCATGTCCATTGGAATAGCTTCTGTATTCATGCCATCTGTGCCCTGCAGCTCCCATCGGCCCCTCTTGGGATGTGCCTGGCTGCTCAGTCACTCTGCCAACTTGTGTGGTACATGCTTCTGCTGATGGTTGGTTTGTTTACTGGCAAGAGTACAGGTCTGGTGCAATCCCCCTCAGGATGCTGTTTTGGATGTTGCCTTGCGCTGGTGGCAAGCGATGGGGGACTACTGTTGTTTTGTGTCATGTGTTCTTGATTTCCATTTTGATGTCTTGTACCTTCACATGCCTGTGCTGCATCAGTACGGCTATGGTGAAATGCCGTACATGGATGCCCACTCACGGGGCGCTTCGAACACCTGCATGCATTTCTACGTTGGCATGCATGGGTGAATTGTAGATTTCACTGGTTGCATGGTGTGAGTACATTGCGCCTGCCAGGAGTTGTGCAATGTGGCCAGGGAGTGGAGTACAGGCACTCAGTGGGCCATTTACGGTTGGTTCACGATGCCGTATTTCTCGCCATGGCGGAATGGTCCATTCCGCCATGCCTGATGGCGTTAGGTACATGTCCGCTAGGGTCGGAATTGGCGTACCGTTGCACCATGGTGGTGTTTGCGGTTTGGCATGGTGCGCGCGCGCGTGCTTAGTGCAGTTAGCGTTGGCGTTCACTACGGTGTCGCTAATGGCTTCGTACTTTGCGGTGACGGGTCATAGTCGCACCGAGCGCTTTTCGATGGCGGTATTGCATTTCCGCCATCGTTTTCCCCTTTCCGCCAGGGTCGTAATGAGGGCCACAGAGTGACACAATCCCATGCAAACATCACACATGTGTCAGCAAATGCCATTCACTTATCTGTCCAGAGAACCCACCTGCCTTACATACGATGCACACCATTAGGAGACGCTTCCCCTAAATTGAATGCTATGCATAGTAACAGCAGAAACAATATGCACATACATGACAACACATGAATAAATAAAGAAAATATGCAGACACCACCCACTGCAGGAGCAACACAGGGTACCACAGGGTGAATGGAAATAGATTATGATTATCCCAGGAGTACAGTGTACCACCACAGAGAGAGCGAGAGACAGTGACACAGAGAGGGAATCCCAACGAAATGACAGATCAAGGAGTACACTGCCTGGTTTTCAGGTGTACAATGACATGCTATAATGCACAGTAGGTGCGCCGATAGAGGAATGCACACAGTGATATGAGCACCACTTAAATTACCATACCGGCATGTCAGCATGCAAAGGACATATAAAATAAGCAAGACATGCAGCAAACATGCACACCAATGATGCATGCTCAACATGCAAGATAGTGCTAAAGCATATCTGCTGACTGTGCCAGCATGGTTTCAATCCTGTATCACCTTCGCCAGGAACTGTGTCTCCTAATCAGGTACAGGAAGGACAGTGCCCGATGGAGGGAATGGGGAGTATTGACATCAAAGGGTGCAGGGTGTGTCCCCAGGGACAGCAGTCACCACCAGATCACGGTTTACTGAAACAAGATGTGAGAAGACATTAAAATAGCCACTGTGAAGTACCATTGACAGAGCACACAAATGCAACAAAACACATAACCCATAATTACCTGCATATGCCATCCTGTGCACCACCATGCAAACATGCTAGTTGACTTGACTATGCATACATGCATGTACACCACTGCACACATCTTGGCCTTGAGATGTTAATGGTGCACCTCAAGGGAAATGAAGTAAAAAATGAACACAAATAAAAACCAGGAAAGGGCAAATCAAAATATACAATGCCAACATTCGGGCCTGTGATGTACAAAAATAAAAAAGTCTATCATGGACCAGTGGGGTCCACCCAGGAGAGGGGGAGGGGCAGGGTGCATGTCAACTTCCACATGGGTGGATGTTGGAAAAACAAAATTCCCTCCATGGGCTCATGGACCGCACACCTATGTTCGACCGGGAGAGGCATGTCTCTGCTGGCACCACATGCCTGGGTAGAATCAGAAGGTGGTAGTGGTGCCAGAGGCTCATCACGCAGTGCTCTGTCCTGTTCCTCAGTGGCAGCAGCCAGGCGTGACACTGATGAATGCACCAGCACAATGAGATTTTGGAGGCCGCCATGTATAACCTCACGGGATGCACAGAGGTCCTCTGAGATGGTCTCCCTCAATAGTTGCATCTCCTGTTGGTGCAGTCTCCTTTGGGCATCCCCTTCTTCTTTGATTGCAGCTCTGAGGGGCCACAACTCTTGCCATAGGGCTCCCCTAATGGCCTGACCCTCTGCAAGCAGGGAGACATCAGATCGACTCATCGGCTCCTGATGTTGGCCTCCATGTGCAGCCTGTGTGAGCAGCATGTGGACGGCAATGCCTGCTGCTGGTGCTCCACCTATGTTGCTGGTGGAATCATGGAACTGGCCACCCTATCTATGCGCTCAGCCAAAATATCATAGGCAGCACCCTGTTGTTGCGCCGCATGCAACATGGACTGCTCCCACACTGTCTGCCCAGCCTGCACACCCCCTTGCTGTGATGCCACTGTCTCTGGCTGCAGGACTGCATCCCTCCATTGGACATTGGGCCCAGACCAGAACCCAATACTTGGGAGCATGGCCTTGCAGCTGTAACGACCACCGACATCTGTGACACCACTGACTGTCCTTGTGAAGGCGCCTGTCCCCCTGCAGACTCACAGGCCCCAAACTGCTCCAATACTTGGTGCACTTACCTCCAACAGCATTGAGGATTGGGCATCCAGTTCAACACCAGAGCTACTGGATTCATAAGAATCAGTGGGCCTCATTCCGAGATTGGAGGTAGTCATGGCGCTATTTGTGCCATGACTGCCTCTAATAATGGTACCGGCACCGGTCTCATTCAAATGGGACTTACCAGTGTAGTCCGACCTTTGCGTGACCGGTAAATCCCCATTGAAAAAAACATTCCCCATTCCCATTTGAGCCCCCATAGAGCTCAATGGGAATGGGGTAGTAGCTTATAACGGTACCACAATTTGCGGTACCATTATTAGCTCGCAAGTCCCTTAGCGGGTCCCGTCCATAAGGCCTGGTAAAATCAGGCATTGAAGGAGGGATCCGCTAAGGGAACTTGTAGTAGGGGGGTAAGGGATTACCAGCAGCGGTCTCCTTAATGGTGCCCATTATCCTTTACCGCCCTCCTCGTAATGAGGCCCAGTGTCATATCTGGACATTCACAGGATGGTCTGTAGCACCAGTGGATTCTCCTGGGCTGCCACACCACGTCATCCACTGGTAGACTCTTGTTCCTACTCTTCCTCCTCCTCCTCTGCATCTGGTGCCTCATCACCTGCACAAGGCCATATAATGACATGAGGATTCATGTGAATTGTGTTGACAGTAAACATCTGTACCACATTGCTGTCCTGCAACCAATGCCGGGCATGTCACCATGAGAGAAATCACATACACATACTATGTACAAGAAGCCATCTGATTTTGGCATATGCAGACTTGCAACAACATTCCATGTCTCTGCCCATGTAGCCAGTGGACACATTTCCAACAGACATGGTTCTCTGAAAGCACATTCTGGCCCATGGCACAGCAAACTATTGACTAACACATGCTAAATGGGCATGGTCATGTGGCTCTGTAACATGTTATTACATTACATGTCAATACATACACACATATTCACATTCAAGTGCACATCAATCACATGCCACACCAGTGTTGAACTGGCAGAGGGAGTGCACACAATGTGGACGTGGTTTGATTGTGGAGTACCAGTTCAAGTATGACTGTAAGAGTAAATCCTAGACAAGGTGTGTGATGTGGAGATAGTAATTACATACACTGGGAGATAGGGAGATGGGACAGTGACAAACAAGATGGATAGGGGCATGGACCCATGGAGTGTGTGTTCAGTGTGGGAGGGTAACATGGATGAATCCTCACAAATATTTGACACCAAGGTCATTGCCATAGCTGCAGCGGGATGTGCAAAATGTTGAACAATGCAATGTTACTCATGTCACACTGTGAGGCCTGCTGGTAGTCTTCTTATCTGCAGCATGGAACCACCTTCGTACATGTTTGAATGGAGAGTCTACACCATGCAGT
The DNA here is from genome assembly GCF_040938575.1 of Ambystoma mexicanum. Lineage (NCBI taxonomy): Eukaryota > Metazoa > Chordata > Amphibia > Caudata > Ambystomatidae > Ambystoma > Ambystoma mexicanum. The sequence goes on along the minus strand of NC_090940.1, from coordinate 492,408,905 downwards.
GCATGATGTGTAACATGTGCTTCAGACACAAGTACTTGTCTAGCAGAGCACAGACACTGACATCACTCATGCTACTAACTAGATTGCACATTGTGGTATCATGTTGAAAATGTTGTTTGTGTATGCTGGTGGAGGATGACTACTGTCACAATGCCATTTGCAACGGATGTGCGACACATGGGTTGTATCCACTCGAGAGTACACTGGGTCTCAGAACACCATGACATGGTTCAGCCAGGGCAGTCATTCAAATGCAGGCAGAAGCGCAACGCAATCATACATCTTGGTTTTGTTTCCCTACACCTACTCAGGATGCACAAGCTTGGTCACTCACTGGATGTGCCCTCGTCATCTGGCAGGCTTCCCACGCCTTGCACCTGATCTATATGAATGAAAGGGGTGAGCTCCTCCTTCTCTGGTGACCCCCCTCCAGTTGCCAAAGCAGTGGCGAGGTGTCATGATCCCGGTCAGTGAGCATAATCCTCCTTCAGGCATTCAGGCTAGGCAGGGAACATTATATCAGTCAGCAGGACAAAGGTGGGTGTTAGCCTGGCACATATGGCATTTACACCATTGACAGCATATGTCCTCATAGGCTCTTGTGATGTTTAACAGTAATTGCATACACTGCCGCAAGATTCATTTACAAATTGCAGCACGTTCAATTCATAGTGCAGAGGAAGCAACTTTAGCCCAACCTCCTCTGGAACGCGCACTTCGCGTCTGCTCCACTGACAGCGGGTAACGCTACCAGCCCTTTCTCCTCACAGAACCTGTAAAAGGAGACAATAGAGACCTTAGCTTTACAGAAAACTTCTGAATACAATAGTTATTAAAAGGACTTACTTGATTGAAGTTACCTCCAAAGCTGTCATCTTCTGTCAGAAGTTTCACTCACAGTCGCAGCATCTTCAGTCAGAAGTTTTACTCACAGCCGCAGCATCTTCAGTCAGCGGTTTTCGCTCATAGTCACAGCATCTTCAGTCAGAAGTTTCTTCCGCAGCCACCACATTTTCCAAAGGTTTTTTTCCTCAGTTTTCCAAAAACATGCATACAACACAAAAGGTATTTAATTAAGAAAAAAAACGTAGCAGTTAATAAAAGAAGACGTTCAATAAGCATTTACTTACCTGAAGTATCTTCAGGTTTTCACCTCACAGTAGTTTCCGTGCTCTTCTTTGAAGGCTGCAGTTTCTCCGTATTGGTGAACTTACAGGTTAAAAATGTTTCTCATCTTGAGTAACTCCGCAGACATCCACAGCCATAATTCTTTTCCCAAATTCCGAGAACCTGCAAAAAAGAGAAAAAAGAGCAAATAATTAGAAAGAGAGATCTCTCCAACGTAGGAATCATTCAAGCCTTTTAAGATCACATCATTTTACCATCTTATTTAAACAAAGACTCATTGTTAAAAGAATAGACATTTCAAAGCAAGATGCTATAGAGTACTTCAGCTACCCAAGTTACCATTGTTTCTTCATCTCAACGTGCCCCTGTAGAAAAGCAGGATGGAGGGGTCCACATTAAATAAACAAAGGTGAGAAGGGAGGGATTACAGGAATATTTATATCAGGCAGTACTATCCCAATTAATAGATGTTATAGCATTTCTATTGTTGTCATTGTTTGTTTAAACAGAAAGAGAATCCTAAAAGTGCAAAGGCACTAGGTCCACAAGCTGAGAAGGCATTACACCCCCGAGGAGTCCAGGTAAGCGTTACAGAACGGGAAGCCATACTGAAAATGCTCCACCTGAGCGTAATGGAGAACACAGAAATAGACCATTTATCCCAGATTTTGGGAGAGTTAAGGGCAGAAGTCCATGCAGCTAGGTCAGAAACCAATTCTCTCAGGAGAGAGTTGGTGGTTAACAGAGAACGCACAGATGAATTGGGTTGCCAATTACTACAGTCCCAAGCAGGACAAGCACCACTTCCAAGTGGTGTTCCACAGGGTCAAATTTCCGCTCTCAGTTCTCCTCCACAGGTGGTTTTAGCAGGCAACATTCCACTAGCAGTCCCTGAAAGGTTTACAGGGGATCCAAGGTGTTTTGCAGTTTTTATGAAATCAACCAAAAGGTGGGAACCTCAAAAATCACTGGCACCTTGAGGTAAGGCCATATAATGAAACAAATGATGGTGCCAGGATATTATCCTGGCAACATCATTTGTTTCATTGTAGTTTTTATGAACCAATGTAATTTACACTTTCTGTGTAGATCCGGGGTCTTTCCTTTAGATCAGGCTAAGGTGGCATTTGTGTTATAATATCTGGGTGACATGGTGCCGACTGGTCCATACCCTTAGTCAATCGAGATGGCCCATTATTAAGAAACTTCCCTGGTTTTCGGCAGGAGTTAGAGCAACTCTTTGCCCATCATGCTCAGGGACAGACCTTAGATAATAAGCTGTTCTCTTTAGGCCAAGATAAACATGAACCTTTAGCTTACGTAGATTCCTTTAATTGACTAGTAGCAGAGACTAATTAGCCTGAGGAGAAGAGAACAACACTCTTTTATCGAGGATTACGAGGGAAACTCAAAGACATATTGGCACAAGTAGTGAACCCTCCTACAGGTTGTGCCGAATTCATAGACCTAACTATACAACTGGATCACTGACTGCAGGACTGGCGCTCTAATCGGGCCAGATCATAGACTAGACCACTCTATGTTCGTTCAAAAGATAGTGGAACTCGTCAAGTGACTGAAAGGCACTCTGAGCCAATGCAGTTGGGGGGTGTTTGATGTCCCATATCTAAAGAAGAAAGAGACAAAAGAAGACAACAGAATGTATGCCACTATTGTGGTTCAGCCAGTCATCATTTGCGTAATTGTCCAGTGAAACCGCTGTGGAAACCAGTGCGAGCCATAGACAAGGCGGACAGGAATATAATTAAAAAAATGAACTGATGGAAATCTCCAACACTCGACAAGTGTAGACGGCGCCTTGTCGAGCCAGAGGAAGGAAATTCAGATTTCTCATTTCGTTGTTCCAGCTATCTTAAGTAGTGACCTTCAATCTTCCAAGATATATTCTCTGGAAGCACATGTGGACAGTGGTTCGATTGGAAACTACATGGATTACGAGCTAGCAGGAAAAATGGGTATTGGTATGAACTCAAAGGCTGTGGTAGAAAATGTCACTGCAGTGGATGTTACTCAACTGATATCCGGACCAGTGACGAAGTGTACTGAAGTTTGCAACCTTGCTTTGCCAGGAGGGACCTCGAGAAAAGATCTCGTTTGACCTAGTTAGTGCTCCACAGTTTAAAGTAATCTTATGGATTCCATGGCTAGAGAAACATAATACACAGATTAATTGGCGTGCCAGAACCTGAGTATTTATAGAAGAATGCAAACACTTGTGCTCTGACTCTAGGATTAATAGGAACCCTTCCAGCAGAGTATCAAGAGTTTCAAGAAGTTTTTGAAGAAGAACAGGCCAACGTTTTGCCTCCACATCAGCCATATGATTGTCAAATTGATTTAATCCCTGGTTCAAAAACCCCATTCAGTAGAATTTATGCCTTAACCGAACAAGGAAATATTCATTTGAAGACATATTTGGATAACTACCTCACTAACAGTTTTATTCGGCCCCCTAAGACCCCCTTGGCGTCTCCTCTGTTCTTTGTGCCCAAGAAGGAAGGGGACCTTCATACTTGCATTGACTATCGTGCCCTAAACTAGATCACAGTTAAGAACCGGTACACCCTTCTTCCACTCATTCCAGTGTTAATGGACCAAGTTAAGGATGCCAAAGTTTTTACCAAACTGGACCTTCGAAGAGCCTACCACTTAGTGAGAATCAAAGAAGGGGATGAATCGAAAACTGCCTTTTGCACAAAATACGGCTTATACGAGTACCAAGTTATGCCCTTCGGCTTATGCAATGCTCCAGCAGCTTTTCAGAACTTTATGAATGATGTTTTATGCAAATTGCTAGATGTCTGTGCCGTAGTGTACCTCGATTACATTCAAATTTATTCAAGCTCGGCCCAAGAACACATAACTCATGTAAGGGCAGTAATTACGAAACTACGGCAACACAAGTTATTTGTCAAGCTGGAGAAATGGTCCTTTCATGCGACCTAAGTGGAATTTCTGGGATTTATCCTGTCACCAATGGGAATTCAAATGGATAATCAAAAAGCTGAAGCAGTTCTGAATTGGCCTTCCCCAACGTCAGTGAAAGGAGTCTAAAGCTTTTTAAGATTCTGACATTTTTATAGACGCTTTGTTGCTGGATTTTCCCAACTAGTCCATACAATAAGTTTGTTATTGTGAAAGCACAAGACATTCTCCTGGACCAAGGAAGTGGAAGAGGCTTTCCAGACCTTAAAGAAACATTTTACCACCACTCCCATTGTGAGACACCCACAACCTGAACTATAGTTTGTAGTAGAAACTGACACGTTCAGTGCTGCAATGGGAGCTCTATTATCTCAGAAAGATACTGAAACCGGACAACTACATCCAGTGACCTTCTGGTCAAAGAAGTTTTCAACTGCAGAGTTAAATTACAGTATCACAGATAAGGAATTACTAGAAATAAAAGACACTTTCAAAGAATGAAGACACCATTTATTAGGGGCCCGCCATACCATCACAGTTTTTACAGACCACCAAAATCTGCAATATTTAAGCAATGCAAAGCCTCAAACATTCCTACAACTCTGCTGGGCATTGTTTTTTGTGGAATTAATTTTTGTTGTAGCGTGCCACCCAGGAGTACGTAATGGTAAAGTGGATGCCTTGTCACGTATTGGAGGGAAAGAAGATATCCAAAGCACTTCATATCCAGTAACCATAATTCCAGAAGAGAAGGTGCTGGGAGTCACTGGATCTTCAGAGGAAGACCTACAGTCACAGATACCCCTCAAAATGACCACTTCAGAGTTATAGGCCTGGAAGTCAAAAGGACCAAAGTTTAGCATTCAAGAAGGTTTACCTTATTTCCAGAGTCGTCTTTACCTACCAAATCAGGAGCTACAAAAGAAGGTCATGGCAGATTACCATGGAGCCACACTAGAAGACCACCCTGTGATCGCTAAAACCACAGCCAAGATCAAATGACATTTCCGGTGGCCAACATGGCACAAGGGTATCATAGATTTCATTAAAACTTGTGGTATTTGTTCTCAAAACAAAAGCTCAAAGCAGAGACCTGAAGGACTACTTCAACCGTTACCTGTCCCACCAGCGCCATGGCATACAATTTCTATGGACTTTATTACTGAGTTACCCCCTTGTTTGGTTTATAACACAATCCTCACCATGGTGGACTTGTTTTCCAAATGGCTCATTTCATTGCCTTCAAGGGGCTTCACACATCATCAGTCTTAGCAAAGGTGTTCTTAGAACAAATTGTGCATCTTCATGGATTTGCATCTGCAGTGATCTCTGATAGAGGGAGTTAATTGGTCTCTCAATTCTGGAGAACATGTTGTGAGTTGGATAAAGTAGCAGTACGGTTATCTATGAGCCACCACCCACAAATGGACGGTCAAACGGAGAGAACCAATCAGACTCTAGAACAATACCTTCAATGTCTTCTCCACCAGATATATTGTTCTTGGGTCGATGTCCTTTGGCTAGCAGAGTATGCTTATAATAACTCTGAACACCCTTCTAAAGGTTATACCCCTTTCTACATCTTTAATGGTTCGCACCTTCGAACCTCTACCTTCGATCCAACAGAATCCTTAGAAATGCCAGCAGTACAGAATCTTCATGAGAACATTACCCAGGTACAGAGAGAGGTTCTGAGATTTGTAACTATAGCAAGGAAAGCCAGAAGAAATTTGAAGATAAACTTCAAAGAAAATATTCATGCCCCCTAATCGCTTCAGAAGTTTCATCAGAACCACCCCACTAAGCCAGGGCCAGAGGGTCCATCCTTGGGAGGAGTAATGGGGGGGGGGACTGTCATGATCCCAGTCAGTGGGCATAATCCTCATTCAGGAATTCAGGCTAGGCAGGGAACATTATATCAGTCAGCAGGTCAAAGGTGGGTGTTAGCCTGGCACACATGACATTTACACCATTCACAGCATATGTTCCCATAGGCTCTTCTGATGTTTAACAGCAATTCCATACACTAAACACAGCTGCTGCGAAATCCATTTGCAAATTGCAGCATGTTCTATTCATATTGCAGAGGGAGCTACTTAAGCTCCGCCTCCACTGGAACGCGTGCATCGCGGTTGATCCGCTGACAGCGGGTAATGCTACCAGCGTTTCTCCTCACAGAACCTGTAAAATGAGAACATAGAGACATTAGCTTTACAGAAAACCTCTGAATACAATAGTTATAGAAAATTCTTACCTGATCGAAGTTATCTCCAAAGCTGTCATCTTCTGTCAGAAGTTTCACTCACAGTCGCAGCATCTTCATCAGAAGTTCTACCCACAGCCGCAGCATCTTCAGTCAGAAGTTTCACTCACAGCCGTAGCATCTTTGGTCAGTAGTTTTCACTCGTAGTCGCAGCATCTTCAGTCAGAAGTTTTTTTTCGCAGCCACCGAATTTTCTGAATGTACTTTTCCTCAGTTTTCCGAAAACATGAAGACAACACAAAAGGTATTTAATTAACAAACAAACTTAACAGTTAATAAAAGATGACTTTTAATAAGCATTTACATATCTGAAGGTTCTTCAAGTTTTCACCTCACAGTTGTTTCTGTGCTCTTTCTTCCTTGAAGGCTGCAGTTACTCCGTATTGGCGAACTTACGTGTTAAAAACGTTTTCTCATCCGGAGTAACTCCGCAGCCATCCCCAGCCATAATTATTTTCCCAAATTTCGAGAACCTGCAAAAAAGAGAAAAAAGAGCAAATAATTGGAAAGAGAGATCTCTCTGATGTAGGAATCATTCAAGCCCTTCAGGATCACAGCAATTTACCAGCTTACCTACCCAAGGACTCATTGTTAAAAGAATGGACATTTCAAGGCAAGATACTATAGAGTACTTCAGCTACCCAAGTTAGCATTGTTTCTTCATCTCAACTTACCCCCGTAGAAAAGCAGGATGGAGAGCTCCACATTAAATAAACACAGGTGAGAAGGCAGGGATTACAGGAATATTTATATCAGGTAAGTGTTACACGAGGTTGACACCCATCTTGGACTTGGTGTGACGGTTGAGGTCATTCCACTGCTTCATGACCTGAGAAGCAGTGCGCTTCTCATACCGTAAGGTGTTTATTTCATCTGTGACATGCTGCCAATGCACCATACGCTGAACAGGTGGATGTGTGCTCCCTGGTTGCAGGCACATGTCATCGTGGTGATCAGCCATGTAGTCCATGAGGATCTGTGTTCCTCATCATTGAAGTTCCTCTTTTTCAACGTGCCGGTTTCCTGTGCTGTGCCACGGGGTTGATCCTCTTCCTGCTGTGCAGGCGTTGCCTTCTTGGCACATGGTGCTGACCCTGTGTGGCTGGGACCACTCAGGGCACCAGATGCTGGACCACTAGTGGCCTGGGACATAGCATCACCAGCTGATGCTGGGGCAGCAGCTTCCCATGCACTTCCCTTCCCCCGGGGGGACAGCAGCTTTCACTGCACATCCCTTACCCTTCTGGAAATGGACAGCAGCTTCCAATCCCGGTCCCTGAAGCCTTGGGGGGAGAGCAGTTTCCACTACCAGTTCCTGATCCCTTGGTGGGGACAGCAGCTTCACTCCAGGTCCCTGACCCCTGGGGGGGGGTGACAGCAGCTTCCACTGCAGGTCCCTGAACCCTTTGGGGAGGGGCAGAAGCTTCCAATGCATGTCCCCAATCCAGCCACCTCTGCCACCTTTCCCCCAAAAATATTCAATAATTGCATAGGCGAGATCTTGATAGCTTCCGTAAAAAGAAAAAGTATTACACGATACGCAGTGGCACCCAGCAACACAAGAAATGCATATGCGAAGCTTGGAAAGTTACTGTAAAGGTAGGAATGAATGTATGCGATACACAGGTACACCCAGAGTATGAAAAATGTGTACGCGACTTGCTGTTAGCCTCTGAAAAAGGAAAAGTAGACGCGCATATGCATGGAGGCAAATCGCTCACCAAGATAAGAAGTTTGTACTGTCCCAGAAGTGAACGAATTGCATGGCACCCCAAAAAATCGCAGTAATCTATTCGTCTGTCTACCACATTATGTGCTGAATGCTTTTCCTCGGATTTCACGTGTCCACGCTAATTTCAAATGTGCAAAGTAACCGTCACTCTGTTTCTGGCTGCCTACACGTTAGACATGGAAGATCCATGCTCCTGCCTACAAGCCTTTACACCTGCCTCCTACTGCCCTTAACTGCCTCCTACCGAGCCATCTGTTGCTGCCTGCCCAGTGTGTGTGCCTACTGCCCACCTGCCCTGCATTTTGAGTGTCTACTGTACAGCCATTTACAGTGCTCCTGTCCTTGGCCCTGTGACCACCTCAGCTGATTCACCAGACTCCCAACATGCCATACCATCACCACCACTTCACAGCCCGTTTCCAGGACCACCTTGCCCTACCACACCTGCCTCAGGGGTTGCCATGTCATCAGCATATCATCTTCTGACCAGAGTGGCAACCCCATGGCAGCAAGGCAGAGGGTTGTCAACTTCCCTGCCAGGGAAGTTGACATCCTGGTGGAACAGATCATAGGGAATTACGATGCCCTCTTCAACCTATCGATGCAATGCGACAAGGATGGATGTCATCGGATCTGGGATGGAATAAGGGATGCCATCAATGCAGTGGGGGTGGCATCCCAGATATTAAAGACAGTGCACAAGCGCTGGGAGGACCTTAAATCCAGGACCCACAGCAAGGCCTGGTGCTTCCTTGAGGCCAGTGCCACCGTAGAGGGGCGTAGGTGCTGGCTGAACATCACCAAAATGTGGGTCCTGAAGAAGATTTACCCAGTGCTGCACAACCAGGTCTGCGAGTTGTGCAACGTCTGGAGTTGTCTGGTGAGTATCCATGTGTTGCCATGCTCCACAGTGCATGTGCATGTTCCTGCATGTTGGGAGTGAGAACCTTAGGCTTTCAGCAAGTAGGCCTCTGATACCGATGTCTGTGCGCATGCCCCAGACAGTGCTCCCCATGAGTGCATTGAACCTTATGTAATTTTAATGAGATGTCAGTTGCATTGTGTGTTGTACTGCTGCCTTTCAAACCGTTCACATGTTTTGTTACTTGTGTCTAAGACGTGCCGGTGTGACATGTGTGACAGTTGAGGTATTGTTGGCCAAGTCATGTGCAAGCATGGTGGTCATGTGTATGTATCGAAGATGGGAATGTGTGACTAGCCATCACTCATGGCTGGTTGCAACAAGTACATTTCAATGTCTGACGTAGTCATGTCGCAGGATTTCATTTGACGGCACACTGATGTGATTGCTCATCACATTGCTTGTGGACTCTCAGTTGATGTGTGTGCATGATGTGTATGAACACATGATGCATGTGTGTGTAACATACGCAATTGATTAGTTGTGAGAGTTCCATGTACCCGGATGTGAATGTCTGTAGTGATGGACACATATGTATGTGCATTTATGTGGATTGCATGTCCATGTGTGTGGTGGTGAAGGATGATGGTTGTTCCCTTAACTAGTGTACTTCATGTGAATGTTTGTATTGCCACGCACACATTGGTGCAGTACACTGATGTTTGTGTTCTGTATCTCCTTTTCCACAGTTGCATCGGAAGAAGAGGGCGGAAGAAGGGCTGTGGAGCATGGCAGCAGGGATGCCTCCACCAGGCAGAGATTCAAGACCCAGCCAAGCACCCATGATAGCACATTGTTTTGGAGCAAGGTGACTGGGGTCGTGTCGGGAACATTGGGCAATGCTGCAGGGGTTAAGTCCAAGAGGGCGAAGATGGGTGTGGACCCCTCAGCAGCGGGGGTGGGGGGGGACAGGTGATGCAACACAGGGGCCATCCAGTGTAGAAGACACCCCAGAGTAATGCAGGTTGGCGGGGTGGAGTGGGAGGAGGTGTTGGTAAAAACGCAGCCCATGGTGTCAGGTGGGGGCGATGAGGTGGGCGTGACTACTGCAGTCCTGTCCCTGGGGCATGGGGTTGTGCAGACCACCCTTGCAGTGCCTGTGCATAATGCTGTCCCTGGGCCAGTGGATGCAGCTGTATGCGCCTGCCGGCATGCCTCAACCCAGACCCAGTCCCGGGTGTCGGATGTGTACATACAGACCGACACCCCAATTCCATTGGTTGCTGCCATTCAGGACATTGTGGTACCTCTGCAGATTGGTGTGGCGAGGCAAACAGCCATCATACGTGATGATGTGCAGGCTTCACATAGACTGCTTGCACCTAATCACAATGTGGTATGCCGTCTGCTCTTGTGGCTTGCAACATTTCTGGTCCAGTTTGTACTGTGTGGGCTGTTTAGTAATGCGGCCGCCTCCTCATCTTCCTCCTCTGTGCACAGTCATCCTCTGGGGTGCCTTCCGGCCCACATACCAACAGGGCCCCCTGCCCCATCCGGATTACCCAGTCTGGTGTAGCCAACATCCCTGTCGAGTTGGGATTCAAGGGTCAATTGGCTGAGGTGGTCACTGTGCCGATCCAGGCACCGACAGGAACACCAGCAATGGAGGGACAGCAGGCACCCACGAGCAGGGCACGGGCCATACGCCCCAGCGTATCGTCATCAGCCTGGAGGGTGTACACACAAAGCAGGCACCGAGCACTGTGGAAGCAGCAGGCTTTAAGGAGGAGGCTATTTTTCTCAGGGCCAACCATCACAAGGGGGCAGGTGCACGGTGTGAGGCAGCATGCAAACGTGGAACTCAGACAGAGGATGTCTTCCATGTTCATGCGCTATGGGGAGGGAATAGGAACAGATAGGCAGCGGGTTCGGGAGACTATGGTTATGATGGCCAGAGCAGAAGTTGCACTGATTCAGGCAAGGAGGCCGGCTGCCATCCTGGAGGCAACTTGCAGGGAGGCAGAGGGGATGGAGAAACATATGCTGGTGGCCCTGTTAGAACTGATATAATATTGTTTCGTCCTCATCGTATATGTTGGCCTATGCCCAGTCGCTTTGCGAGGAAACCCTGGGGGAAGTGGACGCAGTGCTGGATGATGCCCTGGTGGAGAGTCTGAACAACATTGGTGAGGAGGAGATGGACTAGCCCGCTGATTGTGTATATAGTTATTTATGTGTAGGTTTCCTTATTTTTTTTATTTTCACCACACTATACGCACATTCCTTCGGCATTTTTACTGTATATAGTTATTTAGGTGTAGGTTTCCTTTTATTTAGGCATAATGAGTATGTTGCTATAGGAAATGTACATGGACAGCTTAATTTTTTGTTTGTAAATTTATGATGTTTCGATAATATATCTTTTTGTTTGTTCAGTTCCTCGCTTCTTGCTGTTCATTTGGGTGTGGGCCTTTTTGCTAGTTCTATTTTGAGGCTGTGCTACTCTCCAATTGGAGTCATGTGTCTGGTTGCGTACATGCTTGTGTATTGTTGCTCGAATGGTTGTCGATGGCAGGATGCACATGTGGCTGACAGGTGGTGGTGTGTCAACTAGATGCATGGGTGTGCACTGTCTAATTGTATTTCCTTTGACCTGTGGTGCATCACTCTGTGTTTGGCTTCACTGTGATTGGGGTGGAGGGAGCTGGGCTGACCATGGTCACCGTCATAGTACATGACTTTGTTATTGATGTGTAACATGCATGTCGTGCATACACCTTCAGCAGCATTTGGTATCATACAATGCCTTCTCTCAGGTGTTGGTCAATCTCTACCACTGGAATGCAGTAGTGGCACATTTTTGATATTCCACAGTAGCTGCACAATTCACCAGTCTCTGTGAGTCATGCACTCTCTGACTGCCCTATACATCACCCATGCCTGGGCCGGTCAAGTGATAGTTCCCTAACAGGTTTTTTGCCACCCAGCTCACTCATGCTCAGGCTGTGACATGCCTGCCCATTCTTTGTGGATGTAGCACACATTGTTGGCATGTTTGCTTCTGTCGTTGGAACACATTCGGTCACTTTGCTTTGATGCCATGGCATTGTCGCATGGCTAGCAGGAACCAGTTTTACCAATCACTTGCCTCATGTGCATGTTGGGGTAGGATTAAGGCCAGGAAGGGTGTGTGAGCAGATGCTCCACTCCTGGATGTAGCTCCGGTGAATGCAGTTTTTTTGATTTTCAGAATACATGTTGATGATGATAATCATGCTGCGGTCACACCACAGCGGATCAGCTGAGCAACAGACAATCATTGCAGTGGTGATGTGTCACACTGTCAGGGTATTGCCTGCGGGGGGTGTCACAGGTGAGGGGTCTTGGGGGTGGTGTGCCATCTGAAGGGGGCTGCCTGGAGGGTGTGTCAGAGATGAGGGGTGCTGGGGAATGGTGTCCCTTCTGGAGGGGACTGCCTGCAGGGGGTGTCAGAGGTGAGGGGTGATGGGGGTGGTGTCCCATCTGAGGGGGCTGCCTCTGGGTGGTGTCCCTTCTGGAGGGGGCTTCCTGCTGGGGGTGTCACAGGTTGAGATGGTCTGGGGGTGGTGTCCCTTCTGGAGGGGTCTGCCTGCAGGGGTTTTCACAGGTGAGGGGTGCTGGGGGTGGTGTCCAGTCTGGAGGGGTCTGCCTCTGGGTGGTGTCCCTTCTGGAGGGGGCTGCCTTCATGGAGTGTCACAGGTGAAGGGGCCTGCTGGTGGTCTCCCTTCAGGAAGGGGCTGCCTCCAGGGGGTGTCACAGGTGAGGGGGCCTGGAGGTGGTGTCCCTTCTGGAGGGGGCTCTCTGCAAGGAGTGTCACAGGTGAGGGGGTCTGCAGGCGGTGTCCCTTCTGGAGGGGCCTGCCTGCAAGGGGTGTAACAGGTGAGGGTGCCTGGAGGTTGTATCCCTGCTGGAGGGGGCTGCCTGCAGGGGGTGTCACAGGTGAGGGGCCCTGGGCGTAGTGTGTGTTCTACATTGGTTCATGTGCAGTGGGAGGGTATGTGGACAGGGTGGGTGCTGATGGTGTAGGGGAGACTTACATTTTTGTAATGGGTGTAGCTTACACTTACAAGGGGGCATGCCATTTTGCTGGGGTAAGGGCTGGGCTTGCGTGGGAGGGCACGCGTTTTATCAGGGTTGCGGCCGGTATTGCGAGGTGTTGCCGCACGATTTCGCTGGGGTGCGGCCTGGGCTTGTTTAGAGGGAACACATTTTGCCTGGGGTGCGGCAGGTGATTTTGAGGTGTTGTCGCACGATTTCGCTAGGCTACGCGCTGGGCTTGCGAGGTAGGGCACGCGTTTTATCTGGGGTGCGGCCTGGCATTGCATGGTGTTGTCGCACAGTTTCACTGGGGTACGGCTTGGGCTTGCGTGGGAGGGCACGCGTTTTCTCTGGGGTGTGGCCTGGGAAAGCGAGGTGTTGTCGCATGATTCTGCAGGGGTGCTGGATGCTGGGCCAGGGATTATGTGGAGGCTTGCACCGTGTTAGTCCTTTCACTTTTTTTTTGGTGTGCGTAGAGGCATGTTGGGGGCGTTCCTTGCGCAGCTTGCTATTGCTTGTGCGACAGCTAGTAAAGCCTTTTGAAATCCATGAACAAGCATGCCGTGCATATATTTATCTGCGCCATGGCTCACGCAGGGTCCTTCTCTTGCGCAGCCCTTGGCCAAATTCTGCACCCAATTGCATGAATCAGGGCCTTGTATGAATCACTGCACAATGTTCAAGTTATTTGGTACTAGAGCAATACATCTTAATAGTATGTAGAAATGTGGTACAGATAGTATCACTCAGGCTTGTCAAGGGCTAAAAGTGTTCTTTTAGTTTCATGATGGCACACAATCCACTCTCATTTTCACCTTGCTTCTTGCAAGGAATTGCTGCATGCTCTCACTTTTGCTCATAACTCAGCCAAGTCAGCAGTTGCACTAACCTCACCTCCACAAGATATGCATGACCCTTTAAACCATGCTAGCCCTTCCCTCATTCAAATTTGGCATCCTCACTCCCAGATGGCAATCTTTTCAGCTACTCCCCATAATTTCTTAGGTAAGAGAGACACTATCATCTCTCCTGTCTCTTTTTGTTATGGCAACATTTCCCCATGATCGGCCAACCACATGCTCTCATTACTACCTGGGTCTATGGCTAAGTGGACTATTGCATCCACTACAGGTGTCTGTGTTTTACCGCATGGTCAAAGGTTTGAATCCTGTCAGGTGCACTCACCCATGCATCCTTCTAAGGTTGATAAAATGAGTACCATTAAGTCGGGTAAAAAGAAACATCTGTTATCTGTCAGTAGCTGCCAGATGTACCTCTGGGGTAAACGTGCACTCTACAAATACACCTGTTATTACTATTAGACTTCTCAGCAAACCACTCTGACTTTCATCACACATATTCTTCACAACCAAGAGGCACTCAACTCAACGTTTCACATTCCCTTGGTGTCTTCTTAGCCTGTTTCAAGGTAGACACCATCATGCTTCGCTTGAAGATAATTATTGCTTACTCCAAAGATCCTGTCAACTATTGTACCATTTCCCACCTCCCTCACTCTTCTAAAGTTCTGTAACTTGTAGTCTTTAACAGCATCAATGGCTACCTGGAGGTGGATGACTTAATGCACACCTTCAGTCCGGGTTGTAAAGCAGGCAGCCCATACAGACAACACGGACCCCAATCAATGGCTCACCACTGCCAACTCACACCTTCTCTCAAAGATACCTTTGATGCTCAAAACTATCTATCCCTCACTTCTTCAGACTCTCCTGCATCTTGGCTTCCTGGAAACGCCCATTTCTTGAATGGCTTCCTACTGGTTAATTGCTCATATTTCATCTACAGGAGCACTGCTATCTCCTCCACGATATCCCTCCTGATTAACACAAAAGCACTTCTGGAGTCTACCCTTGGTCCTGTAATAACTAAACTCTACACCTCCTGACTTAGAAAGCTCCCATCCATTGGCTTACCCTATCATAATTTTGCCAATGATTACTAACCTCTTCATCTTCACTAACCCCTGAGCTGTCGTCTCACATAACCAATTTCCTCTTACTATCAGTCACTGGTGCATCTCCTCTCAATATTGCTCACACCCTCTCCCAAAGCCACACTCATTATTTTCTCTTCTATATATCCCCACCCCTGACATCCTTATCACATCCCCAAGTCTTTCCATCAGTGGGATCGCTTTGAAAGTGATCTGAAACATCAACAGTGTATCCCATTCTCTAACGTGACTGCCTGTCATATCCCCTATAAATCTGTAAAATGTGCTTCCATCCCACCTATCACTCAAAATACACATTAGCACTCTGATGCTAATCAGATTGAGATGCTGTTCCAACCTTCTTATAGGATTCCCACACTACTCACTTGCTCCTCTCCAAAAGTTAATATACTTTGCTATACATAACTACTGCAACAAAGGGTGATGGCTGGTCGTTTTAGAATTAATCTTAACCTCTGGCATTGCTCTGGGAAACCTTCCAGACCATCATTCTTCGCCTAGCAAGTCATTGCAGAAGGGACAAGACCATGTGCAAATCAGGCTTGATCGTCCACCCCCCCCATCGTATTCTGAAGCGTTGCTTGAGCGACCGAGCCATATACACGTTCCAGCCATTACGGCATTGATTGCTTTGGGATTGACATATTATTTTACCTTTTTGACATTCATGCTGTGAAAACACATGCGCCCATTTTCCAGGACTCTACAGAATCATGTCTGATGATAACTGTTCATGGCTTGAAGACGACGTGCGTGTCAAAACATGTGTCGGCTGTTTATGTTCTTATTAAATCCATCATTACTTGATCTTGCATTTATCAGTACTATTTTAATGGTGTAAAGTGCATTACCATCCCATCCTTGATTAGCATACTAACTACATTTCTACTTCCGGGCTTGTCAAATGGTAAAGGTTACATATGAAGTATATGCATGTGGTATAGGCACATCTTTTACAATTTTGAATAAAATGAACTCGACCCTCTTCTCATGGTTATAGCTGTGGTGTTAGCAGTGGGCAAAACGCAAATAAGGCAAGTTACCTGCTAGAGGCGATGTACCTCCACTCCCTTGGCCTGGAACATCATTAAAACATGGCAAAATCACAAGTGAAGTTTGCAAACTCTGCAAAAAAAGTTGGAGAAGGTTCTTGGAATCTTTTGCTGTGCATTTACACGGTGGATTAATGGATAAGGGCGATCCTGAACATTCACATGTGGGAAGCAACAACATTCCTTGTAACTGCACAGTGCAGGCATCTTTTATAACAAATGAAGTGGTACATACTCTTTACATCGTTGCTGTTTACGCAGTTGTTCAAAATGCCCAACACTCCAAGAATAATATTGAGCAATGGATTCGGCGTTACAGCACAATATTGCTTTTGTGGGTGTAGTTTAGGCTATGGGTCTTGCCAGCTTGCATTTAAGGTAATTTGAAATGTTTGTTTACTCTGTAGAGTTGGTTAGACTGTATGATACATAGCAACATTTTGAAATGTGTGGGTATAGATATAGATGTCCTGCTGTTGTTTGAAGTACTGTTTCAAAGTAAAAGTCCTACCTTGTATTTACAATATAATTAATGTAAAGATTACTTAGAAACATCACAGTAATGCATTGTGTGACATACTTTTCAGTTGGTTCTCCTAGTATTACTGAGCATGCAGCAGAATGTCATCAAAGACACATTATATACCCAGCAGGGATGCCATTTGCCTCTTTAGCAGGGAGCAGCTTCTGTAAAGATGGCTGAATGGATTTCTTTATGGGACACCTTTACAGCTGTGCAACTGTATGTACCTTTGGCACACAGTTTTTCTTCTCACCCTTCTATGGCTTTGGTTATCCTTTCTCAGGTTTCTTGATGCACTTGCACATTCAGATCTACTCTTCGCTATTTTAACTTCTTTATGATCTATTTCATGCTTGCACCTTCTGGGCAGCCAGAGACCTCTGAAATGTGGGGCTGAGGAGCGAAATCAGTGCTTGCTTCTGACCATCACTTTAGTGCCACCTGTGGGAACTCTGCTTGACTTAAGCATAGGCATGCGTTTTATATTGTAAAATGATGCATCGTTATTAACCTTTACTTTTCAGAAGGGAACCCCCTAATTCTTGCAACGGTTTAAAAAATGCATTTTATGTATTTGAATATAAAAGGGATTGCTTAACACAGTGTATGTGTGTATTGATTAGAAAAAACCCAGATAATGTGAAGTGGCACCAATAAAACCAATGACGTTTTGCATACTAAAGTGCATTTTGGGAAGGTGAGAATGACGAAAGAGCTTTATATCTGTCATATATGTTTGCGAGTTGTATGACTGAATCACTAAACACCTAAAGCATGCTGGGTTTGGTATGCATGTCCTTTTAAAAAAATATATACAAGTTTGGTCGTCAGTAACATTAGCTGCAAGAGTGGAATAACTGCTAACAATTCAAAATTACTCCTAGTGTTGTGGATCAGCCAGACTCGAGAAACAAAATTGGCTTTATATTTAAAAAATGACAACCAGAAAATTGAAAATAAACTGCAATAAAATGCAGCTCCTCTGGCAATCTGCCGCCCTAGGCCTGGGCCTAGTTGGCCTTGTTGTAAATACGTCTATTGTCCCACACATGATTAGAATAGATGGTGTTTGTATATCACGCAAAAAACAATATGTATGTTGTGACATCATTGTCTGGTTGAAGCCATTTTATATAAGCTGAACAATGTTGTTTGCATTATATAATCTCTTGTTTATGTATTACTTTTTATTGTGTTCAATTAAAATGAATAAACATTTTGAATTATTCCAATTCATCTGGGTTTGCATTATTTTCTAATGATGAATTCTTCCATGTTAAATCCACCAAATTAGTGGGCCCAGGATTTTGTTTTTGTTGTTTTGCGCTGAAGGAAGGCAGAGCATTGGGCAGACACCCTTTCACCACAAGACAGAGCTGCCCGCACGACAAAGAGAAGTCAAATGCAAAGAAGGATCTGAGAGAGGATGGAGGAACCAGGGAAGCCATCACAATGCTGGTGAGCCCATGGTAGAGGGTTGAGCCGCCGGGTGGTGGTCTGGGAACATATTCCCTACCG
Source organism: Ambystoma mexicanum (assembly GCF_040938575.1). Classification (NCBI taxonomy): domain Eukaryota; kingdom Metazoa; phylum Chordata; class Amphibia; order Caudata; family Ambystomatidae; genus Ambystoma; species Ambystoma mexicanum. The sequence continues at coordinate 492,390,829 of NC_090940.1, read as the reverse complement.
AAAGTGGGAAGTAAAGTCTCATGGTTTGCATCCTAAGTGTTCTTCATAGTCCCAGTACTTGGGGGAGTTGGAAAAACAAGAACAAACGTGTTGATAACATTAAAAGATAAAAAGATAGAGGAAACTGGGGAAGTACCATATCCCCTTTTGCTTTTGATATTGATAAAGAGGAGGAGAGGATGGGGACTCACCCACACAAGTTAAGCTAAAGAAAGAAAGTCCTGGCAGGAGGGTATACCTGGCAAAGTGAAGGTGTGAAGGCTCAAGGGAAGCTCCCTGCCCCTTGAAGATGTGTATGTGAAAATACCTGGCAGGGGAGTATACTAGGTAGAAAGAGGAACTTAGTGAAGTACCATACCCACTTTTGTTCTTGCTATTTATTAACATTGTGAGAGGCCTGGAAGGAGAGTATACCACACCACCTGCAATTCTGGGACTCACAGCCAAAATACAAAATAACCTAAAGAAAGAAAGTCCTAGCAAGAAGGTATACCAGGTATAGTGCAAATCTGGGACCGGCACCCAATTATACTGAACTTTGGTGAAGCTTTAAGGAAAGTGTACATTGTTCATCCTTTTGAAAATTAAGTGGAACTCAGGGGGCCAGAACAGAGACCTCCATGGGAGTTTGAACTACAAACACTGAGAAGGTTCAAGGGAAGATCCACACCCCTTGAGGCTGTGAACTAAGAAGATAACAGAAGAAATCACAGAGGAAGAGAGAACCCTTTCCTTTGTGGAGATTGCAAAACTTTTGTTTTGATGAGAAGAAATCACAAGGCAAGAGAGAACCCTATCTTTTGTTGAATTTGCGGAACATTGTTTTGTATCTGCAACTTTTTGCCCCAAAGACTGGGGCTGGAACTTTATGAACTACGAGCCAGCAGCTCCAAGACATTTTCCCTTTGCACATTCATTTAGTTCTAAGAAGTGAGGGTGAGGTTAGGAGTTGTACACAAGACGGATAACTGTTCTTTTGGACATCCTGATAAATTCATTAGTTAGTTTGGAAGAGGCAGGGTAATGCCTATCAGAAATAGGGATAGCAAGGAATTTCCCCATCCGTTTTATTTTAATAAAAGTTTATAGCAACCACAATGACAACCTTGTGTCCGCCTCTTAATCCTGATTCCTCACAGTGTGTAAAAGACAAAGAGACACAGAGTCGGCAAACAATGAATAAGCTGTTATACTTGGTACTTATTGTTTCCTGGAGTGCTGCTCTGCCAGCTTCTCTGTCTTCTGGTGGTACCCCATCTCCTACCCTTGCTGTGCCAACACAACCTCTCCCTACAGTGGTCCTGAGGAGAAAAGAAAAGACAAGTGGTGGTTAGTTGGGAAAGCATGTGTGTGTGTGTGTGTGCCAGTAAGGGTAGTTACTCGCCATTCTATGGATTCCCGTATGACTCCATGGGTGGGGTGGCTGGTATTACTGGTGCTGTTAATGCCAGTGTTGGTAATACCAGCAATGTTTGCTGGAGGGCTGGCGAAATAACCTCCAGCTCTTGGCTGGAGGTAATTCCAGCCACCCCACTGCCAAACTTAGAGTTTTACCGGCACCTTTGATTCTGCACTGACAACTCCTAATGAGGCCCAAAGAGAGAGAGTAAAAAAACAGTCAAACAACAGTCAAGACTACATACTTTTCCTTGCCTGGAGTGCTTCTCTGCCAGCTATTTTGTCTTCTAACAGGGCTCCAATCACCTCACTTTGCCCTATCCATGCAATTGCTCCCTCAAAACGGTTCTGTGGAGAAAACAAAAAACAAAGTGATGGTTTGTTGGGGACGTGTGTGTGTATGTGTGTGTGCTTTGATACGGCCTGCTATGAAACAATGCTCAGAGCTTCTCAGAATCTATACCATGTGGTTTTGATGGTTATAGTGTGAGCATATGATGTCAGTAGTTAACTGTTCTGTTGTTTTGTAAAGTAGGCAGCATTAAAGTATTAGTGAGTAAGATGTATTGTACTCAGAAGGTCATTTGAGAAAGGGTCAGCCCCAAAATATGTTATGCTGATTGTTCATAATGTGTTTTGTTGGACAGGGGCTTTTTGTGATACATATATTTATACATTTGGGAAGTAATAGTGATAGTAAAGACACTAATAACTGGGTATAACAAAGTAGAGTGAGCGTTGTATGTCTATTCATAATTTAATACAGCCTTGATAAACATCATTCCAACCCAAAGAGGGGCCCAAAGCTTTGTGTTCATTACTGGCTCATATTTTTTATAAATGTTGATATTAAGTTACTGGTGAAAATGTTAGCTAAGAGACATAGGCATATTATTTAATTATTATACATGAGTACAAATTAGAGTTGTGGTCATATTTGGAGGTCACAGATGATGTGATGTTGCTTCTGAATGTCTCATAAAAAAGAGGGATGGGCATGATTGCAAGTGATACTTTAATTAGATGTCGGGAAGGCTCAGAACATAGTGGGGCTAACGATTTTAGACATTGTTGACATTTATCCTGGATTAAGGATTTATGAGAAATGCTCAACTATGTTTAAATTGCTGAGAACTATTATTAAATGTGGCAGCAACCTACCTTATTTTGCACTTGAGGTGCACACGTTAGGGTTTCCCATTGGCATTGCTCCTTGACAACTTGACTCTTGAACCTCTCTCTTTGACAACAGTTGTAATACTAACATACATGTGCAGTGACCCTACGTTGTTAATATAATTCTTTTTTGTATGCAGATGCTATTATGCAGAACGTCTCTAGTTCCAACTTGTCATTGTAGGAGTTCATGAACATGAAACATACCATTTCTAGATTTATTGAGTACAACATTATTTGTGGGAAATACAACATTGTTCCACTCAATGGAAACAAAGCCTTGAGATTGTTCAACTGGGTTGGGTCTTATCTAAAATAACTTGGTATTTACCTGATTCTGGAGTTAGCAGACATGTTAAGGGACAATGTTAAAAACACATGGATTAAGACTGATCTTAATTTATTCATTTTTAAACTTGTCTCGATTGGGCACTCTGGGTGTGTCAAGCTAGTGGCTGCAGACTGAAGTATATATATTTAGTATTCAATGGAATAACTTTATTAAAGGGATGTTATGGTTACAAGTAAAACCGAAAACCCCCAGAAATGTGGCAGTTACGGTAAGCTAATCAACCATACTCATGCCACCACCATGCACTGCTAAGTTTAACACCCAGGACATGAAAAATGATATCACAAATCTCATTGATGACATCACTGATGACATCAAATATCTGGGCTACTTGCTTTTGTTTACTGACATGATTAGGCTGACAATGAGAATTCCTGCAATTTAAATGGTGCTATATATCTACACATGAACCTTTGTATATGTTCTCAAAGAACTTTCATTAAACTGTATTCTAAGCTCAAAGTGCCCATACATGGGGCAATAAGCAGGCCTCAAACTAACAATTAATTTGTGTACATGATAATTAACTGTAATGTTGTAACCATGACGTCACTTTAACAATGTTTTTTCATTGAATTTCAAGGTTTTTATTAGTACAACTTAAACCTAACGTCCCTTTAACATAGTGTTTTCACTGAATATATATGTTTTGATTAGTGCAACTTAACCATAACGTCCCTTTAACAAAGTTTTTTCAGTGAATTTCATAGGTTTTTACCAGTGCACCGTTAATTTCCTACAATTTACTGATATCATTATTACCTCAATATAGCAACATTTCTGTCCAATTAACAAAGTTTCACCTTAACACTCAGCCATTTCCCACCTTCTAGCATCATTTTTAACACTTCTATACAATTTTTGCAACTTTTTCCACTGTTTTTGTGTTTGTCTAAGAGTGAGAAACAATGCCCCCTACCTTAGTGGTAACACATGCGCAATATCTTCCCCTGTCCTCCTGCCCCACCATATTTGTGGTTGGTGCCTCTTCACTCATTCCCCATTCCCCCACCTTACTTTCTGACCTCTATGGTGAAACAAAAAAGAAAAGGAAACACAAAAAAAGATTCCTTTAGGAACCACCTTTCACAGTTAAAAAATAGAACTTAAAAAATAATCTTATCCATCTACTTTACATTTCTCAGTAAAGAAGTTAGACTCAGTAAGATTCCCCAATATTTACATTCGCATTTTGTATTATGCTAATGGGAATTATGCACAATTTTATCCTACAGAAAAATATAAAAGGACAGAAACAATTTTCTGTCCCAAATGTTTTTCTCTAGCATACAATAAGGACTATAACCAATGGACCTTTATAACTATCCACAGTCTCCACAGTCTGCTTCCCAGGCCATGGTTCATTAAAGACCTGGATGGCACGTGGACACCATTGCAAAGGGCAGCCCTTCTACTATTTTTAATTTATATTTGTAACACTCCCTCAATGCCTGCTTTCAAACAGTCTCACACCCATTCACCAATCACTTCAAAAAACGGTGCATTTAACCCTATGAACATATTAAGCTTCCAGACACCAACTACCATTTAACAATCTTCTACAAATCATTTGCACCTGCATTTCCCTTATGTATACAATTGTGCACAGTGCTTCTATAAATGAACACATGCATTGTGCAGTGAGAGAAGTGCATAAATAGAAGGGGCAGTTCCGATGGGCAAGTGCTCATGAGAACCCAGAAGGAAAATGCCAAGGGATGCCAAGATGGGACGCCACTGGCTAACTACTAGAACAGAAGAGTCCAAAGGGTGGGATTCATCTTAACCGTAAATTCCCTTTAACATTTTTTTCTTTCAATTTAATAGGTTTTTATAAGTGAAAATGTTTCATGATCTTACATCACTGTCTATAAATTATAAATAATTCCTCTTTCCATATATATCAAAGAACTATAAACCTCCTTTAAGAAACATATTTTTTGCAACATATACTTATATCTGTCTTTATCAGCAGCGCATGCTGGGGATGCAAATCATCGTTCAATTGCCTACCACATAAGGCTCAACCATGACCCCAGCCCCACCAAACCGCCACTATTATTCACTGCACCTGCCCTGCATATTATCTCACTGTCCACTACACCCTAACAATCTAACAAAATACCAGTCTTCATAGTTGACAGCCATTGCCAGTTTAAGAATGCATGGAGCATGGTTTTCGCCCATGCCACATTCCCCAATAAGCTAATCAGAGTGCACATATGTGTTTGCCGACGGCCAGCGCCACTACCCAGACACCACATTTATATCACTAGTTGTTGAACTTATATTCTTACACTTTGGAAAAATAAAATACTAGACATATTTTGAAAAACATGCTTTCAGGTCCTTGCTGATGCTCCTGCAGACTTGTTGTAATCTAGTCCACCACGTCAGGCTGTGACCGTAAACAGAATATTTTTCCCATTCAAACCTACCGCTTCGGCCATGCTGCATGCCCCAATAAGCAAATTACAGTACACATTTCTCCTTGTTGACGGCCAGGCCGATTGCTAAAACACCAATGTTATATCACTGTGTTGGGTACTTATATTTTCACACTTTCAAAAAAATAAAACACAGGACATATTTGCAAAACCATGCTTTGAAGTTCTTGCTGATCCTCCTCACACATTTTGCTGCAATCCCCATCCCATCCAGCACTTCAATTTGCACCCACAGGCAGAATTTTCTTTCCTATTCAAACCTATCCCAATTTAAATTAAACTTTACCACATAGCTGGTCACAGGTGGCCATACCCACTTTAACCCCATTGTTGTTCCCTCGTGGTCATGGCCAGTAGCCAGATTGTCCAGGTCATGGCCTTTCAACAATCTGGCCAGTGCCCATGGCCACAGGCTATACCTCAGTCACCAAAGGTATATCACTATTGTGTGTACCTGCATTGCAACACTTTTCCAAAAATAAAACACAGACACATTTGCAAAACCATGCTTTCAGGTCCTTGCCACTGAGCCTTGCATGAGTTTGCTGCAAATTCTCCCATGTTGTATTTGTTTAAAAGTGTCAAAATATATGTACATAAAATAGTCATATAACGTAGCCCCAATTGACAAAATCCATTCACAATTTGCACAAACATTCAAGGTTGGGTCTATAATCTTTTTGAAAACTTGTGTGCACATTTGTCAAATGGCAACAATGTTATAAGCCATCTAAAAATGTTGTGACCCACCCTCTAATTTTACCCACTCTTGACAAAATCCCACCCGACTTTACAAAAATATTCATAGCTAGGTCAAACTCGTGTGTAGATTCATCAAATGGCACCACATTTATAAGCCTTTAAAATATTTTGGGACCCCCCCTTTAATTTTGTTTCCTCTTTGCGAAACAACTCCAAACTCTGCAGAACCATTCAGAGTCAGGTCTAGAATGACATTCTAAAGTTAATGCAGTTTCCTTGAGTGGTGTCAAAGTTATAAGCCATCCAAACACTGCTTTACACCAACCCTGCAATTGAGAAATAGGCATGCATGTTCCAAACATCTTGGACATCCATGAAAATCACAGGATTTCCCCGGGCATCAGGACTGTGGATTTCGGAGATGAAAAAAACACCTGTTTTGGAGCTTTGTATGGCCGTTTGCCATCCCATAAGCATCACCCCTCCCCTCTCTAGAGATTGTTTCATTAGTTTGACAAGTGCAATATTGGGTTTTTAACATGTTTTTTCCGCAGTGTCGGCTGACAAAGGCGGCTGACCGTGAATCCAACATGGCGGGCGCTTCAAAAAATATGATGCACCTCAGGCTTTTCACCATCCAATCAGACCCGCGTCCAATGACCACAGACCTCACGCCACCCTATGGGCCAATCAGAGTCCCATCCACAGACCGAACAGGGAACTGAGTCCGGGGACCAAACCCAGATATCACTAATTTGTTTTTACCTACTTTTTGGCTGTTTTAAAAAGAAACTACTGGACGGATTTACACCAAATGTACAAAAGCATGCTTTTGCGACCAAACCGCCACTCCGTTCCCAAATTTGGTGAAAACCCATCCAGTGGCTTGGGCTGTAGGCATGAGCACATTTTGTTTCCATTGCGTCTATGGGAAAAACCACGCATTTTGGGACAGCCCTATAACTCCACCCCCCCACACCCCCCCCGGACAAAACCTCACAAAACTTTGGAGAATAAATCTGACGGGTCATATACCTTTTTTGCAATGTTTCGTGAGGATTTGTCCAGGGAGGCAAAGTTAAACGCTGCCCAAAAAGTGCTCTTCCTATGGGTTGAGCAATTTACCCATAACTACACTGCCAATGCCGCAGGCCGTGAAATACTTCCCCTATGTTTCCTCACTGTCTCAGTGAAAACAAGTATGTGAGAGCATTCCAGTTTGTATGAAAGAGCCTTTGGCTGAGCCTTACAATATTAAAACTGTATGCTTCTTCCCTGTGGAAAGGATTAGAACTCCCATTGAATTTCCCAGACACCTCTCGCAGCTAGCACTCTTTTTCAGGGACTCGTATGCCAAATCGATTTGTGTCTTTGGTAAGCAGAACCTACTTAAGAACAAGGACGGATCAATTTGGTGCCTGCAAGATGTTCAAATCTCATCCCATTCTGTGAAAACAAGTATATGCCTAGTAGATGCTACATGCTTTGATGAAAGTAGATGGGTTTAGACACTTGGACTACCTGACATGGGATAGCTGTAGGATTCGATTTGCTAAGACCAGAGTCTGCTGGGGGGCAGTGGATATCAAAGGGGTGGCAGACATTGATCGTGTGATTTTTCTGACATTTATATTAGAGAATCTAAACCCTTGGTGGTAGCTCCAGCTTCAAAACTGCTTACAAGTAGGTAGCCTTGGGGAATGCTGACAATTTGACCCTTACCTTGTTTGTTGACAATACTCATAGATAGTGGTGTACAAATCGATCACTGCTCAGAACACAGGATGCAGGATGCTATTTTGCTAGAGGCATTATCTGCAGGAACAATAGCAGGTGCAGGACAGGATCAGGTATGATATGATAGATTATTTATAACTCTCTTAATAACCAAAAGTTTATAAGCCCGGACCCGGGTATCAAACCTGTGTTGCTCTGTGTCGTCTTGTTTCCAAGGCAAGCACATTGCCCTTGAGCTATCCACTCGAGACTATACACAACTATGTCGATTACTCACAAATTCCTGGCTAATACTGCCCCAAAATGCCTCTCCAACATACTCACATCATCCCAAACTAACAAACCTACTCGTGTCTCCACTTCTCATCTCCTCACTGTGCTCAAATTCAAGAGAGCTAAGGCTGGGGGGGCTCAGCTTCTCTGTCGTGGCAGCTAAACAATGGAATGCCCTCCCTTTAGACATCATATTTGACCCCTCCCACACATCTTTCTGCAGAAAACTCAAAACCTGGCTTCTAAAACACAATCTGTAGAAATGTACCAGTCACTCCCAGTCTTTCTGAACTCCTCTGCACACTGCAAATATGTACCGTCTGTACATACTGTAAATATGGTAAATTATGTATAACTGTATGCCACAGGCTCCTGTAATCTACTGTCTCTATTATGTATCCTAAGAAAATGTCTTATATCATGTGTGTCCAGTTACCCAGATACCTATGGGTTCGACGGGCTTTATAAATGACAAATAAATAAATAAAAGAAATGTGTGTCAAGTGGGAATGAACATTGGGAAAACACTCAGAGATAAGCCATGGAATCAGATCCTGCGTACCCATGAGTAAGGGTTGGGGAAACTGGAAAGAAATTATCTCAACTCAAGATTCTATGGGGTGTGGAACTGGACGCAATGTAAATTAAGAGCAGCAGTCTTAGGAGCATATGCTACTTGCTAGGGATTCCATCATTGGAATGTGTAATTCTGCGTGTGATATGGGATTTCCCACAAATTTAACTTTATTGTTTCTAGATTTGCAAAAGGATACAGAAAGAAAGTTGATTACTCAAATGTTGCAGTCTTATGTACTGCATGATACCAATAAAATAGTTACCCTATCCAAATAGGTATAGAGATGGCAGGTACCGCCCTGATAGTAGTGAAACAAGGGTCCCTCTGTCTTTAGGGGCATGGTGCATAACCCAGCAATTGAAGCATTGGAGGATAAATGATGTGATTGGCCTTATATTAAAGACTGATTTAAATAGCGCATAGCAAAGGGGAGAGGTGTAGCAGCTGCCAGGGCTTTATTTACAACACAATTCTACAAAACAGCACAAACATTCCCACTTCAACTTACAATGTCCCATCAGCTTCAGCATAAAGGGTATCTTTCAAACGACTTTCTGTCACTCAGATCCCCCATCTCTGTAATGGCATTAAGGGGATTCCCACCCCTACTTCTCTCAGTCAGTGTATTCCCAACTATTGGAATCAGACTTAATGTTTTTATACATGCTTCGTCTCTGTGGTTGGTATGACATTCAGACTGCTACTTTAGGCATTGAAGTGTTTCTCCTCATAACTAACACTATAAGGAGAATTTCTCTGTAAGACTCAGACAGAACCACAGGAACAGAACATCTCCCATTGCCTGAAGCATCTTGAGAATAGCCTTATCAACTTCCTCACCCAGGGTCCTGATATTTTCCTATCATAGCTCCTCTCTACTTTTGTTGTGTGAATGTATCTCTTCAACACTCCACAATATGATTATTACGCCTCCCACTGTGGCACCAACCTTATCAGATCAGGGTAATCCTGCACCCCTTGCTTTGGGCAAAACTGTCCTACTTACACATTGCTGTCAGTATATTCATGCCTCCAGCTCTTCTCCAACCCGTAGCGTATCTACCTCTATCTTCATCTCATGGTGTTCAGTAACTTCTCCCTTTTTCCTTCTACCACCTCCGCCTGCCATTCAATACATTCTTCCATATCTCATTCTACCACCTCCTGCTGATGTCCACTAACCTCCACCTTTTCCCTCCTGCTACCTCCTTCATGCCTTCTAGTCTCCAAACTCTCCAAACACCTGTCATCGGTATATTCCAAATTCAGCAACTCCTTCTAGCTGTCTTCCCCAAACTGCTCACAATTCCACCATCCCCACATTAACCCCATTGCTGGTCCCTCGCGGTCATGGCAAGTAGCCAGATTGTCCGGATCATTGTCTGTAAATCTGTATCTTCCAACCCCAGGCTCTAAAAAAATTCCAAGTCCACGTCCCAATGTCCCAAACAACTTCATCAACGTGGATTTCAGAACCCAGTGTATGTAATCTTTTGATAGCCGGAAACACAGTAGGGGAGGAGTCAGCTATAAACACGCTACACGCTGACCCAACCCTTTTGCAAACTCCTCCTTTTTTAGCTAATATGACATCTAACACAATTCTATTCTGAAGAGAAACCAGTCTAATAGCTCTTTCTTCCGACGTCATATTAACCAATATGTCAGTAGTTTCATTAATGGTTTTCTCCAATACTCGGGCCAACCTTCTAATATCTCGAGAGTTTATCACTTGGCCCAAAAAGTTAACCATGGATTTTGCCACATCCCCTAATATTTGGAGAGGGATGCCATCATCGATCCCCCTCCTAGTGCGAAGTTCCAATATTTTTGCAGTTGAAGTTAAGTAAACCCCTGACAACAGTATCCCCAAGTAACATGTTGCTTTCCAATCCTTGGGTAACCATGGATATGCTTGTTTCCCACAGACAAATTAAATGGATACCCCAATGTATAAGGGCCCTGTTTTGTTCACTAAAACCGCAGTGTGCATATATTTGTCATATGTACCCATATACAGAGAATCGTCTTTACTCAAACAAAATGCTACTGTATCAGGATTATGGTTGATGGAGTAAGATGGGGGAGTTGCTTCCCTATTTCCTACTGGTGACATTCAAAATGATATTATTGATTGGTAAGGCCTAGATCTTTTATCTGTATGTTTGGTAGAGGCAACATTGCTAGGGCTAATATTAACAAAGACAGAGCATTTTAGGGGCAGCAATATCTGTTGATCAAATTTATTGATGTTTATCCCATCAAAGTTACCAGTGGTACTATCATTCCATTTACCAAAAAACAGAGCCCTAAAATAAGCATAGCAAGCAGTTTATAATGGCAGTAGATATATGTACCAACCTAAACTTTTCTCACCGTGCTGTGGGAGGTGACAACATACCAGCAAATTGTTCTGTTTAGGATTGCATGAGTATCATTCATAATTCTTATGAGGGTGTTGTTGAGATACCCACTCTGTGTTTGAGATCAAGGGGGTGAAGGGTATGTGAGTGCATATGGAAAGAAGCCAGGGTAGGGGAGTTGACCGTAGGCAACAGCGAGCTAACGGGATGGGAATTTTCTAAAAACCATAACACAGGTATCAATAGAAGCACAATACACGCTACAATAGTTATTATTACATATTTATCCCTAGTTCACCATAGCCCTTTAGATCTGGTCTCTCCAATGGCAATACTTTCCATGTCCTCACTTCTATGTGCCCCAAACACAGGCATAGTCGTTCCGTGTCCGTTAAGAAGTCTCACTGAAACAGGCGCTATAAGTTAAACCGTGAGTGGTACCTGACCACGTGGCCAATCTTGCTTATAGTCTTCCTTTCCCTGCCCCCCTCTACCTCCAGGCATCTTTGAGGGGAATAGAGGGAATATAGTTCATTTCTTGAGGGTGCAGTATTTTACACACTTCCTACCTACAAAATGTAATTCCCTTGCTATTTCTCTGGTTCAGAATCTCCTACTCCCTCTGTTTTCCACTTTTCGTGAGGTAAGGCAATGGCACTCATTTTAGGTGTGCTGCATGTGTCCAGTGCTTCTTTCCGTCCACTCGAACTGCCATCTCAGTGGCCAGTAGCACCAGCTAGGGTCCTTTCCAATGAGCTGCAAGACTGGATTTCTGTTCAAAGTCCTTCACAAGGATATAATCTCCTGGTCCAATGTGGTAACCATGACCCTAATATTTATCGGGCAGTGCTGCACAAACCTGTTGGTGAATGAAATGCAAATTGTGAGTCAACTGGTCACAGTAATCAATTGATAATGGGTATTCAATGTCAGACAGTTTCTTAAGCTTGGGTGCGTTCCACAAATTAGCAGGTCTCTCCATTACTATTTTGTAGGGAGAAAGTCCTGTTTTTGCCTGGGAAGTGGTTCTCATGGATAACAGAGCTAGTGGTAGGGCATCGGCCCATTTCAGTTTGCGGTGTGCACACAACTTCGCTAGCTTGTTTTTAAGGATGTCATTGTGGTGTTCAATTAACCCAGCACTCTAGGGATGTCTGCAGGAGTGGAATATCTTCTTAATCTCTAGCCCCTCACATACCTGTAGTATGATATCAGAAATAAAATGAGGTCCATTGTCAGACCATATTACTCTAGGTAACCCAAATCTAGGGAAGTACTCTTTTAGAATGACTTTTGCGGTGGACATAGCAGTAGTATCCTTCAAAGGCAAAGCCTCAACCCATTTTCTGAATGCACATATCACTACTAATACATATTTGTAATTTTGGCATTGTTCCATTTCAATAAAGAAAAAAATAATCACTTTGAATGGCATGGAAGGAGGTCCGAAACTACCCTTAGGTGCTGTGTTCCCTTCCCAATGTTATGTTGTATAGAGATCATACAGTTCTGAAGTAGTCGGTCTGCAATTTTGGGAATGTTATCATTTCTCCATACTTGGTCTAAATGTTTACAAACACCTTTCACACTAATGTGAGTTGGTCCATGTGCCATAGTAACTACAGCTGTTACATAAGCGTTGGGTATCATCCATCTTTGTTTATCATGATCAATTCAGCATCCTTCATCATCCAACCCTGCTGGTCCAGAACCCCATTGTTCAATTTCTTCTGCTGTGGCTTCAGCTTGAATTTCTTTCACGCTACTAATGCCCTCTTCCATCATCTCACTCTCAGTGACCCACCTGGCAGAGTCCAATACATACATTCCTGATTGTGAGTCTGTGGCCGTTTGCTTGGCTATTTTGTCTGCGAATGCGTTCCCTTTCCCAATATCGTCAGTTACTCTCTGGTGTGCTTCACATTTCATTATGGCCAGTTGTTTAAAGAGAGCTAATGCTGATAATAGTTGCACTATCAAGGGACTGTGTTGAATCTTAGTACCATGCAATGTTAAAAATGCCCTGTCGGCCATAATCTCACAAAGTTGTGAGCTACTCCAAAGGCGTACTGACTGTTAGTATAAATATTTACTCTGAGCCCCCAGGATATCTCACAAGCTCTAGTCAGAGCAGTTATTTCTGCAGCCTGGGCAGAATTGCGAGGAATTCTCCTGCTTTTGATAATGGTGTCTAAGGTGATGATTGCATAGGCAGAGGTAGACGTGCCGTCTGGGAGTTTAAAACAAGAACCATCACAAAATATTTCCCCATCCTGGTTTGGCAAGGGTGTGTCACTCAAATCAATCCTCCCTTTTCTGTCTTGTTCAGTGACATAGAGGAAATCATGGTTTGTGTCATTGGTGCTGTCTTTGTTTAGAGGAGGTAAAAGTTAAGCCAGATTCAAAGAACTGCTTCTCTTAAATTTGATACAGGTGCAAATAGAATGAGCTTGTATCTCATAAGACGGGCAGGTCTGAGATGCTAAGTTTGAGTTCTATTCAGTAGTAAATCTACAGAGTGAGGCACCATCATGGTTAAGGAGTGACCCAAAACCATGCCTTTACTTCGTTTTACTGAGGCGGAGGCAGCCGCCACAGCCTTGAGGCATTTTGGCAAAGCGTATGCCACAGTGTCCGACATGGAGGAAAAATAGCAGCACAGCCTATTCCTTCCTCCATGTTCCTGTATCAAAACAGCCAATGCTCAACCATTTCTTTCGTGCACGAATAATACAAATTCCTTGAGATAATTTGCTGCGTGCAATACTGGTGCGGAACATAGGGCAGTTTTGAGCAGATCAAAAGCGTCCTGACAAACTGTATTCCAAGGTAGAGGTAAAGCTACATATTTTCTTGCCAGTATCAACAAAGGCTTAATCAAGAGGGAAACATTCGGAATCCATTGTCTGCAATAGGAAGCCATCCTCCGCCTAGGTAGTCGTTGCGGAAATCATAGTCAGAATGGTAGTGATGTCAGAAACAATGGGAAACTGGGGTGCTACAACCATATTACTCACTCTTAGATCAATAACAAAACGGTAGGGTAAAGCATTGTCACTTTTCTTATAAACAGGATATAAACAGGAAAAACCGGGCTATGCATGTGCTACCAGATTTTCCTCTATTACACCTTGATGCATTAAGTCAGAAACAATACTTTTAAGTGCTTGCTCACCATCAACTGAAACTTTATATTGGGGAATGCGAGGCAATGTAACACTGATTTGCAAAACAGCGCGGATTGGTTCAACATCTAGAATTCCAACATCATTGTCATTCACAGCCCATAGATGTGTAGGTACCTGGTACAACTCACTGGGTAAAGGTAAAGCCATGCATTGGGAGGTGGAATTATGCTGGGGAGAAATGGTCAAGTATACTCCATCTGGAGAGCAGTAAATCACTGCGTGCAATTTTTAAAAATAAATTCAGTCCCAGCAGATTTTCACTGCAGTTGGTTATCAACAAAAATGGACACAAGTCAGTGAAAGGACCTAAAGAAACTGGCGCTGGTCGAGAGACCGGGCTTACCACCCGGATACCAGAGAACCCTACCAATACATTTTGTCTCCCTGACAGGGGAATATCTGGAACCTTCAAGTGGTCAATAGAGCATTATTGACCTCCTGTGTCCACCAGAAATGTGTGCGCCCTATCCCCAACTTTCATATATACATAGGGTCCTTTCTTGTCTATGGGGATAGGGGTGGGTACCAGATCCTGCTTCGGGCTATACTAGTGAAATAAAATCTCATTGAATGTAAATTCTTCAGCAAAATAAGTGTGAGTAGTGTTGTCAAAAATGTGGCCCTGGTATTCTGTTGCCCATTTGATTTCCTGTATTGCTATCATATTGATAGTTCTGGGAGAAATGATTTCTATTTGGCCCCTGCATGCCATTGCTATGTGCTCTTGACCTTCTACCGGACGTTCCATTTGCCTTCTGCTGGAGGATCGGCCACTGTGCCCTCCGGTGTCCCTCTTGCTTACAATAGGCACAATGGTTAAAAATTCACAGTCCCCATGTGTGGGGTAAACTGCCCCCTCCACTGGGTATTCCTTCCCCATAGCCCCTCACAATTTGCTGCAAGAGTACGATAGTTTTTAAGTCAACCTTTTTCTTTTCAATCATAATATGCTCATAATACTGGGCCATATGCAGAATTTCAGATTGTGACTTAGTCTGCCATGCACTTTCAGAGGCATTGATTCGAGACTGAATGTAGGGCAATAGCCCACATACAAATGTATCAACAAACAATTTTTTCTCTTGTTCATTACTCAAAACCTGGCCACTGAAATCCGAAAAACACTTGCTCGAACCTGTTAAAATACTCTGTGGCTCCCTCTGTCTTCCCTTGCATGCAGGTGGTCAATTCATCCCAATTGATCCTTTTTCTGAGGCACCAAAGACGTAAGTTTGTTCACAATATGGTTAGATAATGTGCGTATGCTCTGAGGAGGTTTCCCTCCTGCCTTCCTTGTTCTGTCTGCCAGCTCAAGTGCAGCCCATGTATCTCCAATTGCAGATACATCATCTACAGTTCTATCCTGTTTCCATAAATCTGCGGCAAGATAAATAATAAGCCTATGTTCCCTAACGTGAAAACTGAAGAGTTCAAAACAGATTAAAGTTCCTTATAGAACCCTGTGGGCTTCTTTCTGATGTCAGGGATGTAATTTTTAAGCGTGTTAACTTCCTGCCTCGGGAAGGGGACATGTACAAATTGCGAAATGTAATGTGCCGGGGTAATCATTGCAGCTGCACTGTCTATGCCTGCTTCCTCTTTCTGCGGCATGAGATCAGGGGGCACTTCTCTCATGCGTAGCTGTGCAGTCGGATTCTCAGACCGTTTTTTAAGGAGCAAAGCTAGGTCGAGGGACAGTGAGGTTAGAGAGGTGTCATCTGAAAATGTGTGTTTGTATATTGTCATAATATCTGCAGGGCAGCATAACTTTTTCTTAAGGCATTTGTCTTGTAAATATTCAGCCATAACTTGTAATAAGTTTTTTTGAATGGATGGGGAATATTGACTAAAAGTGTCATGAATATCCTTAGAGGAGATAAATGAATCTGTAATCCATCTGAGAATGTTGTTCGTGCTGATACACATTTCTTCGCTATGTGTATTGGATAAGGGTGGACATCTTTTCTGGACATAGGATGTGTATCATGTCTCTTTAACTACTTTTAAATGGTGTAGCTGGTCTAGTTCTCATTTAAAAGAAAATAGTTTTAACATGTCATCGCATATTTTCAATGGTGTGTCTCTAGTACAGGACAACAAATTCTGATCCTGCAACTCCTGTGGGACTGTGGTATCAGTAAGATCAACTCTAATCTGGGCCAAGTACCGTCCCATTTGCTGTATATATAATTCTGCCCATTGCTGTAAGGCCTTTCTTCACTCAAGGGGTACTGCACTACAAATCATAGTTCATTGGTTACTGGGGAGGTTTGAAGGTGCTAAAAGAGAAGTGTCGGAAGTGGCACAGGTTTGCGGGAGGGAGTGGAGGGCAACCATCAGAGTGTGCGTCAATAGCTGGTAGTGGCGGCTGTGATGGCACATGCGGCGGTGAAACATAGCGACGAGGTGCTGAAGGCTGTTCTCGCCTTTCATTCAGCAGATTGTCTATTAATTAATCAGATGCATGCAAATCTTTTGATGGGTATATTTTCTGTATGTCCAATTGGATCTCTCTCTCCACAGCCCTAATACCCTCATCCTGTTTGAGTTGGTTGTGTGCTAAGGCCTTTTCTGCTAAGTTGATATGTCTGCATGCACATTTCTCCCTACTTTTGAGGCACTGGATGGCTTCTTTGTGCAAGTCCCTAACTGTGTCAAAAGCGGTAGGCCTAGCCTTCTTCCTCAATAGTACTGACTCCAAGTGTTGAATCCTAGAGATTTCAAAACTTCCCAGCGAAGGCCATTGAAGGTCCTTTTCATGTCTGGTCTGGCAGTCCCACATACTGTTGAAAACTATAGCTCCTAACCTGTTGCTGATGTACATGTCATACGCAGTGGACCCTTCCACCAGTGCTGGCTGACTATGTTCTAAATCATTTGGCTGTTTTCTATTGCAACAAAGCGCTGGCCAACAGGTCCTCATCTTGCTAAAACTAGGCATTTATATTTTAGTTTTAAAAAAAAAACTTTACCTGGCAAAACATTTTGCAAAATATTTTTGTATCCAAACAGTTTGAAACAAACTCACCTGATTCAAAACAAAATCAATCCCCAATCAAAGAAAACGAAACCCTGCTGTGGCTAGTGGTCTCCCAAATAAAGCGAAACACACTCGCTGCATACGGTTCGGGACTCTCGCCATGATGACCTCTGGGAGAAGCGACAGACGCAGATCATGAGTAGCACACTGCGAGAAACACTGTCTACTTGCAGGGCTCCCCTCATACTCACTGGTCCAAGTCCGTCCACTTTGTTCTCGGAAAGCGATGGTTATCATTGGGAGAAGCCGCATGTCCTGGGTGCCATTTGTAAATCTCAATCTGAGTTACTGCAAATAAATAAAGAAAACCAGTCACAATTCAAACATTAACAAGAGTTTGTTTCACTTCAAGCAGTCTCTGGTTCAACTTGGTCTGTGGACAGTCATAAGAAATTGGGAAATTTACATGGCGGACAGTTGGGCTTAAATATACCTTTGATCTGCTCCGGTTGTTGCATTACAGATAGTTTATGACCACCAGCGTACAGTATGCATTTTCTGCGTAAACACATGGGTTCTCACTCTAAGTCATGTCTGTACAATTTACTGTTGTCAGAGGAGCGCGGTTCACCCTGTTCCCAGTGCATGGAGAGATTCTTCACATATCTTATCTATGTTTCTCTTTGACCAAAAGGTTGATATACATTCCGGCTCGGTAGATCACTTAACTCTTTCTTCCTAGAATGTTCATGGCACATTATGTTTTCTAAACATTGGTTTCACAATTAGCTTTGGAAAGCAGGAGACAGGAAGACACATAACCTACTCTTTATTTCTGACCATCTCTGCCTGTTCAAGGTTCAAAGCTGGTAAAAACATTTGAGCTAGAAATTCCTTGCAGATACATGTTTTCCAGCCCTTCAGGCTGTGAGCATTTTATACATGAAAAAGAAAACCCATTAGAAAGGGCAAATCGAGTTTCAAATGAGATAGCTTAGGCACAGAATGGATGCCTTTTCACAAAAGGCCATGACCCGGACATCTGGACCCGGACAATCTGGCCACTGCCCATGGCCACAGACTATACCTCAGTCACCAAAGCTATATCAATATTTTTTGTGCCTACATTATGACACTTTAAAAAAAATAAAAGACAGACACATTTGCAAAACCATGCATTCAGGTCCTTGCCAATGCTCGTTGCACGAGATTGCTGCAAATTCACCTATGTTTTATTTTTTGAAAAGTGTCAAAATGTACATTTATATATAATAGTCACATAACTTTGCACACAGATTCAAGGGTGGGTCTATAATCTTTCTGAAAACATTTGTGCACATTTGTCAAAAAGCAACAATGTTATAAGCCATCTAAAAATGTTGAGAAGCCCCTCTAATTTTGCCCCCTCTTGACAAAATCACACCAAACTTTGCAATCACATTCATATCTAGGTATAAAATAATTTTGCAAAGTTATGTGCAGATTCATCAAGTGGCATCACATTTATACGACTTTAAAATGTTGTGGGACCCCACTCTAATGTTGTACCCTTGTGTCAAAACAGCAACATTCTTTGCAGAATCATTCAGAGTCAGGTCTATTGTGATATTCCAAAATGTCATGCAGTTACACTGAGTGGCACCAAAGTTATAAGCCATCCAAAAATAGTTTTTCACCAACCCTGTAATTCAGAAATTGGCATGCACACCCCTGAATATCTCTGGAGTCTGCGAAAATCAGAGGGCTCCCCCGGGCATCCAGACTGTTTGCAGACTTCAGATATGAAAATCACACCCGTTTTGGGGCTTTTTATGGCCATGTACCATCCAAATCACCCTTCGCCTCCCAGAGACTGTTTCATTAGTTTGACAAGTGCAATATTGTGTTTTTAACATGTTTTTACCACAATGACCGCGGACAATGACGGCTGTCTGCGAATCCAAAATAGCGTGCGTTTCAAAAAATATGATGCACCTTCAACTTTTCACCATCCAATCAGTGGATGCTTCTAATGTCCACAGACCTCACGCCGCCCTTTGGCCCAATCAGAGCCTGTCCAAGAACCGAGCAGGGAAGTGAGTCCACGGACCGAACCTAGATATCACAAATTATTTTGTACCTGCTTTTTGGCCAATTAAAAAGAAAACAGCACTGATTTACACCAAATTTACAAAAGCACGCTTTCAGTAACAAGCCGCCAAATCTGGTGCAAATTTGGTGAAAATCCGTCCAGCGGTTTGGGCTGTAGGTGTGAACAAATCTTTTTTTCCAGTGCGTCTATGGGAAAAACCACACATTTTGGGACCCCCCTATTTACCTCCCTGGACAAAACCTCATTGAACTTCGCAGAGGCAATCTGACAGGGCCATATATTTTTTTTTGCAATGTTTTGTGAGGATTCCTCCGTGGGGGAGTTATAAGCCACCCAAATCGTGCTCTTCCTATGGGTTGAAAAACTTAACCGTAACTACACGGTCGCTACCGCAGGCCGTGCAATATATATTTATGTATATATATATATTTTTTTTTTATTTTAAATTAAATACACCATATGCAATAACTTTTTAAAAAAGCAACACAAAACCCACCCCTGAGGAAAGAATGCCTTGAACACTCAGTCTTCACCTCACTGGTGCAGGACGTTGGAAAGATCAACTTTCCCAACAGAGGTCCAAGAAATACTTCCTTAAGTGTTTGTTAAAAAGTGAATCAAAGAAGGAATGGGAGGCTTATGTGAAGGGCAAAAGCCCCCAGGGGTCATGAGTGTCATGTCTAGGACACCCTCCAGGACTCCTGTAGTCATCATCAGGACTCTTGTAGGCTGGACCATGTTCATGCTCCACTGGTGCGCACATCCTGCAAAGGAAAAACAGGACTGGTGACCTGGATAGCTGCACTGTGCAAGGACACAACCAGTATTCCTTACTGTGCCTAGTTTCGTATATCTATTGTGGCTACTGGAAGTCCCCACAACCAGCTTCCATCATGTGTAGACTGGGCTATAAAGGCCTCGCGCTGGGCCCACGTCCTCCGCTTTGCATTAAACCTGCAACCAAGCAGCAGTGCGGTTATCGAGCTCCTGCCTTCCAGAGGACAGAATTTGCCCCAACTCACATCTGCAAGCAAGAATAGGGACATTAGCAATCTGAACTGAACTTAATTTACCGGCATCTGCATCATAACCACTGGTTGGTCCCGACCGTCATGCCAGCTGTTCTCTGCAACCATCTTCTTCTGCCGACACCTGCAAGGACATAAACACTATAATTCAATCCATTAGAGCACAGACAGAGAAAGAAACACTCATACAACCAGAAGGAATTTGCACAGAGTGAAGGCAGAGAAGAAAAGCTCAGACAAAGCATTAGGAAACAGAGGAAGGTGGAGACATGAAAAAAACACAGACATAAACTGGAGGAAACTAGAAATGAGGAAACAGGAAATAGCTAGGAGTAAGAGAAGGAAATGACTGCTACACACACATTTTACATTGAAGGAGTTATCTGCTACACACCTAGCCGCCGCAGCAGGCCTGGGCGAGCAATGACCAGTGAAGTGAACTGGAAACTAGTGCAAGATGAAGCAGCGATTAGAACTCTAACAACACGACCAGCCTCTAGGACACATAAGGGCTAAAGTGAAAGAGGGTAACAAGAAGGACATAATACTGGAGTATTTGTGCCTTTGTTTCCAGGGGTATAGACTGCAGCCACCAATGACACCAAGAACCCAAGAACCGCAGTTACTGCAGACACTACTCCCGGCTCCTCCTACCCTAAACACTGCAGAATATCACCTTACCATGCTGCATGCGCTTGCAGCTGGTGAGGTGAGGAACATGCAATAAGGTACCCAGACACTTCCGCAGGGTGTAAGTTAAGCATTACCTTTTTTTTAGATATAATTTATTACAAACATTTCATAAATACATTAAATTAATATTTAAACATCTAGTGTAGTAAAAGACCAATCCATAAACAAATCAATTGAATATTCATATATCTAGTATAATGGAAACCCAATTCATCAAATCATTTCATTAAAAAATACAAATATAAAATGTCTTCCAATTGTTAAGAGCAAACACCTTCTAAACAATCATACTCTCTCAATCCTCTTCTCTAAACCCAAACCATCAGAATTAGCATTTTCTCTTTCTCGCCCAATTTTAATTGTGATTTAAAATGTCCTTAAAAAATTTAATTACTGCAAAAATCAACAAATACTGCTCCCCTATTAAAAACATATTCCACCATTCTTGTTTTGTAAGAAAGGATAGGGCATAGATCTGATCCCCAAAAATGTGTTTCTTATCGTCTCAAGCAAGTGACATTCCACTATCAAATGCTTAGATGTTTTTATCTTTGTGTCGTTCCTACAAAATTTGCAGAATGCCTCAACTTGGCTCACTTGTCTTCTTAGAGCCAAAACTTCCCTTGTTGGCAGACAATTCAATCAGAGTCTCATAAATAAATCCCTTAATTTAAGGCATGGAGACTTCCTTAGATAAAGTGGCAGCTGGTTGATAGCCCGACTTTCATGGACTAAATTCAAGGATGTTTTATATCTTGATCTTACGTCCTGGGAATTAATCCAATCCTGTAGGAGCAATTTTTTCTTGGCCCCCTCGGGATTCATTTTTGACATATCCATTGGAATGTTCAACTCCCTTAACCACCTTATGCAGCCACCATACCATCATTCCAATGTCCCTTCCTGTCTATTTTAGTTATCCTGCTGCAATATCTTAAATGGTATTGCTACTTCTTCCAGTACACATTTCCAGAATACATTTAGGGATTTCCATAATACTATCAATTGCAATTATTGAAGTACCAATTAATATCTTATCAATGGAATCAGGAAACTCAATGTTAAGTGTAATACCCTGTGCCATAGATCAGCCTCTAACATATCCCAAATAAACCAAGTCAGGGTTAGAATATTTTCTGCTCCATATGTTAAAAGAGAAACTACCTTTTGCTTGTAAGAACACATCAAAGGTATCATAGTGAATTTCCCAACTTTCCCATGCAAAGTGGATGCTTGAGCAGCCAAACATTTTAATCTCAATCTTAACACTTTTTGCCATTCCTGCTCTCTGACACTGCAATCTAGCATTACCTCTAGATATTTTATCGTTCTTACTTGTTCCAACCACGTGTTTGCTACCCGCAATTTGCACTGCTTCATTCTAGCTTTCCCACATGACCATCCAAAGCACATGATTTTTGTTTTCCCCGCTTTTATCTTAAGAAAGTTGTCCTTCATAAGCACCTCCAATCCTGCCAACCTCCTACGCAGCCCAATAGGGGTCTGATCGAGGACAACTAAGTCATCCCCGTATATAATCCATGGCACTGGATGGTCATAGATTTTAGGGAAGAATGCTTTTATGTGTCTCTGACTGTTCCCCAGGTCTGAAATGAATAGGTTGAACAGTATCGGAGACAATGGGCCCTGCTTAAGGCCTCAGTAGGTTGTAATGCTCCTTGAGGTAGTTCCTTGTTGAGAGAGTCTTACCTGCACTGAGGTCGCTGAGTATAGGGCATGTATTGCCTCTACCAAATCTGTAGGGAAATCCCACAGTATTAGTTTCTGCCATAGACACTGCCTATTTATGCTATCAAAAGCTTGTTTTAGGTAAATAAAGACTGCTTACAGCTTCGTCTTAGTTTCCATATCCCTGATCTTAAATAAGTTGAGCAAGGGCAGGTTCAGGGCCATTTTTACCCCCATGGCAAAACCAGTCTGTGTAGGGTCCAGCATATTGCTTTAAGTTGCCCATGCCATAAGGTTCCCCAACAGAATCGATGCAAACACCTTGGCCATGGTGTCTATGAGCTTAATTGGGCAATAATTGCAGGGGTCAGTTCTACCCTCTTTTTTATAGATTGATATAATCAGAGCTGTTTTCCAAGCTGGTGGAACCTTCTTTATCTGCAGTATGCACTTAAATAACTTGGCGCAAAGCCTGCCCATTCTTCCGGATTTGCTTTTAATATATCATTATGTTTATGTTTATGTTTATTGAGTTTATATAGTGCTTTACGCCAAAGTGCTTTACAGAATAACAAAAGATACAGTAATGAATTAAGCATAATTTACAACATGAAACAAACCAGTAGTACAGTATTTAGAACAATTTACTCAGAGGAGGGATTGGGGAGGAGGAAGGGGAAGGGAGGGATGGACTTCTATGTCCTTGACATATTAAGCTTTTGCATTTTGTCCAATACCTCCTCATAATCAAAGGTTAGTACCCAGTTCCTCCCAGAATCATGATCTATTTCCATCTGACTAGGTCACCCTTTGGCGAACAGGGAAGTAAAATGGGTCGCCCATGCACTATCCAAAACTTCTGAAACAAAAGCAGCTATCTGCAGCACCTTATTATTCAGTAGCCCCCATAGACTCTGTGTGTTCTGTCTACTAACTACGTCTAGAATGAACCATGTATCAGTTTTGTAACATTGCACTCTTGAAGCTATCAAACCATATTTATGCTTTTGCTTCCTTTTCTTTCTTAGCTACCACTGGAGCTGTAATGGCAACCTATCCATTTTCCTCTGATCCGCCCGAAGGTTTCTCTTCATGGTTATCACCTCCTGATTATAAGAGTGTCTTGGTTTTATATCTTTTTTGGGTGTGCCCCATTCCATCTCCCGGAAAAATACTAATTCCGATGAAAAGTTTAGGGACAGTGGAGAAAATTCAACCCAACCATTCAACATTTTTGTTAGATCCAATGCCTTTTTTGGGGCTATTTTCCACCTGTTCCTGCCCTGGGAAATTGGGTTACACCAGTTGATTGGAATAAAGCTACCCTACTTTGGGTTCAGATCCCTGTTCTCAGAAAAAGTGTTCTTTCCATTCAGAAATCACACCAAAAGTGTTTTATTTCTACATGAAGTGGATGGGGTAGGAATTAAAGGTAGAGACAGAGAGAAATAAGATGGCAGAATCTTCCTCCAGCCCTAAAGAGCTCCCTCTGTCTACACTAACTGCTCTCCCTTTAAAGTAGAATCAAAGGCCCCTTTCATGTGCAGAACCTTGGTGTAATACTACTCCTTTTCTGAATGGGTATGCCCTTTGATGGTTGTTCCCAGGACAGCTTCCTGTGGATGGATGTCTCTCTGGTGAGGGTGTTTCCTGACTTCACCAAGAAACAAAGAGAAGCAATGCCCAGGGCTACAGCCTTGCTAGGACAGACCGGTTGGAAGGAATACATATAATACTTTCACAGCTGAGCTGGGCTCACAGGGCTGACATGTGTGTTATCAAATTGCTTTGGATGGGATAATTATGAGAGATGCTGTCCACCGTACCCTAAACTCAGGTCTGGCTTATATATACAGTTTAGCTTGCCACCAGGACAGCATTCTCATGGTACTATGCTTTTGGCATGAAGCTTATGAAGGGGGTATCTTATTAGCAGATTACCCTTTTAGAGATAGAATTACCTGCATAATTGTATTCATTAATAACCATCAAAAAAGCCAGTGCCTCAACGCCCTTACCAGAGGTCAATTCCTCACATATCTCTTTGGCAACTTCATCATGCAACTGAACTGTCCAAACGTGAATACTCAGGTCGAGGTTTTTATGCATAAAATGCTCATGAAAAACACTGTTTTTGTCATGTTGTTTTCCACCAAGACTGAAATATGTAGTATAATGCGGCACACACATAGGTCTTGCACTGATATAGGTCAGGTTACAAAACATTTGACAACTGGATAGGCCAATCCCAAGATGTGTACTTTTTAAGGTGAAAAAGTGCATTTATATTTCCAGATGCACAGTTGGCATTAGAGGAGAAACCGAATTAAAATATGTTGCTAAATACACAAAACCATTGTAGCCAGAAAACACCCCAATCCCCTATACAGTCATACTTTAGTGCTAGATGGTCACAGCAAATTAATAATATGTGGTAAAATTAAAAACATTCTGTAAAATGCACAAGATGAACTGCTGCAATAAACACCAGGTAGGGCCAAAGTACATGTCTAGAAAGGTATGAAGCAAAACAAAAAGGGGATAGCTGGAAGGTTTTGAATTAATCATAACCACGGGCACGCTCTGGGCAAACCTCCAGACCATTGTCTTTCACCAGCCAAGCCATTATAGAAGGCAAAAGACTTTATGCAGATTATCCTTGGTCCCGCCCCAAAAGGGGCACTCCAGCCCGAACTGCAGGCCACATCTCTTCTGCATGAGACCACAAGTGTGTCCAAAATTGGATCGGCCATGGTTCACAGATTGAAGGAAAAGTATGGATAACCATGACACAGCTAGCAAGAACAAAAAGGCAGTTTCCAGTGGCAGGCCAGGTCAGCCCAAGGCAATTGCTGATGATGTGATGAGGACCAAGGCAGCGGCATGAAGGTTACAGTCAGATCGGAGAGGTAAATGGTTAGAAATCCCAGAACATAGGTTTCTTCCCTAGATCTCCCTGCTGATCATAACAACGGCCCCATCTTCTTGAAGAACCTGGTGCCAAAGTCAGTCATGAGATGCAGGATCCCAGAAAACCTGGAGCTAGCTACATACAACAATAGTGTTCAGACAGCTTTAGTCCTGCACTGCCAGAGGGGGGAGGTGATTCAATTTCTTAGGACCTTCATAGAAGTGGACATTGTCTCCAGAGCCCCGAACGCTTTATAACCTAGTCTGGCTGGACAGATATTCCTTCAGGAAAGGACCATATTGATTATTATGATTTCCTTTGGAAAGATGACAGTTTTCTTTTTTAATTGCCCTCTATTTGTACATAATCCTCATCCAAAAATAGCACACTGGCCTTACTTGGTCTTGGTGTCCTTCATGGGGCCTGATCACGAGTTGGGCGGTGTCCCAATTGGGATACTGCCCAACTTTATTAGCGTTAGCACCCACCTGTGCGGCAGTATTGCCACCGGATCATGGGTTGGACTCTAACTGTTAGTCCCCATGTCCCAGCCGGCATGCCGCCCAACTTTATTAGTGTTAGCACCCAATGGCCAAGCGCTCTTACCGCCCGATCACGGGTTGGGTGCTAACTGTTAGTTCCCATTACCCAATGGGTCCATAGGACCGAATGGGGAATGTTCAGCACAATTACCACACAGTAATACTGCCGGCGGTAATTGAGCAAAGAATAGGCATTTTTCCACCATGTTTACCCCCAGCTCTGAGCTGGGGATGAACATGCCAGACTCGTGATTGGGCGGACCCATAAGTGCAGCAGGAACACCATTACTGCCGCATTTAAGGGGTACCGCCCAACTCGTGATCAGGCCCTTTGTTTCTGGTGTCCTATATGACAGTTCCCATTTGAGTTGAAGAACATACAACGCGGCACACATCAGTTACACTGATGCAATCTTTTTTTTATATTTTATCAACGTAAATAGGCATACCACACTTATACAATAAAATAAACATAGTAACTAAGTGATAGGTTTGTAACCAGAATATAACAACCAAACTTTCCTACATATTCTATCATTATAAAGTCTTGCATGAAATCACATATGTGATAACTTCTAATGCACAAAAATGCATTAAATACTTAATATAAACTTTAGTACAGACAAGACCCACAGGACAAACATACACATAGGGATGAGGGAAAAAGATACTTAGGAATTAAAAAAAAAACAATTAATTATACAGGTTTTCTCATCTCTCGATAGAAGTATTTTGCAGATATTCTACAAATAATTTCCATTTTAATTTATGTTTAAGTAGCAGCTGTGGAGAAGTAGCATTACATTCTTCCATTCTATGAATGTTACACACTGAGTTCCACGAGATTCTACCATGTATATGTTTAGAGTCTTTCCAATTGGATGTAATTGTTTGGATAGCAACAGAAATTAAAAGGTCAAACAGGTAGCCATTATGTTTATGGAGCATAGGTTGTAAATAACTATTTTCATGGCAAAACACAAATCTTGTTGTATACGGAAGATATATCCAAGAATTTTCCACACTCTTTCCCAAAATCTTTTAACATATACACATTCAAAAACCATATGTTTGAAGGAGCCTTGTTTCCGTAAGCAGCTCCTGCAGTTGTCGTATAAGGATAATCCTCTATTAAAGAGGGTATGTGGAGTGATAAAGGATCTATAGTGAAAGAAATATAAGGTTTGGAATAGACTTGCTGACACAATAATTTTTTTGGTATTTTTCCATAGAAGAGGCCATACTGTTAGAGCGTCACTCAAGGAACAGTCTCACTTCCATTCCATTACACAATTATATGAGCATATAACATTTGGGTCAGACACACATGTTTTATAAAACCCAGAGGCAGTAGACATCGGATTAGATAAATATCTTGCTATATCAACATGATAATCCTGTGCATTACATGTTAGTGGGTCAAAATTATCCATTATGGTGTTAATCAATTTCATGTATTGGTGTACCAATATTAATGGAATTTTGTATTTAGCCATTATTTCATCAATGAATGCATGAGTGAAGTGATTTGAAAAATGAGACTGAAAGTGGGATAGGAAGCATATATATAGTGTAAAGTTTAATTGGGGAAATCATCATTTTAATTTATTCAAGACTACCCCACCACGATAGAGGGGACCACGAATTGGTGAGTTCTCTAACTTTACTTAGAATGTGTGCCGTATTTTGTTTAGTCATATTTTCTATTGAGGAAGCTATATGGATGCCCAGATATTTGATGTCAGCAGGGCCCCATCTCTTTCCAGAATCTGAAACATGTTGTTTAGTACAGTGTATATTAAGCAGAAGTATTTCACATTTATCTGTATTCAGTTTATAACCCGATGCCAAAGAAAATTGTGTAACAATATGTAATAGGTTGCGGCGACAGGTTTCTGTTATATGCAAAAGAAGTAATATCTCATCAGTATACGCAGCAGTTTTAATTTGAATTCCTCCTAAAGTAATTCCCATTATGTTTTCATCCTGTCTAATAGCTTTTAGGAAGGGTTCTAGTTCCAGAATATAAAGCAGGGGAGAGAATTGACATCCTTGCCGAGTACCTCTATGAAGAGGGAAGTACGGTGATATGTGGCAATGAATAAAAATGTATGTTTTTGGGATGGAATATAGCACTTTGATCATATTTATGAAGGGATCAGGAATGTTATGCCACCTTAAAGCTTCAAACATGTACTTCAACCCTACTCTATCAAAAGCCTCTAAGGTGTCAAGAGCAATAGCAGCATAAGGAAAAGTAAATTTCTTAGTAATACTAAGGGCCTCATTACACGGATGGCGGTAGGGATTTAACGTTACCGGTAATGTATTACCGGTAATGTTAAATCCCCATGTGGATCACGACCCGGCACACCGCTATTAGTGGCACCGCTAATTACGGTGCCACTAATAGCAGGCAGGCCGCGTGCGCGCGACCCTCCATCCCGTAAATTACTCTATGCCGCTATTAGCACAGCATCACAAGGCCAGTGCACATGCTAATAGCGGCATGGTAAATCCCCCCAAATCCCTTACCGCCATGGTGCTAATACCGGCATTGCGGACCACCCGTTAAGGGAAATGAGCAGTGTTCCCACCTGCCACAGGTGGACCAAATCAGCACAGGTGGAGGCAATGGAGACTGTGGCAGCTCAAAAGGAGCACACCACACCCCTTCCCACACCCCTTCCCACCCCAAGATGGTTCCAATACTGGCAGCATTACATGGCCTGGAGGACCTCATTGCAGCGCAGCTGCTACAACAACAGTCAGCACAAAGGAGACGCAGGAGGAGGAGGAGGAGGAGGGCAAGACAGGCACAGCAAGCACCACAATGGCACCTACTCATACCACAGAGGCACCCACCAATACCAGGATCAGAGCCATTCCATTCAACCTGACCCCTGAGCAGATACACACTCTGTACCGTCTGGACAGGGATACCATCACCAGCATCGTAGACATGATCCACAACGACATTGTGAGCCTCATAGACATCAGAACTGCCATCCCCCCGCTACTGAAGGTGGTGAGTGTGCTCCACTTCCTGGCCACAGGCACCTATCAGCATACAGTGGGACAGATGCATGGCATCTCACAACCAGTATTCTCACGCACACTGAACCAGGTACTCGATGCACTCCTGAAGCATGCACCTGAACACATATCCATGCCACAGACTGCCCAGGAGATTGCAAACACAAAAGTTGGCTTCTATTCACTGGCAGGCATTCCAAGTTGCATCGGGGCCATCGACTGTACCCATGTGGAATTGGTGGTCCCACATCACAATGAAGTAGTGTACCGAAACAGGAAGCAATTCCACTCTATCAATGTCCAAATGGTATGTGACGCCAACAAGATAATCACACATTGCTCTGCCAGATTCCCAGGATCAACACATGATTCCATGGTTCTGCGGAACTCAGCTATCCCACGCTACATGGAGCGACACACTGGACAACGTTTGTGGCTACTTGGTGAGTAGCAGGGCAAGCACATGGCAGCGTGATTTGGGGGGGGGAGATACATACTCCAACTGGGTGTGAATGGGGGGGAGAGATACATACTCCAACTGGGTGTGAATGGGGGGGGAGAGATACATACTCCAACTGGGTGTGAATGGGGGGGAGATACATACTCCAACTGGGTGTGAATGGGGGGGAGTGATACATACTCCAACTGGGTGTGAATGGGGGGGGAGATACATACTCCAACTGGGTGTGAATGGGGGGGAGATACATACTCCAACTGGGTGTGAATGGCGGGGGGAGATACATACTCCAACTGGGTGTGAATGGGGTGAGAGAGATACATACTCCAACTGGGTGTGAATGGGGGGGGAGATACATACTCCAACTGGGTGTGAATGGGGGGAGAGATACATACTCCAACTGGGTGTGAATGGGGGGAGAGAGATACATACTCCAACTCGGTGTGAATCGGGGGGGGGGGGAGATACATACTCCAACTGGGTGTGAATGGGGGGGGGAGAGATACATACTCCAACTGGGTGTTGACTGGCGTCCGTAGGGAAAATGGACATACAGATGTACGCCAATGTCCTTCAGGGAAGGCCACGATGTACTTGAGAAGAACCCACATGCAATTCGAAGGTGCACAACATTGAGAACAATGCAGGTTGCAAAATATTACACATCCATCCACATTGCACATCATGCCACGCCACATATTACGCAAATCAGCAACATGGCGTCAAGACAGTAATACAGAATCAGTGCAGCACAACATCAATCCAGCAACGCGCCCTTGAATGTATGCAAAGGGATCACCCCTAGACATAGCACTGAACCACACACCTATGGCACCACTGCATTGATGCTTCACAGCATGGCAACATCGGTGTCAGGATGTCAGTACACTAGCAGTGTGGTACCAAATTTGGATGGGCCAGGGACACCTAAGACCTGGCCTCACCCAGGACATGTCAATTACTGTTGGAGGCATTAATGTGGCATTTCTACTTGCAGGGTCGACCTCCCCCTTGCACGTTGCTGTCACACAGACCATCTGCATGTATGCTGTCAATTCAGTACTTGAATCACAATGCAATGTCAATTTGTGTGATGTGAACAAGCCGATCTTGAGGTGAACAGTAACAGGACCCCGTTCATTCCCCCATACAGGTGATGCGGGCTATCCCCTGAAGACCTGGCTCCTCTCACCTGTACGGAACCCACAGAACAGGCACGAGGAGGAATACAATCGTGCACATACCCGTACCCGCATCGTGATCGAGCAGACTTTTGGACTTTTGAAGTCACGTTTTAGGTGCATTAGCAGGTCTGGTGGTGCTCTCCTGTATGGACATGAGAAGGTGGGCAAGATCACCATGGCATGTGTCATGCTGCACAATATGTGTATCAGACGGAATGTGCCACTGCCTCCTGACGTTGAAATAGAAGCACCTGATGAGGATGATGATGGTGATGAGGACGGAGGTGAAGGGAATGCAGGTGTTGCAAGAGGGGATGGCCAGGAGGGACGTGCTGTGAGACATCATCTGATCAACCAAATATTCTGAGGAACATGTTTCCGTACTGTCACATAGATATGGGGGGTAATGCACTGGTGTATGTTTTGAAGCACGCAGTGGACCCTGTCGCCAATAAAGTACACACACACAATGAAGATGTCCAAGCCTGTGTTTTGATCAGAAACCCGTGTATTGAGTGACATAAAGGTGTAGAAGTGCAAGCCCCAAAACATCCCACCACCCTTCCCACACCCCCACAACAGACCCATAACACCCTTCCCACCACCCCCCACAATAGACCCATAACACCCTTCCCCCCACTGCCCACAACAGACCCATAACATCCTTCCCACCACCCCCCACAACATACCCATAACACCCTTCCCACCACCCCCCACAACAGTCCCTCATGTGTCTGCCATGTATTCCCTGGACAATGCATACAGAGGAATCTCCATCAACCCCCTATTTTCCATTGTCCTTGAAAGGATCTTGAGGGTTGCCAGACGTGCGCCTGGTGGTGCGCGATGAGCGCCGGAGGGGGCTTGTTTGTCTCGACCCGGAAGATGAGGACGGGGTAGACTGGCCATGTTGGGAAAAGTGGTGGTCCATAGTGTCAGCCATGCGGACAAGGACCTCCCTGAGCCTCACTATCTCATTGCATAGCCTGTCGGTGTTGGCGTCCATCCGCTCAGTGCAGTGCCTCGCTGCCTCAACAATGTTCTCTCTGAGATTGGCAGCATCCTCAACATGCTGGCCGACCAGCACGGTCAGCTCATTTTGGCGCTGCAGGATGGTGTTTAGTTGGGGGGCATTGCTGGGTGACCGTGCACTGGATGCTGTGCCCTCCGATGCATCCACTGCAGCAGGTGATGGTAACATGGGGGACATGATTGCAGGGTTGGTGTCCTCAACAGTCCCATCAGACCCAGGCGTCTGGAATGGCAAAGGCGCTGGGGTTCCAGGGGGGCTTGGGGTGTGCATCTCCATGTGCTGGCCTAGGGTGTCCTCCAGATCGGATAGGGGGGCAGTGGCGGCTGCCTCACCAGCGGAGCTAGCCACAGCTGATGGTGGGCCCTCGGTGGCTGGCATTGGTGCCAGTGGGTTCACCTCCGGTGGTGGGGCCGCAGTTGGTGGTGCAGCTACTACTGCCCTGGCAGTAGCACTATGACGATGTTTCCTACTCGCCAGGTGTGCCCTTCCCCCCTTGCCCCTGGACGTTGTTGGGGTATCCTCCGGCTCCTGTGCCCTTGGCCTCTTGCATGTAGCTGGTGCCTTTGATGCATCAGCGGCATCCTCCCCATCTGTATGTGAGCCTGTCAGGGACGAGAAGGGGGATACTATTGGTTGCGATTCAATTTACTTAATGAAGATTACATGGATGATGCAGTTGTGGCCATTGGGACTCAGTGGTTGTGGATGCAGGTGATATGCCAGTTCAGTGCCTCATCCATGCATGGTTGTGTTTGGGACTTGTCTCTGGTGATGTGTGCATGTGTGTGTGTTTGGGTCTGACACTGACATGGTGAGGGATGGATGCATGTGTGGATGTGTGTCCATGCATGAGAGGAGTC
Organism: Ambystoma mexicanum; assembly: GCF_040938575.1. Lineage (NCBI taxonomy): Eukaryota > Metazoa > Chordata > Amphibia > Caudata > Ambystomatidae > Ambystoma > Ambystoma mexicanum. Next base: position 492,358,111 of record NC_090940.1, on the reverse strand, counting down.
TGTGCTCACATATGGGGGTAACAGTACATTCACACCGCATCCTGTCATGTGTACACTCACCTTCATCAGAAGTGGTAGCCACGCCGATCTCCATGCTGCCCACTCCCTCAATGGATTCAACGGCAATCATGTTTGCGCATGTCTCCTCCCATTCCTTCATCCGGATTGGTGAGCCATCTCCACCGGCACTGGCAATGCGGTGGTTCTCAGCCAGGATGCCCCTCACCCGCAGCCTGAGGTCGTCCCACCTCTTCTTGCATTCGCGCACGGTGCGCGTGCTGGTGCCCACAGCACTGACTTTGAGAGCTACCTCCTCCCAGATGGCTTTTTTCTTCAGCAGGGTTGGCCGGCGCATGTCATTTGCAAAGACTACATCCGCATGCTCTGCAAGGGTCTGTGTTAACATGACCAATTCCTCATTGGTATATTTTTCCTTGCGCTGCCTGTCACTGGTTTTCTTCAAAGCCTTGGGCATGAGGCAGGTGTCCCAGATGAATTTGCACAGCTCCCAACTCAAAACAGGTCCAGGGTGCAGAGGATGGCAATGGATTGTGTTTTTAAAGATGGCCGCCGTGCCCTTTCCCGTTCCTGTGCGATGACGCTATTTCCGGTTCCGCAATTTAACAGTCACCGCTAATAGCGGTGATCGCTAATAGCGGTGACCGCAGGTGCTATCTGCACTTTCGCGGAAGGCGGTAAATGACTTTTTGGGGGCTTTAGCGGCATGGCGGTAGGGTCATTAACGGCATGGCGCTATGCTTGTGTCCGCGTACTCGTAACGGTACGCCATTAGCGCCCTCTTGTGAGGGCAGACACGTTAATAGCGCCATGCCACTAATTTGCGGTTTTTAGCGCACAACGTGTAATGAGGCCCTAAGAATGTTAGCAAATAGTCTAATATTGACTGAGGATGATCGTCCCTTAACGTAACCCACTTGATCATTTTTGATTAAAGTAGGAAGAAAGGGAATTAGTCTATTTGCTATAATTTTGATGAACATTTTACAATCTGCATTTATTAGAGATATTGGTATAATTATGTACTAGTTCTGCGTCCTTGTTAGGTTTAGAAAAGACAATAAGCATAGCCTCCGTGCAGGATCCTTTGGCTTTCCCACTTGAGATATAGGGCGAGTACAAATCATTGAGCTTAGGTATAAGTAAGTCCTTAAAGTGGATCAAGAAATCGATTTAAAAACTGTCCGGACCTGGAGCTTTTCCATTCTTAAGGTCTCCAACAGCTTTGTAAATTTCCTTAGCTGACAAGGTGGCATTCAGTGTTTGTAAATTAATGTTACTATATGAGTTGTGATGTATTTGTCTGACAAAGTCAGATGCATAAGAATTATTAGATGTATTGTCCGAAGAGTACAATTTTTGATAACAATTTGAGAAAGTTTTTAAGATGTCTTTATCATTAAAACTTTTATTACTATTATGATCTTTAACTACAGTAATCAGCATTATTTCTTTTCAGTTTAAGGTATGATGCTAATGATTTACTCTATTTATTTGAGAACTGAAATATTTTAGATTTATACTTCAAGAGGTTAGTACATGAATATTGCGTGGCCAAATTATTATAGTGTATCTCCTGTTTAAGTTTATTCTTTTTATTGGCAGTATGTGATGTAATGTGCCCTCTTAAAACTGCCTTATAGCAATCCCAGTTGTTGTCAATTGATGTGTCACTATTAAGGTTTTCAGAAAAGAAATGAGAATGCTGCTGCTGAATACATTTAGTGATGGAATCATCTTTCAGTAGCATTGCATTACATCTCCATCTGCTACATTGGTCGTTGTTATGTGAAGTAGTAAATTGTATGTGGACAAGAGCATTATCAGACAGGGTAAAAGGTTCTATTTTGGCATCCATCAAGCTATTGGTCAAGGATTTGGAGATGAAAATGTAATCAATTCTTGAGAAAGAATTATGAGGTGGGAATAGTAAGTATAATCGAGATCAGAGGGATGGATTATGTGCCAGGCGTCAATCAGGCTTAGTTCTGACACATAATTAGCAAACTGTCGATGGGATTTGGTACTCTTGAAGTGTATATTTGATTTTTTTGTCAAGAAGGGGATCTAGAATTTCATTGCAGTCACTGCACATAATAAGGTGACCTGGGCTGTAGTTGAAAATATGGTTTCTCAATTGAGTCCAAAAGACATGATCCACATTAGTGGGTCCATAAACATTTAATATAGAATATTGCAACATGGAATTTTTTTAAAGAGTACATTGAGTGATATGACAAGTAGTGGATAGCAGGATACAGCTACTTCAAACCATGTTGGAGATATGTTGAATAAGACAAGGGGTGGAGAGCCAGATCCGAGGGTGCTCATCCGTTATCCCACTCCAGCAAAAGACTTCATGTGATGTCAAAGGGTCAATCGTAGATTCAAAATCAAGTGTTTGGTTTAGACGTATCCATTTCTTCTTTTCTGTGGTTTTGGGTGAAAGCATGCAGATGTACACGGTTTTGAAAGGTAAACATATCACCATTAAGGGTGACCTTAAATGTGCGGGATGGATAATTCGCTATCTGGCATTCAGTTGCCTGAGGGCTGGTCGAAACTTCAATAGTTCCTTTCGTCTTGCAGCAGTAGCATTAGAGACATCTTGTGAGATAAAGATTTTGTAGCCATCCCATATAAATTGCTTTTTCTGCCTAAACTTCTCCAGAAAAAGTACTACATGCATATAGTCAAGCAGAGCAAAAATCAAGGTTTTTGGGGCATTCCGAGATGGACTATTTGGTCCAACACGATGGGCTCTCTGTATATTAAACTGCAGGGGGACTTGGAGGTCCATAAGAGTAGAAAGCATGAAGTACAAGAACTGGTTAGGATCATCTTTCTTGATTTTCTCTGGAAGGCCTACAATCCATAGGTTGTTTCTCCCATTTCTGTTCTCAACATTTTCTGCTTGTTTCTGAAGAAATATGACAGAGTTTTCCAAGGACAACACTCTTTCCGTAATATCCTCTGCTTTACTAACTCTTCTTTCAACCTCATTGATCCTTGTTTCAAATGTTGACCATTTGTCATCTAGCACTTGTAGTTTCGCTGTTGTGGCATCCATACAGGGTTTGAGTGCCTTGATCTCAGACAAAATAGCCAGCATGACTGGATATTGTGTATCCTCTTTTGGTGTAGGCGAGTCACTTTTCTGTCCTTTAGGAGCACTGTTCATTGACATGGAATATTGTTCCTTAGTTGGCCCCTTTTTTGCAGACATGTTAGTACAAAGATTGCAGCAATGAATGATTTAGAGTGACACACTGCTTGTATTTTCTTGTATTTGCTCCTATTCAGGTGCTGCGTCTCCGGAGACCATAAGAGGGAGGCAGAATATTGCAGTCAGCCACAGAAAGGCATTTGGTAGGGCAAACACATTTATAACGTGTTAATTTATATCATGTTCGCATTAACATAATATATATTCTTGATTGCCGGAACGGGAGCGCAGAACAGGCGTCCGTTCACATCAGCACCTGGCCACGCCCCCCACACCGATGCTATCTTAATTTGCTTAACACATGCCTGTGTTATCTCAATATCTTCAAGCATTATATTAGTAAAGTGCTGATATCTTTGCAGTGCTACCAAGTGACAGCCCTTCACCATTCCAAGCACAGAGTTATGGATTTTCGATTGGCAACATGGCATCCAAGACAAGGAGGAATTAGCAAAAGCAAGACCTGACACCTGTTTCACTTTCATTAGTGCTCACCAGAGGAGTATCGCTTGTCCAGGCAAGAGTTGAGCATCAGGTACAGATAACAACAAAATGATTGAAAGTATTGGATGACGCATAAAGTATGCACATTTAGGAGAGGAACTCTGGATAAGTTTCTATTTCAAGTAAAGAGAATCACAAGTGTGGTATTTTACTTATCCAAAGCTTAAAGATTTTGCCAGTATATGGGCATGTGGTGTTCAATAGGGTGCCATTTTCAACTGGTGCATGAGTTTACCAAGTTGGTCGTTAGGAGATTTTATAGTGTTTTTAAATGCTCAGTTAGGAGATTTTAGATTGGGGCATACGTAGGAGACAGGGAGATTGGGAGCATATAGAAATATATATGTTTCTTTTTTTTAAAGGACTGCTGTTTGTGATGATAAAGTTGTTAGGTATTAATGTCCGAGTGCACTGTCAAACAGGGCGTAGAAGGGGTGCAAGGTGCCAGGTCTGGGTTTTCCCTGATTTGTGTAAAAGGGTCTGGGGGCATGGTGGTTGTAACAAATAGGAGAGTGTCAAAGGAGAGGAAGCCAGAGGGTTTGTGAGAAGTTGGGTTTTGGGAGAGGGATCTCAAAGAGGACTGTTCCCACATGTGACTTTGCAGCATGATATGCATAGTTACCTCTACTACATGTCAGTCAACATTTTGAAATGTAAACATATTCTAACTACATACACACCAGTTCAATATTGCCACATCTCTATTCTTAAATAATGAACACTTTTTTACTCTACATTTTATTCCAAGACATTTGTACATAGAACTGATCATTTTCTTCATATATGTGTAGAGATCTCTCAGCACAAATACATATCTCATCTCATGTAAATAGGAACATAGGAAGGTTTCTGTTTAAAGCCATGATCATCAAAACAAACTGCATATGAATGCGTATTTCCATGGGGAACCCAGCAGTACAAATTAATGCTCCGCAATGCCATTTAATTAAAGCTTATTTACTGGATATTAATGCCACTGTTTTTTTTTGTTTTTTTTTTCTTCCAGGCGATGTCTTTCCAACTCCAATAACATTTTCCCCACTTCATGGTTGAGATTATTAGTGCAGCACGACCACTGGTGCAAATAGCACTTATCTAACCACATTTGCCTGATTAATCTCTCCAAAGTTCAAAGAAATTAAATCAATTTTAATTGATCTCACGCTAGCACACTCCTTACAAATATATCTGAGCGCATGCCAATGCAGAGTTTCAAATTAATGAATTTGCTTAATACAGCTGGAAGTATTTCTTGCAGGAAAAATTGTGCTTTCTTCAAATAGGTGCACTGCAGTGTAAACCACCGGTGACGTATATACAATTAGCTCTAAAATTATTCTTAACCTACAATATGTCACTAGAAAGTGATGCAATTGAAATCCTATTGAAAATTAACTTTGACACACGCACATGTTTGTATGTAAAAATGGTTCAGTTATTTGCATTGACTTAGTGCATTGGTGTATTGCTATTATCTGTTAGGGTGGCACATTGCGAAGGTGTTGAAGCCATTTATTCATTTAGATATAACTTTTATCTTCGACATGGATATGACATGCTAATAACAGACAAATGTACAAATAAAGCCTGCACACTGCATACTTTCCCGCAACTACATAAATACCACCAGGATTAGAGAAGACCACAATCGGAAACATATTTCCATGTCAGTGCCAGGGATGGTATCACTGCTGCACAAACATTCTCTTCAATAAGTACATGGCTTTTTAGTCAATGATGTTTCACATTGCACCGGCAGTTTATGGTTTCAGACTTTTTGGGAACTTATTTTTGGAAGTAATTCAACTGTTTTTTTCGAGAGATGTTTGTCTCTGGTGGAAAGTATGGTGGTTATGTTATGTTGACTCACACCGTGCACCGCTACCAGGCCAGGGGCAGTCTACAGGCACTCACTTGGCTCTGCAAGAAAAGAGGGCAGGGGAGATAGTGAATTTAGAAAGATGGGGTAGGTACATAACCAGGAGAAACTGGTGTCTGTGTGTATTGACTTGCGTGTGAGTTGGTTGAGAGACCTGGTTTGTTCTATCCATAGGGGTAAGACTCAGTGCCTCGGCTATATGTAGTGTTTATGATCGGTGTGTGCATCATGTGTGGCTAGCTGATTGTGTAATCATACACACTGGCTTGTATCAACTGGAGATTATGTGTGATGGTTATTGTGTTCAAACGTTAGGTGTGTGTGGTGTGTGTGTAATTGGCTAGCCCAAGAGCATCTATTGTGTTTGTTGGTTATGTAGGAGGAGCCGGGTGGGTTCTTAATACCTTGGCCACTCACAAAAATTCCTCCAAGTGTGACCTCAGAGCTGGTCCTGCTGCAACTCAATGGTATCTTCTAAGACCCTGATTCCCTAATGAGTGTTGTGCTTCTTTTGCAGTTCTGTCTAGAGAGAGGCATGGCTATTCTTTCCAGGTCTATCGAAGTGTGACACATGACTAGGAGAGGAAGAGAGGGAGGGTAGGGGTGTTATTTCAATCTTCATTGGTTTTTCTGCAAATGTTCCCTTTATGCTGGTCATTGGCAGTTGACCAGCAATGTTTTTAGTCATTTCCCAAAGGTATGGTGGTCTTCTGTGGTTCTAATTTCCTTTTGCATTGTGTTCAATAGGTTCAAATTAGGTGTGAGAAAGCAGTTCCTCTGAATTTACACTTTTTGTGTTGTTTCGTCTGAATTTGGAGTTCATTGCTTGATATTAGTTATCTTCCTGGTTGATAGGGGTGATTTTAGTCAGGAGGAATTTGGCTCCTTGTCTATGTAGAGATTTCTGGGCAATGCAGAGGGCCTTGAATTAAATGCATCATTTTATAGGGAGCCAATGCAGGCTCCTCAGTTCTGGTGTGATGTGGTCCCTTTTGTTTAATCTCAGGAGAATCCTTGCTGCCGTTTTTTCAATGCGTTGAAGTTTATTGGTGAGCCTTTCGGGCATTCCGAAGTAGAGTCTGTTTGCATTGTCGATTCTTGACAATATCAGGGATACATTGGTTAGATTTCTATGTGGAAAGGAGCGGTACAGGAGCATCCCCTGACTAGCCTCAGGAGTAAGTAGCACTTCTTTGTGATAGCGTTGACCTGTGGTTGCAAAGATAGCCCATCGTCCATGAGAATTTCTAGGTTGTTTTCCGTTTTGGTCGGGTTCAGTTTGAGGTTGTTCAGTGCCATCCAGTTGCACATGTCTGACAATTGTTGAGTGTATTGTTTGGTACTTGGGTCATGCCTATCTTCAACATCAGTTGTGTGTCGTCTGCATAGTTGTAGGTGGTCAGTCTGTGGGTTTGAATGATTTTCATGAAGGGGGACATGTAGACGTTGAAAAGGAGGGGGCAGATGCTGGAGCCCTGAGGCACTCTGCAGGAGATTCTTTTGGTGTTTGAGGGGAATCGTGGTAGGTAGGTTCCTTCGTTCAATTTGTGAGGAAGGATTTCAGCGATTTTAAGGTGGTTCCTTTTATACTGCACTCAAATAGTCATTTTATTATTGTTGAGTGGTTGATTGTGTCAAATGCCACTGAGATATCCATTAGTATGAGGGCAGATTGGCTGCCATTGTCTGCATTTATTTTTAGGCCATCCAATATGGACAGAAGCGCTGATCCCATTCCTGCTGTTGTTTAAGATCTCTTTATAGATGTCCATGGGCAAGGGTCGCTTAGAGATCTTGTGAGGTTGATGTCCTTTATTAGTCTGGATATAGTTTCTTCATCTATTGCTTCAAAACTGTCAAGTCTTGCTGTGATTGGTGTATTGTCAATTATCTGTGATTCCGTTATGTTTATAGTTGCACAGTTTGTGTTGATGGTCTGTTGGATTGTTTCAATTTTCGATCTAAGGTGGTTGGTGATGTTGTCGCATAGAGCTTGTGTTGGGATGATGCCTGTGTTGCAGGATGAATATTTTTTATCTCTTTGATGATTCTGAAGATGTCTTTTTATGGGTTGGTTGCCAATTGGATTCTTGTGGTGTAGTGTGATTTTTTTGTTTTGCGGACTGTTGATTTGTATAACCTGAGTTGTCTTTCGTATTTTCTTTTATCTGGTTGATTGTAATGTTTCCTCCATCTTTTTTCGAATTTGCATTTTTTTAAAGCTCTCTCAGCTCTTCCATGAACTGCCTTACTGCTAGATTTTTACAGTGGCTTTGAAAGTATTTGCTGGTGCAAGTTGGTCTAGGGCATCAGTGATCCAGCTGTTAGTAAGTTTTCTGTTGAGTCTAGGGTCATCCTGTTCAGGTTAGTGGTATTCGGTTGTGTGATTCCAGCAGATCTGTTAGGGACTCCAAGTCAAGACTCTTCCAGTTTCTTTTCCTTATGTCGTGTAGTATTGTGTTTCCGGGTTATAAGTGGGTTTGGGGTTTGATGTAGAATGGTATTAGGTAGTGATAACTCCATACCATTGGTGTAGTTGGGGCGAATGCAGAAGATTGTGTGCAAGTTGTGTGCGGTGTTCTGGGTGGATCCATTTACTATTTGCTTGAAGTGGAGCAATTCCAAGAGTGTGCAGAGTACGTTCGCTGTGGTTTCATGTTCTCTTTCAAACCAGATGTTGAAATCCCACAGTACAATTAGACTGGCATGGTAGGCAGATATGTTGGCGATGGAGTCTGTGAGTTTCATCGCAAAAGCTTGGCTTGCACGATGGTGGTCTGTAGATCAGGAGGAACACTATGTTGGCTTTGGTCATTGAGTTTGATCTTGATGTGGAGATATTCACAGTCTTTTATGGCAGTCGAGGGGAGTGTTGAGGCAGAGATGTGTTCTTTGTGCATCAATTTGATTCTGCCTTCTCTTTGGTTTTCTCTGTTGACTTGTATTAATTTGCAGTTGTCTAGTATGGCTTTGTGCATGATAATGGTGCTAATAATAGCATTGTGGGCATTGCACTTAGTACCAATAGTCATGTTCCACCTAAAGTAACAAAACAAAATGAATTTTAAAACCAAGGAGAATCTTTGTCCTCTGCAATGGGCCATGGTGTTGTGCCGTCATCAATTACCAATAATGTATGCAGTATTCACGCTACATAATGAGTCCCTTGCATCCATTTAGTTTTGTGTCTCAAATAGTCTTCATTTTTTATGATTGGATTAATGAAGGGTGTTTATAAATGTTTGCTGTTTTGAGTATTGCATGTCTTAAAAACGTAAACATTTTATAATTCATGTGTGGTTAATTGATTCACTCATTCTTGGGCCGCACAAATGCATTCCAAACATTTCCATAAAGCTTCAGCAAAATAGCTGCATCCTAAAATGTATTACTTGCTCTGAGATTGATATACTAGATTTGTCCACAGTAATGGCAATACAGGTTTCTTTAAAATCAGGCAAGTGCAGGTTAGTCAGGCCAAGGGAGTAATGGTTTCACTTTTCAGCAAACAAGTTAGAGCCTATATAATTGTGTATATGCATGTGATGTACGTAATCCCACTATAAAACAATTCTAGGAATCTAGCTTAAGCAACAGACACAGATAGATGCCAGTGGGTACTGTTTTGGCTTCTTTAGCAACACATGTTTCTACAATGCAAGGCAGGGAGACACCATAGTGACATTTTACTTGGCAGAGCATATATCGTTCCGGACGTCTCACAATAACCTCTCCAAATGGCTTGAAATCCAGATAAATAATAGTAAATAAATAATACATGCTTTCAGTTTTCAAGAATGGCTTGTGAAAAGTTATATTCAGGCAGAGATGGCTGGTGCCATCTTGTGTAGATGACAACAATGGCTAATTCACTTTCTTATTGCTAGGAGTAAACAACTGTCCAGATGAAGAATGTTGACATATGTGGCTGGTAAACTCTGAAAACTAGGTCTTGGCTTCTTCAAATTCAAGTCTATTTATTATTATTATTTTTTTATTGGTTTATATAAACCTTTAAAAAGAAGACAAGACAAAACAACATATACATATTTTCCACAATTCCATTTCTTCATCATCTGATCAGTTCGTTCTCAGTTTAGTACACAGATTTCAGGTCTGACGTGCATGGATTAGTCCGCGTTGAACTTTATATATGGCTAGGCTTCGGATTTATGGGGACAGCATCTAACCTGTCCTTTAGCACACGAATAAACGCCACTAAAGCGTATAGGGCAGGCTGTTTAGAGCCGTCAAATAGTACTCTCCACAAGTCGTCCGCCGTCAGGGTTTGATATTTGCAGATTATTGGACCAAAAATGTTTGTTCTTTGGTGAACAAACCCAGAGCATGACATCGTCAAATGTTTTAGAGTCTCAATTTCAGTGTGACAGAAGTGGCACTTTAAGTCCAGGTCGGCATGTTGTGACCACAAACTTAGACGTTCCTTAGTTGCCAGTGTGTTGAGCCTAAAGTGCATATACAAGGCTCTGGTATGTTGGTCTGGGAAGCAGTTTAGATAATTTTGCGTCTGCCCATATCCTCTGTTTTCTACAGGGACATCCTTCATTGTTTTCGATTCGAATCTAGCAGTGCATGTGTTGATCCAGTCCAATCTCCACATCTTCTTTTTAGCCTGGTCTGGATTGTCCATCAGGGTCTGTATCGCAATGTCGTACATGTCTAACACCTCAAGACATAGTTTGTTCCATTGGAATAAAATTGTTTCAGAATTTTCTTTTCCAAATGGCTGTAATATGCAAACTTGAGGAAGAGGAATGTTTTCCCTTGATTTCCTGAACAAACTTACTAGATTCCAGGCAACGCGTGCTTGGATCGAGATGTAGCCAAGTTCGAATCTTATACAGGCCATGGAAGTCCCCTTTGGTAGGCGTAACACTTTGGACCAGAAAATGTTTTCCGATGAGTTCCACAACTCGTGTCCACATCCAAAGGCATTTTCTCCGCCATATATGAGTGCAGGCACTACTTTTTGTTGAAAAAAGGTGACAGTTGGTTTCAGAGAAAATTTGCCAAATTTTCTATTAATCATGGAAGCCTGACAAGCCAACTGGCGACATTTATTTTTAGTCACCTCGACCCAAGGTAAGTCATTTCTGTTCGCATTAATTGTCATACCTAGATATACGGTGTTCTTCACAATCTTGATCGGTTCTTTATCAAGGTACCAGTTGAATTTTTTCACTTTCCCATTGTTGCCCATTAGTTTTTCAAGGACCAAGATCTCACATTTTTTTTATTTATTAGTAAACCATTTGCTAATAAGTATTTTTCGAGAGTGGTAAGTTTACGCTGGAGACCTATTGTTGTGGAATCCATAAGGATCAGATCATCCGCGTAAGCAAGGTAGTCAATGTGCGTACCATTGATTTTCGTTGGGAAGGTGGCTAGATCATTGAAGATCTCCTTAATGTCCGATATGAACAAGTGAAAGATGATGGCTGCTAAAGGGCACCCTTGTTTAATCCCTCTATGTGTGTTTATAGGTGCTGATAGTGAACCTTTTAAATCCAATCTGATTTTAATAGAGGTGTTTGTGTGTAGCTCACGAATAGCTGCCAGCAAGCTAAGTGGGCAGTTCCACGCGCTCAATTTTTTCCAAAGCAAGTCTCTGTTTATGCTGTCAAAAGCGTGGGATAGATCTATTAAGGCCAGATATACTTTAGCGGTGGATCGATGTGCTTCCATCTTCAACAAGTTTATCAGCAGAAGGTTCATTCCACAACCCACTCCATTGACAAACCCTGTTTGTCTCGGATCCACCCGATTGGAGGCAATTGACCACTTTAGTTGTTTCTGTTGCAAGAGGGTGGCATAGATTTTTCTGAGCACGTCCAAAAGCACAATAGGTCTATAGTTTTTGGGATTGCGTCTGTCGCCCTTTTTGAAAATTGGGACAATCACAGCGGACTTCCACGATCTTGGTGTACTGCGACATTTGACGATCCTCTGGAACAAGATAGTACAGAAGTCTGACCATTCATCCGGATGTTGTTTGATGGAGAAATTGGTCAGGCCGTCTGGGCCTGGAGCTCTGGAATCGTGCACATTCTTAATAACTTGGAAGATGTCTTCTCTGGGGAACGCAATCTCCCAGTGAGTAAGATTCGGAGCAGCCCATTCTGTAACTGTCACATCCCTACAAAAAAGATCAGTATAAAAGGACGTCCACTCTGCTTCTGAGACCATGTTTGCTTGTAGGGCATGTTGCGGAGCTAAATTGGTGTTTATTAGTCTCCAGTATTCTCTGCAATTGTTACTCACCATTTTGGACAGCATAAACTCAGTGTCATTTTGTCACATAATCGCTTTGTGGGATTTGAGCCAGTTCTTATATGCTTGTCTTATGATTCTTTTTTCTTTGTTAACATTGGCGTAGCTTTGTCTGTGTGCATTTCGTAGCTCACGACGTAATGCTCTTTTACGTTGAAGAATTTCAAGATCAAATCTATGTTTAGATGTAAAGTCAGCATGTTTTAGTTTATTTTTTCGTTCCTCGAATTGCGACAACAGATGGAAATATTCAAGTGTCTCAGAGTTTTTTGGAAATTCGGCGGTGATATGAATTAGCTCTTCAGTTTCAAGATGTAGCCGGATTCTACACGCTCCAGTTCTCACTGCATGTGGCCACATCCTGTTGTTACACTGATTAGTATTATTAAAACGTAGGGTCACCATGTCGTGGTCACTATGGGTCATTTTGGTAATCTCCAGGCGAGTTGCCCTCATATGTACATTTTCGGAGACAAATATGTAATCAAGAGTCGAGCTCTGGTCACATCTTCTCCAGGTCGGTTGGGCAGGAATATCGCTGGCTGTTTGACCATTTAACATTGTTAGCCCCCGTAGATCCATTTCCGTGCACCATTGATTTGTTATCTTCTCTTGGCGGGTATTAGATGTCTTTTTGCCGCCAGGTAGATTTAGATGAGTGATGCAGTCAATGTTAAGATCTCCACAGATGATTAGATCGATCAAGTTCTCCTTTTCTGTTAGGTCATCAATGGTGGATGTAACTTGATCAATAAAAGTCTCTGAGCCATCGGCCAGGTGGTTCCAATATAAATTTATGATGTGTAGTTTGGGTACAAGAGCGTTTCTTCCCGCTAATGGACTAATCACCACTACTTGAATAAAAGGAGAAGGGTTGAAGGATTTGTCAATCTTGAGACCAGACGCTCTCTTTGCTGCCACTAAAAGCCCAGCCATAGGTCTGCCCTTGGGCTGATTGATGGCCGGGTTTAACGCAATTTCGAAGCCTTCAAGAATGGGAGTTTCATTAAGCCAAGTTTCCTGCAAACAGATGAGATCTAGATCAAGGGCCCAAGGAGTATTAAACAAATGCATAAAGCCTCTTGTATTCCAAAACCCCATTGTGCATTGTTGAGGTTTCCCTTGGGCATGGCATTACTTGGCCACTTCTCTGTTTAAGGTGCCGGCAAGCCAAGACCAATCGTTGTCTTTAGCGACTGAGTTGGCAACTTCTTCTCTCTCACCGCCAGTAGTTGGAGCACTTGCAGCCCCTTGAATTGTCATCCTTATGAGATCATTCATAGGTATTTTATCCATCAAGTCAGATTGATGGACACACATTTGTAGTTGCGTTGTTTGGGGTTGTTCAGCGTTGGTAGGGTAGCTCCGCTGACAGGCACACTACAAGGACCATTTTCTAAGGGTCCATGCACAGAGTGATTTACTACTGCCGATATATCAACCCCTAGAGACATTAGCACAGGGCCCGCTTCCAATAGGATGTCTACTATGAGTTTTGATTGTAGATGAAGTATAACTGCATCGTTTTTGTTTTCGTTAAAAAATTAAACGATTTTCAGATCTCCAGATTCAATTGCTCTGAGGCTTGGCACGAGATGACACAGCCATAAGACATTGTGGCAATTTAAAATTAAATCATCCGAAGATTCTATGCGCTCCAAGAGGACTTGGTGCAGGGCCTATGATTTTGGTGCAGTGCTTTTAACTTGTTTGACCTTTGTAGATTGAAAAGGGTTCTTACTGTTTTCTGTCGTATTTCGGTTATGCTTTGTAGATGCGTCAGAACTGTGGAGCTGTGGCACGCCAGGTAAGCACTCGGGTTGCATATTCTTCTGCACATAGGGTTTTAAAAGGGCTGTGGATTGGGGCTCGTTGTGACTAGCAACATTTTTTTGAATCTCTAATATTTTCCGTAGGCCATCTGTATTAAGTGACTGGGCCACCAATTTCATACGTTTCTCGTCTAGTGTCATGAAAATTGGCGTGGACTTTACAGGACCATCTTGTAGAGAAGTAGAGAGTTGCAAGACTTGGCAGCTTCTTGATGTGTTTTCTTGCATTGAATTGCGCTTTTTACTTCACTCGAAGTTTCTTTCTCAAGTATTGCAGCGGTCATCTGGACTTTAACTGCAGATTCAGTCGTAGCATGCAAGTCGGAAGGTTGAGGAAATTTTAGATCCATGTTTATAGCACACACCTCTTCAGGTTGTTCTACCATAACACAACATGGCATAATAGGAGCTGATTGGCAGTCGACCGATGCCGCAGCAGCCTGCTCACTCAGTTCCTGGTTGTTGACTTCCTCATAAGTTGACAAGTTCAATAGATCTGCGGATACGATGCTGAGACCTGAGGGCAACTCTAAGGCTTCATCCGGCGCAGTCTTTACATCTTTTAGACAGCTCTTGTTTCACAAATTTTTTCTTTTACAATAGTTCTGTTTACCGTCACATTGACGGTTTTAATGTTTCTTAAGAACTTGCGCGAGTCATTCCCACATTTTGTTTTTTTGATAGGTTGGTTTTTCAGTTTTTTTCGCGCATACCCTTTGAGTTATTTTTATTCATAGGTAATCCTTGCATGATCGTAGGCTTCTTGAATATATCATAGAGCAGCGAAGCGTTGGCATGGGCATCAGGGAGTAACAGTGTTGCATCCTCGCCAACCGGTTGAAGCTGAATTCCCAGATTGGAGGTGGAAGCCATTTGGGGATCTAGAAGCGCCAAGTTACCTGAGAATTGGTTTACGGTAAGGATGTCTACAAACTGCGTGGGCAACGCCTTCTCATTAGAGTGTGTGATAAGTACTTGTAAAGGTGCACTAGCACACACTTCCTTGTCGAAGATCACGTCCGGTAGTTCACTCTCAGATAGCCATATTCTTGATTCATCAGTATTCTCAGTGGCTGGTGAAACTCCTTGTTGTGTGGCATCAGTTAGTACAGTATTTGTGTTTAAAGCACCAAAGGTGTCTGAAGCATTTTCAGTTGTAATTGGACACGTACAACAACTCAGAGAGGTATCAAAGACAATAGGGGCTCCGGCAGTACGCCTTTCAAGGTTTTGTTTCACCACAGAATGTGTTTCATTTCTTTTTTGGAAAAGCGTTAGAGTTTCTTTAGCCACCTCTGCCAAGAGTTTCTTGTCTAAATTGGCGTTTTTAGTACATTCAGCTAAGGAGTCCAGGGCCAACTCGGTCCTCTTTTGGGCACCACTTTATAAGAGCTGTGTGCATTTTCAATATTCGTGAACTTGAAGTTCATTGAGGCAACCAGACTAAAAAGATCTTTCATGTTGTCATTCAAATGTTCATACATTTTCAAAAAAGGGGCAATTGCCAGTGTCATCGATGATATTATGATAGCTTGAAGATCTTTCGTGTTTTGCTCATGGCCAACTGCCTTAACCTGAGGCAATTCTTGTCGTCCACGGCACTTTCGACGGCATGGCAGCCATCTCATTTTTGGAAACGGACGTTCCATTAAGGAAGAATTAGAAGATGACAAATCCGAAGAGGAATCAGCTGCTGAGCAAGAAGCGCCTAACGCCTCTCCGTTTAGGGGCAGGTCGTCATTAGAACCGTCCGAGTTGGATTTAGACATGTTTTTTGACATTTTGACTTTCTTCATCTGGGAGCATCTGATGCTTGATGAAATGCTTGAGTCAGCTCTCCTTCGTTTGGAAAGACTCCTCGTGCAAGTAATTTGGCTATTTTGTTTTTTAGCACAAGAAGGATTGCCAGTGAAGGCGGGCTCAGTGAGTGTGCCCGATTCCTTGGGTAAGGTGTTATTTATTGATTTATGCGTTCGTTCCTTGTTTAACTGAGTTAAGTCTGTAAGCAGTTTATTAACAATGTCCAATGAATTTCGTCGATTTCCGTGATGATACAAGGCGTTTACATTCGCTGCTTGGGATGATTGCTGTAGTCGCGCTATATCATGAGCCAGCAGACCACCCACCTCCATGTCATCAGATATAGTTAAAGAACACATTGTTTCCATCAACAAATGCTGTCGCTGCTTCCAGATTATGCAACGGAGAGGGACCCAGTTTCTCAAGAGAACTGTAAAATCTAGGGCGGGGGGACCCCAGACTAGTCTCGCCACTCTCGCTCACACTTATTGATGTGACTTTGTCGTGGGACACCTTAACACAGTCCGAGGACGCCCCCAGACAAGCATTGTTTGCAACTGTTCGCTCATGCTCGTTCAACGAGCGCCACACCAGCTCTCACAGGGAGATAATCATTCCGGGCACGGAAACAGCAGTCGCAAGATTGTTACCTGGTTTCTCGACCCGGGCTCCAAGAACCGCCCTCGGAGCCGGGATCAAACACATTGTGGCAGGCAGTTCCAAGAAGGACGACCCACCCATCTTTGTACAAACTTTCACGGGTACAGCTCGAACTGTGGAATTCGCATTGTTCGTTTTTAACTCAGCAGAATTAACAAGCTCGTGAACTCCCGCATATGTAACACTGGGCATGTTGTCACTTACTTGGAGCGAAGGCAGCAATGGAGACACGGGTGTCAAAGCCGCAGACAAAACAGGCGATACAGCTGGGAGCTCACAGTGCACGTCCGGATGGCTGAACGAAGCGGATTCCAGCTTCCGTTGAGCGCGAGTCTTCGCGAAGGAGGTGGGCTTCGTAGTCTCCCGCATGGCACCAGTAAGGGATCACTGAGGGGGCAAGCAGAGGAGGAGTCGGGGATAGTCCTGGCTTCCACGGACTTCCTCGGACTGCTCAGACTCTGCCAGACTCTGCACCCGCTCCACGGGGGAGAGCAGATTTTGTTGTTTAGGACACTCCCAAAGGCAGTCGACACAGTAGAGCTACTAACACAGTGCACGTCCGGATGGCTGAACGAAGCGGATTCAGGGAAAGCAGACTCACTCCTTCCACTCCTCAGACTCTGCCAAACTCTGTGCCCGCTCCGCGGGGGAGAGCAGATTTTGTTATTTAGGACACTCCCAAAGGCAGTCGCCACAGTAGAGCTACTACCACAGTAGCAGCAGGGAAAGCAGACTCACTCCTTCCACTCCTCAGACTCTGCCAGACTCTGTGCCCGCTCTGCGGGGGAGAGTAGATTTTGTTGTTTAGGACACTCCCAAAGGCAGTCGACACTGTAGAGCTACTAACACAGTAGCAGCAGGGAAAGCAGACCCACTCCTTCCACTCCTCAGACTCTGCCAGACTCTGTGCCCGCTCTGCGGGGGAGAGTACATTTCGTTGTTTAGGACACTCCCAAAGGCAGTCGACACAGTAGAGCTACTAACACATATGACTGATGCAAGCCCTAACTTCTAGGCATGGATAGTCAATGTCGGTTTGTTAGGTTGCTTGCGCCTTTTAGGCAAAGCAGAAATTCTATAAATCAACTTTCTAAGAAGTAGTTCATTGGTTCTAAACCAATGTATGTTTTTCAATTGTTAGAAAGGTGCCAACATACTGCAATTGTTTTGCCCTTCCCTGGGCTTTCTCAGTTCACAGTTACAGTAATAACAATATTGTGTATGTGATTCAATTAGTACACTCCTGCACATATTTTACACATAGTATATAAATCAAGTAGATCAATCTTTTGTCTCATAGTAATCATGCATACACATTTCATACATTCAAGTGCTTTTTATTCTGCGCAACTGATATTCAAATGGATATGCTGTGTAGCTATGTTGTAGGAAGAGGGAAAAGGGGAAAATAAAGTAGAGTAGGGTTAGGTTAGAGTTAGGAACATGCGCTATGTCAAATGGTGTCAGATACTAGGGTAGGTCCTGATCAAGTCTTACCTATAAAATCAGTACTTCCTTACGAGGTCCACACCTTATAATTTTCATATTTTATGATGCTGCCTAGCGATGTTTCTACAGTGATCCCAGTGATCTACTTTTACTTACTGACTGACTAGTGAATATCAGTCAATTCTAGGTTCTGCTGCCAGGCCACACCTTTGTATAATTTTCAAAATCAAAAAGAGAATAGGATTCTCTTTGACTAAACACTGATGGTAGGTGCACTGGGTATTGTCCACTTCTCTCATATCGTTCTAGGCATGCATGTTTACAGAAGTGGATTGGTGAAATGAGCACCTCTTATCAAGAGAGATTTCTAAAAAAGTGAACTAGAAGCTGAAATGCCTAAAGCAAACTATTGCTCTGACAGACGTTTACTGAGAATACTCTCTCTGCTGACTGAAGAGGCTAATACAAGCATTAGCTGGTGTCAGTAGTAGGATGGTCTTTTGCTGTGAAATGTGGCTTTGCAGCTCCTACCTGCTGAAGGGTGTACCCAGGTGCAAGTTCTTGTTTGTGATTTTAGCATTTTATTTAAGCAGTATACTAATGGCGTAGTAACCCAGAAAGCTGAAGACCTGCCATGGAGTATCCATTAATTTCGGATTTCAAAATGATCCCAGCTCGAATGGGTATGAGTAAAGAAACAAAAACACAATACAGCAGATTCTACCCCCCATCAAGGTATTGTAAAGCACCATCACTTGTCCAAGCATCAGGTCACCTGCTATTGACTGGCATGCTTGTAGATCATGGGCATTAATAGGCATTAATGTTGAACCAGATCATTGTGAGTAGTCATGATCCCTGCCCCAAGTATCCCTTCTTAAATTCAGCAACGGAGATCAGAGAGAGCATGTAACCTGTTGCTACCTACTCCCCAGTTCTCCCATTCCATGTGGGAAACTTGCAGCTAAGGATCAAATGAACTGAAATGACAGGTTATGCCAGCAATGTGCAGAAATACCTTTTTGTAATGGGAAGGCACACTGGCAGACTGAAAAGCCAGCTCAGAACGTATACACTGTTAATGTGGCTAGTGAGTTCAAACTGGATGTACCTCTGCACTAGAAGCAAAGAACATTTTAAAAATGAAAACCAGGAATCCAGATGGGAATTGGAAAGGCACATTTGTACTGCCAAACTCCAAGGAAGGCAGCCTTTAATTTGTATCTACCATTTGCTATGTGAATGACAAAGAACTCAAACAAAAGGTCTACCCTTCATTACATTATTAATTCTAAACTGAAAAGGCAGGATTTCATTTGCATCACATATCAAAATGGTGTTTCAAATAAAGAGAAATATATGTACTGATTTGGCCTTGTAAGTGGTTGTAAGTTTCGATTTCTTTAGACAGGCCAAGTTTCTATTCAGAACACTCCTGCAGAGGCCAAAAAGATTTTAGTGGAGACTGTTCTCTGAGACCAGCCACTAGTCACCCATTATCCTGAAGAGAACAAATGTTAATGACTTTACCCCTGGCTTAACAAAACAATGAAGCAACAGAGCCTGGAAAATATGCTTCCATAGAACAGAAACCCCGGACAAGAAATGAAATTAGGGGGCTGTTTGATGGACAGAATTATATATATGTAATTGGGTGACCATTAGTTTATATTAGGAATTACATTTTGCCCATTAATATTTGAACCATGATATTCACAGAAATGGGACATATGTCGTTTTTTAAAGCTTATCCGGAGGCAGTTTTGATGCCACCACTTCCAGAAGAATCTGATTTTTGGAAATACTATAAAAATCTAAAATGTATTTGTAGCTGTTTGGAAAATTTCACAAGATCACTTATGACATTTTCAGTGCAAAATTACACGAGTAAAATGAGTAAAACAAGTTAATACAAGTAGGCGTGTTCCTTCTTCCCAGGATTTAAATTCCAGAACTCCCAGAGCCTCTCAATAGAGAGGGGCTGGGCCTACGGGAGGAGTGAACTGTAGGTGTCCAATGAAAATTCAAGGCACATCCTGATTTTAAGATTTCAGAGGTGTGGCTTAGAGGGTAAAATGCCTCTCACAATGGGAAGAGGGAGAACTGCCTAGAAATCATCTGGGATGAAGTTGCCTGATACCATTCGGGTGGAATGATTGAAAAGTAAATCAGGATTAACCTTGCCTGGAAGACAGCAATTGGGAAAGACAAAAAGCTGACTGAGGCCTATGAACAAGGAAAGCTCAAGAGAGGGGCAAAGGCAGGAGGGAGATGACTAAACCTGGAGAGGCTGTTTAACCAGACCCTGTGTGTTTCCCTGAGCATGGAGTCTTGATGCCTTTCACGAGCAACAAAACAGAGATTTCCAATGCAAGTAGCTTGTCCAACAGAACCAAGTGTGGGGATTTGTTTGATTTCATACCTTCCCCTTTAGTTAATGGGTGGGGGTATGAAGGTAGATCGTTAGTATATTTGATAAATAATAATTTAATTAATTCCCCTATAGCCAAATACCACAGGGTGATTTTGTTGAACATTCAAAATTGCATTCCCAGTGTACTTTAAAAATGATATTCTGTTAATTTAATTGGGTACACCTATTAATTTTCTCAAGCCCAAACATCCCTAAAGAGAAGGGGTGTCCTTGTCTAAAAATAAACTAACTGTCACCAATCCCCAGACATGGCTTTTAAGAGCAAAGGGGTGATGAATGTAACTGTAGTCTGGGTCGTTGGTACTAGGTATAGGAGTTCTTTGTTAAATGAAACCCAGTGTATTTCAAAATCAAAAAATGCACACTATGGGCCTCATCACGAGTTGGGCGGTAATGCTGGCGCTAATAGCGCTGGCGCTATCTGCCCTACCGCCAAACCCACCGGCGCTATTAGCGCCGGATCATGGGTTTGGCAGATTTGGAAATCCCCATTCCCCATTGAGCCCTTTCGGGAATGCCCCATTCCCCTTTGGGCTCAATGGGGAAATTTTGCGCTAATACCGCCGGCGGATTTCCCGCCGGTGGTATGAGCATGGATTTTTGGCGGATTTCACCCCAGCTCAGAGCTGGGGAGGAATCTGCCAAATCCCTGATTTGGCGGACCCTTAAATCCGGCGGTAACAGCGCTACCACCGTATTTAAGAGTTACCGCCAAACTCGTGATGAGGCCTTATGTCTTGAGAGTAAGAAAGTGACCCTGTTAGAAGAAAGATTTTGCATAGCTTTGGGGTGAAGAAGGAAAAAGGTCTCTATCAATCCAAAATATTATCACAAGTCTGCTGTTGTTTCAAATGATACTTACAAAGTGCTGCATGTGTGAAAATGCTTTTGAAAACAGAAAATGGTTGCCTTTGATTTAAATCTAAACCTTTTCAAGGAATTCCAATGCTCATGATCGTGTAATGTTGTAAGGTAATGTTTAATTTCGACATAAAGGCGTTTGTGGAACAGCTGGTTTGAACAGTTTATTTAGCCTGTGTTCCATGTACATGAGAAAAGGGGAGTTTCTGTATTGAAGCTTTGTTTGGTGCCACAGAGAAGGTAGTATGTGGAATCATTTGATACAAATATCCATTGAACCTATTATTTAATAAATATACATTCTTTCTGTATCCCTGCCTGGTTCTTGGCTCAGTGGTCACACAAGGGAAGGGATCTACATAGCTCTATATGAGTCATATACAGGGCTAGTAGGACAAAATCAACAATACGTTGTGGGGTGATATAACTGGGTGGGAACCAACTCCCCATGTTGAGGGTGGTCTCCTAATATATTGTTAGACCCTCGCCACTCCAGCTTTCCTCCATATGGAATTGGCAAAGTGAGAACCTCACCTCAGAACTCATATCATTTAGTCAAGAAAATAAAGAAACAAAACACACACACTGAGGAGAGGATCACAATATTTTTGTATCAGAAATGCAAATGGTTCTGATTATTCTTTATGGAGATTCTACCCCATCATCGTCCTTTGCCTCTATCAACTCTCTTCTTCTTTTTCCTTCGCATTTTTCCTGTAGTTTACTTTTATCTCACCTTTCCTTTCCTTTCATTTATTTTCCTTTCCTTTCTTTTCCTTTCCTTTTCATTTCATTGTCTTTCTTTTCCTGACTATCTTTATGTCTTTTTGTCACTATCTCACTCTATATCTCTCCGTCTATTTCTCCCTCTCCCTCTCTAGCTATACCCACCATATACATTTTGAAGTCTTACTCACTCATAATGGTTGTGGCTGGGAAAGGGCTCATGAGGCTGTATATCTCTATTGGTGGGTCCTGGTGCATTATAACTTGAAAATAAAGTCAAAGTTCCAAAACTTGATGGGGCTTTAACATTTTCATGGAACTTTGCAAGTACTTGCATATGTCGAAACTGTAAATTGTGGTATGTTTTACAGAAAATGTGTTATTATATTTTGCTTAACTTTCATATTATATTTATAGTTTATTTGCCACATTTATTTGTATCTTTAGATTTAATTTACTTTACGTCTTTTATTTACTTTAAGTGTTTACTAATTATTTAAGTGTTCATATTTTTGGGAATATTGTATGCTTTTATGTTTCTGGGTAAGTTACTGTTAACAGGTGCTTTCATTTTAATATAAGATATTGTTAATTTATTCACAAAGTACATTATGTTTTTACCTAAATATATTAATTTCCCATGTTTGTATGCTTTACATTTTTGTTGGTTTAACCATATGGTATCCTCCCGCTTTACTGAGACCCTGTACGGCCCCGATATGCCTTTTGAAAGTATCACAGAATGACTGTCTAGTGTGCCGCTACCCGACAACGTCAACACACGCGTTCCAGGAAGTTATCAACCTCTCTCAGAACCTGGTCCTCGAGTTGCAAAGCTTCCAGCTTTTCAGGTACAATCCCGTAGGTCCGTTCTTCATTGCTTTTCAATCAATTTCTGTGATCCCCCCACCTGCCCTCCTGCCTTCTGAGTTTTGTTGCCTCTTTCCTTTCTTTGTCTCCCATTCTGGATTTGTTGTCCTGGACTGTCTCCGTTGTATTCTTTTGCTAGGCTCTTCCTCAGTCTCTTATGCCTAGTGTTGTTTTGTTCTTGTGCACAGCGAACTTGGATTCCTGGATACCTTACATTACTTTATATTTTGACTGCTTTTTGCAGCTCTAAGCTGTGCAGGAAACTGGGGTATCCCAATTCTGGGATTCCTTTTCCTTCTATATTCTCTACCAACCATGTGCCAAGGCTGTACTTCCTCCCCTGCACCTAAGTTGATTTATAAACGTGTCAAATTGTTTGTATTATATATTATTTTGGTTTGCATCTGAACACTCCTCTTGAACTCCTATAGGGATAGGCTTATCTCTTCGCACTCTGGGACCATCAACAGATATGTAGCAGATGAAGACCTAAAAGGAACAAGTCTAAAGGACAAGCTTTGATGTAGACCCTGATAGCTCTGAAACCAAAACACTTTCGTACAAGTGTGAATTGGTATTTTTTAAACATTGTTTCAGTATTTTTTCAAATAACTTGTGTTACTGCACTGTTTGTTGTGATGATAATTATGCATGTAATATCGGTGTACACTGTAAATGTGTTCGTTTTTTTATTTTTAAAAATATTATGTTTTGTACATTATTATTTAATTTGTATAACTGAATCAATGTTTTACCTAAAAGCAGTATCTTACCTCAGATGTTTATAAGATGCTTTAAAAATAACTGTAATTAAAATGGCCAAATTTAGAGTTGCGAACATCTCATTTGGGCAAGTTCAATGCGCACGAAATTTTGAAAATATACCAATGAAAGGTTCTTTGAATGCACGTTACAATGTAAATTATTTTATTCACTGTTTCAAAATTGTTCCGCATGCCATAAGGAAATTTGCCAGAAATGGAAAAAGTATGTTAAAGTAAACGTTATAATGACCTTAAAATGTGACCTGTTATTTAATTTTGGAAATTGCTTTTATGTTATTGTGTTTAAACATAAATTTATTCGGTTGTAAAAAAAAAAAAAAAAACTTAAAAGCATGTAATTGTCATACACATACATACACACATCATAGTAAAAATACAATAATGATACTCAGTCAGAAAGTGTATCAGGGGAAACAAGTAAGGCATTAAAAGATTAAAATAGCCAGGGGTTTCATCTTTGAGTACACTCTGAAGCCATTAGTCGAGTTCTGCGTAACAAGCCCCTAAAACATACTTCGAGAAGTAATGAACTACATTAAGATCCGTGGTTTGATTGCATACTTTTTTAACTGTCAATGCTGTGGATTTAACTGCCCTACTTCTAAACAACGGCAGTAGATGATAGTACCTTAGGTCTGTATATGCTGGGCACAATAAAAGTAAATGGATTAGTGATTCCTGCTTAGCTCTACATCACTTACAGCTGTAATCACCAGATCTTATCCATTTAGCAGTATACGTTGCTAGCTTTAGGGAGTTTTTCCGCAACTGGATGAATAATCACCGCACAAAGCCGTGACCTTCCAAGTCAAGGTATGGCTCAAAACCTTCTCAAATACAAGAATAAAGTGCCTGTGCTTAGTTTTTGGCAAGACAATTTCATACCATTATTGAACACAGTGCAGCAGCTGTGCTTAACCCTTGATTTCACGTCAGATGGCATACTTTCTGGAGCAAGCAAAAGACCTGTCATATCCAGTCCTTCAAGTCTGCTGCACACAAATCTCAGCCAAGGCAAAGAACATGAGCCAGGGTCTTCTAGCAAACTTCTAAGAGCATTTCTATAGCGTTCAAGTTCCAGTGTGCTTCATAGTCTGCACCAATACATTAATGGTCTTGTCACCAGTAACTCAGATATCGTTTTTAAATCGCACTCCCAGCAGAGACTGGCCATTCGCGCCTTGAAACACTTGTGTATAGGCGTGTTACAAACGCCATATCATATCATGGGTGCGCTTTTCAGCTGCTGCAAGAGTGTTTTAAGGAAGTTGTCATCTACTCTTTTGAGTGCTTCGGCTTTGTTTACTGCCCACTACTCTGCACCATGCATTGTGGCCAACAATCCTTGGGTTTTGTAAAGCTGGATTGCCGGGGAGATTGGACCTCTGCCGTGGCTGTAATAAAAACGTGGACCCCCTCCCCCCACTGTATTTTTCTAATGCAGCCACTTCCTTAGTGACCGGGACCCCCAAACCCAGGTCTTCTGAAAACCATATCCCTAGAAAGTCATATGAATTGACTTGTTTCAGCACACTCCCCTTGACTTCTATTGACAAATTGCACCATAAGTTTGGATGTCTCAGTGTTGAGCTCCATAGAGAGTTCCTTACATTTCTCTAAAAAGAGCTTCAAATTGTTCTTCAAGCCCAAGGGAGGTTGATAGGTTCAACGCATCATGAGCATAGAGTAATTCCGGGAACCTATCAGCGCCTAATATGCGGACATCAGCCAATGGTCCCTCAATACTCTCCTTTATGTACAAGAAAAACAGTCGGGGGCCAGCACACAACACTTGCTGGCCCCCTGCTCGACCTTGAACCATTCAGTGAGTTCACCACCCATACCCCACCTCACAGCAGCCAGATTATCACAGTATAAGGCCTGTAAATTGCCCTGGGACCCCCTTGTTCTTTAGTATCAACCAAAGCTTGGGCCGAGAAACAACATGAAACGCATTACACTGCAACTCACTGGATAGTGGTCTCTCTCAATTCAAGTTACTATCTCCAGGCTTACCACCAAGGCCCAATCAGCCATACGGATCAAGATATAATCCATATTAGAGCTCCCCTGATATCCTGCATAGGTGACTGCAGCCGGGACATCAGGGCTCACTCGCCCATTACATGCTTGGAGTCGAACCTCATGCAGTAGACTCATGACCTCCGTAGGACCAGGGTGGGGCCTAATCGGTTTTCTGGACAAAAGGTGTGGGATCTTGTACGCTACATCTTGTTTGTTTGTTTGTTTGTTTATTTATATAGCGCTCTGGACACGGAGGTAAAAGGGCGCTTGGTACATCGTTACATGGTACATTATATACAGTTTACAATTATACATTTATACATTTATACAGTTTGTACGTAAAAACATAGTTACGGTATAGACAGAACAGCAGCCATAGTAGAGAGAAAATGGTAAATGCTAGATTTTGTTCAGTAACCAGCTAATTACCTGTTTCCTAAATGACTGAAAGGACTCGATAACTTTGATGACGAGGGGTAGGGTGTTCCAAAGTTGGGAGGCAAGGACCCTGAAACTAGATCCTCCAGCTCTTTTTAAGGTGAATCTGGGCACCGTTAGGCATATTGTGTTGGAAGATCTAGTGATTCTGGCAGCAGATTTCAAGGTAAATTTGTTGGTAAAATAAGGAAGGGTTAGATGGTTTAAGGCTTTGTAAGTGAGACAGATGGTTTTTAGGTCGATTTGTTGTTGTATGGAGAGCCATTTACACGATTTTCTGATGGAGGAGATGTGATCTCGCCTGGGGATGTTTAATGCTGCTCGTAGTGCATTATTTTGGAGTACTTGTAGTTTATTAATTATGGATTGGTTTGCGCCTAGGTATAGACTGTTACAGTATTCCAGTTTGGACTGTATAGGAGCCCTGGCCAAAGTGAGGCAGCTATTGGAGGACAGGACGGTCTGCAGGCCCTGATCAGCTTACCGGTGTAGGCAGTGGCTGAGGCAGTCATGTTGATTTGTTTGGAAAGGTTAGTGTTGGCATCAAAATAAAAGCCAAGGGTTTTCACACTTTTAACAATGGGAATAGTGTTACCGTAGATGATGATGCTACTGTAATTGGGGCTGAGTTTCAATAGGTTATTGGGTGAGCGGACCAGGAGACGTTCAGTTTTCTCATCATTCAGGCAGAGGCTGTGGGTGGCCATCTATGCCTGAATGATGGTAAAAATGTTGTTAATCTGGATGACGTCAGCATTGTAGTTGCCTGAGAGGGTCAGGAGTATCTGGGTGTCATCTGCATAATTGGTGTAGGTGACACCCAGACAGTCCAGTTTGTCAAAAGTGGCTTTGTAAATATATTGTACAGTGGGCGAAACACATGAGCCTCGTGGGGCACCACATGTAATAGGGATAGGGTCAGCTGCCGCTATTGGTGAGAAGACCCTCATGGTTCTGTTAGCCAGGAAGGATTTAATTTACATGACAGCAGAGCAGCTGAAGATAGGTGGTTACAGAGGATATTGCGGTCAACCAAGTCAAAGGCTGCTGACAGGTCTAAAAGGAGTAGGATGGCGGCGTTACCTTTATCTCTGATTTCATCAATCTAACTTTTGAGGTCAACAAGGGCAGTATCTGTTCCATGTTGAGGTCTAAAGCCAGATTGACATATTCCTAACAGTTGGTTTGTCTCTAAGTAATCCCGAATTTACAGGTAGGTGACTCAATCACAGATTTTTAGCAAGAATGGGACCATGGTGATGGGTCTATAATTGGTGGGTATGGCCGGATCTAGTGCTTGTTTTTTTAGAAGTGGGAGAACCCATGATTGTTTCAGGTTGTTAGGGACTGAATTATTGGAGAAAGACAAGTTTATTAGTTTGGTGATGAAAGGGGATAGGTCTCTGGCTGCATGTTTTATAATCTGGGCAGGGCAGCTGTCCCCTTTGCAGTTGGATGGTTTTAGAGAGTCTATCATTTTTTGTACTTCTGGTATAGTAACCTTTTTGAATGTTGGTCATCCTATAAGCCACTTAACTCATCACATGGCTCAAACTGGACATTAAAGTCTCCCATTGCCAGGATCAAAGGCAGCATTTTTAGTCTGGGCTTTGTATGCCTTGATTATTTGATTATTTGATTCATGTCATAAATGCCTTTGAGGGCAGATCCCTGCTCCATTCTATTGTATATATTAAAAATCAGAAGATGTATACCTGTGGGAGTTGTTGCTTCCATGCAAAGTAAATCATCTGATGTTGTATGGTTTATGTTCATTACAAGGCTCAGTCTTGGATCTACCAGTATGGCTAAACCACCTTTTGGTCTACCTCTAGTTTGCAGAAAGTACTGAACCCCTGGAGTTCAATGTGCTCTACCGCCCACGTCTTCTGTAGACATATCAGATCATGTGTGTAGATTAATCTAACCCAGTCTGGGTCCGACATTAATCTCATAACCCCTGCCACAGTCCAGGACAACCTATTGCATTCCTTAAATCCTCCAATGTTGTCCTGGCTTGGGGTACCAAACTGTCAGAGGCCCCATCTATGGTAATCATATGCACTACCTTTCCAGGTGCATCCCAAATTGGGATTTCCAGGGAGCAGGGGTGACTGTTGCATGAACTACATCTGCTAGTCAATCAACTCCCTCCAGCCCCTCTTCTCTCCCCTCTTGTATATCAGTTCTCATATTGGTCTCACTCCTGGATAGGTCCTTGTTATTCTAGGGCTGTTGGCAAATGGGCATAATGAGATTCTTGAGCCTAGGGGTATGTGCGAGATTCAATAGACAGCAAGCCCTCCATGAGCCTGTGATCAACCAGAGAGATCTGAATATAATCCCTTCCACCATTGGGCATCCAGCCTCTTTCACATTTGATTATGTCATCCCTTAACAGTGATGTACAGCCTCTAACATGGCGCAGCCAATGGATTGTTTTATTTATCAACAAGGTCTGGCTTTCATATTGGCCTGCGCTCATCCTTCGAACATCATACATGGACACATTTCCCACATGCATTATTGCAGGTCGAGCCAGGAGAATTCCCTTGCCTAGGATCATGATTGTGGACCCTGCTTAAACAGTTTCTCATTGGAGTGGGTCTAGGCCACGGGACTCCAGTTCTCCCACCGTTTTGGCTATTACCTACGGCCTTCTTATTAGTCATGCCTGGTCTACTTAAAAAGCAGGTCGGCATTTGTCGCGTTCTCATAAACCCAGAACCAATGTCCACTGGCTGAACTGGGGCAGAGCTTTCTGAGTTACACAGTGTTACACAGTGCAGGTAATGTGAGGCAGGTCGTAATTGACTCACTCTGTGCAGTACTTACAATACTATTTGGTGTGCCGCATTTTAAATAAGGCACAGTGGGTTTCACAGAGGGTCTAACCAGTGCATTAGCTGTTGTTTTAAGGCTCAATACTTTGTGAGCATGTGAAGGGATGTGATCATTTTTTGGAGTTTACGACAATCGCATTTCGTGCAGGGATTCCCACCATTGGGAGAGAGAGGTTTAGGCACAATACTTGTGATCTGGGCCTCCATCGGCCTTGGCTTGGTGCCCTTACTCTTTTTCCTTTTCGCTCTTATCTGCTTTAAATTCCCCACCTCCACCCAGTCATCATCCAAGACCCCGGACCCACACACACAGCTCCCAGTATCTCGAACTGGTTTGTCAGAGGCAGTGCCACCCCAACCGATATCAATGTCTCAGCCCCCTCACTAGTGCCGTCTAGCCCAATAGCGACTGGCCCTGACATAGTGGACCCTATAAACATAGGCTGGTCACTGAGATCGGGGGCAACAGATGGGGTGGGGTGAAATTCTATAGCTCCTCCCCCCTTACATGAGCAAATATGTGATATTGGAAATATGAAGTTCCTACATTCTGCAAAGCCCCCCGGATTTGGTACCCTAAAGATTTCAAGTAGCTCCTGACTTTTCCTGATATTACCACTATGTGGTCTCAACATTTGCCACTGAGGGGGTGAGGGGGTCAGGCAGGATTTCTAACAAACAAAAATCAGTGGAGTTCACAACACAGTTAGCAATACAGCTATGTCTTAGTTGTATAAGGACAAGGGATAGCTCAGGGGCAACGTGCTTGCCTTGGAAGCAACATGATACAGAGCAACACAGGTTTTATCCCCGGGTCCGCGCTTACAAAACTCTGGGTATTAAGCAAGTTATAAATAACCAATCATATCAAGGTAGTTTGAACAATGTATACATTTAATAGTTTGTTTAATTGGTTGTTCACATCATGTACAAGTGTCTTCTGTAAGAGTGTTTGTAAAAAGATGTTCAATTAGATTTGTGTAACATTGCCTAATATAGCACACAATTACTAGATATGCACTATTTCTCTATACATAATTTATATCTATTGTTTCATAAATTAATATTTGAAATATTAACAACAATAACTGATAAGGATCTTGATGATAGTGAAATCGGTTTGATTGATTGTTATCTGTTTCTGTAAGTATTAGTGTACTAGTATGTGTTTTTGCAGAATTATTAAGAATCTCTTTAATAGCTGATTGTATTGATAAAAAAAGATGTTAGCTTCTATTTGTAAATTGTTGTATTAAAGGTAAACTGCATATGGAAAACTCTGTCACCTTAGCCCATTTAAAATAGAAATAGTGTTTTCCCTGCCTTCCTCTGTTTCTTCTTCTCCCTCCCCATCGTTTATCTGATTTCCTCCATCTTGTATATCTCGGTCTTCCTTGGCTCATAACCTAGAAGTCATATTTGACTCTAATCTTACTTTTCCTCCCACATCTCCACTATTGCTAAATCCTGCCATTTTCACCTTTTCAACATTTGTAAAATTCACACTCTCCTGACTTTTTCCACCACCAAACTCCTAATTTCTTTTCTGGTTCTTTCCAGGCTCAATTATTTCTCAGCCATTTTCAACAGTCTTTCAGCCTATCATCTCGCTCCTGTACATTCTATTTACAACTCTGCCATTTGCACCCTCGTCCAGTGTCTCCCTCAAGCTTCTATCACAAATGCTGTGCAGTCTATCACTTGGCTGTCTTTTGAAACCTGCCTTTTATTACTCTTTATGTGCATTGTTTTAAAGGTATGTCTGGTTTGTCTCCTCCCTATCTGGGTTCCTTGGTTTAATTCTATACGCCAACCCCTACCCTCTGTTCTCAATCTCTCTTTCTCTTAGTTGGCCCTAAACCTTGATAAGCTCACTATTTCATTTTTTCTCCTTAATGGCTCTCTGTGCGTTCTTCATCCTCCTTTTATTCTTTTTGCTCCTCCCTGAAAGCATATTTGCTGGCATCATTTTAATGTGACAATGTAACAATACCTTTGCTTTTATTGTACAATTTACCTTGTTCAGCGTTTTGGCGAAAGCGCCATGTACATTCAATAAATTAAAGAAATTAGCATACAATTTACTCCATTATTGTTAATAAAACTCAGAGCAGCATTTTCAAAAGATGTTGTACTACTTAAAGTACTTGTTTAAAAGTTTATTTGTGATATAAACAGTAGGTTTTTCTACATCCATATGTATTAACATTAAGCCTTTTGAGGGGTTGTCCGGACAGAGCTATGTAGCTCATTCCATCTGTGAAAACCTTTGGTCCTCAGTCTACTAATGCTGTTTCTAAACTTAGCCCTTGATATTTATATGTTGTTAATGCATAAGCTTTGGTTATTTAAATAATGTATTGCATGAATATATTTTCAAAGCTGAAAAATAGACAGTGACTTTTAAGTTCTTGAACTTCGTTAATGTTACCATACTTTATTACAAGATATTCAATTAACAGTTGCTGGCATGGTTTTTAAAAACCAGTATGTGACACATAGTTCCATTAACTAAGCCTTCTTCTACAATTACATTTCTAAAATAACTCTTGCATTAACACAGACATTTAAACAACTATTCAGGCCACAGTTCTGAAAACAGAATGCTTCCCTCTTATATCCATGTAGTAATATTTTGTTTGCATCTTTTAATTCATGCATACTGTTTTTCTTTGTTCACTGCGTGTAGTGAAATAATATTTTGATTTTCTTTACATATCATTTGGTAGTTAAATGTATTGCAAACCACTAATGTGGACAAAATATAAACATACTTCGCTTACTAACACACTTATACATGTTCTGCAGTCACTTAATTTGCATACAAATACTGAATGAGTCTGTTTAACAATGTTGTAACATATATTTATGTAACTTTTCCATTAATTATATAACACACCACCCGCTCCTTCCTGGGCCACAGTAAAGAGGTTTTGAGTATTGCCTTCTCTGATGATAATTGCCAGATTGTGTCTGGTTCTTGCAACAAAACCATCAAACTTTGGAACACACTAGGAGTTTCCAAGTACACAGTGCAGGTGACTTGTTTGTGGACTTTGCAAGTGCAATGCATTTGTGAATGGGCTGTGCAGGGAAATGTGTCCAGTGTAGGTGCTGATCTATGAGTCTGTATTGGCAGCATTCCTGGTTGTTTCATAGGGCCCCTGCAAGTTAGTAGGGTGGCTTGACTGATTTGCTGATGGGAGCAGTCGGGGAGGTTTTCCTTATATTTAGCCATGTTGTTTTGGTATAGCCCTTGTGTTATATTAAGCTGCACTTTTGAGTATAGGCACTGACATAATTAGCCGCAATTTGAGTATAGCATCTGTGTTATATTCACCACCTTTTGAGTATAGCCACTACCTTTATTTAGCTGCAATTTCAGAATAGCTATTGTGTTGTACTTTGCTGCATTCTTTCTGGGTATAGCCTCTGTGTTGTATTCAGATGCTTTAGAATATAGCCACCCTGTAGAATGTAGCCGTGCTTTGAATGGTCTCCTTCTAAATTCGGCTGCATCTACTAAATCAAGAAACAAGCCAGGACACACGGGTATGTATCACATCCATGCATATGGAAGATAGTCAAAGGCACAGCCACTCAACCATACGCATTTGCTGTCATACACTACTCTAAGACAAATTGCACAACACCTCTGACATAAGAATGCAGCTATCCTCCATGACAAAAATGTGGTTTAGATGCACACATAATGACTCTCTTGCTCTTGCAAGCTCTCCTGACTAACTTGCTGCACACATCCACTTGCCAGCTTGACATGGGTAGCTAGATGGCACTTGGCCACCCCTATATACACTTGTATTTGCTAAAATGCACACAATCATTTCTTAACTCCTCTGAAGAATTTCCCCTGGCTGGACTTTGGTCCCCCAAGAGCATTCAACCAACAGCGCTTTGAGAGCATACTAATGGGAAAAGGCACTATGCAATTGACAATTACATTATATTATATTACTTATTTCTTTAAGAATGTTGCCATATTTATTATCTTCAGTTTGTCTTATGTATGCAATTAATTGAAAGTATATGAAAAAACTCCATGAATTCATATAAGCTGTGCTTCTAACTGCTTTAACACTATCTTTTGTTTTAGTTGTTTTAAAAACATTTTCTCGATCAAATTGTGTTAACTGTAACATATCACTAAATAAAATGTTTCCACCAAATATCTCACTATCATTATATTTTGAAATATCTTGCATTTGAGGAAATATATATGCAAGCATATTGTTGGTTACCTTGCTAACTTCATCAATGTGTAGTACTTGCATGTTCTTTTTTTATTTTAGCTACTTTTTGAGCAGATTCTGCATGGAGTATTTCATATTGCAATTTGTTATCATGTTCTACTGGTAACATAAATAGTTTATGAAGTGCTATACCACCAATATTTTAAGTCGTCAGACCAGCAGGAGGTGTTATACTGCACGGTAAAGGATTATTAGATACATCACTGACAAATTTCGATATACCTTTAAATTCAAAACATGTTCCCGTACCTGCTTCTCAACTAATATACAGACTTTGGGTTGAAAGTTTACACTTCCAATAATGAATGTTATGTAAAATATAGTGATGGATGTTAGCAATGAAATATTTAAATCCTATTTTTGGTGAATTTAATATGACAACTAGTTGTTACTAGTGGTCCTAAAGTTTCAGTTGATCTGTTATGTTGTTGCATTGGAGCAGGTACAGTGCTAATTCTGCTTCATGTTTGTTGTGATTGACAAACACAGTCAATTACATATGAAAGAACATTAATGTTGGTTCTTGGGTAAGGTAAGGTTTCAAGCATGTATGTCTTGCTCTACATCTACATTATTAATTTTAAAGTAATTTTTTAAAACATGGCCTTTTATTTCGTCTTTATGATGTGTAAATGCTTCTTCCAAACTATTCCTATTTCATTGTGAATTGGATTCATTATGCCAAAGTGGAGTTTCCATAGATTTTCTCCAAAAGGAATGTGAAACTGTGCCTAATAGTATGCATTGTGAGCTTAAAGTAAAGTTTAACAGGACAAAGTGATGATGCAAATGTATTTACTCATTTACTGGATCAAGAGCACAAAGTTTATTTGTAGTTAGAGGAAACGTTATCAGGCTTTGGATTTCCTTCTTTGGAAAAATCTCTAATAGTTATTCCCCTGCATATTCTGCACAATTTAAAGTTACAAACCATGTTGGTGGTCCAAGGCTACACAGTTTAATTCTGAGAAACACCTATGAAAGTATTCTACTCTTCCGCACATATTTATTAAAATGTTTAAATGCTACTTTCTGGGGTATGTTGAATACATGTGACTTTTTTTAAATTCAGATGCTGATATAGGTCCGAGTATATCCTCTAATCTGCTCTTCTCCTATTGGAAACAATTTAGCAAACCATCTTTCTTCCAAGTATTAATCCCATACACTTTGTAATGTGCCCCCTTCTTACCTCATTTGAAATAATTCTATGCAATCACCTATAACCTCTTTAGAATGCAAAGGGTTGATTTTACATAAGTTACACATACTTTCTGCACTTTTAACCTTTTCAAATTGTGTGTCTTTTTAATGAAAAACTTCATGGTTTAAATTCCTTTTTTCCTCAATATTTTCATTTCATAATGGTTATTATTAACGTTTTACCATGTTGAACATTGTTGGATTTAATGCAAATCAGAGAGTTTTTGCCAAATTTCTTTTACTTTTTGTTGGCACACCATCAATTATTAGCAAGAGTTAATTTTCAATAGACCACATATGCCTAAAACTTGTACATTAATATGTATATTTAAAGCTAAGTAAACCACTTTGCCTTTTAAAGCGTTAGATAATTCATTTGTTGGTCTTTTTCCTGACTTCATTTCTAAGCATCCAATTGTTTGCAAAAGATTTATTAGTTGTGTAATTATATGTTAATGTAAATTTAATCTGTAATATTTTCAGATTGGGTTGTAGTTTCATATAATTTGCAATAGGACAGTTTATTGATATTTAATTGTTCACAGCAATACACATATATTTGTACTTTTTTAAATGTTCTTCTTGTAGGATTTCTTTCTTCATAACATGGATACATTATAAATCTAAGCCACATTGTATTTCCCCCACACCCAGTTTTTTATCTACATTTACAAATGCAAGTTTACATTTTAAAATGGCCAACATTTACATATTTACACTTACATAGAAACATTGTTAACTTATTTTGAGAATCAACAGGGAATTTGAAATACTATGTCTACAGCTTGCCTTTGTGAACGTTCACTTGTTTCGTTAACGTTGTGCTAACCTTTGCTCTTTTCTAAAAAACACAAGTGTTTGTACTGTTGATATTTTAAAAAAACTAAGTATCTTTGGGATTGCATTTTGGGTTCTGTTTACATTATTTGTACGTGTGTTTTCTTTTTACTTTTTAAGTTTGTGTGTGCTTTTACAAAAATGTTTACATTTTTTGTAAATTATTTTTACTTTCAGAGGTTTTATTTCAGACATGTTTACTTGGAGTTTCAATATTTTCAGTGTTATATGCTGGGTAATTTACATTATGTACATTATGTAAAATTCTGTTGTTTCTATAATTCGTGGTTTTTTTCTCATGCATTTGTTTGACATTTCCATTCTTTTTTTCCCCATTGTCAAAGACATACTTTTGTACATACAAAATAAATCTACAAAACGAACACATATAAAAACATAATTTGTAAGTATATGTTTCAGTAAGTTATACCTCTGAAATCAAATAAAGAGTTTACTATAAATGCATAGACATATACATTACAGGGCCTGTGGTAGCGGCTCTGTAGTTATGGTTAAGTTACTCAACTCATAGGAAGAGCAGTTTTTGGGCAGTTTATAACTTTGCTCCCCGTGGATGAATCCTTTCCAAACTTTGCAAATAAAGTATATGGCCCTGTCTGTGAGGTTTCAAAGTTGCAAAGTTGTAGGGGGTACCAACATTTCTGTTTTTTCCGTAGATGCAGTGGAAATACATTTTTTATCACGTCTACAGCCCAAACAAACTAGATGGATTTTCACCAAATTTGCAGCAGGAGCAGTGACTTGGTTCCGAAAGCGTGCTTCTGTAAATCCATCCAGTAGTTCTTTTTGAAATGGCCCAAAAGTAGGTAAAAAATAATTAGTGATATCTGGGTTCGGTCCGCAGACTCACTTCCATGTTTGGTCTGTGGACGGGCATCTGATTGGCTTAGAGGGCGATATGATGTCCATGGACATCGGACGTGCCCACTGATTGGATGGTGAAAAGTGTGAAGTGTGTCAGATTTTTGGAAATGCCCGCCATGTTGGATTTGCAGACATCTGCCGGTGTCTGTGAACATCACAGTAAAAACATATTAAAAACCACAATATTGCACTTGTCAAAATTATCAAACAATCTCTGCGGAGGTGAGGGGTGATGAGGATTGGATGGGATATGGCCGTAAGAACCCAGAAAACAGGTATTTTTCATCCCTGAAGTCTGCAAACAGTGCATATGGTTCGGGTGTAATTGCGTGATGTTTGCGAACACTTCAGATGTTCGGGACATCTATGCCTATTTCTGCGTTACAGGGTTGGTGAAAAGCAGTTTTTGGATGTCTTATAACTTTGGCGCCACTCAATGAAACTGCATGTAATTTTGGAATTCTATTTTAGACCTAATTCTAAATGGTTTTGCAAAGTTTGGTGGGATTCTGACAAGAGGGGGCAAAATTAGAGGAGGGGCCCAAAATAATGTAAAGCCTTATAAATGTGGTGCTATTTGACAAATCTACACAAATGTTTGCAAAAAGATTTTATATCGAGATATACATGTTTCTTTAAAGTTTGGTGGGATTTTCACAAGAGGGGGCTAAATTAGAGTCGGGGTCTCAACATTTTAGATGCCTAATAACTTTGTTGCCATTTGACGAATGTGGACAACATTTTTGAGAACGATTATAGACCCAACCTTCAATGTTTGTGTAATGACTGAATGGATTTTGTCAAGTGGGGGCTAAGTTATATGACTATTGTATGTACATACATTTTGACACTTTTGAAAAAATAAAACATGGATGGATTTCCAGCAAACTTGTGTAAGGATCATTGGCAAGGACCATAAAGCATGGTTTTGCAAATGTGGCCATGTTTTATTTTTTGACAAGTGTCATAATGTAGGTACAGAAAATAGTGATATACCTTTGGTGACTGATATGATATGATATGGCATTTATAATGCGCCTATGCACAAGTGTTTCAAGGCGCGACGGGGCAAGGGAGGGGGAACAGAGGGAAGACAGACAATGTTCCTACTAGGCCAGGTCAAACAGATTGCGCAAGTGCATGGGAAGGGGGAAGGGGGAGAGTGCAGGGGCAAGCGGGAGGGGACAGTGCAGTTCATGGGATAAAAGAATAAATAACAATAAGTAAATGTACGGCCAACAGGTGGCAAGTGCAAGGGTAAGTGCAGACAACAGGTGTCAAGTGCTGGTAATGGGACTGTAGGGATACAGAAAACAGTCACCAAGTGCAGGGGTTGCCAGGAAGGCAGAGCAGGTGTGCGACTGGCGGGGGAGGGGACCTGGACCCGAGATCAGAGGGTGGCCAGGTAACCAGTGCAGTTTTGGTTTCAGCCAGGAAGTCAGCAGGGAAGAGGAGGAGAAAAGGCAGAAGCAAAGAAAAAGGTTTTGAGGTGCTTCTGGAACCGGCAAGGATTATCCTCAAGTTTCAGGGAGGCAGGGAGGCTGTTCCAGAGGGAGGCCCAGCCAAAGAAAGAGATCTACCACCAACTTGTTGCTTGGAGAAGCGACTGACCCTGAGGGAGTTGGAGGCGGATGAGCGAAGAGCTCGAGAAGGAGGATATTTAGGAAGAGAGAGTTGAAGGTATTGAGGCTCCAAGCCCCAGAAGGCCTTGTGGACAATGCAGAGGGTTTTGAATAAATCCTTGCAGCCACTGGGAGCCAGTGCAGAGATTTCAGTCCTGGAGAGCTGCGATCCTAGTCTTAGCAGTGCACTTTGGTGGTGCGAGTTATTGTTGCTTAGCTTACCATAACTGGTGAATTTCTGAGATTTTTCACTTTTACTTGTAACCATAATGTCCCTTTAACAATGTTTTTTTTCATTGAATTTCATAGGTTTTTATTAGTGCAACTTAACCATAACGTCCCTTTAACAATGTTTTTTAAGTGAATATATTATATGCATAATAGATATACACATGAAATATGATGAAATGTAAGTATGATTTTATTATAAGGTAGCCAACGTACATTGTTAATTTATTAAAGTAAAACAAAGCTTGCATATTTTATTAAATATAAATCTTATCAAAAAGCAGTACTATTTGATGGACTTGAAGTTAACAATCAAAATGCCTTGTAGCAAATAGATGTTCTAGTTTACTTGATATAAAGGTTCTTTGCTGCACCACAAGTTTAATAAAAAACAAGGATAAACTATATTGTTATGTGATTTTCAGGGCTACATTTAAAATATGAACAAACGGCTGTACATTTTACAAATACTGCGCCACATTTACAAAAAAGCACAAAGCCTTAGCACCACCAGTAACACTGCGCTGAGCAACACGATAGTGCAGTAAGCTGATTCACAGAATGACATCAGTGCAGAATCTAACAGCACAAAGGAAAGTCCATCGCAGAAGGATGCCAGCACAGAATCTAACAGTGTAAAGGAAAGTCCACTGCACATGCCATGCCCACAACACACCCTCAGCACAGAACCAGAGAGCACAGTGGGTCTGCGTTGTGCTCTAATGGGAAGGGATAAAAATGCAATTACATGGCACAAACATACAGAATTAATGGGTGTATTACTTGCTTGTAATCCTCATTACTTCCACTCCTACTCTCCCTCATCAAAGTACTTTCACATTAAGTCACTCAACCAACAATCATGCACAGGTAATGCACATTACCCCTACACTTCCCCTTCCTCTTAACAGTACTTACACTAAGAAGGCACTCCGACTCAATCTTGCAAAGGTAATGCGCACATTACCCCTACACCTACTGTTCCTCTTCACAGTACTTACATTATGAAGGCACCCCAACACAATCTTGCACCGGTAATGCACATTACACCTGCACCTACTCCTCCTCATCACAGTACCCAGTGCAGGAAGAATATCAACCCTCTAAATATTAGACTGGCATATACTGGTACTGCTAAGGATTACATCCCTTCTTGATAACATAGGCCTTGCCCACCCCATGGAGAGTCACAGGCACCCCCCACCCCAATGAGAGAGAGGAAAGTGCAGAGGACATCCCTCACAACAGCAGACCGCTATCAGAGGGATATAAAGCCATGCACAATTGATAGACACGTATGCGGTCTGTTTAACAAGCCTATGTCAGGCAGCCAAAGGCACCTAGCCTTGGACTGTCCAAACCTAGGCACCCCGAGCCCTGAGCAACAACCAAGCAAGACAGGGGCTCTGCGCTCCCTGATGCACAAAAGGACAACAACGACAACCCTATTCCCCTAGCTAGATAACCTGGAAGACCATAACAGAAACATCCATATCCAACAACATTTAGCCAGCCATAGTGTGGACTGGCCCACTGTTGCAGAGGGTGAACCAAAGTGAACCAAAGGAGCTGCCAGACTTAGATGGTGACAACAGTGCACCAGGAAATGCACTTCCCAAAGTAGCATTTATTGTATTTATTTTTCCATTTATAGTTGTGCACATTTGATGAGGCATCAAGGTTCTGTTGCATGACAGTTACTCATAAAGACAGACCATGTACAGGCAGTCAGTATATGAAGCAGTTACAGGATAAACATTCAATCAAATAGCAATGTTTTTTGTGATTTCCATAAGGTCCAGAAGGAATGTTCAGCTTGTATTGTTAAAGTATAATTCACTTAATACCGCTTGATAACGAACATTGGCCTAAGCGCATTCACATCGCACTCAACATCGCATTTGAATGAACCTGGATAAGGCTGATTACTCCACCATTTTAGAATCATCCGCCATTTTGATTAACTCCTTTTTCTGTCTCATGTTCAACTTTGTGTTTTTGGCTCCAGCAGAGAAAAATGAACTTTGTACGGTGTCAATGTAGATAAACATGTTGAGGTTGCTTAAAGTGGATTGTTTGTCCTGCACTAAGGAACCTTGGAGCTAAACTAGAGTTGAACTGAACAGTAATTTAGATGTTGTCTGTATCAATAGCGTCATCCTCGTGCAACCAGTTTAGTTTCTTTATTTATACCGCGTGCCGAACCCTACGGTAACCGGGCGCCAGAGACTTAAAGCAAGTTACAAGAAGTTATAGGCATTTTCAGAGCAATACACAACAATAATGATAAGTGCAGGTGACCGGGTTACATGGTGGTCGTAGTACAGACTCAGGAAAAAAAAATACAGTACAATAGTGAGACATTGGTTAGAAAGGCACTTGAGCAATTCTTGTTAGCAAGCCAGGACTTAGTTTTGGCTCTAAAGGTCCAGAAGGACCCAAAGTCCAAGGACCCACAGTGAACAGAATTTTGAATAGCTGAAACCATGTGCCTTTGCAGAAATCTGTGTGTAGGTTCCTTGAAATTGGATTAACTTTAAGCTTGAAAACAAATGTTACCATTGTATCGTAGTTGCAGAAAAACATGTGTAGTGTTTGAGGAAAACATTGAACAATGTACAGTTATTTGAATCTGTATTAGTTATGTGAACTGGAAATGAACCCTTAATGAATAAGTAACACGAAGAGGGGCTGGACGATGTAACCGGGATTGTGGCTTGTGTCTTTGTAATGTCCAGCACTCTCCCCCACACAGTGTCTGCTGGTGCACACTGCAAGGCGTTGAGAGCCAGATAGCTATCTGACCAATAAACTGTACATGTACTTTTGAACTTGTGACTGGCGTATTTCATTTTTTGAGGTATTAAGCCTCGATATTTCTTTTGATTTTTCAGCATGGTAGGCGGGGGTAGGTTCCATTGTTTGGCTGCGATGGTTGGGAAGCTTGAGCCTCCAGCTTTAGCCCGTTTAAATTTGGGATGGATGAGACGATGGGCATATGCAGATCTTGTGGGTCTAAAAGAATTTGGTTTAGGTAGTGGGGACCTCGTTGGAGAGGCACCCATGAGTGATTGACAGTATTTTGAACAGTATCCACTAGTGAATGGCAGGCCAGTTGGCCTTTCTCCTAGCTAAGTTGATATGTTCAAGTTTGGGGATGTTCAGGGCTGCTCCAAGTGTGTTATTATGAATAACCTGCATATTTCAGATGTTGTGCTCAGAGGTGCCTGCAAAGAATGCATTACAATAGTCGAGCCTTGATCAAATGGTAGCTTGGGTAATTGTAAGGTGGCTGTGCAGGGATAGGAAAGGTCTGGATGCATGTATTAGTTTAGTAGTGTAGGCAACAGAGGAGGCAATTGCATTTTCTTGCTGTGTGAGTGAGAGAGTAGCATCCAGGTAAACTCCTAGTGTGTTTACTGAAGGTGAAACAGGGATTGGGATGCCATGAATGTTGAAGGAGTAGTATTGGGCATTGAGCTTATTCACCGCCGTTGAGGGACCCACCAAGAGGATCTCTGTCTTTTCTCCATTCAGGCAAAGGTGGTGTGTAGCCATCCCGGCCTGGATGGTCATGTTGACAGAATTTAGCGAGGAGTCCACATGGTAGTTGCCGGAAAGGGAGAGTAAAATGTGTGTATCATCGGCAAAGTTTGTGTAGGATATGCTGATAGAGTGTAGAAGGATGAATAGAGGTTTAGTGAAGATATTTTACATGATTGGGAATACACAAGACCCTTGCTGCACATCGCAGGAGATGGGTGCTGTGGGGCACAGGCGTTCTTAGTGAATACTTTAATGGACCTTTCACCCAGGAAGGAAGCAATCCGGGTTGTGACCTCCTGTGAGAGGTTAGCTGCAGAGGTTTGATGGTGGCAAAGGATCTTAAGGATCATATAGCCCACCGATCAAATGCAGCCAATAGATCAAGGTGTAGCAGTAGGGCAGGCTTACCCTTGTCCCTGATCTCATCAAGCTGGTTCTTCATGTCTGGCTGTGGACGTGTAAGGGTATATAGGGTAATTTGATACAAAGTTCCATGGTAGTCCACGTTATCAGCATGACCGTTGAACATTGATTGATCTGCAACTTGCAGTCATGGTATTTTCACAAACATCACCCCATAAGAGCAGGATGTACTTGAATACTACCTTTAAAGTCAACTGAATGTTCTCAATGCCAGTTTGTACCCTTACCCATGCATGTGAATGACAGTGATAGTTTAACTCGTGTGAAAGTCAATTCTCACATTCTGCTACAATTAGTGCCATTGCACAGCACTGACAGAGCGTTTTTAGGTTTTCCATGAGGAGGAATTCACTTAGGTCAACATCCAGCACAGGAAAGTCTGTAAACATGGTACTCCCTCTCATCATGGCAGCACTGCACTGGCAGTCCAGCCACCCACACCTCTCCCTCTTTCACCTGGGCTGCATCTGATACACGTGGCTTGGGCACCACAACCCCCACCCTCATTTATCTTTCCCATTGCTTCTTAAATTAATGGGGATGACTCCACCCTCTGCCGGCTCAATCTTTGCCAGGCAGCTCCTGGCAGTTGGAGCCCGGCTTATCCCTCATAAGCGCCCCCAGCCACATCCATTACTTTGTCAGGCCACACCTGCCAGATGCAGGCCAGCTATTTCGAGGGAGTGGTAATAGAGTAACAAGCTCAGAAAATCTGTTTTGTAAATGTGTAGCAATGCTGCTACCTTTTGTAGAGACAGACCCAAGTGCCACCATCCAAAGCTCCTCCCCCATGTTGCCTATATGTTGGGAGCCACAATGTGAAACACGTGCATTGCCAGTAAGAATACCTATACCGAAGAGAATCCTGAAGTAAGATTCCCATTAAGAAAGCCATACATGCATAGATGACAATATGATGGCCATTTGAATGAAATCCTGGAAGAAGTGGGAAAGTTGAGCAAAATGGAAGACTGGTGACGTCATGAAGAGCAGAATTAACGCACCCAGAACAGATGCAGAGATGAGAGAACATAAAGAATCTATAAGCTGTAAATTGGAGCTGTTAAAGATGAGCAACATTCCGGGCTCGAAATGAAGAGGTTCATGCTACAGTAATAATGCTACAGAAATAATTGAGAAGTTATCAAGTCATTTTACAAATGTACAGTCACAGTAACGCAAGTAGACAAAGTATTCTTTAAGGCTGTCTATATAGTGAATAGATTGCAGCGATGAGCCAACATATATATATATATATATATATATATATATATATATATATATATATATATATATATATATATATATATATAGTGATCCCTGTACCTTGGTGCAGGGGAATTGGAAGGCACTCCAGGAAGCGGTCTTGCGTGCAAAAATCGCAGCAAAACACAGAAGCAGCACACCATTTAAGTCAGCCAAAAAATCTTCTTTAATATATTAAATGTCCAGGACAGAAATGAAAAACAACACCAAAACGACGCGTTTCGCGGTAGCTGACCGCTTGTTCACGTTTAGGGTGAGAAACACAAAGGAAGGACTATTTATACAGATTTACACTCTATGATCACAGTATAGAGAGTCACATACACTCCCTCTAACTCTATTACACAAGTCAGCCATCTTTGATTGGGTTGGAATAATTTCGAAACCAAAAAGCAAAACATGTTTTCTTTGTTTTTTTGGGAGTTTTCCAGAATTAGGCATTTCTAAAAAAGCTGGCAATGACATATTTACATGTGGAAAGTATTTCAGAAAAATGTCCCATAACATAAATGGTGGGGTAAACCAAAATGTTTTTAGTGCCTAGTGCACTAATTAAAGACTCGTGTGTATTAAAGTTGTTTGTTCTAATGCAAGTTCCTGTTTAGACTTGCTGTGCAAAACATGCCATATGCAAGAAAATGTTGTTAACGTGTTGTGTGCATATATATTGTAAGGACTATGGATGATTCCACAATGCACTTTAGCAGAGCTGGATTCCGAAAGCAGAAAGACGTTTTCAGTGTGTCGCAGTTAGAAATCAAAAACTCAACCATGGAGGTGGATCAATGAAAGGCTTGTAAGCAGTAAGCCACACAAACATGGTCTACAGTCGCATGGTCAGATGAAAATAGACACTATGATAAACTGTATCAAAACCAGGAAAACAGAGTATGCTATAATTCCTCATATTCTCCAGCACAGAGAATATTTCCAAGGCCGAGTTCAAAGCCTTAATTGACTAGTAGGCTGCAAGTGTGATGACGGATGCTTGCTAGGGCTAATTGGTGGGAAGCTATGGTTATGACCAGCACACCAGCACCTGTGTGCCAGCCTGCGTACTGCTTGCATAGGTGGAATATTACAGAGGGGTTACAAGGGTGCCAACCAATTATAGATGGACACGTAATAGAGAGCCCTATAGTTGTTATAATCAATGGGATGTTGTGTATTTGATGACATTCATAGTGACCTGCACTAGAGGAGGGCTTTGTTGCCCCACCTGATGTTAGAGACCCAATCACCTTCCCTGACCGGTATGGAACGTATACCTTAATGTTCCTTGTAAGCCTATCGCCATTCCTAATAGGTTTTTGTAGTTTGCAATGTAGGTAGACGTCAATAATTACGTGTTTTAAGTATATAACCTGCTTTTTCTATGTGTTAAATTGAGTGTGAAGATCGAGCGCACACGCTGATTTTCGTTGTATCTCCCTGTTT
Source organism: Ambystoma mexicanum (assembly GCF_040938575.1). Lineage (NCBI taxonomy): Eukaryota > Metazoa > Chordata > Amphibia > Caudata > Ambystomatidae > Ambystoma > Ambystoma mexicanum. Next base: position 492,313,752 of record NC_090940.1, on the reverse strand, counting down.
TAGAAAATTAACGTTAAAACAGTCGCACTTTGCCAACTTCCTGAGTCAGTTTTGATCATTGATGTTTGAGTAATATTCTGAATCTCCATCTGTCTCTAAGTATTGCTACCTCATCTTAAAGGGCTGGGCCGGACACCCCAGTTCACTTGTGTCTATGTCCCTAATGAAAGATGTAGTTTATCAAGGTTTGGCTATGTACTGGTCTCACTGTGCAATCCTGAGATCAATTAAAATAATCTAGCAGTTTAGTCTAGCATTGCTGGAGGAAACACCAAACAGTGTGATACATGCAGATACATTTATATACACATCTCATAAGGCATGTTGGTGCTAGTATCATTGGGACGCGTATTAGAAACAAACACTGCTTCTGCTTCTTTTCTACTGCAACGTTGTATTCCATAAGCTGCTGGAGTGACGTGTGAAGAGCAACGCCTCCTTTGTGCAGTTCCCTTAAAAACGGACGTGCGCGCGCACCAAGCAAGTACCACAAGTACCTCTTTGCCTCGGTACTTTGGACGCGGATTAGAAACGAACGCTGCTTCTGCCTCTTTTCTACTGCAACGTTGTATTCCATAAGCTGCTGGAGTGACGGTAATCGTCACATTTGCAAGAAGACTAAGAGACGTTCATTTATAAGAGACGTTCAAGTAAAACGCTCTTTTTTACTTTTGTTTTCTTGTATAGTGTGAAGTGCCACGCCTCCTTTGTGCAGTTCCCTTAAAAACGGACGTGGGCGCGCACCTGCGCGCTTGCACCAAGCAAGTACCACAAGTACCTCTTTGCCTCTTCGCCTCGTCGTCGAGACTCGAGGCAGGCCTTGTGGTACGTTAACTCCATTTGCTTGTATAGACAAGTAACAGTAACGTGGCCCTGCACATTTTGATTGTCTGTGCCGGTTGGTAACGATGAGAACTTTCGGCCTCAAAACTGGAATGCCGCCGTCCCTCATCACCCGCATGAACTCTGAATCTGCTGTTCTTCAACAAGTAAGCACAAACTTGAATTCTACACCTAACAGGACTAAAGGATTCAAAGGGGGGTTGCCTAACATGGACATACGGCAATTTTGTAGTGGTTCTTTGTCAGCTCATAGAGCTAAAACTCGGCAGGCTAACAAACAGCCAATTGTTGATAAAAAGAATTATGTCACTATGCCCGCTGATTCTGTACTAGCCAAAGACCTATGTAATGAGCAGTCAGCGAATGCCTTATCTTGCCATTCTATAACGGATACCATATTGCTTGAAAATATACCTGCGACTGCGCAGCACACAGCAAAGACTCAATCAGTTTCATCCTCTAAAGATGTAGTTATAATTGATTTAGATCCTAATGATTCTGCATTTTCAAACAAATTAATGTCTGAAAACCTATCTAAATCACCAATAATGTTCTCTGACGTGTCATCTATCATGACAGAATCTAATACCTCCATTTCAATATTAGAAATAAGTGTCGTTCACACCAAAACACAGGGATTGAACACTTCATTCTCTTATGAAACACCAGATTCATCTTTAAACATCACGTTACAAGCTATGAATCTAGCCATTCAGGCATTAGGCCATATATATCAAACAATAGATGCACGGCTGGTGACACAGGAGGCCTGCATGCAAAAAATGTTATTATTACATGAAATGTTAAGGAGCGAGATTCAGTTGAATAATGCTCAGAGATCCGTGAGCCCAGTGCCAAGCACAACTACCAGCACCATAGCTTCTCAAACTGACCATGACTATGAGTCCAAAAATCACAGTCCCAACTTCCCTGTGAATAGGTCAAGTAAAGGTATTACCAGTGTCCTTCCCCATATAGCTACCATCATATATGATCCGTGGGGGAGCACCAAGAGCTTATCTCAAGCAGAAAATGTGATCCCGTTGGGGAAATCGAACGTGCCTCCAAAAGGGGCTCTGTATCCGATTTTCACATCGGCAATATCGAGTGCAAGTAAGCAAAACAATATGAACAATATTGATGCAATAGTTGTATGTGGAGAGACCCCACAACAACCGAAGAGCAAAGCATCTCAAAAACCTAAGTCAGGGAATGTGAAATTACCTAAAAACGAGCACTCTATGAAGCACAAGGGAAGTGCTGCGACAAAACGTTTTATAAAAGCAATCACACTCCGGAAAAAAAATCAAATACTTATTTCCCAGGCAATCAAGAAAAAATATGCGCAACAAATGCGCAATAAGAGAAATGAGGATGCATCCTCCACTCAATCTGCCCACGTTTCGGATTATTCCCCCTTGAATGAACTCATACAGGCGTTATGCCCTCAAAATGCAACTCGTCCTCTGCCAGCTTGCAATTCGACAGACATTAACAACCTGAAGTCAAATGCGAGCAAAAATATTGGTGATAATAATATACAAAACAGTTATTGTGATAGATCTGATATCAGGAAGGCAGTTGATGCCTATATGTCAAACCGTCAACAAGTCCTAATAGAAATACCCAGGAGAGCTTTTGAATGTATCCAAAATAAAGATAAACAAGATCGGACTAACTCAAGCTCGACACTGAGTCAGGAGCTGGTAGCTCAACCCAATCAAACAAACACACCCACGAACATCCAAAAAAGAGATCAAGAGGAGTCTAGAAAAAGTAAAAGTTGTCTTAAAGAATACCCTATAGCAGATACATGCGCACGGGATAGCGTCTTAACGAGTGACCTGTCGGATACTATTATGCGAATGATTGAAAATGCTCTGTATTTGATGACGTTCATAGTCACCTGCACTAGAGGAGGGCTTTGTTGCCCCACCTGATGTTAGAGACCCAATCACCTTCCCTGACCAGTATGGAACGTATACCTTAATGTTCCTTGTAAGCCTATCGCCATTCCAAATAGGTTTTTGTAGTTTGCAATGTAGGTAGACGTCAATAATTACGTGTTTTTAGTATATAACCTGCTTTTTCTATGTGTTAAATTGAGTGTGAAGATCGAGCGCACACGCTGATTTTCGTTGTATCTCCCTGTTTTAGAAAATTAACATTAAAACAGTTGCACTTTGCCAACTTCCTGAGTCAGTTTTCATCATTGATGTTTGAGTAATATTCTGAATCTCCATCTGTCTCTAAGTATTGCTACCTCGTCTTAAAGGGCTAGGTCGGACACCCCAGTTCACTTGTGTCTATGTCCCTAATGAAAGATGTAGTTTATCAAGGTTTGGCTATGTACTGGTCTCACTGTGCATTCCTGAGATCAATTAAAATAATCTAGCAGTTTAGTCTAGCATTGCTGGAGGAAACACCAAACAGTGTGATACATACAGATATATTTATATACACATCTCATAAGGCATGTTGGTGCTAGTATCATTTGGACTGCTTATCGGTTGCAATCATATGTATACATACATCATCATTGGACATTGTATCTCGGTTATTCAGCAGATTTTCACAGTGATTCTCAAATGTAAGACACAGTTCTCAGTGAATCAATCCAATGTGCTGCTCTGGGTCACAACAAATTATTTAATGTGTGTCTTCGTGGGTATATTGTGTTTTTCTACTAAATGACTTGGTTGGTACACTTGTTCATGAGTCAGCATTAAGATTCAGAATATGCATTTTTAACATTCTGTCACAGACAGTAGGTCTTTACATTTCACCAATATCACAACATCCAATCATTTTTTAATAACTTTCTAAATAATGCAATGCTTCAACCAAGTTGTTACAATTTCCATTCCAAAGAAAACATCAAGGCATCAGTTATTGCACAGTGAAATATAGAAATGTATATGTAGCGACTGTTATTTCATATAACAGTTAGACCATGTTAATGTTAATGTTAATGTTAAAGGACATTTGTACCGCGCACTATCACCACCGGAGTGGTCCCCTGGCGCTCTGGCGGCTCTGAAAGAGGGAGGGAGAGGTGGGTTAGTGGGTGGAGGCTGGAAAAGTGCAAGATTGCAGTGATGTGCTGTTGGCAGCCTCAGCCCGGTGGTTCCGTCGGCTGGGCCTGGGGTGTATGCGGCCGGTAGTCGTCGTGTGCTGATGGCGTCGTGTGCTGATGTGCGAGTCTATGTGTGTTTTTTGTTTTGTTGTTGCAGTGTAGTGAAGTTCGTGCGGTTTGTTGTGCTGGAGGTTTGTGGTCGTGTTTGGTTTGGAGTTTGAGAGGTGTATGCAGAGAAGGACATTGTTAGTGGTATTGGTTAGTTGGTATCTCTATCCTGGATGGACCGGTTGGGCTCATGTAATCTTACATGACGGGGTGCTTGCGCACCCTGTGCCTCAGGAGGTACGTGCCCGTTTTTGCATTGGAGGCCGTTTGAGCATTTAGCTGTCCCCTCTGTCCGCTCCCTTAATAACTTTGCATGCTCCTCACCTCCACCCACATGACTAGCACACCTGCTAGTGTCCATACTTCCGATTGTGTGGTGATGAGTTGGTGCAATCATTTATGATATATCTTGTGATTTCTAGCTGAGGACATATTAAAGGAAGGATGATAAAGTACATACCTTGCTCATCCCAGTGGGCTCTAGCAAATCTAATTTATGAATCCAGAACATTTCCCTACTCATTAGAAGTTTGCTTTGGTTACCCCCATTGGCTGGTGTCTTGGCCACTTCTAAAATCACATATTTCAGTTGCGCTATGATGTGTCTGTTGTCAATATGTCTAGCCACTCGGGTTATCTGGTTATTGGTCCTTGTGTTGGATTTATGCTCTGTGAGTATTTCTTTCATTTTCTTGGTTATTTTCTGTACATAAAATTGGCCACAAGGGCAAATAAGGCCATATACTACATGCTTTGAGTCGCAGGTTGCATAGTGTTTAAAGGTAATCTTCTGACCAGTGCGGGGGTGTCAGAAGATTACCTGGGCGCCTTTTTGTACATTATTGTAGTGACTGCAATGCAAGCATGGGAAAGTCCCATGGTTCAGTTTGGTTAGGAGTGGTTGTCTCTGTAGATCTGCTCTTTCCACTTTGACTAGGTTGTCTGTCATGTTTTGTCCTCTGGTATAAGCTACCATAGGGGGTTTGGGAATTGTTTTTTATCAGTAAAGCATCCAATCTGATGATTTTCCTATTCTTTTTTAGTATACGGTTGATCTGGGTTGATCTGAGCGCTCTGCCTGGAGAATTTCATTAGGTATATTAGCAGTGGATCGTTCATTTCATATTAAAGAAAGCTCCCTTTGGAGCTTTCTTTAGTACTGGTTCGGGGTATTCTCTAGATCTAAATCTGTTGGTCAGTGTTTCTGAATCTTCTCTATACTCATCCTGAGATACAATTCTCAGGTATTGACTAAGAGGTCGGTTATTTTTTAGGTACTGTGGGTGGTAACTAGCATAATGCAGTGTGATATTGACATCTCTGGGTTTGCTGTAGATCGATGTGATCAGTCTGTTTTCTCTAGGAGTGACTTCAACATCCAAGAAGTGTACACTCAGGGACCCCAATTCTAGCGTGAATTTTAAGAATTGTATCTGAGGGTAATGTGCCATGTTCTGGGGGTCTCCTCTCATTGTGGGACCTGCTGTGGCTACTGAGCTGAAGTGACTAGGTTGTCTTGAGAAAGAACTTAAGAACCGTGCCATTGGGGCACTGAACTGCCATCTAGCCGAGCCCAATCCTGAACCCGAATTCAGCCACTGCATCCAGGGCACTTTGATCACGGAACTGAACCAACGGCAAAAGTAAGCGTGCCCAGGGTTGGTTACTTGGAATATCGCAGTTTGGGGAACAAGCCGGAATACCTATGGTCTTACCCCTATTGCAACAGGGATTATATGAGTGTGAAGTTCACTTTATTACTCGTCCTTGCCTGGTTATGATTTGTGAAGTTCTCCCGACATTCTCTCACAATCCTTCCTCTTCAAAGGAGGAATTGGGGCATTTTCATGTATTTATTGCCTTTATAGCAGCACCAAGGTCCCTAAGGTATCAAAGAGCAAGTTTTTTAAATCCTAAATTAGTACTGAGTTATTGGCACGAAACCTCAGGTTTCAGAATTCGAATAACCTTTTTGTTATACTGAAGTGATGATACACTCTTGCAAATAGTAGCCTGCAATATCCAGTTTCCTTCCCCCCTGAAAAAACATGTTGGAAAAGAAATAGCTCTGATAAAAGTCCATAGCCTCCCTTTAAAACAAAGAACATTCTCATTAGTTACCGGAATGTTCTGCGACTGATGTGCTCATCTAAATATTGCACATGGAAACTGCATCATTCTTTTTATTTGTGATTAATGTGCCATATAAATTACATCATTCCAAAACAAATTAAGATCTCTCCTACAGATGCTTTTTATTTGTTCTGACAAACAGTATGCATATTTTAAGCAAAAGTCATATTTTGGATAATTCCGCAACCATGCATCCAGTAGCTCTGTGACCATAGATAAATTAAACTCTGACATGAAAGATTCTGTATTGATTTTGATCTTAAAGATTTTTTTTTATATAGTTATATATTGTTAGTTCCTTTCGTGTGATCATAATCTCGTTTTTTTCATGTTTAATGTGTTCCTCCTTTCTGTTCCAGAACCGCTAGTGTGTAGAGTTGCTCATAATGTGCATTATCAAATGTGAAGGATGCAATAGTCTATGGGCCTCATTACACGGAAGGCGGTAAGGGTTAACGGTTACCGGTAATGGTACCGGTGACCGTTAACCCTTACCGCCTTACTACGAGGTCCCTTTGCGGTTAGGTACTTTAACGCCTGCTGTTTAGCAGGCGTTAAAAAGCAACCCGCAAAGGGACCAGGGTGCTAATTACGGCACCACAATTTGCGGCACCGTAATTAGCACCTTCCCCATTCCCATAGAGCCCTATGGGGCAAAAATGGGAATGGGGAAGGGCAATGGGGGAAGGGGGAATTACCTCCCCGCCAACCTTGGAATAGGGCTGTAATTCCCCTTTCCACCAAGGCGGTGCCAGTATTTTACCGGCATGGACTAAGGTGCTAATAGCACCTTGGTCCTCCGCCTACCGTGTAATGAGGCCCTATATGTTACAAGGAGCAAGTGAAGAGCTAGGCAATTTACCAGAAAATTAAAATATTTTTAGGTGGTGAATGTAAGTGTATTTGTCTTTGCACTGATGACTTTAACGCAAAAGCGGCCAGTAGGGGACTGGCGTACAAAGTGGAATAAAATTTACTTTTTAAAGAGCCATCCATTATAGCCTGTTTCTGCGACTCCACTGTATTTACATAGCAAATAACCTTTCCATTTTCTATTTGTAATATTTTCATATGCTCTATTAGTACAATTTTTTTGAATGTTTCCGGCATCGAAATCCGCAAGGGAACATATGTACCACTAATATATGCATTTTTGTTAATAGAGAGCAAATTAACATTCTTTGGTGTGCTGTGTTCCCTGTCTTTTCCGACTAGTGTATTTCTTTCTTTAACCTTGGGATAATGTGCTCCTTTAGGAATAACAGACATTAATGGGTATAGGATGAGCCTTCATCGCGCATTATCAAAGCCTATAAAATCTGCATGCCTCTCTTTTCCCCTAATGCAGCCTTTTGGCTCGGCTTAACTCATGTTCGCGTAGCGCAGGAATCCGCCGCTACCCAAGCAGGAATAGAGCTTTGACCATCTCTCCTAATGTGTTCCAAGAAGGACAAGTGGGAACTGGAACCTGAATGTCAATTTCAAGGAGGTGCCAAAGAAACCTGCCAAAACTGCATTTCAGAAACAAGGCTTTCTCATTTTGAAATGGTACTTCCATAAAAGCTGTTCTATGAAATAAATCAGTCTGTGAAATGTCCACGCGAAAGTCGCATAGAAATACTTTTAAGCATCTTGAAATATACTCGCCTTCATTTATCAAAATCCTGCCGATTTAAAAAAAAAAGAAATCCATTTGCAAACACAATGGCCAGGGGTTCCATTTGTTAATATCCCTGCAAAAATATTGCCATACAAAAATATTGCCATATTTTTGTGGCGATATTAAGGCATGGAACATTCCGGGGACAGCCCCACAACCCCCGCATTATTTTTAAAGGAGCGGGGGACACCCCGCAACCCCCGGTGTCAAAAAACCCAAAAATTATCCCCCCAAAAAATATCGCCTATTGCCATTCCAGACCATATATACATGGATATTTTTGGTGGGGATAATATGTAGTGATACCAGAGACAGGTAGATCTGCTTCAGAGGACTGTGAAGAGTGTGGAAGGTCAGAAACAGTGGAACGTTATCTGCTGTGTGATGCAAAAAGTATGAAGAGCAAATTTGAAGGCTATAATGAACAGTGTTGGGATCAAAGTATGAAGTGTTGCGCATGTGCTAACGGTTAATAAGAGGGTCGAGGGTAATCAGTGGAGGATTATTCTTAAGTACGTTAGAGAGATGGGAAATGGTATGATAGAGGTTCAGAGTACATCATCAAATGAGTGGCGCACCGTGTAATTTTCCTTAGTCGCATGATGGAGTGCAAAAGGGGTGTGTGAAAGGTGGTGTGCATGTTTGTACACTGCCCTTTTTCACTGTGCCGTGTAGAGAAACCCCTCAATGCCAGAAATAATGCAATACACTAGGGAAAACGTCCCAGCACACCTCTTGCTAGGAGAACAAGGTTTATTTCTATAAAACATTAAAAACGTGCCAGCAAAGAACTCGGCTGCCACATAGCGCTCTGACGAAATCAGCATAAGCAAAAGATTATAAGGACACACAGCATCATCCGTGATGTCATTTGCAAGGTTACAAATCCAAGTAGCTGGTTTGGTGTGACCCTATACATATACAGCCTGCTCCATAAGGGATGCCAGGCCATTGGTCCCAGCTTCTCCTCCCCATCTTCTTCCATGTCGGCTTCTTCTTCGCACATCACTTGGCATCAAGCTACTTAATTGGCAATACAAAAACCATGCATTCTCTATCTGTAACCTAATGTTCACCTGGTACTGCAGACATGGCCGCAGAGGATATTCTCGAGGTCCATATAATTTACAAATCGCAGCTCAATCCCAGGCGTGTCTGTGACTTTCCAAATCTCCCTACCCTGGTTTTAGGTTTGTTGCTTTCCTCCTCCCGGCACCTTGTGGCACAAATCACATGACCTGATGGTGGGGGCAGCCTGCCCCTGCTCTGTGATCTTTTCTGATCGATTGGTGATCTAGCAGCTTTATGGTCGGTGGTCTGGGGCTGGTTGATACCTTGGAATGCTGTGGACTTGGGACAGGGTCATCTGGGCACTATGGGCCTCATTACATGGGCTAAGAAACAGTGATGTGGAAGGTTGCCCAGAGCAACGCCAGTGGTTCAGATTAATTAAAAACCTTCCACCCATCACTTTTTTGGTTTCAGTTTGTCTCCCTCTGTGAGAGAGGGTATGCCCAGACGTGGGTCCATTGCTCGCTGCGCCATAGGGAACCAAGCTGCACCTCACTGAGGATGCCCAACAAGGCCGAAACATGTCTGGGGTTGCTTGTGTTTCCGTGCAGAGGGGACCTGGCCTAGCAGTTCGGGCAGGGCTGCTCCGATTGGTGACAGTACCTGACTGATTTGCATATGGCGGGACCCCTTTTTCAATGGCGCTGACGAGCTAAAAAACGGTGGTGTGGAAGGTTGCCCAGAGCAACGCCAGTGGTTCAGATTAATTCAAAACCTTCCACCCATCACTTTTTTGGTTTCAGTTCGGCTCCGTCTGCGCCAGGGGGTAGGAACTGGCCATCAGGCGCAGTCCCGCTCTGTTGTTTCTGTTCGATGCAGGGCTGGTGCGCCGCCAGAGGCCAGGCCACGTCAGGCCATGCCAGGCAGCGAGGGGGCCGCCGAATGACTTGCTGGTAGGCTGGGCCTCACTCACTGTGTTGTTCGCTTTTGTCTCCCGGGGCCTCCCGGTTCGTTCTTTTTCCCCACGCTTGTCGTTGTTTCACCTTCATTAAATGAAATATTATAGGAGGAGCACAGCAGTCCGACGGAATCCGCAGGATTTGGCAGGATTCATTTGAGGCCGCGCTGGGGCTCACAGAGATGCGGCCATCTTGGTTGGCTCTCTAGCGCCCTCGCTGTATTATATTTCTGACAGGGGGCCGTACCTCTATGAACGGCTCCTCCCATTGTGGGCGTCGGCCTCATGCGATTGGTTCCCACGAAGACTGCTTTCCACTCGATGTCGGAGCTTCTAATCCCTCTTCGAAGTGTTGTTTTCGCTCCGATTGGTTCATGTAAGTTCAGCTGGTTCCCAGCTGACAGCTCCCGTCTCCTTCAATGCTCAGAGTCAGACACGCCCCCTCAGAGTCGACGCTCGCTGGGGCCCGTCCTGTTACGGACGATTTATACTCTTCTCCAAACACATCCAACAGTAACGAACAGTTCCTTTATATATTATAACAGTTCCTTGAGCTCAACGGCGCAAACTTTTCTACAACACAGCATATATATATATATATATATATTTATCTTCTTTTCTCGTATTCAACTAATACTCCCACTCGTAACGGACGTTTTCAGCCTCACTCTCCTCTGTCTCCTAGCAACAGACAGACAACATGTATCAGGTTAGAAAAAAGGTCCCTACGAGTTTAGACCTGTATCTTATTGGGAGATTATGCTGTCAATCAGTCATCCAAGTACTGCCTTCTTAGATTCAACCTTTCCAACTGCTGTACAGCATGGTATTGTTAGAGTCTGCTTTTGGAACAGAACTGTCCCATACCCCCTATTCTGGGCCCATACGTTCGGGAAGGGAATGATTGCATGATAAAAAGTCTGCTTGAGCCATCAATTTACCTGGATGATGCACTGTTTTAAAGGAGAAAGGTTGAAGAGAAAGAAACCACCGTAGAACTCTGGGATTTGTGTCTTTATTTCGTGCAAGCCATATCAGAGGTGCATGATTTGTCACCAAGGTGAATTCTCTTCTTAATAGGTAATATCTCAGTGCCTCTATGGCCCACTTAACGGCGAGACATTCTTTTTCAATTGTTGCATAGTGCATTTCACGTGGAAGAAGTTTTCTACTGATGAACAGGATTGGTCTTTCGGATTTGCCTTGCTTCTGATATAAAACCTTTCCAAGGCCATTCCCAGAGGCATCAGTATGTAAGAAAAATGGTGCCGAAATCCGGACAGCCTAGAACCACTTCTTCTGTGAGAGCATTTTTAAAAGCACTAAAAGCTCTCTCTGCCATCCTTTTTTAGGAGAAACCGATTTCTTTAATAGATTAGTTGAAGGGGCTGCAATGGTTGAAAAATTAGGAATTAACCTTCTATAATATCCGACGAACCCAAGGAAAGCTCGAACTTGCCTGGCATTCATAGGCAACTGCAGTCGCTGAATTGCAGCCAACCTTTCTTCTTGTGGTATAATAACCCCCTGTACTACAAAATACCCTAGGTATTTTGTGTGAAAATTTGCAACATAAGTCTTCTTAGGATTTATATGAAGTCCTGCTTCTTGCAACGCTTGGAGCACGGCATCCAAATGTAACAAATGTTCTTCCCAAGATTTACTAAACACAATAATATCGTCTAAGTAAGCACCAACGCACCAACGTATTGCTCATGTCCTTTAATGAGTCAATTCATTAGTCTTTGGAAAGTTGCAGGAGCTCCATGCAAACCAAACGGTAGTACCGTAAATTGATACAATCCTGTAGGTGTGGCGAAGGCTGTTTTTTCTCTGTCAGGCGGATGCAATGGTATCTGCCAATATCCCTTAGTGAGATCAATCGTTGTTAAAAACTTAGCTTTGCCCAGTTTGTCTAACAAATCTTTTATTCTGGGCATGGGGTACGCATTGAACTTTGAGGTTTCGTTCAATTTTTGAAAATTCATGCAAAAACGAGAACTCCCATCGGGCTTGGGAACTAGAACTACTGGGGATGACCAGTCACTGTGGGAAGGCTCAATTACACCGAGTTCTAACATCTCCTGTACATCTTGATTAATTATCTGCAACTTTGCTTCAGGTATTCTATAGGGCCGTAGTCTAACTATAGTTCCAGGTTGAGTATTTATGTAATGATGAGCTAGAGTCGATCTCCCAGGTAGAGATGAAATGTCTCTGTATATTTGTCTATTATTTTTGATAACTCAAGCTTTTGGACGGTAGATAATTTCTGACTTATATTCAATGTTTCTTTTCCCTCTTTCTTTAAAAGTTGTGGAAAGTGCTCTGCCTGTATCTCGCTGGTATTGAGCATAGCTATGGTCGTATTAGGTTCTACCCATTTCTTAAGTAGGTTCACATGATAGGTTTGCAGCGGTATTCTTTTATCTGATTGTCTCACTTTATAGGTTAATGGCCCTAGTACTTCTTCTATCACATAGGGCCCTCTCCAGGCCGCCAACATTTTATTTTCTGACGTGGGCAGGAGAACTGGGGGAGTTTTTCGGATGCACAGCACCTACTCGCCTCTGAACGCCATCCGGACTCCTGCAACCCACTCCACTCCACAGAGCTGGGGCCCCGTTGGAGCCCTTCCATGTGGAGAGGCTTTTCAAACCTTCATGTCCATGGATCTGCTTCCCATGGACACCCAGAATAAACCAGCCCTGATGAAGGCGGAATATTAAACTGGCCCTTAACGCACAAGGGACGAGCCACCGCCGAAACGCAAGCAAAGTGAGGGGAGTGTGGGGGTTACTCTACCTTCCCACACATCCTGATAATTCTTCGGAAATTCGATCCCCCACTGCGTTGGCAAACCTTGGAAAAAGACGATATACCTGAGAAGCAATATCAGGATACCTTCTGTTTGCATTTATCTCTCCAGACTTTTTTATTGGGAACATTGAGGACTCACTTCCCAATTATAGCAGCACAACACAACATTGACCGCTTTGATTTGCTCCTGAAATTGTGTTTGGACAGGCAGATACACTCCTGCCCCCACTGTTTGCTGCTAACTCTCACTGTACTTTTCCTGTCTATATTTTCAGCCTACCTCACTTTTTTACCTTTCTCCTTTCTGCATCTCTGTTGTTACTTGGACACGACCGCTTTGATTCAAACGTATCTTTTTCTGTGATTAAATAACAGACTAGGTCCAGGTGTGTGCCACACTATACCAAATTGTTTCATGTGATTTGAGGCCTATGTTATTGCTTTTCTTTTTTTGTATTTCTTGTTGATTGTTTCCTCATTATTTTACATATATTAAAAATATTTTTTTTTTAGATACTTGCCTCCCTTTGACACCTTACATGTTTTGTCAAGAGGATTAGGTTTAAAACAAAATATTGCAGCATTTATTGCTTCCACATTGGGTTGACCAGGGGAGTCTCAGGAACCAAATGACCCCCATCTCTGTCTAAAAACCCAAGACACAGCGACACCCCCTCTTCCTTATGATTTGTGGGTAGGAGAACAAACACTGGGCCCCCCTTTTGGAATTTTCGTAACTGAGAATTTTGGTTATAATATTGTTCTTCTCTCCCCTGTACCTGCATTAAATTTTCTCGAGCTATGGACTGTAACTTCTCTACTCTTTCTCTGAGTTGACAAGCACATTCTGTAAGAGAGATCTCTTGGGTCGGTTGTTCTTCCCAATTTTCTTTTAGTATGTCTAACAAAGTTCTCACTGGTCTTCTGAACAGAAGTTCAAATGGAGAGAATCCCGTTGACGACTGTGAGGTGTTTCGAAGTGTAAGTAATATCCAAGGCAATAGTCTGCCCCAATTCCTCTCTCTTGGTTCAGTGGTTTTTCATAACATCTGTTTGATGGTTTGATTGTATCTCTCAACAAGGCCATCTGTTTGAGGGTGATAAACTGCCGTTTTCAAGTGTTCAATTTGTAAAATCTCACAAACCAGCTTAAGAATAGCAGACATAAAATTGGTTCCACGATCAGTTACAATCTCTTTAAGTATCCCCACCCTACTTATGGATGGAATTAGAACATCGCACATTTGTTGTGCATTAGGGGATTTAAGAAGAAAAGCCTTGGGGAACCTGGTTGCGTAATCTACAATTACCAGGATATACTTGTGTCCCCTAGAAGAGGGATCGAGTGGCCCCACAATATCCAAGCCAATACGATTAAAGGGTTACAGTACTATTGGTATTGGTTGCAAAGGGGCCTTTTTTATATTTGCTCTATTTTTTTCTGACATTCTTCACATGCTTGACAGAGTCTGGCAACTTGAGCGTATATTCCCAGCCAATAGACCCTCGCCAATAGAACCTCGCCAAAATCTTTTGAACTGTTTTAACAGTTCCCAAGTGTCCTTCTCCAACTTGCACATGAGCCACCTCTAATACTGCTTTATAAAATTTACTAGGAACCAATAACTGATGAACAGTTTTCCCGCCTATATCTTTCGTGACTCGATAATGCAACCCTGTTTCTTGCACAAAATAGGGTTCCTTTACATGTGTGTTCTCTTGGGCGGCTGTCCTAGCATGTTTCAAAAGCGGGTCTAATTCTTGGACCATTCGAAAGCTATCACCTCCTTCATCAATCCTCCAATCCACAGCAATTGGTAAAACATTTCTTTCTCCCCACTCTCTCTTCAACCTGTTGGCTCTGCTTTTCCTCTCTTACTGATAGTAGTAGGAATTTCCTGATTGTAAAAAGGTGCACTGTCTAACCATTTATCTTCCAAATTCTTTATTATTTGGGTAAAATTGGGTACATCTGACCCGATCAAAAGAGGTTCTGGCAATACCGGCAATACAGCTGCCCTAACTCACATTTGTTCCCAGCCACTTTCACCTTTATCTCCTTGGTAGGGTAACTTCTTACATCCCTGTATACACATCTAATAGGATTTTTTTAAGTTGAATCCACTGTTTCACCCACCAGATCAGTACTTACTACAGTCTGTAGACTCCCAGAATCAATCATTGCTCTGGTGGGCTTCCGATCGACCTCGGCCTCACAGGTGTGTACATAAGGGGATTTTGGTGAAGGTGAACATTCTTGGCAATCTCCCCCTTTTGGTCCTTCAATTGATCCCACATCAATTTCTTCAGGTTTGACGCATTTAGGACACAACCTGGCTTAGTGCCCCCACTCACCACACTCAAACCATTGAAGTCCCTTAGGAGTAGGACCAAGAGAGTGAGTACCAGCAGGAACTTCACTATTCGGTCATTGTCTACTATTTTCCCATTCAGACCTTCTAACCATCGAGTTATTAGTCGGCCTTGACCTGCCTTCTGATAAGCTGAAGCAATATTGACGGCCTCAATCAAACTGGGGTGGTGATTTTGTCGTACCCATCATTGTATGGGTAAAGGTAGCGCTTCTATGAACTGTTCCTATACAGTTTTCTCAGCCATTTCCTGGGTGGTGGGTGTGGCTGTTTGTAACCACTTGTCACCTAGTTCCTTTACCCTATAGAAGAGTTGACGGGGAGTTTCTTCTGGCTGCAACTTGATCTCCCTGAATTTTATTCTATAGGCCTCTTCATCATGTCCGAGGCATTCAAGCACTACTCGTTTCATTTCTATATAATTTGTATCTCCGGTTGGATTCGCTGCCTGATAGGCACTTCGCATTTCTCCTGTCATGAGTGGAGCGATGTAGTGACACCACCTATCGGCGGGCCGATGGACATTTTTGGCCACACGTTCAAAGTTCACAAAAAAATGGGCAGGGTCCTCCCCGGGAGCATATTTTTGCAGAACAGACGCTGGTACTTGTGAATGTCTTCGCACATTTGTAGCCTCAATCAGTTGGGCCTGCTGTACTTGTAGAGCTTGCTGAAAGGCCTGTTGGTCCGCATGTGCTTGTTGGCTTTGTAATTGTAAAGCCTGTTGTAAAATATGTTGTCCTTCACTTAGTGTCTTAATTAAGGCTTCCATGATGTCCACTCTTATCCCACAGCTCCCAACAAATGTCACTGCTTACATGGAGAGGATCAGAGTAATACGCTGAAACAGTGGCAAGTTTTCAACAACATAACTTTATTAACTTTAAATGTTCCTATTTTTTTTCTTTCAGGTTTAAAGGATACGTGTTGCTGGAGTTTCTGCCAGTTCATGTAAAAGAATCTTCACAATCTTCGTAAGTATTACGGTAAGTCTTGTTTTATTTTCTTCTATTTTTTCCTTTCTCCTTCTGTTTAATATATAGTCTATTTTCCCAATACCGTCTTCTTTCTTTAAGACAACTATACATTATATGCACACAGTGTCTCCACCCTTTCTCATGATCGATTTCCTCATCTCTTGCTGAACTGACATCTTATCTGTGTAGTGTTGTAAAGTGTCTTGCTAGCTGAGGGGATGACATCACTGTACATGGAATGTAGTGAGGTCAGTGTGAGTGGAGTGTTGGTGTGTTGTGATCTGAAGAGGATTCTATGCGTGGCAGTTGGAGGTATGCTGACTTGGATAGGGCAAGCCAATGTTTTGTTCCTGGCAATTGAACTACAATAAACCTACTTAGTAACTTACCTGCTGGTTCGGGTCTCCATCAGCTTCCAAGTTATTACACTGGCAACGAGGATGGGATCCTGTCATGGAGGGGACAGCCAAGAACCAGGAAACATTGCCCTCCAATGATCCATGTCCACGAAGAAGTTCAGCAGGTTTGGGGGCCCAGAATTGTCTTGACTGGGTTGAGTACCCCTTTTCAGCAGGCCGGTCGGTGCTGATTTGAGAAACATAGTCGGCACACATGGTCGGTGTGCAGTGCTGGTTGGCACAGCTGCTCTTGTGGAGGGCCGCCAGTCCCAGTTACCGGGTGGTGCTGCGGGCAGTATTTTGATCGGCACACAGGACGGTGTGCGGTGCTGGAAGGACAATTGGTCTATTGCACCAGCGGAACCGGGGGCCTTAACAGGGGCCCTGGACAGTGTTCTCCGGTCCATCATGAAGCGCTGTGTGGTGCCATATTAGGCGGCGCCGTGATGAAGGGACGGCGTTTAGCTAATATCCAGAGTGCATTTGACCTCCTGCTCGGTGAGGTGTTGGAGCGCCGTAGACAGAGGGGCGCGTATGGCGTGTGCGCGGACATGGAGAACGGGTGCCCGCCCAGGAATGTAGCACATTAAGGAGTTTGGATGCGCTTCGAGGAGCCTTTGGACAAGGTGTGCGGGTGCCTGAGTTATGAGATAACACAGCCAGGAGTCCGTTTGAACTCATCCTGCCGCGTCGAGGCAGCTGCCGAGTGTTGGCAGTTTTGGAGGGCGTCGAGGGACAGATTACCTGGCATTATGGACTCTGGAGTGGGTGCTGTAACAGAGACGCAGAGGAGATGTGGCCTCTACAGCAAAGCAGACGGAATGGTGACGTCTGCTATGTGCGTAGCATGCCAGCGTGAGACGCTGGAACGCAGCAGCGGATTCGAGGGAGAGTGCGCTGTCTTTGAGGAGTCCCATAGGAAACACCATCAAGGGACGCGTGGTTCCGGTTTGGTCCGTGAGGCAATTCCTAGGAGGGAACTAAGTGGAAGTTGCACCAAACTGGACGCGGCAAAATACTGTGGTCTGAAGGGGATGATCCGTAAGGAGATTTATCACAGTAATGGAGTGCAGTTTTGTGAGACGTTGGTCAGAGGAGATCTGAAGAATGCAGGTTTCCATTGGATTGCATACTTCCATTGGTTGTCTATACTGGCCATTTCATGGATGCTGCCGTGTCGGATGAGGAACTTTGGAGGTGCAGAGTTTTGTTTGGCTGCGACGCCCAGGCAGATGGAGGAATGTTGGCATTTTAGCTGAACACTAGTGAGAAGTGTATATGTGTGCCGGCTGTGTTTTTGGTTTTAGTGTGTATGCACATCATGGGCCCGTGTGAGTTAGTGTGGATGCGCACGCTGGATGTTGGTACGAGTGTAAGTGGCTGTCTATTAGGGTTGTGATTGTGGTATGCAAGTCTCTGGTGAGTGTGAGCTGTTTAATTGTTTTGCTGTTGTTTTAATGTGCTAAAAAATAAATTGCTATGTATTTTTGGTGAATAACAATTTCTTCCAGGTGGACTGAACTTTCAGGATTTGGACTTGTGGGTGGGGGCACTCACATGTTCTGATCAGTTGTGGCGTCTTGATTAATGTGCTTAAGGACTAACAATGTTTTATTTACAGGATGGGTTCCACCTTGGGTTTGGATGGACTCGTGGGTGGGGGTGCCCACGGGTATTGTTAGTTCATCAGGCAGTGATTTCAAACCAAGGTGCTCTTAACCATTTCTAATCCTATTTGTTCAGTTATGTTATCTTTAATTTGATAACCTTATCGTTTTGCAGTTATGCATATGGTGTGTGAAGGTGCATATGTAGTGTGGAGGTGACTAAATCCTTATCGTGAGTGTATGTGAGGTGTGCTATTGTTTCAGTGTTCCTCTGTTTGGGGTTCCAATAGCAACCTGCAAGGTGGGGCCATTGGGTAGGTCCCATGTTGGTGGAGGGTCCTGCTGTTTTGCAGGTGGTTGGACCAGGGGTCCAAGGTTAGTAGTGTGGTGTCCTGCGTTCGCAAAGCTGGCTGGAACTGGGGTCCAAGGTATGTAGTAGGTGTGCTGCGGGTGGCAGCAGGCTGGACCGGGGGTCCATGGTATGTAGTAGGTGTTTTTCAGGTGGCAGTTGGCTGGACCTGGGGTCCCAGGTAGTGGTAGGTGTACTGCGCTGTGCAGTAGGCTGGACCAGGGGTCCGCGGTGGTCGGTGTGTGTCTGGTTTAGGTGGTTGGTCCTGGTTGTGTTTCCGCATCCTTGCGAGTTGTGTTTCTCGGATGATCTTGGTTTTGTGGTGTCGGGCACCTTTGGGTGGGTGCTGTGGTGAACTGTTTGCGTTGTTGTGCTTGTTGTTGCTCTGTTGAGCTGTGTAGTTTGTGCCCGGGGGTGGCAGCCCTGGTATCCGAGGGGGCAGACTAGGACGGAAGGAGGTTTGTGCACTGAGGGATGTGGATTGTTAGGTAGTTTTTCATGTGGACGCTGGGTCGTGGCAGCACCTAGGTTCCAAGGGGCAGCTTGGACCAGGTGGAGGTGCTTAGTTTTTTATTTTTGTTTCTCGATGGTTGCCAGTTCTGTTCATGGGAGGAGTTAGCCCTTAGCAGATTGCGTTGGGTTCCTCGCTGTTTTTGTTTATAGAGGGTGGAGTGGAATTGGTGTTGTAGTTGGGTGTTGGCGTTGGTGTGGGGTTTTGGTTGATACGGGGTGTCGTGTTTCCCAATTGGCACAGTTGTAGTGTTCTGGGGGTGCTGTGTAGGTATTGCTAGGTTCTTATTCTTTTGGTAGAGCACTTTCCTGTTTCCTAGAGTTACCTTGTAGTGTCCAGGGTTTTGGTGTTCTCTGGGGGCCGTTCTTGTCACCAGTGGTGTTACTTGTTGGTGCATTACGTGGTGGCCACACGTATATGAGGGGGTTTTGTCTGGTGATGGTTTTGGTGTGCAATTTCTCTGATTTCAATAAAGGAAAGGAGGGAGAAGTGTGTCTTGCTAGCTGAGGGGATGACATCACTATACATGGAATGTAGTGAGGTCAGTGTGAGTGGAGTGTTGGTGTGTTGTGATCTGAAGAGAATTCTATCCGTGGCAGTTGGAGGTATGCTGACTTGGATAGGACAAGCCAATGTTTTGTTCCTGGCAATTGAACTACAATAAATCTACTTAATAACTTACCTGCTGGTTCGGGTGTCCATCACCTTCCAAGTAATTACATGTAGCTTTCAAGAAAATATTACTGTAACTTGTATACACATTTAATGTTATTTTAATTCATAGCTGTATAATAACATGGAGGAGGAAGATTCTTTTACACTCTTTTCGCTAATTCAGACTTCCTTTATGAGCATCCAGTACTTTCAAATAGGGGCACTGTATTCTTTGTTTAACGGATGCAATTCAGTTACGCTTTCAAGACTGGTTTCACTCTGGGGTGGGAAATGCATTCTAGGCGGCGTTTGCTTGCCGTATTACATTTCTGACAGGGGGCCTTCAATGCCCAGAGTCAGACACGCCCCCTCAGAGTCGCCGCTCGCTGGGGCCTGTCCTGTTACGGACGATTTATACTCTTCGCCAAACACGGGCCAACAGTTTTGAACAGTTCCTTTATATACTATAACAGTTCCTGGAGCGTAACGGCGCAACGTTTTCTACAACACAGCATATATATATCTCTTCTTTTCTCGTATCCAACTAATACGCCCACTCGTAACAAACGTTTTCAGCCTCACTCTCCTCTGTCTCCTAGCAACAGACTTACAACATGTATCAGGTTAGAAAAAAGGTCCCTACGAGTTTAGACCTGTATCTTATTGGGAGATTATGCTGTCAATCAATCATCCAAGTACTGCCTTCTTAGATTCAACCTTTCCCACTGCTGTACAGCCTGGTATTGTTAAGAGTCTGCTTTTGGAACAGAACTGTCACAGGCCCTCAGGCCAGTCTCCTCCTCTTTGATAGGCACTTCCCTCTGTTAGGCAGAATCACCTGCAGTACCCTTGAAGAACACTACAGGCAATTAAGACTACAAGTGTCAGTACAATTTCACCTTTGATACAAGCCTGTACTACACAGTTATGTGGTAGTAGTGGCTGAGCAGCCAAACTTATCTCAAGAGTTGAGTCAGTAGTAGTACAAGTTACACAAAAGATCAACCAATACAGTGATTCAAACAAACACAGATTCAAGGTTTCTTAGTAGAAGAATATACATTTATTTACTCAGACCATTATTAAACATTACACTAGCATAGGCAGCTCAACATCACACACTAATATACCACACAAATCCAACCAGTAAGTAAATGAACAACTTTAGCTCCAAAATGAAGTGGGAGCAAAATGGCACTTCAGATACTTAATAAAGGAGGGAAAAGACAAGGTTATAAGAATAGACAGCCGAAATACATTCATAGGCAGGGCAAAGGGTTTCAGTTACATACAACCAGCAATTCTTCTCAACAGGCCTGGGTCAAAGTCAATGGTTCAGAGTCTTTGGTATAGGATAGCACAGTTCTGGTAAGTAACGGTTAAGTCTTTGCCATGGATTTTTAAAGGATTTGGCTAGGTGAAAAGTTTGACAAATGGTAGGGAAGGACAGGCCTTCGTAGTTGATGAAAGTTTCACCTACTTTCTCGATAGCTGAAAATATTTCCGTACCGCGTTTACACAGTACCTTGTCAATGAAGAAAGCTGTACTTGAGGCAGTTGTTCTTGGCAGTTCGAGCAGATCTCGCTGTTCCTGAGTTTCAGTCATGGGGACAAGAAGGAGGATCTCGGGAGGTTCCTGCACTGCCCAGGGAATAGGCGAAAATCTGTAGCAAGACATTGGTTTAAGGTGTGAGTGCCTTAAAGTCCACAAGCTGGTTTCCTTCCCTCTGGCTATCCGGTTTTCAACAGCACTCTGATGAAAATTTGACCAGAATAGGACGGTGTCCAGGTGGCTTGGGAGTTGATTGTTCCCACCAAACTCAAGGGAAGAAGGTAACATTGAAGGGGTTCTCTGTCGTTGGAGTTTCAAGCAATTCGGACCTGCAGCAGGGCTTCACCGGTCGCCCAGGTGTTGCAGCAGTCCTCTTCCTTCCTCTCCTCTTCGGTTCTTTCGTTCCAATGGTCGACCTGTTTTCCAAGTCCCAGAGACCTGCTTTTAAACAGTTTTCCCCCATTCATTTCAGCCGGGCTGTCACTCATACAGCAGGGTGCCTGTCCTTGCCGGACAGCCAGCCGGCCAATCACGCCAGAGTGTATTCAGGTCTGAAGCCCACCAAAGGCCAACAAACAAAGGGACCAAAACTGGTTTGGCATGCAGAGACAAACACAAGAAGGACCTTTCCTAAAGGAAATGGTGAAAAAAAATGACAGGAGTCTGTTTTTACAGATAGGTCTTGGGTGCCATATTGAAAAACATGGGTGACCCGATTTTTAGCTACCGTTGTTAGCGGTCGGGAAAAATCATTGAAGTTTGATCTAAACCACTGCCACTAGCCATTTAAAGTACGAAAGGGCAACATTTTACTGTTACAGGAGTGTTTTGACTCAGGGGAAGCTAGGAAACCCCTCCAGCGCTCTATAGTAAGATAGGGTGTGCTGCGTCAGTACATTTAAAGAGACTAGTAAAGTCCATTTAACTTTACATGCTCTGCGAGACAGTAGTCAGTCCCAGAGATGGTATTTAAACCTTGGGGAGTCTGAACTGAAGGTGCTGTGTGACACACAGAAAAAGATGATGCCATGGAGTTTGTTTAATACAACATAACCAAAGAACACAAAATTAAAACACACATCAAAATACATGAAAGAGTGGGAAAAAAGACTCAGACTCTTTCCAGGTAAAAAAATAAAATCCTAGAAATCCAGCAAAGTGGCTGGGGGTCTCAAAAGGTATGGGAAATTAGCACATTTGGAGATTTTTCCCTAAGACCCTCGCCTCATCAATTTCCTTCCATTTCCTGCTGTCCCCTGCTCCCCCTCCTTGGCTACCTTGCCCTCTCCTCCATCCTCTTCTGCCCCACCTCGGGCTCCTTCTTCACCTCCACAGGGCGTACCCCTGATTTGTACCCCTCCCTGGAAGGCCTATAAGGCTGGAAACCTTCTTCATCTTGCCACTCTCAACTCTTGCTCTGCTGTTAAACACTCCTCTGACATCTGCCATCTCCTGGGAGAACGTGACCTTGATATCCTCGGTCTTACAGGGACATGGTTCTCGGCCATCAGAGACATCAGAGATGTGGGCAGAGAAGGAGGCCGTGGAGTCAAAGATTCTTAGCCTCACAGGTGGGAGTAGGAGGAGGGCCAAGGGAGGCCGGCCAGAGAGTGACAGGAAAGGAGGGTGAAGGTGTGCCGATGAGGAGGATCTTCATTTTGTTGGCATTCAGGCAGAGATCGTTGGCAGCACACCAATCCTGAATGGCAGATAGACAGTCAGTGATGAGAGAAGGAGAGGAGGTGGCCGAGGGGAGCCTGAAAATGAGTTATCATCATAGCACTTAAAGTTGGAGCAGAAAATGGCATTGCAGTGGGTGAGAGTTGCCAGGTATTGGTTGAAGAGCCAGGGTGAGAGATTAGACCCCTGGAAAACACTGCAGGTAGAAAGGTAGATAGATGAAAGGAAGGACTGAAGTTGTACCTGGAATGGTCTATCAGAGAGGAAAGAGGTCAGCCAGGCCAGAGCCTTATCAGCGATACCCAGGTTGTCACAGAGACGGTTTAGCAGGATGGTATGGTTGACCGTGTCAAAGGCAGAAGAGTGATTGAGTAGGATGAGGACAGATGGGATGTTAGAGTCAAGGTTGAAGAGCAGCTCTTCATGGATGTTCTGCAGAGTAGTTTCTGTGCTTTTGGCAGCTCTAAAGCCAGATTGATGGTCATAGAGACAACCAACAGAATCAGAGTGAAGGTTAAACTGTGAGGTGGCCAGCTTTTCCAGGAGTTTGCCCAAAAAGGGAGTGATGGAGAATGGGCGATAGTTAGCCAGGCAAGAAGGCTCAGCTGTGGATTTCTTGAGAAGAGGGTGCACAAGAGAGTGCTTCAGAGAGTAGGGGAAGTGAAGGCTCCTGTGGCAAACGAGAGGTTGCAGAAATCAGCCAGGGCAGGAGCAAGGGTGTCAGTGTGGTCCTTAATGGTTTTGGAAGAACAGGAATGAACCTCTTTTGATGAGACTTTCATAGATCAGACTTGTCTAGAGACCTTGTCAGGGGAGAAGAGAGGTAAGGAAGATAAAGAGGGTGGGGTGGCTGTAGGAGGGCAAGAGTTCAAAAAAGGAAAGGGGACCAGAGGAGGAGGGGATGAGAGTGAGGACAGGATGTCCTGGGTTTTAGAGATGATGTGAGAGGCAAGGGCCAATGCAAAATTCTTGGGAAGCGACAGGAGAGGTAGACACTACAGCAGGGTTGGCCAGCTCCTTGCAGATTTGAAAGAGTTTGGCCGAGTTGTTAGGGGCCGCAGAGACACAGGCTTGGATGTGGGCTCTCTTCTTAGTGTGGATAGAGAGTCGGTATTGCCTTTGGAGCAGGCAACAGGCCAGTTTGTCAGAGGATGAACAAGAAGCCCTCCATTTCCACTCAGCCACCCTACACTTACGTTTAAGTGTAGCTAGGTCAGAGTCATACCAAAAATTGCACTTGTCTTTGAGCTTCAAACGGATCCTCATGACAGAGGCAAGAGTATCAAGAGTATCAGAAATAGAGCAGTAGAACATAGACAGGGATGTGTCAAAATGTGAGTCAGCCTGAGGTGGAAGGGGGAGAGAAGGTGGTGGTGCCCAAGAAGGTGGGTGGCAATGTTGGGGTAGGCATGGCCTGGGGGAAGAGAGGGAGGGATGAGAGGACAGGAGGGAGTGATCGCTCCAGGAGGGAGGGGTGGTCAGAGGGATGGAGAGGGGGAGGTCAGAGAAGATCAAGAGATCAAGTCTATGCCCTGAAGAGTGAGTCGGGCCAGAGGGGAGGATAGAAAGGGAGAGGGAATCACAGAGGTCAGGGAGGAGTACCAAGGGGGAAGATGGAGAGTGTAGATGGATATAGAGGTCTCCAAGAAGGAGGAGTTGAGTGGTTGAGGCCAGGAGGGAGGAGGTGAGGTCCGCCCACTCAGAGAGCAATGAGGTGATCTGACCAGGAGGCCGGTAGATAGTAACCACAGTGAGAGAGTGACTAGGAGAGTGAAAGAGTCTGCAGACAAGGCATTCACAGGAGGAATAGGTCTGAGTGGGGATGATGACAGCAGGGAATCAATAAGGAAAGATCAGAGCCACTCTGCATCCAAGCCTGTTGGGCCTGGGCTTGGAAATGATCTTGTAGCCTTCAGGAGGAGTGTGTCACAACTTGTGACAGAGCTGGCCTTGAACCATGTCTTGGTAAGAGCAAGTACATCCAGGTCCAGAAGTTCAAGGAGGTGGCAGATGTCAAAGGAGTGTTTGACAGCAGAGCGAGAGTTGAGAGTAGCCACATGGAGCAGGTTGCCACTTTTGAAAGCCTTCCGGGGGGAGAGAAGTTCCCAACGGAAATGGCAGAGGAGCCAGAGAAGTGTAAGGAGGAGGCAGCAAAGGAGCCACAAAGGTAGTGAATGGCAAGCGAGCCTTAGAGGTGGAGGACACGGGTTGCAGAGGAGCCAGTGAGGTAGAAGGAGGAGGCAGGAAAGTAGCCAGAGAGGAAGTGGATGCCGAAGGGGCCTGAGAGGAAGAGGACAGATGTGGCCAGGGAGCCACCAGAGATGTAGTGGGTGGCAAGGGAGCCAGAGCGGAAGAAGGAGGGGTAGGCAGAGTAGCCCAAGAAGTGGTAGAAGGAACAGCAGGAGAAGGAAGTTGATGAGGCGCCAATCAAATAGAAGGAGATTGGGCTGAGGGCCCTGGACCATTACGGTGCCATTTAGATATGCATTATTGAAGACTCCAGGAGACTGGAACGGGGTCATGAGAACCTCCCAATGTGTGCCACCATTAATGGGAGAGAAGGAGGAAGGAGAGAGAATTGCAGCCATATGAAGGGTCCATAGATCGGACGAAGGAACAACAAAGATGATGTCAGTGAGAGTTTGTCTGGGATGGGAAGGGGCATATGCATTCACCACCCCGTTACAACCTCATAGGGCGATAAATGATTGATCCTTACTGGGCTGCGTGTGCATGCTTTACCCACCTAAGGCCGAGCAGTGCACCGCGTTTATCTTTAACGTGGTGCACAGCTTTGACAGTTTGCTCTTCAATACTTCATTTATCTGTTATATGAATCCGTTGGCCTGGGGGTGGTAAATTGTGCACATTTGATGATTGATACCCAGTAGTGCTGTAATTTCCTTAAACAAGTCATTGAAGAAGTGGGTGCCATTATCGTACCGTAACACATTGCACACTCCTCAGTAAGGGAAGACCTCTCTGACCAAAAACTTAGCAGCAAACTTAGCATCTGGATGTGGACAAGGACCTGCCTCCACCCATTGGGAGAAGGGACACACAACTACTATCATATAACAGCACTGATTACACCTCTCACCCATGTCCGCATAATCGATGTGTAATTCACGGAATGGCACAGTTGAATGGGGAGGGTTCCTCAGATAGTTCTTAAGGTGAGACTATTACTGTAAGTCTAACACATAGGGCCTCATTACATGGAAGGCGGTAATCCAGGGTGCTATTAGCACCCTGGACCATGCCGGTAAATTACCGGCACCGCCTTGGTGGAAAGGGGAATTACTGCCCTATTCCAAGGTTGGCAGGGCGGTAATTCCCCCTTCCCCCATTGCCCTTCCCCATTCCCATTTTTGCCCCATAGGGCATAATGGGAATAGGGAAGGAGCTAATTACGGCACTGCAATTTTGCGGTGCCGTAATTAGCACCAAGGTCCCTTAGCGGGTTGGTTTTTAACGCCTGCAAAAAGCAGGCGTTAAAGCACCAACCCGCTAAGGGACCTCGTAGTAAGGCGGTAATGGTTAACGGTCCCCGTTACCATTAATGGTGGCCGTTAACCATTACCGCCTTCCGTGTAATGAGGCCCATAGTGTAGTTATTAACCATTTTAGTTAATGTGTCCTGCAGATTGGGGATTAACCAATCCTCCTGTGTGTATGTTGCTTTGACACGTGGGATGGGTGCTGCAGCTGATCGAATGTGTCCAGCTGCAATTTGTATGGCATAACCACTTTGCCTGTGGTTTCCTGATGCCACAATAAGAATGTAGGAGACTGCTGACACCCTCTTTTGCCACGGGTCTTTCTCCTCCTTTAGGGCACGGCCCGGTAATTCAATTAGTTGTACAATTGGTAATGAATTTTAAATTGCTGGCAGCTGCTCTCAGTCTTGCACTACCACTGGATATTCGGAAGTACGTGGCACAGGGAGATATGATGCTTGTTCGGCCGGCACATCTGCGGCAGCATTACTGAGTGAGACCTTGTATGTCTCATTTGTATGGGCAGTGCATTTCACTGCCACTGTCAGGGAGGGCTGTGATAGTGCTTCAATCAGTTTATCTATAATAATACTGTATGTTATATTGGGGATCCGTCAGCCCCTGTAAACCTTCTACTTTTCCATCTATTGTATGCCAGAGTGCACCATGGTGGTGAAATAGGCTGAGTCGGAATAGATTGTTACGCAACACCCCTGGGATGCTTGTAGCACGCCAATAAGCACTATAGGTTGTGCTTCTTGGGCCGAATAGTGCATAAACAATCTTTTTGCACTAATACCTCCTACACTTTTCCCACTCGGTGGACAACTGCTGCACCAGTATGCCTCAAACTTTTCCCCTGATCGATAGTTGCTGACCCGTCAATGAAAGAACATCCCCTCCGTCTAGCCGTCTGTCTTTTGCTTTTGGTATGTTGTCTTCCTCCTCCTCAATCATCACATAGTCATGATTTTCAAGGTCTTCATCAGTGCACAGTTCTGTTAAGAAAGTTGTCAGGTTAGCTGTTTGGACTGGACAAAATTACCTCATATGTGGATGCTTTCTGCGTGGTCAGAGTTGATTTGGATCGCTCAAGGATGGCAAATACTGCATGCTCCACATACAATGTTAAGAAACATCCCACGACAAATGTGGAGCTTTTCTCGATTGCAAATGCAGCCGTAGCAAACATGTGTTCGCATGGTAATTGCCTATACATCACTGAATCTAGCACTCTGCTGCAGTAGGCGGCCAATGACTTGTTGCCCATTGTGCTTTTCTGTGTGAGCACCACAGTCATCATTTGACCTTTAGAATAGGAAAACAAATAGATATATTGCACGTAGTCGGGGTTGCCAGCACTAGGGCAGCATTTAGGTTGTTAAAACCTATAAGCATTTTCTTGGTCCATATTATGTTTTTGTCTGCCTTTTGTGCTTCTTTGAGGCCCTGCAGCAGGGGTCTATTGTATGCTGCATAATCTATAATCCATGCCCTGCAATATTTGCATAGCCCAAGGAATCTATGCATTTCTTTGACAGTGGTTGGCTGGGGGGCCATTGCACACAGATGCGGCACGTTCAGGTATGATTTTCTTCCTGTGGACAGATATCAATTGTCCCAACTAGAGAACTTCCTGAAGTCAGTATTGGAGCTTAGCTTTGTCTACTTTGTACCCATTGTATGCTAACAGTTGCAATAGGGTGACAGAGTCCTTCTAGCACTGTAGCTCGTTGTCACTAGACACTAGTAGGTCACCCACATATTGTATGATGTTAATGGTCCCTTGTTGTTTCCTCAATCAGCATGCAATATTCTATTAAAATACTAGGGCATTCACAGTACCCCTGTGGCAGGCTTGTCTATCTGTACCACTGTCCGCCATGCATGAACACAGTGAGATATTGTGAGTCTCAGTGCAGGGGTATGGAGAAGAAGGCTTCCTTCAAATCTACCACTGTAAAATGTGTTGCTTATTTGGGGATTTTGCACAGAATTGTGGTGGGGTTACGAACTACAGGAAATTCTGCCTGTACAATGTCATTTAGGGAGAAGAGGTCCTGTATCATTCTACACCCTCCCTTTTGCCTTTTTGATCATAGAAATTGTTGTGTTGCTTTGGGAGGTTGAGGGTATAATAATTCCCTGAGTTAAGAGTGCAAAAATGGTTTCCCGGATTCCCTGCTCTGCTTCCTTGGACAGTGGATATTGTTTAGCTCAGGCAGTACCGCACCTGGTTTGAGTGTTGTTCATACGGGTTCCACTCGTTGCAAGAGCCCTACATCATGGGCACTGGTTGTCCATAATCACTCTGGAACCTGCTCTAGATCTCTCTCAGTGAAAGAGGGCAGGACAACAAGGGCCATCAAGGAGATTTTACGATATTGCACCATAATCTCACATGGGATACAAATAGCCAGCACTATTTCTCCATTATCAACTCTATCCTCAAACAATTCTGTATCTGTTACTTCTTTCAGGGGTACTGTTGGATCAGTACATAACACAGTGCACCACTCGCACCCATCAGAATCGGTCCCAACTGCAACAATCCTTTTTGCTGATACCACCAGTTTGCAAATCTAGTGAAAGTATTATCCCTGCCAAAAGCTTTGGGGTCACAACGGGCTGAAAAATGAAATAATATGGCATCCGCAAACACACCTTAACAATCTCGGGTACTGCATCAAGTAGAACTGTGATCACATACACAAGCATGTATGGGTCAACAGGAATGCCATGAACCACCACCTCCCCACCCCTAGCTTGTATCAGCATCATCCCCCTCCTGGCACACATTCTGGGGGTGACACATATTACTCCCTTGTCGGTGAAGTAAATGGTCATGTTCAACTTACTCACAAGTAGCGCCCTAACAAAATTACTGGGGAGGTTTCCGAATACAACAAGGGTGCCTCCACCACCTTTTCTCTGATTTTAATTGCTACCTCTTCTGTATGCAACCGGTGCGGCAGCCCCACAGAAGCCCTGCATGTCGAGAGTTTCATGTGATAGTGGGAAGTTTCCATCATGGATGCATGATTTAGTGGCACTGCTGTCAACTATAAAGAGGAATTGCTTGTTTCCTATCTCAGCACCCACCAAGGGTTTCTTGTCAGGGTGGGTAGTCATGGACAGGACTGGGCACGCAAGAGCTTTCTGTGGGATGTCCTAGTCAGGATATGTGTTGATACCTGGGAACATGAAAGGATTACCTCCCATGATGCTGACCCCCTTGTAAGATGTCACAGTTCATTTTGGAATGTCATTAATGTTAGGTATTTGACTGCCATATGGATGGTTCAGCTGTGCTGCTTGGATTTGGGCATTAGACAGGGCAAGTACTTGCCCCTGTGGGGGCGGCAGCGGCAACTGCGTGTTTGCCTGGTGTATTTTCTATGTGATGGAGGTGGACAAAGGGAGTTGGAATAGGTATTGCCGTGACTGTTTGGGGCCAGAGTGGTTGTATGGATTGTACTCCACCTCTGGTCTGCTTCTACATTTCCTTGCAAAATGCCCCCACTTCCCACAGCTCCAATACTGAGTGGGTCCTGCTCCCCCTCTCGATCCCATCACACCAAATCCTCCTCTGCCCCCTCTTCTTCCTTGGAACCCCCCGGTTCCCCATTGCTGACCTCCTTGATACCACTCGAGGTACTGTGGATGAGGTTCACCTCTCCATTGTTGCTGTCCTCTGCCTTGCCACAGCACCGCTATTCTCACATCTACTTGTGCCACTGCCTGCTCTGATTGCACTCTCTGAGTAATTGTAGTTACCTCCCCTTCAACTGCTATTTTCGTCATTTTGTTCTGTACCAGTTTTGCTTTCTCACCCTGTAACCTCTGTGCCACTTCCTTTTCTTTCTCTTTCTTTGATCCGCTTACAGTGGTGTATAATTATAGTCTGTATTTCAGCCCACCCCTTCGCCTCAATGCCCACTATCTTCTTGAGTGCTTTCTGTACCTCGTTGGAAATACCCTTTTAATTACAATATAAAAAAGAGGAATTGATTGGTCTCATTGGTCTCCTGTCTCCACTCTCCACATCTCCTGCACTTTTAAAATGCACTGAGCAGGGTCTTCATGATCCCCCATTGTGTATTGTATTATGGACTGCAAGTAGGTGTGTGGGGGTAGGCTCGCCACAATGCATCCCACACCTGTTCTGTGATATTGTTAAAAGGTGCCCTGTCATGTGTATGATCATCTAACATAACTCCTGGATACCCTGCCTTAACCCACACATCCCCAGCCCGGTCAGCCAAAATGGCTGCACGCAAATGTTTTATGTCTCCCGCAGCTAAAGGGATCCCAGTGGTCTTCTTCTCAAACACATATATCCATTTCCCTGCCCCTGCAGTAAGGGCCGGTAGTACTTTAGTCTAGTTGTTCTTATCCATCTGAGCCTAAGGTACATAACGCACCCTCCCAGAGCATTTATGCTACAATGGTAATTGTGTGCCCTTTCCCCTTATCACCTTTTGAAGCCACTTCCCTTTTCCTTGCCACTGCCGCCCACCCAAATCTACTCTTCAATCGCGGGCCAGACAAACTTTCTAACCGCAGGGTAATTTCTAGCCTCTCCTCATCTCCGTCAGAGTCGTCCATAGTAGCCCAGTCCTCTTCTTTCAAATCTCCATTTGCATCTCCCGCTGACATTACGGTCCCATAACCTATAGATTCTGTGCCCAACCCATCACCTTTCCCCTTCTCAATATGTACATCCTTAATCGCAGTACTTTCTAGTCTGAACAAAATATCTGGCCCTCCACTCATCCAGGCCACACCCCGATTTACCCGCTTCCTCTCGGAGTACCCTCAACCGTGCCAATTCCGCTTGTGTTGCCTGCAAAGCTTCTTCTAATTCTTTCTGAGGGTTGGTATTTGGGGGTATTGTAGTGTAGTTGTTTGTTTGATATGGGGGTTCTGCTAATGTGGGCGAAGCTTCATATGTTGGATTGGTGTATCCTGTAGCGGGCAGGGCAGTGAGTGGGTTCAGCTCTACTTGGGGTGACATGATTGTGTTTTCCTTCTGCAGCAGTTGGCTTCACTATTCTTGGGGCCAGGCTGCTGTCGCCTTGGGACTTGAACTCATCAGTGTCCTCAATGTCCTCTACCATTTTTCCACAATTCTAAAAACTCCTTCCTCTTTTGAAGATGTTTACCTTTGTATTTAGCAGTTAGAAATATGTTCATATGTTCCAGTACCCCTCTATTATTGGTGCGCTGCTCTGGCCATGGGCGGGATATCCCCTCTTGTGTCTCCGCCACCCACTGCTTATTGTATTTTTCAATCTTGTCACTATACATTGGCAATGCACTACACATATACTCAAAAGGAGTCATTATCCCCATGTTGACAATCGTAATCTCCACAAAATCTTAAATTGGATGCCAAATATAGTTTGGCATCAACGGTCCTACCATTCCTTTGTTCCCGTCACCTGTCAACCCCACCCCTGCCGGCTACACACCTTCTCGTTCCATGCAGTCCCCCCTCACACTGCTCCTTCCACAGGCACTCCTCCAGACCCCGCCTGTTATACAATAAAATACAAGACAATTAAACAACAAGCTAAAACAATTAACTAAAATAACAAACACTGTTATGTTGTTATGTTGTGTTATCTATTTTGCACACAGAAAAAAATGTACAGTGCAACTTATGCAAGAAGGCAGCTTGGCACTAGAATAATTTACAGAGCAGACAGCAGCAGCTAAACACAAACTATCAAAAAAGCAGGGTTTTTAGAGAGTGGAGAAACTGCAGATGACCAACAGTTGAGTGCAGAGCATGTGGCAAGGCATTCCATATTTTGGTGGTCACCACTGAAGGAGTCCAGCCTCCAATTCTGACATAACAAAATCTGGAGACACATATAAGAAATCGGTCCCTCGAACTAAGAAGATGACAGGGCACATAGGGGTGGAACTTCAGCTGTAAATATTCCGACCCCACTGCATGAAAAGCACTGTGAACAAAGCAGAAAGATTCCAAATGTATGTGGTTGGCCACTGGAAGCCAGTGAAGACAAGCAAGAATCGGGGAGATGTGATCCCTAAAAGGGGAGCAAGTGGCCAGCCATGCTGCAGAATTCTGAAGAATTTGCAGGCGTCGTATCAAAAAAGCAGGTTGCACCAAGTACAGCGAGTTACAATAGTCAATATGACTTAAAGCTAACGCTGCAAGTATAGGGGCATGAAGATGCTGATGAATGAACTGCAGAATCTTTCTAAGGATCTTCAACTGGAAGTGGCCCAACTGGCAAACTGAGCCAAGAGTGCCAGTGGAGGAGGGCCAAAAAGAGGAAGTCCACAGAGAAGACGATGAAGCAGGAATTATCACCATCACCTCAAACTTACCCCCATTCAATTTGAGCCAATTGTTGCTCATCCACCTCCCTATGGCAACCAGGCAGTCCCTTAACTGAGGTGCTTGGGAGGGGTGGAACAGATCAAGACAGACTATGATCTGGTTATTGTCCACATAAGAATAACAGTGGAAGCTGTGGGCACGGATGAGAGCAACAAGAGGCAGGATGTAAATATTAAACATGATCTGGGAAAGGGCAGGGCCTTGTGGAACACTGCATACCGAAGAAGAGGGTGCAGAACAGAAAGGAGGAAGAGAAAGGGACTGGGAGCGATTAGAGATAAAAGAATGAAACCAGGACAGAGTCACACCAGATATTGCGACGGCCGAGCGCCGACTGAACAGGATGGAATGGTCAATGGTATCGAAAGTAGCTGAAAGGTCTAACGGAATCACTGCTGCCACTCCACCCTGATCAGAAATACATGCAAGGTCATTCAGCACAGAAACAAGCACAGTTTCGGTGCCCTGTCCTGGCCAGAATCATGATTGAAATGCATCAAATAGACCTGTATCTTCAAAGAACCTGCATAGCAACGGAGCAAGCAAGGTCTCCAGCAGCTTCATGAGAAGAGGGAGGAGCGATATTGGCAGAAAATTAGCTGGAATTAAGGGATCCAGCCAGGGCTTTTTAAGCAGGGGAAGGAACCAAGGCATGTTTAAGCTCTGCAGGGATCTCACCCCTATAGCAAGACAGATTAATGGCAGAAACAACATTAGAGACAATAGACTGCAACATTTCTTTCATGATGTTAAGAGAGATAATATCAGTCGGTGATGTAGATTTCATTTTATCGGTGGCAGAGAGATATCCATAGATGAAAAAGAAGGGATAGACTCCCAAGAGGGAACTAAAGAAACCGGAAGCAGAAAGAGAAACAGTGAATCAGGGGTAGGTAGGGGGACCGCAGGCTCATTAGTCATTATCCCAGACTGAATAATATCTTTGCAGATATCCACAATCTTGTTCATAAAATAATTCACCAAAGAGTCACAAATATCTTGAGAAGGGGGAACAGAGTGCAGAGAGGGCCCATTAGAGGACAGAGAGTGGACCATATTAAACAGTTATTTTGGTTTATTGATTGTATTCTCAATCCGATTGGTAAAATAATTGCACTTGGCCTCACTAATGGCCTGATGACAGCTGACGTGGTAGCACAGAACACCACCCTGTCGCAGGGGGCATAGAAAGAGTGCCACTTCCGTTCAGCTTGAGTGCACTTAATATGCAGAAGTTTAACATCCTAAATTAAGCAGGATTCAGAGGGTCGGCTGTGTACTTTTATACTTTTTAGCAGAGATAATGAATCAGCTGTGGTGGAAAGTATCCAAGATATGGAAAAACGATCAAGTGCAGGACAATTTGCACATAAATCATTAATATATGAGGCAATAGAAGAGCGCCCAACTGACCGCCAGTTGCATTTAAGTATATTATAATTACGAGAGACAGATATACAATCAGTGAACTCATATGTAAAAGGGATGGCAAAATGATCGGACCAAGTAACCCTATCAGCAGGTGCTACTGTAATCTCAGTGATCGTAGCAAAAACCAAATCAAGGCAATTGCCTAAAATGTGTGTTGGCTCAGACACTAGTTGAACAAGTGCCAGGTCAGCCATGGCAGAAATGAAATGAGTGGAGCAATGTCAGAAGGATCATTGCATTTTTAATTGAAATCACCAGCCTCAACCAGATTAGTATATTGGATTTGAAGATTGGCCACCAAATCAACAAAAGACTCCATGAAAGAGGAATCAGGGTGAGGAGGACGGTAGACAAACAGAAAATTAACAGCCTTTGAGGCAGACAGAACCATACAAACCAAACAGTACTTCATCTTATTCCCCCACCGGGACATATTGGACACAGGAATCCAAGCTCACTAATTATACGGAGCCCCTACTTTTTTATTATTTTATTACAATTGAAAAAATGGCTAAATCATCTCTCCTAGCTCAGAAAGGACCCAGCACTTCTATGTTTCTCTTCTCATATCCTTATAACTAAAATAATAACATTAAAAACCAACACGTGGTCTTTGCATCCTATCCAATCAACACACACCTGTCCACCATACACTCTTGCCCCCCCTTTCCCATACGCACAAACCTACATACCGCCACCCTGTTCTCCAATTTAGCATCAACCCTAGTTGTTATCACTGCAAGAGGTGTACTTACATCTGCGTGTTCACCCGAGCACATCCATCACGGGTTGTCAATAACGGCCTGCACCCCCATAGGAGCTGCGCCCTACTCCATAGACCAGACAGGAATTCTGTGAAAATGGCTTCTGTACATAGGTTGCGCGCTTGGGACTGGACACTGAATTTGGGCGCAGCCTCTTCAGAGTTGTGGCCTGCAAGCCTCCATCTTTGCGGGGGTCACTGGGATCACATCAGGGTCACCAAAATTGTGGAGAAGCCCCTCAACGCTCACACAACAAAAATGCAACCCACTAGGGAAAACGGCCCAGCACACTTCTTGCAAGAAGAACAAGGTTTATCTCCATAAAAGGTTAAAAGCGCTCCAGCAAAGAACTCTGCTGCCATGGAGCGCAATGACAAAATCAGCATAAGCAACAGATTATAACGACATGCTGCATCAATAGTGATGTGAATTACATGGGTTACAAATGCAAGTAGCGGTTGGTTTGACCCTATACATAAGCTTCCTGCTCCATAAGGGAAGCCATAGGTCCCATACTCTCCTGTCCATCTTCTTCCATGTGAGCTACTTCTACACACATCACTGGGTGTTAAGATACTTAATTATCAATTATTACAAAAAAAACATTGCATTTTCTATCAGTAACCTAATGTGCACCTGGTACTGCAGACATGGGCTCAGAGGATACCTTCGAGATCACTATAACTTACAAACCCCAGCTCCATCCCAGACGTGTCAGTTCCTTTCCAAACTCCCCATCCTGGTTTTAGGTTTGTTGCTTTCCCCCTCTCGGCACCTCACATCACAAATCACATGGCCTGATGGTGGGGGGAGCCTGTCCCTGCTCTCTGATATTTTCTGATCGATTGGTGATCTAATAGCTTTATGTTCGGAGGTCTGGGGCTGGCTGGTATCTTGGAATTCTGGGGTCTTCGGACAGGGGCATCTGGGCACTAAAACTTAAAGTAAGGATGGGAAAGGACAAAGGCATGTGCCCTCATTCTTGTGGGAAAACTCTTCACAGGGAGCTCTTAGCCCCCACATGGCCTTGTAGGGTGAATTCTTTCTTGGATACAAATGCAGGCAGTGTGAGACAATTAAAGGTTCATGCATCTCTGCAGCCCTTGTCATTCTCACTGGTGTCCATGTTGCAACCCACTCCCGCACCCACATGCTTATTTGAACGTTCATGGCTTGGGCCTACAGCTGTGGCTGCACTGCAGCGTTAGGTCTCAATTTCAATATGGCATTATTTTGTCTGAAATGGTGTCTCATTCCTAATGCAATCTACACCCAAGCATCCGCTAACCTACTCGTAATGCAGCATCTGGTGACACCACCTTCCCCCCATAGCCTCCGCAAGCACCTACAACACACTTTGAGGCCTCTGCCTCACCCTGAACCTCTTGGGAGCCTGCGATGATCTCCCCCACTTCCTAACAGCCGTGTAAATTGAGTAAAATCTGCCTGCCATGTGCCCATGGTAGGCGGCATTTGCAAAGAATTCCTATGCTGGTTTAAAATGCAAGCAGACTCCTTAGGATAATACAGATAGTAGGGAAAAAGTATGTCTATGCGCCTCTCTAGGTTGTCTGGAGTAGATCTTCAATGTGTGAGTATCATTGAGTCTAACTACGACTGATGTTCTACTGATCAGTCTAAGGTAAAGATACAATTGTTTTGTTAGGTGTTGTGGGCTTTGTCAAGGCGTTTCAGTGAAAATAGGCAGAATTAGAAACAGAAATTCCCTATTCAGAGTCAGAGGTGGTTGTGGGTTTGTAGCATTGCCTATAACATTTATTTAGTTATGTCAATATCCTGTTATGGTTTGTACCCTCTGTTTGGATGGTAGCAACCTTGGTTAGTCAGAGTTAGCATTTAATACGCTTTTTCCGACAATGGTGACATGCATTTGGATCCCAAAATTATTAAATTCTTGCATTAGTGGTTTGTGTTTCCTTATGTTTTACATGTACATTTGGGCCATTTCCCATCTTATGATTTTTCCTGTAGGAGAAAAAGCAGAGTAGGAGGGAGGAATGGAATGAAGAGGAGATTTTAGGGAGCACAATAGGGCGAAACATTAGCATGTGCCACCATCTGGTTAATGTTGGCTTAGACAGAAACTCGCACAATCCAGGATTGTATCTAAATGACCCTACAGATGCTCTGATCTAAACTTTAATAAACATTCCGTTTTTATATATCGATCTTTCACTATTAATTTCTTTGCCATGGCGCAGAACCACACCTAGCGAACAAAACAATTGGACTCCTTAGGAATCCAGAGAATTGCCATACAAATTAATTAAAATGAGCTGTGAAGGAAATCAAATGCATAAAGGTCTTACTCTCGACTTTTACGCATTATGTGAAGTGCTCAAGTCACGTTTCCGCTCCCTTGATCACTCTGGTGATGTGTTGCTACATGCACCACCAGTAGTCTGCAGGAGCATTGAGGCAGCATGTGTCCTGCACAATGTTGCAACACAGCGTGGTGTCCCAGTGGACATGGTGGTGGCACCCCATCCATACCCACAGGCACACTGCTTGTGTATGTCTGGGCAAAGGACACATGGAGAGGCTGCACATACCCAGCTTGTGCAATCTTTTTTCACATAAAATCCATCCCTGTGGAGTGCAAACAATCCCGCCAAATCCCAGTTGTCATTCAATGATGATAATGGGCCAATCCACTGTGCCCACAAAACCACCCTGAGAAAGTGCCCTTGGAAGTGCACATTTGTGTACATCCCTTAGAACTAAAAATACATTTGTTTTAGTGTTTCCAAAAAAAACACATTGAATAGTGATGACACCACTATCGCCATGCCAACCATTTAATAAAATCACCTATTTAGCACCAAAACCATCCCATGTGTAAAGTTAAAGGATATTGATACCGCACACTGTCCCCACTGTAGTTGTCCCCTGGCGCTCTGGCAGATCTGACTAACTAGCATACCTGTCAAATATGTAAGCATCGATAAATCCTGAAACATCCTGTCTGAGGTGCAAGCCAAACATGTTCTCAACAATTTACATGTCCACAAAATACAACAAGCACCATTTCAAATATCTGCACACATGTCCTACAACTGTGTCTCCAAATTAGGTACAGGAGGGACAGTGCCTGCTGGGGGGCTTGGGGAGCATGGACCTCAATTGGTGTCGCCCCCCGGGACAACAGTCACCACCAGATCACGTATTACTGAAACAACATGGGAGAAGACATTACAACTTGCATGGTGAAGTACCATTCACACAGCACACATGTGCGAGGGAACACTGAACCCATATTTACCTGCACATGCCATCCTGTGCACCACCATGCAAACATGCAAATTGACCTCACTATGCATGCCTGCAAGTCCACCA
Source organism: Ambystoma mexicanum (assembly GCF_040938575.1). Taxonomy (NCBI): domain Eukaryota; kingdom Metazoa; phylum Chordata; class Amphibia; order Caudata; family Ambystomatidae; genus Ambystoma; species Ambystoma mexicanum. The sequence goes on along the minus strand of NC_090940.1, from coordinate 492,275,615 downwards.
CTGCAAACGTCATGACCTTAACATCACAATTTAAGGAAAATATAAGTAAATTAATAAAAATAAAACCTGGAACGGGCAACTCAAAAATGAAATGCCAACATCCGGGCCTGAGGTCAACTAAAGTGTTAAAACATTAACAAAACAATAACAAATGTCCTCCATCATGGTATGGGTGGGGGAGGTCTACCCAGGAGGGGGGAGGGGTAGGGTGCATGTCAACTTCGAAGTGGGTGGAAGTAAAAAAAAAAAAATACATTAAATCCCCACTATGGGCACACGGGCAGCGCCACTGTGGTGGACCGGGGGGCAAGTCTCTGCTTGCACCACCATCCTGCATTGAATCAGAAGGTGGAAGTGGTGCTTGAGGCTCACCACCCAGTTTCTTGGCCTGGTCCTCAAGGCAGCGGCCATCCGTGACACTGAGGAATGCACCAGCAGACTGTGGGCTTGGAGGTCACCATGCACAACCTGATGGGTTGCGCAGAGTTTCGCCGCGATAGTCTCCCTTGGTGATAGCATCTCCTGGCGGAACAGTATTCTGGTGGCTACCTCTTCCTCACAGATTGCAGAGACCTCAGATCTGCCCGTCAGCCCCTGATGTTGGCCTCCATGCGCAGCCTGTGGGAGCGGCATGTGGACTGCATGACCTGCAGCTGTTGCTCCACCTGTGTTGCTGGGGGAATCATGTTACTGGCCACCATATCCATGCCCTCAGCCTAACTATCATAGGAAGCACTCTGTCGGTGTGCAGAATGCAACATCTGCTGCTCCCACACTTCCAAGGCTGCACACGTCCCCCATGCCTGCCTGACCCAAGGGAGCATGGCCCTTGCTGTGATGCCACTGTGTCTGGCTGCAGTACTGCAACCCTACCTTGGACATCTACCCCAGGACCAGAAACTAATAGATGGGAGTGTGGCCTTGCAGCTGCAACCACCACAGACAGGTGTGATACCACTGACTGGCCTTGTGAAGGCACCTGACCCCAAGTAGACTCACGGGCCCCAACTGCTCCACCCATTGGTACACTCACCTCCACCAGCATTGAGGACTGCACATCCGGTTCAGAATCAAAGCTACTGGAGTCCAAAGAGTCACAGAATTGTCTGCAGCAAGGCTCAGGATGGTCTGTAAGACCAGTGGATTCTCACGGCCTACAACAGCACGTCCTCCACTGGTGGTCTGCAGTGCCACAAACTCTTATTCCTCCTCTTTTGCTGCATCTAGTTCCCCATCACCTGCACATGGACAGAAAAAGACATGTGGAGTCATGTGCAATGTGTGTACAGTAAACATGTGTATCACACTGCTGTCATGCAACAGAATGCAGGGCATGTCACAATGAGAGAAAAGGCATCCACACACTATGTACAAGAAGCTATCTGATCATGGTGTATGCAGACTGGAAACAACATTCCCTGCTCAGAGCCATGCACCAGTGGACACATTGTCAACAAGCAGGGTCGTTAGCAAGCACACTATGGCACATGGCACAGCTAACTGTTGAATAGTACCAATGAAATGGACATGGTCATGTGGCTCTCTAACGTGAAATTATATGACATGTCAACAGACAGACACACATATTCACATCCAACTCTGTATCCATCACATGCCACACCGGTCTTGACCTGGCACAGGGACTGTACACAATGGGTACATGCCCTAAATGTGGGAAAAAGGAAACAGTCCCAGTTGATGTATGACTGTAAGAGTACCACCTAGCCAAGGTCTATGAAGTGTAGAGAGTAAGTAAATGGATTTGTGGATAGGAACAAGGTAGAGTGACCAACAAGAGGGACAGGGGTTTGGACCCATGGAGTGTGTGTTGAGTGTGGGAGGGTAACATGGATAACTCACATCCATTTGAGTCAGGGGTCACTGCCATAGCGGCAGCAGGGATGTGCACAGTCTAGACATATGCAGACTCACTCAGGGCACGCCGTAAGGCGTGTTCGTTGTCATCTTGGATGTTATATGTAGCATGGAAGCACCTTAGTACATGTGTGAATAGAGAATCTATACCCTGCAGGGCATGAAGTGTGTTAGGGAGAATTCTCTGTTTAGGCTGAATTTCCTAACCTCGTGAGTCCCCCAGCAGCTTTGCTGGATTTCTGGAGTTTGTTTTTGTCCATCCTGCCAAGAGTGAGACTCTTTTCTCCCACTCTTGGACCTGAATGTGGTTGATTCCTGTGAATGTCAATGTGTTCTATGGGCTATGGGGTCTTTTACTCCATAGGCTCTCATGTGTTTTGCGATGTGTGTTACACCGCACCCTCCGTGCCGTAACACTGGGGTGTCCTAGAGGATCCCCACCATAGACTCCATACCCTGGGACTGACTACTGTCTCCCAGGGCATGTAAAGTCACCATTGGCTTTACTAGACCTAAATTTACTAACAGAACTAGTACAAACCATCCTATTGTGGACGTACTAGTAGGAGTAATTTGATTACCCCTGGGTCTGTTATTCGAGGGGGCACTGTCCCGTCCCCCCTCGTCGAGTTTTGGCTGGTGGCAGTGGAAACTACTTGTTATATTCAACCCCCGTATATATAACTCTATGGGAGTCTTCCCATTTTTGGAGGCTAATACTTTTTCACGTTAGTCTCTAACATACCGCCGGTTTATTTGTCTTAAATAAATCTACCGGTCGGTATTTTCTGCCAGAACTCGGTTTTTAAAATGGCGTCTGTGTTCACCTCTGTAACTCCGAACCAAAGGTTGAGCCCTTTGTTCCACTTTTGGCGGGCTTCTACACAGAAGCCCTCCAAAGTGGTGCCATTCTGTCTGGGTACCACAGGGGGTGTGGGAGGGGGTTTAGGCACCCTGGACAGAGGTGCCTTGCCAACTCAAGTCGCACTCTGGTGTGATTGGCCCAAGTGGTGAGCCACCCCGCTCACCACTTAGCGTGCTTCGAGTGACAGCTAGGCTGAATGAATGGGGGTTTGCTGCATAAAAGCAGGGCTTTTGGGACTGGATCTTGAGAAGTCGCCACATGACCTAAGAATCCGACGAGGGTAAAGCTGAGCCGACCTGCAACGACGACACCTCTGGTGGAGCCCTGCTGAACCGACTCACCACTTCCCAACGACAGAGGAGATCTCCTGGCTGGAGAGTCTTCTTCCGTTGACTGGTGGGAACAACCAGTCCCTTTGCTTTTTCTTCGCTTCCAGGGCGTAGTGGTCGAATTGCCCGTGCTGAGCACCCCGGCAACCGGATAGCCACTAGCCCATACCGCGACCAAAAGGTGGTGCCTTGTGACAGAGCACTCTGCAGCTGGTCTCTTCCCTGGTGGTGCAACGATCTTCAACTTTCCTTCGACAACGAGATCATCTCATCTCTTGGCAAAGCCCAGACTTGCAACTACCACCAGGAACAACTGGCCCCGCCGCTGCTGTCTCTCCACATACAAGGTACCGTGTCCGCCTGGCTTCCCTGGTGACGGTTACTGTGAGGTGTCTTAATCCTTACCTTTCCATTGGGTCGCCTCCAGACCTTCTTAACTTTTTGTTCTAAACTGGTCCAACCTTTCTGTGACAATTTGCTACAAAGACTCGAAGTGCATTTCCACTGTGATACTTTTTGGGAAATATCGCCTTGCCTATCTCCGAGTGGGCCTGGCCTCTGAACTTTGTGATCCACAGTAGACCCTGCCCTACTTGCCTTGCATTTGCTTCGTAAAAGTGTTGGTACCGAGTTGGTTTCATACCCTGCCTTTTCTCTTCCGTTCTAACGAATATTAGAGTGCCATCTAGGTTAAAGCATTCACCTCTATCTGCAAATAAGTGGTGCCGGTGAACCTAGACTTGTCGAACTATTGTTAGAGGAGTGAGATACTTATAGTAATTGTAATTGAAGTTGTTTGCCGTATTAGTGCCAGTGTGTTTTTCATAGATGTGTTTTTATAAATAAATAACTATATATCTTTACACCCAATCTCTGTTCCGTCTCTGCTTGTTCTACTGTGTAAATTGCCCTATTTTGTATACTCCACATACTGCCTAACCCTTCTTGAGGGAAGTCTGACTGCTCAGCCACAGCTACCAAGTGAATCTGTGTGGTACAGACTGCTACCAAGTGGGTTTACTGCCAAACACCTGTAGGCCTAAATCTTTTGCAGTGGTCCCAGAGGGAATTGCACAGGTTTCCGCTTAACAAAGTGTAACTTGTTTTTCAGACACAAGCACATGTCTAGCAGAGCAGAGTCACTAGCATCAAGGATGCAACTAACAAGAGAGCACGTTGTGGTATCATGTTGTGGTATCATGTCGCAGATGTTGGGTGGGTATGCTAGTGGGGGATGAGTACTGTCACACGGCTATGTTCAACTGATATACAATGCATGGGTTGTATCCACTACTGAGTACACAGGACAGGAGTCAGTGCACCATGTCATAGTTCACCCGTTGCAGTCATTCAAATGCAGCCAGATGTGCACCACAATCATACATTTTGGTGATGCTTCACTACACATATTCAGGATGCACAATCTTGGTCACTCACCGGACATGCCCTTGTAATTTGGCAGGAATCCCACACCTTGCACCTGCTTGAGTAGAATGAATTGGCTCATAGCCTCTTCATGCTCGGGCAGCTCGTCCTCCTCTTGTGACCCCCCTCAAGAGCAGATGTGAGGTTGGCACCCAGCTTGCACTTGGTCATTCCAGAGCTTCACTACCTGAGCAGCAGTGCACTTCTCAAATCCTAAGGTGTTGATCTCATCCGTGACATGCTGTCAATGCACCATATGTTGAGCAGGTGTATGTGTGCTCCCGGTTGCTGGCTCATGGTGGTGCATGGTCACATAGTCCATGAGGATCTGGAGTTCTTTATCATGGAGGTTTCTCTTCCTCGCAGACTAGTTTCCTGTGCCATGCCATGGGGTTGAGCCTGTTCCTGCTGTGCAGGCTTTGCCTTCTTGCCACATGGTGTTGGTGTTGACTCTGTGTGGCTGGGACCACTCTGGGCTCTGGATGCAGGCCCATTAGTGGCCTGGGGCATGGCATTACCCCCTGGGGTTTGGGAAGCTGCTTCTGCTGCATGACCCTTACCCTTTTGGGCTGGGTCAGCTGCTTCAACTGCACCTCCCTTACCCTTCTGGGCTAGGACAGCTGCTTTCACAGGAGGTCCCTTGACCCTTGGTGCTGGGGCAGCTGCTTCTGCAGGAGGTTCCTGACAACGCCTGCTCTGCCCCCTTTCCCTCTTGGTGCCTTTTCACTCATGTTCCAAGTGTCAGTGGAAAATGGAAGGCGCACCAAACTATTGTCCTAGGCAATTAGATTGAGGGTGCAGTGTATGTGATGGAAGACATGCTACTGGGGTCCAGCAATGCTCAAAAGTACCCCAGGTGTAAAAAAAAAAAAGAAAAAAAAGAAAAAATGCATACACGAGACCAGGATAGCTTCTGTAAAAAATAAAAAGTGGTACATGATACGCAGTGGCACCCAGCAGCACAATAAATGCATATGCGAACCCCGGAAAGGTAACCTAAATGTAAGAATAGAGGTACGCGATACACAGAGACACGCAGAATTGGAAAAATGTTACGCGACTCACCGTTAGCCTCAAATAATACAAATGTATACGCATGTATGTGCGGCGGAAAATCTCCCACCAAAATTAGACGTTTGTACTGTCCCTGAAGTGAATGGATTGTGTGGCACCCAAAATAACCAATACTCCACTTGTCCGTCTCCTCCCCTTCGCAAGCACATTCAGAGTTGCTTCTACACGTACATATGTATCCTGGAATATGGTGTGCTCAATGGCAGCGTGCAGCATGTGTCATGTAGGTTACGCACTGAGGGCCTATCCTCCGCTTTCAAGTCCACAGTAATTTTTTATGGGCAAAGTCATGTCACTCTGTTTCTGGCTGCCATACGAGATATACACGGAAGACCCACGCTCCTGCCTCTGTGCCTTTTTACCTGCCTCCTATGTGAGTCTAGAAAATACCCTACCTTAGCATAGATGTTATATTATGTTGGCTGAAAACCAATCGCATCATATGCCCAGCATCGGCAATTACAGAATCGTCAGCATAACCATAGAGCGTCCATTTTGTTCCCGCAGGATCCGCCATTTGCTTTCTCTTGCTTTTCTGTTCAAACGATATGCAAAAATGTATTTAATTTCGTTCTGCTCTTGCACAAAGCAAGGCCACAAGTTACATGTTGAGAGACCAGCTGAGACAGAAATGCCCAAGCAGTACAGAAATACATTGTTTTCCTCCCTCACAAGTCCTTGAAGGCGAGCCGAGAGGCATTTAAAGACCAAGCCAGGTGCCAGCTGGTCTCGCTGAAGCTATATAAACAGGCCGTTAAAAGCATGAATTATACTCTCCCTACGGCCCCCCCTTTCTGGGCCCTCTTAGATCAGACTGACCCCTAGTTCACGAATAGAAACTAGAAGATAGCATGCGTCGGAATGTGTCTCTCCTACAAACACAGTTTGTTCACTAAACAAGTGCATTATGTTCTCTGTAACATAGAATCCTGTCTGTGTCTTGCAAACTGCAACTGTTGCTAAATCAAGCAATATAGATTAACAAAGAAACGTCCCAGAAGGTGTCATATTTGTCATAATTGTCAATCACCGAACCCTAGCTCAAGAAGATACATTATGGGCGGGTTTGATGTGTCACAAACTGATAATATGATTGTCCTTTTGTATATATGACTCTGTTGTAGAATGCTCACTCTCTTGCGTCTCACGAAGTCTGGGTGACACACGTTGCGAGACGTGAGAGCGAGTCGGCCGACTGAGACTATTTGCTTTGCAATAAACCCTAGATTTTGGGATTTGAACCTCGTGTCTGTCGTATCAGTTCGTGTGTGGTGATTGTGCCTTGTTTCCATGCGCGAGGGTCTTCAGGGCCTAGCACCTACTTCCCAGTGCTGCCTCCTACTTAGCCATCTGCTGCTGCCTGTTTGGTGTGCTGTTTGTCCAGCCATTGCCAGTGCTCCTGTCCTTGGCCTTGTGACAACCTCAGCTGCTTCATTGGACTCCCACCATGCCATAGCACCAACACTGCTCCACAGACCAGCTCCAGGACCACCTTGCCCACCACAACTGCCTCGGGGTTGCCATGTCTGCCCAATCATCTTCAGATGAGAGCGGCGACACCATGGCAGTGAGGCAGAGGGCTGTCAACTTCACCACCAGGGAAGCTGACATCTTGGTGGAGAAGGTCCTGGAGCATTATGATGCCCTCTTCAACCTTGTGATGCAACGCGGCAAGGAAGGATGTCAGCAGATCTAGGTCGGGATAATGGATGCCATACACGAAGAGGGGGTGGCTTCCCGCACCTTCAAGAACATGCACAAGCGCTGGGAGGACCTGAAATCCAGGACCCATAGCAAGGCCCTGCAATACATCAAGGCAGGTAACAACGCAGAAGTGCACCATGCTTGCAGGTGCTGGATGTCAAATACCAACATGCGGGTCCTGGAGAAGTTCTAAGGGGCGCCGCACATGCGGGTCTGCGAGTTACGTGAATGTCTGGAGTCGACTGGTGAGTATCCATGTGGTGCAATGCTCTATGGTGCATGTGCATGTCACTGGATGTTGGCAGGGAGCCACTTAGGCTTGCAGCAAGTATTCTTCTGAGATGGATGTATGCGTGCATGTCCTAGACATTGCTCTCCATGCATGCATTCAGATGATATGTGTTTTGAATGAGCTATCACTTGCCTTGTGTGTTGTAGTGCTGCCTTTCAAACCATGCACCTGCAATGCTACTAGTTTCTGAGGCGTGCCAGTGTGACAAGTGTGACAGTTGAGGTGGTGTTGCCTGCATCATGTGCATACATGATATTCATGTGTATGTGCCAAAGATGGAAATGTGTGACTGGGCATCACTCACGCCTGGATGCAACACGTGCATTTTGATGTCTGGCCTAGTCATGTAGAGGGATTACAGTTCACAGGACTCTGATGTGATTGGTCATCAAACTGCTTGGGGCCTCTCAGTTGATGTGTGTGCATGACATGTGTATTTGCTTGTTGCTGTTGCATGGTAACATGTGCATGTGCAAATGATGCATGTGTGTGGAGCATACACAATTGATTGGTTCTGACAGTGGCAAGTAGCCTGATGTGAATGCTGGAGTGATGACCAGGCATGTGTCTGCAGGGATGTGGATTGCATGTCCATGTGTGTGGGTGTGGAGATTGATGGATGCTCCCTTGACTAGTCATGTTCATGTGAATGTTGGTGTTGCCATGCACGAATTGATGCAGTACACTCATGTTTCTTTTCTGTGTCTCCTTTTCCACAGTTGCATCTGACAAAGAGGGCGGAACCAGTGCTGTGGAGCATGGCAGCAGCAATGCCTCCTCCAGAGAGTTGCAGGGCTCAGCGACGCCACATGAAAGCACATATTTGGGGAGCGATGTGTCTGTAGCAGCACCAGTGACATTGGGCATGGCTGCAGGCGGTAAGTTCAAGAGAGTGAAGGTGGGAGTGGACTCCTCAGCAGGGGTGGGGAGAGGTGATGCCACACAGGGGCCATCCATGGCGGAAGACGCGCCAAAGTCATCCAGGTTGGTGGAGGTGGAGTGGGAGGAGGTGTTCGTTCCAGCCCAGCCCATGAGGTCGGGTGGGGGTATTGTGGTGGGCGTGCCTACTGCAGTCCTGTCCCTGGGGCATGAGGCTGTGCAGGGCACAGTGGAGGTGCCTGTGCAAAATCTAGTGCCTTGGCCATCGGATGCAGCAGTATGCGCCTGCTGGGATGCCTCCACTCAGACCCACCCACCTGTCAGCTGATGTATCCACCCAGACCTTCACCCCCTTGCCATCTGGTGTTGCCATCTGGGACTATTTACTACCCCTGCAGGGCGGGGTGGCAAGGCAGACAGCAGTCATTTATAATGATGTGCAGGCTACACGTAGTCTGCTTGCACATCATCAACGTGAGGTATGCCGCCTGATTGGCGGGCTTGCAACATGCCTGTTCCGTATTGTGCTACATGGGATGTTCACTGCTGTGACCCCCTCCTCGTCTTCTTCCTCTGTGCGCCAGTCATCTTGCAGGGTGCCTTCTGGCCCAGATACCACCAGGGCCCCCTGTGCACCAGTCACACCCGCATTGCTCAGTGCGGTGGAGCCAACATCCCTGCATGAGTTGGGAGTCCAAGGCAAATCAGCTGAGGTAGTCACTGTGCCTACCCAGGCACCAACAGGGTCACTGGCAATCGAGGGACAGCAGGCACCCAGAAGCAGTGCATGGGCCGTATGCCCCCGGGTAGCGTCATCAGCTCGGAGGGTGTGCACACATAGCAGGTACCGGGAACTTTGGCAACAGGTGGCTGTTAGGCGGAAACCTGTGCAGTTCCCTCTGGGACCACTCCAAAAGATTTAGGACTACAGGTGTTTGGCAGTAAACCCACTTGGTAGCAGTCTGTACCACACAGATTCACTTGGTAGCTGTGGCTGAGCAGTCAGACTTCCCTCAAGAAGAGTTAAGCAGTATGTGGAGTATACAATATAGGGCAATTCTTCACAGTAAGACAAGCAAACACGTAACGAGACTCAGTGTAAATATATTAAGGTATTTATTTATAACAGAACATCTATGGAAAACACTATGGCACTATCACGGCAAACACTTCAATCACAATTACTCTACGAAGAAGAAACGATCAATCCCTCTAACAATATTTCAACAAGTCTAGGTTCTACCAGCATCACTTATTTGCAGACAGAGGTGTATGCCTCAACCTAGATGGCACTCTAATATTAGTTAGGACGGGAGAGAAAGAAAATAAGCAGGTTACGAAACCAACACAGTTCAATACTTCACGGGAAAAATGCAAGGCAAGAAGGCACGAACCACAATAGATCATAAAGTTCAGAGGCCAGGCCCACTCGGAGAGAGGCAAGGCGATATGTCCCAAAAAGTCTCTAGTGGAAATGCGTTTGAGTCTTTGTAGCAAATTGTTATCGGCAGATTGAGCCAGTTCAGAACAATACGTGAGAACGCTTGGAGGCGACCCAACGGAAAGGAGAGTATTAAGACACCTCACTCGAACCGATCGAAAGGGAAGCCAGGCGGACACGGTACCTTGTTTGTGGAGAGACAGCTCCGGCAGGGGCAGTTGTTCCTGGTGGTGGATGCACGTCGGGTCTTTGCCAAGAGTAGAGATGATCTCGTCGTCGAAGAAAAGTGAAGTCCGGTGCACCACCAGGGAAGAGACCAGCCGCGGAGTGCTCTGTCACAAGGCACCACCTTTTGGTCGCGGTACAGGGGTAGTGGCTATGCGGTTGCCGAGGTGCTCTGCATGAGCAATTCGACCACTGCGTCCTGAGGCGAAGAAAAAGCAAAGGGGACTGGTTGTTCCCACCAGTCAGGGGAAGAGACTCTCCGGCAGGGAGATCTCCTCTGTCGTCGGGAAGTGGTGAGTCGGTTCCGCAGGGCTCCACCGGAGGTGTCGTCGTGCAGGTCGGCTCAGCGTTACCCTCGTCGGATTCTTAGGTCCTGTGGCGACTTCTGAAGATCCAGTCCCAAAAGCCCTGCTTTTATGCAGAAAACCCCCATTCATTCAGCCTAGCTGTCAATCAACACGTGCTAAGTGGTGAGCGTGGAGGCTCACCACTTGGGCCAATCACACCAGAGTGCGACCGGAGTTGGCAAGGCAGCTCGGTCCAGGGTGCCTAAACCCCCTCCCACACCCCTGTGGTAACCCAGACAGAATGGCACCACTTTGGAGGGTCTCTGTACAGAGGCCCGCCAAAAGTGGAACAAAGGGCTCAACCTTTGGTTTAGGAGTCACAGAGACGAACACAGACGCCATTTTAAAAAACGAGTTCTGGCAGAAAATACCATCCGATAAACTTATTTAAGATAAGTAGACCGGTGGTACGTTAGAAATTAACGAGGAAAAGTATCAATCTCTAACAATGGGACGAATCCCATAGGGTTATGTTCGGGGTCGAACATAACAAGTAGTTTCCACTGCCACCAGCCAAAACTCGACGAGGGGGTACGGGACAGTGCCCCCTCGAGTAACAGATCCAGGAGTAATCGAATTACCCCTACAAGTACGTCCACAATAACATGGTTTGTACTAGTCCTGTTAGTAAATTTAGGTCTAGTAAAGCCAATGGTGACTTTACATGCCCGGGGAGACAGTAGTCAGTCCCCGGGTATGGAGTCTATGGTGGAGGTCCGCTAGGACGCCCCAGTGTTACGGCACGTAGGGTGCGGTGTAACACACATAGAAAAACATATGAGACCCTATGGAGTAAAAGACCCCATAGCCCATAGAACATATTGATTTCCAAAGGAATTAAACACATTCATGTCCAAGAGTGGGAGAAAAAGAGTCTCACTCTTGGCAGGATGGAAAAAACAAACTCCAGAAATCCAGCAAAGCTGCTGGGGGACTCACTAGGTTAGGAAATTCAGCCTAAACAGAGAATTCTCCCTAACACTCGCCCCCCCCAGACTAAGGGACAGAAGGATTTAATCCACTCCTGGATGAATCTAATACCTCTAGTCGATGACATACATCCTAGAGAGACCATCAGCATTTTGGTGGTGACATCCTGACCTGTGCTCAATGGTGAAATCAAACCCTTGCAGGCAGATCGACCATCTCAATAGTTTTGGGTTTTCCCCTTTCATTTGCATTAACCATCTCAAGGGTTGGTGGTCAGTCTGAATGACAAAAGTAGAACCATACAAGTACGGCCTAAACTTCTTCAGAGCCCACACGATAGCAAAGCACTCTCTTTCGATTGTTGCCCACCTTGTTTCAGGATCCTTCAGCTTGTGGCTGATGAAGCAAACAGGGTGCTCCCTACCTTTCCCATCCAGTTGACTGAGTAAGGCACCTATCCCTACATTTGAAGCATCTGCACAATGAAGTGTTGGCGGTAATCAGGAGCTCTGAGTACTGGGGCTTGGCAAAGAGCCTTTTTCAGGTTTTCAAAAGCCTGATTGCACTCCTCGTTCCATTTAACTTTTTTAGGAAATTTGGGCGAGGAGATGACATTCAGTGGAGAAGCTATGGTCCCATAGTTCTCTATGAAATTCCTGTAATACCCAGTGAGGCCTAGGAAGGCTCTCACTTGGGTTTGAGTATTAGGTGTTGTCCAATTTTGCACAGCTTCAATCTTACTGAGCAAAGGCCTTATTTCTCCACCTCCTACCTCATGTCCAAGATAGACTACCTTACTCTGTCCAATTTGGCATTTACTCGCCTTTATGGTCAGATTGGTTCGTCCAAGAGCCTGCAAAACATCTCTCAGGTGGGTTACATGTTCTTCCCAGGAATTGCTGAACACTGCGATGTCATCCAAGTATGCCATGCAGAAGTCCTCCATCCCATTCAGAACCTGGTTTACCATCCGTTGAAACGTAGCAGGTGCATTCTTCAATCCGAAAGGCATTACCTTAAATTGGTATAAACCAACGGGGGTAGAAAATGCAGTTTTCTCCTTGGCATGGTCTGTCAGGGGTATTTGCCAATAGCCTGACGTCAAGTCAAATGTGCTGAGGAACTTGGCGGCGCCAAGTTTATCCACCAACTCATCTGTTCTTGGCAAAGGGTGGGCATCAGTCTTGGCGACTGCATTAAGAGCTCTATAAACCACGCAGAATCTAAGCTCTTTAGATCCGGCCTTTGGTACTAACACAACTGGGCTAGCCCATGGACTAGTAGAGGGCTCTATTACCCCGAGATCAAGCATCTTGCTGACCTCACCTTTGATGTGGGTTCGTACGTTTTCTGACATTCTGTATCCTCTGCTTTTGATTGGCAGACAGTCACCAGTGAGTATGTCATGCTGGCCCCAAGGGGTCAAGCCTGGTGAAAGCGAGAACAGAGAGGCAAACTGATTCAACATGGATTTGCACTCTTCTTGTTGCTCGGGGGTCAGATTGGAGGAGAGATTTACTCCTTCAATGTGTTCGTCTAAAGGTAAGCCTCTGAGGAGAAATGGAAGAGCTTCACTCTCTTCTTCTTCCTCGGATGATGCTAGAAGCAACGCTCCTACATCAGGTCGTGAGACATACGCTTTGAGGCGGTTGGTGTGGAAGAATGTCGGAGCCTCCTTGGGGTTGGCCAAGTCCACCAGATAGTTAACCTCTCCGAGTTTACCCACAACTCGGAAGGGTCCCATCCACTTATCTTGCAAGGCCCTCTGCCTTGTTGGGATCATAAAGAGAACGAGCTGGTCTTGAGCTAACTCAACCATGTTAGCCTTTTGATCGTGCCAGTGCTTGATCAATGCTTGTCCAGCTTTCAATTTATCGCTTGCTTCCGTCATCATGTGCGACATTCTCCTCCGGAGACCTATCACGTAGTCAGTCACTCTGACCGGCTTGGGGGAAGGAGCACTCTCCAACCCCTCCTTAAACAGGGCCAATGGACCTCTGATGGGATGACCATAGAGAAGTTTGAAGGGAGAGTAACCTACTCCCTCCTGAGGGACTTCTCTATAAGCAAAGAGAAGGCATGGCAGTAGAAGGTCCCACTTCCGCTTAAGGGGTTCTTCTAAAGCACCTATCATGCTCTTCATGGTTCGGTGGAACCGTTCTACCAACCCATTGGTTTGTGGGTGGTAAGCTGTTGAGAACTTGTAAGTAACTCCACAGGTTTTCCACATGACTTTCATGTAGTGGGACATAAAGTTTGACCCCCTGTCAGAGATTACTTCCTTAGGAAATCTGACCCTAGTAAAAATACCAAGGAGGGCCTTAGCCACAGCCAGAGCTGTAACAGTCCTCATAGGAATTGCCTCAGGATACCTAGTAGCAGGGTCTACTACAACAAGTATAAACCTGTTGTCTGAGGAGGTTGGAGGATCAAGGGGACCAACAATGTCAATCCCTACTCTCTCAAACGGGACTCCCACAACTGGGAGAGGCACTAAAGGTGCCACATTCTTGGAGCCAACCTTACCAGTGGTCTGGCAGGTGTGGCAGCTCCTGCAGTGTTTTTCTACTTCGGCCCCCATCTTTGGCCAATAGAAGTAGAGAGAGAGCCTTTCCTTGGTCTTCTTGAAACTCAAGTGACCAGCCAAAGGAATCTCGTGGGCTAACTGCAAGAACTGTGGTCTGTTCTCTTGGGGTAGTACAAGTCATTTGTAGTCTCCAGGTGCAGACTCGGTCGGTTCACTGTAGAAGAGGCCATCTTCCCAGTGCAACCTGTGTTTCCCAGGCCCTTGCCCTTCAGCCTGAGCTTCTGCCTGGTGGCGAAGACCTTCCAAAGTTGGACATTCTCTCTGTCCCTTACTGAAGTCTGCCCTTCTGGGTCCACCTTCTGGCAGTAAAGACTGCAGCTCAGGATGGTCAACAGGATCCAGATCTCCAATGAGTTCCTGGCCTTCCATTAGCTCTTCCTCAGAGTCTAATTCTACCACACAGGGTTGTACCTCCCTCTCAGCCTCAGCTGGAGGTGGAGTTACGGGTGTAACTTTGGACAACCGCGGGGAAGTCTGTGTTGGCTGCACTGAAATGCTGGCTGCGGGTTTTGGGATAGAAGGCTTAGGTTTCCCTTTTGCTTCTGTTTTCTTGGAGACAGCTGCCGACAATTTCAGTGGAGCAGGAGTGATTTCTTTCTTCATCATCTCCTGAAGAGTACCGCGCATGGTCCTCTCTCTTGCGGGTCTGGTTAGCTCCTGTAACCGTTTACTAGGAGGTCTGGGAGTATGCGATACAACTCTGAGAGTTTTCAAATCGTTACCCAACAATACGCGTCCTGGTACCTCACTCTGTATGCTGACAGGTATCTTTACAGTCATGTTGTTACACTGGATGAGAACTGGTAATTGGGGAAGCATCTGCACAGGCCCTCCAGCTAACTTGGTGAAGCGTTTGGGTGCCTTAGCAACATCCTCATCCTGAAAAAACTATTTATCCACCACAGTTATGCTGGCCCCAGTGTCCCTAATGGCAGGAGTCTCCTGACCATTCATCTGGACACTGTCTTTATAATACTCTTTAGTATTATCGGGGATAGAATTATAGACATCTAAATTCTGTTGTTCCCACAACCCCAGAAATACTAAAGAAACGCTGGCTGAGACTCCAATGGGTTCGTCAGCTAGCAGTTGAAAGTTTCCACTTGCCATTTGGACTTCCTCCTCTGGAGCGAAGGCTAAGGAGACAAGCTGGACCCCTGAAGGTTTACCCTTACATCTGGGATCTCCTTTCACGTGGTCAGGCGAGCCACAAACAAAGCATTTACCGAACGCTTTTTGGAATGGTCGCTTGTTCTGACCTCCTTCCGGTTTGGCACCAGAAGACACACTATTCTGCTGTGGTTTTCCCGGTGGCTTACCCTTCTGGTTTTGTTTGGGGCCCTCTTTGGAATTTGAGTTATTTGAATTCTCTTTTGAGTCTTTTTTAGGCTGTTTTCCCTCATCATTTTTCTGAGTTGCCCCAGAATCCTTATGAGTAGCCCGGTTGGCAACCCATAAGTCAGCAGCCCTAGCTAGCTTCCGGGAATCCAATTCCTTCGAATCAGCCAAGTGCTGTCTGAGCTCAGGAGAACAGGCATCATAAATCGACTCCAACATAAAAAGATTCTTCATACCCTCATAAGTGTTCACTTTGTAACCCTTAATCCATCCCTCTAAGTTTTTCAACCCTTCACTCACCCAAGTAGCCCAAGGGGTACCATCATGCTTTTTGAGGGTTCTAAACCTCTTAAAATACTGGGAAGGGGTCTTCCCGAATCTAGCTATTAAAGCTAGTTTCACACTTTCGTAATCCGTTTTACGCGCCTCCCCCAACTCCATTACCACATCAGTCGCAACAGGAGGGAGCCTAGAGAACAACCAGGGAAGTAAATCATTCCCCGTGATGTCCTGGAGCCCATGATTGTACTCAAAAAAGTTTTAACCAATCCAACACATCCAACCTCGGTTCATACATACCCACTAATTCTTTCGGCATCCGGGGTCTTTTGGGACTGGAGGTCCTAGAGGAACCAGAGGAGAGAGAAGCATTTTCGATAGACAAATTTTTCATCTCTAACTCGTGATTAAGTTCTATTTCCCTGAGTCTTAACTCAGCTTGCTTCTGCTCAGCCTGGGCATTCATCCGTCTGAACTCGAGCTCTTGGTTTCGTTCAGATTGAGCCAAGAACCGTTTGTATTCTAATTCGAGCTTCATTTTTTCAAGTTCAAAATAAGCAGGGTTACTTGTGGGACCTGGTATGGGCCCCGTAGGCACAGCGGGTAAGGCAGGTAGAGGAGCAGGGGAGACAGTTTCGTTAGCTTCTCCGTCCTCGTTAGCCTCTTCATCACTATCATCAGAATTACGATTCAGATCAACACCATCACTGTTATCTACATTTGCTGGAGAAATTGGTTCCTCTGAACCAGTACCCAGACTTTGGTTCACCAGCAATCTCTCTATTAATTCTAACTTCTTGCCTCTTACAGAAAGATTCTCTTGCCTACAGAGAGCTCGCAAACTCTCAGTATTTTCACCTGACAAGGATTCTTGACTGTAAGTTTCCATCGTAGACATGTTTTTGAAAGTTGCTTTTCAGTGCTAAGTTTTGTGGTTAGTTATCCTAAAGTGTAGAAAAGCACTCTTAACTGTATACTCGATACAAATCCCACCGCTGTACACCAGTGTTAGGCGGAAACCTGTGCAGTTCCCTCTGGGACCACTGCAAAAGATTTAGGACTACAGGTGTTTGGCAATAAACCCTCTTGGTAGCAGTCTGTACCACACAGATTCACTTGGTAGCTGTGGCTGAGCAGTCAGACTTCCCTCAAGAAGAATTAAGCAGTATGTGGAGTATACAATATAGGGCAATTCTTCACAGTAAGACAAGCAAACATGTAACGAGACTCAGTGTAAAGATATTAAGGTATTTATTTATAACGGAACATCTATGGAAAACACTATGGCACTATCACGGCAAACACTTCAATCACAATTACTCTACGAAGAAGAAACGATCAATCCCTATTTCGACAAGTCTAGGTTCTACCAGCATCACTTATTTGCAGACAGAGGTGTATGCCTCAACCTAGATGGCACTCTAATATTAGTTAGGACGGGAGAGAAAGAAAATAAGCAGGTTACGAAATCAACACAGTTCAATACTTCACAGGAAAAATGCAAGGCAAGAAGGCACGAACCACAATAGATCATAAAGTTCAGAGGCCAGGCCCACTCGGAGAGAGGCAAGGCGATATGTCTGAAAAAGTCTCTAGTGGAAATGCGTTCGAGTCTTTGTAGCAAATTGTTATCGGCAGATTGAACCAGTTCAGAACAATACATGAGAAAGCTTGGAGGCGACCCAACGGAAAGGAGAGGATTAAGACACCTCACTCGAACTGATCGAAAGGGAAGCCAGGCGGACACAGTACCTTGTTTGTGGAGAGACAGCTCTGGCGGGGGCAGTTGTTCCTGGTGGTGGATGCACGTCGGGTCTTTGCCAAGAGTAGAGATGATCTCGTCGTCGAAGAAAAGTGAAGTCCGGTGCACCACCAGGGAAGAGACCAGCCGCGGAGTGCTCCGTCGCAAGGTACCACCTTTTGGTCGCGGTACAAGGGTAGTGGCTATCCGGTTGCCGAGGTGCTCTGCAGGGGCAATTCGACCACTGCGTCCTGAGGCAAAGAAAAAGCAAAGGGGACTGGTTGTTCCCACCAGTCAGGGGAAGAGACTCTCCGGCAGGGAGATCTCCTCTGTCGTCGGGAAGTGGTGAGTCGGTTCCGAAGGGCTCCACTGGAGGTGTCGTTGTGCAGGTCGGCTCAGCGTTACCCTCGTCGGATTCTTAGGTCCTGTGGCGACTTCTGAAGATCCAGTCCCAAAAGCCCTGCTTTTATGCAGAAAACCCCCATTCATTCAGCCTAGCTGTCAATCAACACGTGCTAAGTGGTGAGCGGGGAGGCTCACCACTTGGGCCAATCACACCAGAGTGCGACCGGAGTTGGCAAGGCAACTCTGTCCAGGGTGCCTAAACCCCCTCCCACACCCCTGTGGTAACCCAGACATAATGGCACCACTTTGGAGGGTCTCTGTACAGAGGCCCGCCAAAAGTGGAACAAAGGGCTCAACCTTTGGTTTAGGAATCACAGAGACGA
Source organism: Ambystoma mexicanum (assembly GCF_040938575.1). Lineage (NCBI taxonomy): Eukaryota > Metazoa > Chordata > Amphibia > Caudata > Ambystomatidae > Ambystoma > Ambystoma mexicanum. The sequence goes on along the minus strand of NC_090940.1, from coordinate 492,257,556 downwards.
ACACAGACGCCATTTTAAAAACCGAGTTCTGGCAGAAAATACCATCCGATAAACTTATTTAAGATAAGTAGACCGGTGGTACGTTAGAAATTAACGAGGAAAAGTATCAATCTCTAACAATGGGACGAATCCCATAGGGTTATGTTGGGGGTCGAACAGAACAAGTAGTTTCCACTGCCACCAGCCAAAACTCGACGAGGGGGGACGGGACAGTGCCCCCTCGAGTAACAGATCCAGGAGTAATCGAATTACCCCTACTAGTACGTCCACAATAAGATGGTTTGTACTTGTCCTGTTAGTAAATTTAGGTCTAGTAAAGCCAATGGTGACTTTACATGCCCGGGGAGACAGTAGTCAGTCCCCGGGTATGGAGTCTATGGTGGAGGTCCGCTAGGACGCCCCAGTGTTACGGCACGTAGGGTGCGGTGTAACACACATAGAAAAACATATGAGACCCTATGGAGTAAAAGACCCCATAGCCCATAGAACACATTGATTTCCAAAGGAATTAGATCCCCGAGCCGACTCCCACCAGCCATCTGCTGCTGCCTGTCTGCCTGCTGGCCACGTGCCCTGCTATTTGGTGCCTGCACGTCAGCCATCTGCAGGGGTCCAGTTGCTGTGACCACCCCTGCTGGAACAGAAGACTCCCGACTGAAGTTCCATCGCTCCACAGCCCAGCACCAGGACCCAGTTGCCCACCCACACCTGCCTCGGGGGTTGCCAATGTCAGGGGAAACACCATCAGAGACCACTAGCAACCTTCAGCCAGAGAGGCAGAGGGCTACCAGCTTCAGTGCCGCAGAATTTGGTATCCTGGTGGAGCAAGTCCTGCTGCATTATGATGCCCTCTTCGGAAGACCACGCGCAGACAATGAAGGATGGAAGAGGATCTGGAAGGACATCGTGGCTGCCATCAACGTGGAGGGGGTGGCAGCCCTCGACATACCACACATCTGGAAGCGCTGGGAGGACTTCAGGTCCAGGACCCTCAGCAAGGCCCACCGCCTCTGGGAAGCAGCGCATGCAGAGGGGTGCCGAGTCCGCCTTACCAACAACCAGATGAGGGTCCTGGAATGTATACACCCAAGCGCTTCACCTCCAGGACCTTCAGAGGCAGCCCCGATGGAGTTGAGCGGTAAGTGTCCATGTGCACTGAGTGGGCGCAGTGCATGTTGAGGTGTGCCAGGAGTGTGCAGCTTGGACATATGTCTTGAAATGCCCATGTATGGATGTGCATGTACAGGGACATGAGCCTGCAGCATTTGAGTCCAGTAATGTGTGAGGCACATCAATGGTGTATGTGTTCAAATGCATGATGCCCAAATGCATGTGGGGATGCACACATGTTTGCATTTCTGTGTATGTACAACGGCATGGTTGGGGTGTGACACATGGATGCTGGTTCCACCTTCATGTACATGCGCGGTGTACATGTGCATGTGTGTGTATTTGACATGTGTGCGACTGTGATACACCATGGATGCATGTGACACCGACATGTAGGAGGCTGATTGGCAGATGTGACATAGTTGCCAATTATTTCACTGTGACAAGTGGTGGTGATGTACAGATGCATTTATGTCTGGTGGCGTGTGTGCATGTGTTCGGCACTCCGCGTGTTGCATGTGACGTCAGGCTAACCCTTGGATGCTCATGCTGTTGTATGTGTATGGGTGGTGCTGCCTGCTGCAACATTCCTGTTAATGTGTGCATGTGTGTGGGTTCAAATAATATGTGTGTTGTGCAGTGTGTTGGTATCTGTGAAGTTTGACACTGCCACTCATGTGCAACTGTCATGTGTGTATCAGATCATTGCACAGTGCCCTGATGCCTGTCTCATGTCTCTCCCTGTCTGCAGCGTCAACTGATGAAGAGGGTGGAGACGGTGCTGTGGAGAACAGCAGCAGGGATCCCATCGCCAGCTGGAGACGCAAGGCCCAGCTCCCCTCCCGGGTTGTCATCTCTTCGGGGAGTGAGGAGTCTGATGCCACATCCGCGGCTGAAGCTCCCGAGGATAGGTCGGAGGTGGACTTCTCGGCAGCAGAAGGGGCATCTGAGACCCCACAGGGGCCTATGGAGGAAGATGGCACGGAGTCATCCAGGTTGCTGGGGGGTTCGGTTGAGGAGAAGGCCGCGGAAGGCCCATGCACGGGGCCTGGAAGGGGGGATTCCACTGGTGCTAGTGGTGCAGTCCAGGGGCAGGGACAGGAGGCAGCACAGGCTGCCGTGGAGGTGCCTGTGTGTAATCCTGTACCCGATCCTGTGACAGGGATGGCTTCACCCAGACCCGTTTTCAGGGAGGGGATGCGCACACAACAACTGGCCTTACTCTCCCTGTGGACTTGGCAATCCGGGACAGTGTTGAGCCTGTCCTGGCTGGGGTGGCGTTGAGTCAAATTGGCAATCGGGATGATGTGCAGGTTTCTCATGTAGACAATGAACGTCATTTCAATGCCTCATTGACCACGTCGACCTACTACGACGGGTCAGCAAGGCTCGGTTCCTCTGTGTGCTGGAACTTCTAGCGACCCCCCACCTCAAATGAACCCCCTATGCGCCAGTCATCCTCCGTGCCATCTTCCTGCCTATGAATCACCTGGACGCCCTGTGGAGCTCCCCTGACCCAGCGGCCAGGCTGGTGGAGGACACATCCCTGCCACAGTTGGGAGTCGGAGGTCTAGCAGGGGTGGCCACCCCAACAACTGGACCCCAGTAGGAGGAGGACATGCAGGCATCGACAGACATGGCACATGCACGGCAGCAGCAGGCTCAAGGTGGGAGTGATGATGGCTCAGGGCCATCAACATCAAAGGAGCAGGCATCGGCCAGAGGGCAGGAGGAATCTGGATTGGGAGTGTCTTCCGTGTGGCGGCGGTTGGGCCGGCAAATAGATGCGGCGCAGCGGCTGGAGAAGAGGCAGGGCTAACTATGGTCAGTCGGAGAACTCCATGCGCAGGGCGTTGAGGCAGGCTGAGTACCTCGAGGCAACTCGCAGGGAGTTGGAGGAGGCCAAGGCTGCATCCCTGCGAGACCTCAGTGCCAGGGAAGCGGCCCGCCTCCAAGACGTTGAAGAGGAGTTTGATGATACCCTGGCCCGGGACATCAACAAGTTAGCCGTTGGACTTGCTCGCCGCCTTTGTACATAGTTCTTTAATGCTAGGTTTCCTTTTTATTTGTTTATTTTGGAGTTCATGGACTTGCTCCACTTTATGTACAAAGTTATTTTCATAGGATGTTTGGTAGGTTTCCTTTTGTTTGGGTATCATGGACCCTTCGGACTTGCAGTGTATATAGTTCCAGACTTGTACATACTTTAGTTATTTTAACATCTCATGGATCAATGTTTTTATTTTTTTCATGTACTTTATTTGGACATTGGAAATGGACCACTTCCCTTTTTTCATCTTGTGGATTTTTGTTTAACATTGGACTTTTCTTTTTTTCTGATTTCATTATCTCTTAATTTACAAGTTTGATTTTTCAATATGTTTTTCATTTTGTTTTTTAAATCATATCATATATCTTCATTATTGGTGTGGTCTACTCTCATTGGGTTTGTGCATGTCTCTATGAGCATTGCCTCAGTCATGTGTTGCCACTGTGTGGCTCTGTTGTACATTTATGCATGGCCATGGTGGTTCCTTTGAGACTCTCATGGCATGGGTTATTTAGGAGTGGGTGCAGTGGATGGTTGCATGCTTGTAATGGGGGGTAAGGGGGAATAGGGTTGGCATTAGGGACATGGGTCTGTTTTGTTAGGACATGTTGCTTTGTGTGCCAGGAGTCGGGGCCTGCTGGCAGGTGCCCGTCAAGGGTTGGTGGGTGAATGGGGGTGCAGAGGGACATGAGTCGGGGCCTGCTGGCAGGACCCCATCACTGCTGGGTGGGTGGGTGGGTGGGTTGGTGGGGGTGCACGGGGACATGAGTCGGGGCCTGCTGGCAGGTGCCTGTCACTGCTGGGTGGGGGGTGCAGGGGGACATGAGTCGGGGCCTGCTAGCAGGTACCCGTCACTGCTGGGTTGGTGGGTGGGGGTGCAGGGGGACATGAGTTGGGGCCTGCTTGCAGGTGCCTGTCACTGCTGGGTGGGTGGGGGTGCAGGGGGAAATGAGTCGGGGCATGCTGGCAGGTGCTCGTCACTACTGAGTGGGGGTGCAGGGGGACATGAGTCGGGGCCTGCTAGCAGGTGCCCGTCACTGCTGGGTGGGTGGGTGGGGGTGCAGGGGGACATGAGTCGGACCTGCTGGCAGGTGCTCGTCACTACTGGGTGGGGGTGGGGGTGCAGGGGGACATGAGTGGGGGCCTGCTAGCAGGTGCCCGTCACTGCCCGGTTGGTGGGTGGGGGTGCAGGGGGACATGAGTCGGGGCCTGCTGGTAGGTGCCTGTCACTGCTGGGTGGGTGAGGGTGCAGGGGGACATGAGTCGGGCCCTGCTGGCAGGTGCCCATCACTGCTTTGCAGGGGACATGAGTCGGGGCCTGCTGGCAGGTGCCCGTCACTGCTGGTTGGGTGGGTGGGGGTGCAGGGGGACATGAGTGGGGGCATGAGTCGGGGCCTGCTGGCAGGTGCTCGTCACTACTGGGTGGGGGTGCAGGGGGACATGAGTGGGGGCCTGCTAGCAGGTGCCCGTCACTGCTGGGTTGGTGGGTGGGGGTGCAGGGGGACATGAGTCGGGGCCTGCTGGCAGGTGCCTGTCACTGCTGGGTGGGTGAGGGTACAGGGGGACATGAGTCGGGCCCTGCTGGCAGGTGCCCATCACTTTTTTGCAGGGGACATGAGTCGGGGCGTGCTGGCAGGTGCCCGTCACTGCTGGGTGGGTGGTGGTCCAGGGGGACATGAGTCAGGGCCTGCTGGGTGGGTGGGTGTGCAGGGGGACATGAGTCAGGGCCTGCTGGCAGGTGCCCATCACTGCTGGGTGGGTGGGGAACATGTGTTGGGGCTCACAAGTGCATGGTGCCATGTGGGCTGGCCGCGGGGCATGCCCAGGGGTGCAGGGAAGTCCCCTGTGGGGTGGACTGCCTGCAGGGCATGGGGAGGGAGGATGGGCTGCCTGTGCACGGGGAGTTTTACATACATTTTCGATAGCGCGAGAGGGGTACGTGTATTCCGTGGGGGTGCGCGTGGACTTTTACACGCGCTTTCGATAGCGGGAGCAGGGTACGTGTATTCCGAGGGGTGTGCGTTGGCTTTTACATGTGTTTTCGATAGCGCGAGCGGGGTACTTGTGTTCCAAGGGGTGCGCGTGGACTTTTACACACGTTTTTGATAGTGCGAGAGGGGTACGTGTATACCGAGGGGTGTGTGCGGACTTTTACGCATGTTTTCCGTGCTTGGGGGGCTGTATGCTGGTCCCCTGGTCTTTGCAAAATGTAGGATATTTGTGTGATGTTTTTGGCGCACAGGGCGGGTTTGGGGGCGTTACTGGCGCTGCTGCAGGGTTGCTGCGCTGCTCTGCGCCACGGCTGGTCATTGATGTTGAAATCCATGAATGCGCTGTGCATTGCAATGAGTTTTGGCACACGCGGCTGGTGCAGACTGCCGCATGCGCACTCTGTGCGCCATCTGCTTGTGCCACTTGTGCGCCTAATTCTATGATTACCCCCTAAATAGCTTGCCTCCTGATTCCACGGGACTTGTTCACATGAATACAACATTTCTTCAATAGTTTGACAGGGAAACATTATTTTTTTAAAATTGATTCCTGTTCTTTTACAGTGCACCTGAGATCAATGGAAGGGGGATTCAATTATTATTTTTCTGATCTTTTTTTTAATACATTTAAAATTTGAAGAGACAGCTCTATTTCACATTTTTGGGAATAGTTAGGTGACGTTTGGAATTTGCGTTTTTTGTTTAAAACATCTTTTTTTCATATATTTAATTTTGAAGTGGGTATTGTATTTTATTTTAATACTGCTGCCCATATCACCAATGGGCTCATGTCAATATCGTGCATACACAGATTTTATCCATAATCCACTTTCCCACGTTATCTTCAGGCACTAAATTCCTCAGCCCATCTGAATCATGGAGTGATGTTGTGAATGCAAATACTAAGTAATGGAGGGTCAAACAGGCAATGCCAGAATGATTTGACCAGGTGATAGGAATGTGCTTAGGACATATAACAAGATTGTTAATAGTGCTGAACAGCAGATATTTCACCTTGAAAGTCAGTATGGACCAAACCTCCTTGTTTTAGACAAGGGTCATCCGTTTTGTGAAGAAAGGCACTAGAAATGTTGAGGATTGGTCTAGCAAATCCAACATTTCAAGACACCAACAATGATGAAGCTAAAATATAAGGCACAGAGTTGAGCAAAGTGTCAACAATTGCATTGTTGATGGCAAATCAGGCCATTGGAGGCTGCTAAATGATTAGTGTCAGTATTGTAATGGAATTGTTTTGCATAACCATGCTTTGAGAGAGACTGGGGGTTTATGGCCTGTGATCATGCCAGAAGGTGAGCCTTTGCCCATAAAGCTAAGCCCAACACCTATACCATTTGATCTATTTGATAGCAGAACGTTGGACTCTGGTTGGACTTCCAATATGCTTGCTATCCGTATGTTGTTGATCCAACGGTATGTTGAGCAGCATGTAGTTGAGTTGGTCATGACTGTTTTTCTTTTTGTTTGTTTATGGAGCACAGTGAAGGAGTAGGTAGTCCATTGGGGGTGAAATGTGGGTCATTGTGCATTGTGGCATCAGATGTATACAGAGCATTAAGGTCAAATCAATAATATATATGTTTGTCATGGGGGTTGAGGTCATGCAGGATTAGTGGATGAGAAAGGCTTTGCAGGAAAAGGGGATGGACAAAGGGCGTAAAGGGTGGAGCTTCATTGTGGGTGAAACTGTGAGCATGTGTTTGTAGATAAATTAGGAGGGTATATAAAACAAGATAACTTCTTGATATAAGACTGAGAGAATCAGATGGTGGTAAAGATTTGGAAAGAAGCAAGATGGAGCTACTGAGCCATATTACCTGTGAAAACGTACATCTACCCAAAAAGTTCAAAGTACAGCTATGTGAGGAGCACTTGATGAAAGGCAAAACAAAATTGTGAATTTAGAAATGTTGGGGTACTGTTTCAATTAAGGAGCAACATTTGATTTGTTTTTTGTTCTTTTTACAAATGAAGGATCCGATTCATGGAATCTGCTGCAGAAATAGCGCAAGGGACACGCGCCGAGAAGGAACTTGCGTGAGCCATGGCGCCGAAAAAATATGGCGTGCCATGCATATTCATTCAAGACGCATTACTAGTCATCACGCAAGTAACAAAAAGAGTGCGAGAGGAATGCCCACAACACACCCCCACGCACCCCAAAAAGCAAGCTAAAGGACTAACACTGCACTAGCCTCCGCACTACCCCTGGCCCAGCATCCAGTGCTCCGGGTGAAATTGTGCGCCTCACCTCCCAAGTCCAGTCCATACTCCAGCAAAATCACCCGCCTCACATCGCAATCCCAGACCGCACCCCAGAGAAAATGCCTGCCATCCCTCGCAAGCCCAGGCCACACCCCAGCAAAATCACATACCTCATCTTTCAATCCCAGACCGCAGGCCAGCGATAAGGTGGGCTCCCATCTATGTGTTGGCTACACCCCTTACAAAAACGTGAGTCCCCCCTACACCCTTGGCACCCATCCTGTCCGCATACCCCTCTACTGCACATCAACCACTGTAGTCCAGATACCACCGCCCAGGCCCTCTCACCTTTGACAACCCCCACAGCCAGCCCCCTCCAGACTGGACAGCACTCACAGACAGCCTGCTCCAAATTAAAAAAAACCCAAAGGCAGCCCCCCCCAGTTTGGACACCACCCAGATGCAGACCCCTCCAGACTGAACACCACACCAGCCCTCCTCACCTGTGGCACCACCCACAGTCAGCTCCCTCCAGACTGGACAGCCCCCACACGCAGCCCCCTCCAGAATGGACACCCTCCACAGACAGCCCCCTCCAGACTGAATGCCCCCCACACGCAGCCCCCCCAGACTGGACACCACTCCCAGACCGCCTCACCTTTGACAACGCCTACATGCAGCCCCCTCCAGACTGAACACCATCCCAGGTCCCCTCATTTGTGCCACCACCAGCAGGCAGCCCCCTCCAGACTGGACACCACCCAGCCCCTTCACCTGTGACAACCCCCACAGGCACACCCCTCCTGACTGGACACCACCCCAGGCCCCCTCACCTGTGACACCACCCACAGGCAGCCCCTCCAGACTGGACACCCCCCACAGGCAGCCCCTTCCAGACTGGACACCACCCCCAGCCCCCTTCACTTGTGACACCACCCACAGGCAGCCCCCTCCAGACTGGGCAGCCCCCACAGACAGCCCCCAGCAGACTGGACACCCCCCACAGGCAGCCCCCTCCAGACAGGACATAGCCCCCAGCCCCCTCACCTGTGACAAACGCCCCAGGCTGCCCACTCCAGACTGGGCACCCCCCATAGGTAGCCCCCTCCAGACTGGACACCACCCCAGCCCCCCCCCTCACCTCTGACAACCCCCACAGCAGCCCACTCCAGACTGGTTACTCCCCACAGGCAGCCCCCTCCAGACTGGACACCACCCCTGACCCCCCTCACCTGTGACACCACCCACAAGCATCCACCTCCAGACTGGACATCCCCACACACAGCCCCATCCAGACTGAACACCTCCACAGGCAGCCCCATCCAGACTGGACACCCCCACAGGTAGCCCCCCCACCCCCAGACTGGACACCACTCCCAGCTTCCCTCACCTATGGCACCCCACATGTAAGGCACATGTGCATCCTGCCATCCACAACCATCCCAGCAATAACAACACACAAGCATGCACGCCACAAGATACATGACTTGCAATGGAGAGATGCACTGGCTGAAAATAGAACTATCAAAGAGGCCGACACACAAATGAACTGCACGAAGCGTGGACTGTAACAAACAGAACAAGGTATTTGAAAGAAATATGCACAAAAATGAACTTGGAATGAAGCGCAAAGTAGTCCATGGTAAATATGTATTGAAATTAATATCTCATGCCTGAACAACTATATACAATAAAAACAGGGAAGGAATGTCTTGAAAGTCTTGGGGAAATAATAAATAAAGGAAACCTACACCTAAATAACTATGTACACAGGGAGCGGGCTAGTCCACCTCCTCCTCTCCAATCTCACTTAGCCTTTCCACCAGGGCTGAGTCCAGCACCATGTCATCACTCCATATGTGGACCTCTGTTCTTGCCTGGAGGGCTTGCAGGCTCTCTATCATTTGTGCCTCTATCACCTCGGCCTCTACTCCCTCCAAGTGGCCTCCAGGATGGCAGCTCACCTTGCCTGACACAGCACAATCTCAACCCTGGCCAACACAACCCTTGCTTGCCCAGCCCACTGCCTCTGGGCTCTGATCTGCTGCCCATATCCTCTGAACATGGAAGACATCCTGTCCCTCAGGTCCACGTGTGCCTCCGGTCTCCCATCGCACACCTGTCCCCTTTGGATGTTCTGCCCTGAACAGATAGCCTCCTCTTTGTTGCCACCTGTTGCCAAAGTGCCCGGTACCTGCTATGTGTGCACACCCTCCGAGCTGATGACGCTACCCGGGGGCGTACCGCCCGTGCACTGCTTCTGGGTGCCTGCTGTCCCTCCATTGCCAGTGACCCTGTTGGTGCCTGGGTAGGCACAGTGACTACCTCAGCTGATTTGCCTTGGACTCCCAACTCATGCAGGGATGTTGGCTCCACCGTACTGAGCAATGTCGGTGTGACTGGTGCACAGGGGGCCCTGGTGGTATCTGGGCCAGAAGGCACCCTGCAAGATGACTGGCGCACAGAGGAAGACGACGAGGAGGGGGTCACAGCAGTGAACATCCCATGGAGCACAATACGGAACAGGCATGTTGCAAGCCCGCCAATCAGGCGGCATACCTCACGTTGATGATGTGCAAGCAGACTACGTGTAGCCTGCACATCATTATAAATGACTGCTGTCTGCCTTGCCACCCCGCTCTGCAGGGGTAGTAAATAGTCCCAGATGGCAACACCAGATGGCAAGGGGGTGAAGGTCTGGGTGGATACATCAGCTGACAGCTGGGTGGGTCTGAGTGGAGGCATCCCAGCAGGCGCATACTGCTGCATCCGATGGCCAAGGCACTAGATTTTGCACAGGCACCTCCACTGTGCCCTGCACAGCCTCATGCCCCTGGGACAGGACTGCAGTAGGCACGCCCACCACAATACCCCCACCCGACCTCATGGGCTGGGCTGGAACGAACACCTCCTCCCACTCCACCTCCACCAACCTGGATGACTTTGGCGCGTCTTCCGCCAAGGATGGCCTTGTGTGGCATCACCTCACCCCACCCCTGCTGAGGAGTCCACTCCCACCTTCACTCTCTTGAACTTACCGCCAGCAGCCATGCCCAATGTCACTGGTGCTTCCACAGCCACATCGCTCCCCAAATATGTGCTTTCATGTGACGTGGCTGAGCCCTGCGATTGTCTGGAGGAGGCATCGCTGCTGCCATGCTCCACAACACTGGTTCCGTCCTCTTTGTCAGATGCAACTGTGGAAAAGGAGACACAGAAAAGAAACATGAGTGTACTGCATCAATTTGTGCATGGCAACAGCAACATTCACATGAACATGACTAGTCAAGGGAGCATCCATCAATCTCCACACCCACACACATGGACATGCAATCCACATCCCTGCAGACACATGCCTGGCCATCACTCCAGCATTCACATCAGGCTACTTGCCACTGTCACAACCAATCAATTGTGTATGTTCCACAGACATGCATCATTGCACATGCACATGTTACCATGCAACAGCAACAAGCACATACACATGTCATGCACACACATCAACTGAGAGGCCCCAAGCAGTTTGATGACCAATCACATCAGAGTCCTGTGAACTGTAATCTCTCTACATGACTAGGCCAGACATCAAAATGCACGTGTTGCATCCAGGCGTGAGTGATGCCCAGTCACACATTTCCATCTTTGGCACATACACATGAATATCATGAATGCCATGATGCGGGCAACACTACCTCAACTGTCACACTTGTCACACTGGCACGCCTCAGAAACAAGTAGCATTGCAGGTGCATGGTTTGAAAGGCAGGACTACAACACACAAGGCAAGTGATTGCTGTTAGGAAAGATTTCTCAATTGTGGGTAATTTTCCTTCCATGTGGCAACCCCTAAACTTTTTGCTGTTGTTTTCACCATGATCTAGACTTTGCCAGAGAAGTACAGCCTTCTGCCGCACTCCTCTGGGCTTTCGCTCCATTCTCACGGGGAAACTGACATGCCCTTAAGACAGTCAGTACCGGGAAACGCTGTTTTCCGTAGTTTCTTTATCATGTTGCAGCTTTCGTGCAACATGACACAAGAGGGCACTGTAAGCTAAGTTACTGCTCTCTTGGGTCTCTAGTCTTCTACAGGCCCTAGATACTCTGTTTGGATTGTAAATGATCAGTGCAAGTGAATCACGGACAGGAATGGTGGCAGCGATAGTTTCTTGTGTTTTTGAGCTCCTTTTGGCGTTTTAAGCGCGTTTCTCGCGCTTAGCCCAAAATGGTGGCCTGGCTCCCAAAATGGCCAGACCACGAGGCTCCTTTGTCCTGTCCGCTGACCGTCTTGCCCCCTTCACCTTCCCCAGGTCGAGCCCACCCGGGGCCTTCCTTATTTGGGCATGTACTTTCCCGCGAAACACAGAGGCTTTTGCGGGCTTCTACAGGCCTTGTGTGTGCCTCCAGGATGTGGGCTGGGATGTCTGGTCCCAATACACATCCTGGGTGCCAGAGAGTCTAGTGCGGTGTGAATGGCTGGGACCACCGTGGTCCGTGATAGGTCCACGTATGGTGTGAGTGTTTGATGAGCGGATCTCCCATTGGGTCCTCTCCGTTTTGGCGCGAAGGGAACCGTGGATAAGAGGGGGCTGGAAACGCCACTACCATGTCGATCTCCTGAGTTCTCACGAACAAAGGAATACAGGAGCCAAGTATCCTGCAACCACGAGGCTGAACCGAGGAATCACTGGTGACCCGCTGAAGGACTGCTCCTCTGCACTGCTGTCACTTTGTGAAACCATTTCTACCTCTGATCGAACCAGAAGGCCTCTACTGCTACTTCGACCCCTGGAATAGTGGGGACAGCTATTCTCGGCATCTTCACCATCTCCTGCACGTAAGCCTTCGGAAGTGTCTCTGGGCCATCCAGCAGACTGACCAGCCTACCCAGGAGTCTTGCTCTGTAACCGCCGTCAGGTTGTGTTGTATTTCAAGTCCTTGTCACTCTCACACGATTCGTACACTTGGCATTCCCAGGTCTGAAGTGAGTAGTGTACATTTGGCTGAGATACACACGGCCGCTCCGTTGCCCTGCTGTGGTAACAAACTGTGCATTTGGGACGCCCTCAACTCAACTCTGCTGCTGCAGAATCTACATGACGATGAGACGTCCCCTGCTCCCCTGAACCTGCCAGCACTGAAACTGACGCGGAGAAGCCTGGGTATGCTTGCATCGGGGACCGGTGAGTAGCATAGCTAGGAACTGGTCGCCCTCCTGCAGGAGCCCATAGCTTTCCCTGCTGTGTCAAACAGCACGCCTTTCCGTACTCACGCTCTGCTTCTGCCCACAGTGGAGGCTGCGCTTGAGTCGCAAAACTCTGTTCATCTTCTTTTGTGCACCGAACTGAACTGCCTGATTCCCTCGAAGAGACTCCCCTTTTTGCCCGAAGGCACCAGCGTGTGCAGGTACTTTTGAGCACAAGGCTCCACTCTTCGTAGGGCTTGGACTTCCTTTTAGTTAGGTGCCTCTGAAGGCGGACTGGGTCTAATTATTATTTTGCACTGCCTGTTTTCCTCCCCTTCTAGGTGGACTACACATTTCGTGCATCTAACGCGTTAGACTCGTTTGTATTTGTATATATATTGTATTGGTTTGGTATGTGTTGGTTTACTCAAGTTTTATTGTGATTTCTTGCTACGGTCATTGTTGCAAAGGCCTTGGAATAAATGTGTATATATTTTTAATATAACACCTGTTTGGAGTAATTTGTAAGTGTCCTTGCTTTGTGTGCTCATTGCGGGCTTTCAGTCACCCTCACCCCTCTTGAGACCTAGTCTTGACCGCCGCGATCGCTACCCTGATTGGTCTGGCTTGTCCAGAGGTTACCCTGCTCCAAGTAATTAGGTTGGCCTTCTGAACCTCAGCGCCTCCAGGACAGAGTTCAGAAATCCGTCTTAACAAATTGGTGTACAGCGGTGGGATACGACTGAAGGTATCCAGTTTTGCGCACGAGCGAAGGCATTTCAAGTTATTCCTACCAGGACACGTAGTGAATTGTCGTAGTATAACTTTAAAAAGGCCATAGTCCTATCTAACAGTATGGAAACAAATACCTTGTTAACTTTAAATGCTTCCAAATCCGAAACATTGAAAAAGATGAGTGCGGAGAGCGGTGTCTCCTCTCAAGGCACCAAATTGGATATGATCCAAAGAATCGTGGCGTGGCAAGAAGCGCAGCTTGACGCTATAACTTCTGAGGACAGTGCGGAAGGAGGTGGGGCTGCTCTCACTGGTAGAACCGACGGTTCTGCCGCTGCACTGATCCACCGCGATCACAAGGACAGGGAGGATGTGATGTCTAATGTTTCCTCTGCCAGTGTCGATGGGGAGGCCATGCTTGAATTCAAGAAGCAAGAGCTGCTGTTTAGGCAGCAGGAGCTTGAGTTCAATATGGCCAAACTACAGGAAGAGCTTGAGTTCAATAAGGTCAAGCTAAAAAATCGAACAGGCAGAAAAACAGAAAGACAGGGATCACCAGTTGGAACTGGCCAAGCTTCAGGTTGCAAATGGGTCCAAGGGTCCTGGACATGGGTCTGGGGCCTCCTCTCATCCACGGTTTCCGAAAGATCTGCTCAGTGTGTACGAGGAAAGGAATTACATTATGGACTGGCTGAATACATTTGAGTATGCATGTGAAGTTCAACAAGTTGACAATGCTGATAAGATTGCCTGGTTACTCAGCAGACTGCCCCATTCTGGCTGTAGTGCCATTATGGAAATGTCGAAGGCTGAGCGAGCTGATTTCGCAATGTTAAAGCAAACTCTCCTTTTGCAAAGACTCCTGCCCAATATTTAAAACGATTCAGAGAGTATAAGAAAAAAGAAGGTGGTACTTGGGTATCTTATGTAACCAAATCCTTAAACAACTTGACTGGCTGGGTCGAAGGTTATAAGGTTTCTACCTTTGAAGGCATGATAAGTCTTGTCATGCTGGAACATATTTTTGCATCTTCTTCCCCGGAGCTTAAGCAGCATTTGGCCGATTCGAAGGAGATAGATCCTAAGAAGCTGGCCATTGCCGCAGATTTATGGGTGTCACATCGAGTGTCCCATAAGGACAAAACTCATCCTGGTAAGCAGGAGGAAGGGAAAAAGTCCAAAGATAAGGAGGGTGGAGAATCTGATAAATCTTCTTCTCAAAAGGGCCACAAAAAGGAAAATAAGGGTAAGACACAAGAGAACTCACAGGGTAGTGGAGGTCAGCCTCCGAAACAGAACTCTGGTTACAATAAGCCTCCCTATGTAAACATACCCAATGGATCTTGTTTTGCTTGTGGAGCAACTGACCACGTGAAGAGGGATCCCCCGTGTAAAGTTAAACTTTTGGGGGTCCACTCCGCTAATCTGGCCTTCTCCTCCTACGAGGAAGAAGAGATTACAGGAGCATCCTTCTCCTCAGACTCCTTCCCCAGCGGGATAGAAGCTGAGGTAGTTTTAGTTTCCCTGGGTTCCTGGGAGCCGAAAATCGCAGAGGCTTATGCTAAGATTCCAGATAATACCAAGCACTACTTTAAAGACAGTGTGCTGATAATGGAGTAGACACTCCAGCTCTTAGGGATAGTGGGTGCAGTCGAACTGTAGTGGTTTCTACCTTGGTAGACTCAGAGGAAGTTGCCAGAGCTACTCTGATGCCCACTAAGTTGGCTGACGGCCCACCTCGCATGTTTCCAGTAATACCTGTAAATCTTACTTTAAATGGTACAGCAGTCAGGATTCCAGTGAGCATTCAGAGAAACGTCCCAGGAAAGGTCCTGTTAGGCAATGATCTCAGAGCTTTAGGGCTCGTAGGAGACACTGCCGACAGACCCTGCACACGGTCTCAAACACGGACAGCATTGGCCTAGACCAATACGCCGCCCCAGCCGAAGGGGAAACCCAAGGCGAAAGGAGTAAACAAGTCAAGACGAGGGAAAGAAAACATTCCCCTGAGCTCGCCTACCACTGCGGTGTAGGAAGTTGGTCAATCGCGCGGGCCTGACGAGGAGGTGGCGATGCCTGAAGTATTTGAGCCCAACGACCATCCTGAACTAAAAGACTTGTTAGTAGAAGGTGGTCCTGACAGGGAAGAATCAGTAAAGGCCAACATGAGTGCCCATCTCTGGAAGGCCTAAGGAGACAGGCCTGCTCCCAGCTTGAGGGTGAACCTCCTGAGACGCATCGGATTTATTGGGAAGGTGGACTCCTGTATAGTGAGCCCACAGAGTCTACAGAAGGAGACCATAGGAGGTTGGTGGTTCCCCTTGCTGTAAGACCCTTCCTCCTGCAGTTGGCGCATGAAGTGCCCCTTGCTGGTCACCTTGGTATTAAGAGGACCAAGCAAAGGTTATCCATATACTTCTACTGGCCCAAGATGGGGGTGCAAGTAGAAAGTCACTGCAGGAGTTGTGCCTCCTGTCGATTATCTGGTAAGGTTGGCTCCACAATCCAAGCTCCATTGGTACCACTCCCAGTTGTGGGAATACCATTCGAAAGGGTAGGGATCGACATTGTTGGTCCCCTTCACCAGCAAACATCCTCAGGCAATAGGTTTATCCTGGTGCTGGTCGACCATGCTACCAGATATCCTGAGGCCATCCCATTGAAAACTGTAACTGCCAAGTCAGTTGCAAAAGCGTTACTTGGCATATTTACTAAGGTTGGCTTCCCTAAAGAAGTTGTGTCGGATCGTGGCAGCAACTTTATGTTGAAGTATATGCAGGCTATGTGGAAAGAATGTGGGGTCACCTACAAGTTCTCTTCTCCATACCACCCCCAGACCAATGGTCTGGTGGAACGTTTCAACAGAAAGTTAAAGAGCATGATTGGGGCTCTGGAAGAACCTCAGAGAAGAAAATGGGATCTTCTTTTACCATGCTTACTGTTTGCCTACTGAGAGGTACCACAGGAGGGTGTTGGCTTCAGCCCCTTCGAACTTCTGTTCGGTCATCCTGTACGGGGACCCTTAGCCATAGTCAAAGAGGGATGGGAGCTGCCCACTCCCCCTGTTACTACCAACATAGTAGATTATGTGCTGGGGCTCCGAAAATGGATGGTACTTCTGATGGGCTTGGCTAGTGATAAATTGAAGGCAGGACAAGCGCTGGTGAAACATTGGTACGACCAGAAAGCTTCCCTTATCAACTTTACACCTGGTCAGCAACCTGATCATGAATCCCATAAGGCCTCGAGCTTTACAGGACAAATGGTCAGGCCCTTACACAGTGGTGGAGCCCCTGGGTGAGGTTAACTATTTAGTGGACCTTGGAAGGCCTGGACAGGCTCCAAAAGTGTTTCATGTAAATAGGCTGAAGGCTTTCGTCCCAAGAGTCGAAATCGCAGGACTACTACTGGCTTCAGATGTTGAGGAAGAAGAGTCTGAACCTCTCCCCGACCTGTTCCAAAGCGGTCCTTCAGATAGCTCCTTTGAGGGTGTCCGAGTGGCCCCTCACCTGACTTCTAATTAGCAGGCTGAGGTGAAAAGTTTGCTTAGGCAGTTTCCCCCCTGTTTTCACGGTCGCCTGGTTTGACACCTTGGTGCAAACATAACATAGGCACAGGAGACAGTGTACCTACCAAAAGTAGGGGATACACGATGTCAGACAAAGTACGGTCTTACATTAAGACCGAAGTCAACAAGATGTTAGACGTTGGGGTGATTGAACCCTCTAGTAGTCCTTGGTCCAGCCCGGTGGTTTTGGTTCCAAAGGCAGGCACTTCTGAATTGAGGTTCTGCGTGGATTACAGGGCTCTGAATGCTGTCACCAAGACAGATGCACACCCCTTGCCTCGAACAGATGAGCTGGTGGATACTTTGGGTGCCTCCAAGTATCTCAGCACATTTGACCTCACTGCTGGGTATTGGCAAATAGCTTTAGCAGAACATGCCAAGGAGAAGACAGCGTTTTCTACTCCAGACGGCCTTTACCAATTGAGTGTAATGCTGTTCGGGTTGAAAAATGCACCTGCCACTTTCCAGAGGCTTGTGAATCATGTGTTGAATGGGTTGGACGAATTCTGTCTTGCATATCTGGACGATATAGCAGTTTTCAGTGCCACCTGGGAAGACCATGTGAAACACCTCGGGTTTGTGCTCCAGGCTCTTCAGAAAGCACACTTGACCATAAAGGCTAGTAAATGCCAGATTGGACAAGGCTCAGTGGTTTACCTTGGACATGAAGTAGGTGGAGGGAGGATACAGCCTCTTCCCAGTAAGGTACAAGCAGTACAAGACTGGCCTACCCCCACTACACAGACCCAAGTGAGAGCCTTCTTATGACTCACGGGGTATTACCGCAACTTCGTGGCAGACTATGGCACCATAGCTGCCCCTCTGACTGCCCTCACCACTCCGAAGAAACCCAAGAAGGTAACTTGGACCGACGAGTGTGAGAAGGCCTTCAATGGCTTAAAAGACTCCTTGTGTCAGGCCCCTGTCCTCAGGGCCCCTGATTATCAAAGACCTTTTATTGTGCAGACGGACGCCTCTGACACTGGGATAGGAGCTGTACTATCGCAAGTAGATGAGAAGGGTAAGGAACACCCTATTGGTTTTATTAGTCGCCAGCTTAAGGACAGAGAGCTGAGATGGTCCACAGTGGAGAAATAATGTTTCTCTGTTGTGTGGGCCCTACGGAAGCTGAGGCCCTACCTCTATGGGACCCACTTCACTGTGCAAACTGACCATAAGCCCTTAAAGTGGCTAATGAAAATGAAGGGAGAGAATCCAAAGTTGCTTAGGTGGTCCATAACTCTACAAGGCTTCGACTTCACTATTGAGCATAGGCCAGGTGTCCAACATAGCAATGCTGATGGGTTGTCCAGAATGTTTAACCGACCTGAACAAGAGACTCATCCAGGGGTGGATTAGTTCCCCCTGTCCATAGTCTGGGAGGGGCGAGTGTTAGGAAAGATTTCTCAATTGTGGGTAATTTTCCTTCCATGTGGCAACCCCTAAACTTTTTGCTGTTGTTTTCACCATGATCTAGACTTTGCCAGAGAAGTACAGCCTTCTGCCGCACTCCTCTGGGCTTTCGCTCCATTCTTACGGGGAAACTGACATGCCCTTAAGACAGTCAGTACCGGGAAACGCTGTTTTCCGTAGTTTCTTTATCATGTTGCAGCTTTCGTGCAACATGAAACAAGAGGGCACTGTAAGCTAAGTTACTGCTCTTGGGTCTCTAGTCTTCTACAGGCCCTAGATACTCTGTTTGGATTGTAAATGATCAGTGCAAGTGAATCACGGACGGGAATGGTGGCAGCGATCGTTTCTTGTGTTTTTGAGCTCCTTTTGGCGTTTTAAGCGCATTTCTCGCGCTTAGCCCAAAATGGTGGCCTGGCTCCCAAAATGGCCAGACCACGAGGCTCCTTTGTCCTGTCCGCTGACCGTCTTGCCCCCTTCACCTTCCCCAGGTCGAGCCGACCCGGGGCCTTCCTTATTTGGGCATGTACTTTCCCGCGAAACACAGATGCTTTCGCGGGCTTCTACAGGCCTTGTGTGTGCCTCCAGGATGTGGGCTGGGATGTCTGGTCCCAATACACATCCTGGGTGCCAGAGAGTCTAGTGTGGTGTGAATGCCTGGGACCACCGTGGCCCGTGATAGGTCCACGTATGGTGTGAGTGTTTGATGAGCGGATCTCCCATTGGGTCCTCTCCGTTTTGGCACGAAGGGAACCGTGGATAAGAGGGGGCTGGAAACGACAATACCATGTCGATCTCCTGAGTTCTCACGAAAAAAGGAATACAGGAGCCAAGTATCCTGCAACCACGAGGATGAACCGAGGAATCGCTGGTGACCCGCTGAAGGACTGCTCCTCTGCACTGCTGTCGCTTTGTGAAACCCTTTCTACCTCTGATCGAACCACGAGGCCTGTACTGGTACTTCGACCCTTGAAATAGCGGGGACAGCTATTCTCGGCATCTTCACCATCTCCTGTGCGGGTTCACTGCGTTTGGGACGCCCTCAACCCAACTCTGCTGCTGCAGAATCTACACGACGACGAGACGTCCCCTGCTCCCCTGAACCTGCAAGCACTGAAACTGATGCGAAGAAGCCTGGGTCTGCTTGCATCGGGGACCGGTGAGTAGCATAGCTAGGAAGTGGTCGCCCTCCTGCAGGAGCCCATAGCTTTTCCCCGCTGTGTATAACAGCACGCCTTTCCGTACTCACGCTCTGCTTCTGCCCACAGTGGAGGCTGCGCTTGAGTCGCGGAACTCTGTTCATCTTCTTTTGTGCACCGAACTGAACGGCCGATTCCCTCGAAGAGACTCCCCTTTTTGCCCGTTGGCACCAGCGTGTGCAGGTACTTTTGAGCACAAGGCTCCACTCTTCGTAGGGCTTGGACTTCCTTTTAGTTAGGTGCCTCTGAAGGCGGACAGGGTCTAATTATTATTTCGCACTGCCTGTTTTCCGCCCCTTCTAGGTGGACTACACATTTCGTGCATCTAACGCTTTAGACTCGTTTGTATTTGTATATATATTGTATTGGTTTGGTATGTGTTGGTTTACTAGAGTTTTATTGTGATTTCTCGTTACGGTCATTGTTGCAAAGGCCTTGGAATAAATGTATATATATTTTTAATATAACACCTGTTTGGAGTAATTTGTAAGTGTCCTTGCTTTGTGTGCTCATTACAGGCTTTCAGTCACCCTCACCCCTCTTGAGACCTAGTCTTGACCGCCGCGATCGCTACCCTGATTGGTCTGGCTTGTCCAGAGGTTACCCTGTTCCAAGTAATTAGGTTGGCATTCTGAACCTCTGTGCCTCCAGGACAGAGTTCAGAAATCCGTCTTAACAATAGCTCATTCAAAATACATATCGTCTGAATGCATGCATGGAGAGCAATGTCTAGGGCATGCACGCATACATCCATTTCAGAAGAATACTTGCTTCAAGCCTAAGTGGCTCCCTGCCAACATGCAGTGACATGCAGATGCACCATAGAGCATTGCACCACATGGATACTCACCAGTCGACTCCAGACATTCACGTAACTCGCAGACCTGCATGTGCTGCGCCGGGTAGAACTTCTCCAGGACCCGCATGTTGGTATTTGACATCCAGCACCTGCAAGCATGGTGCACTTCTGCGGTGTTACCAGCCTTGATGTAGTGCAGGGCCTTGCTGTGGGTCCTGGATTTCAGGTCCTCCCAGGGCTTGTGCATGTTCTTGAAGGTGCGGGATGCCACCCCCTCTTCATGTATGGCATCCATTATCACGACCCAGATTTGCTGACATCCTTCCTTGCCGCGTTGCATCACAAGGTTGAAGAGGACATCATAATGCTCCAGGACCTTCTCCACCAAGATGTCACCTTCCCTGGTGGTGAAGTTGACAGCCCCCTGCCTCACTGCCATGGTGTCGCCGCTCTCATCTGAAAATGATTGGGCAGGCATGGCAACCCTGAGGCAGTTGTGGGTGGGCAAGGTGGTCCTGGAGCTGGGCTGTGGACCAGTGTTGGTGCTATGGCATGGTGGGAGTCCAATGAAGCAGCTGAGGTTGTCACAGGGCCAAGGACAGGAGCACTGGCAATGGCTGGACAAACAGCACTCCAAACAGGCAGCAGCAGATGGCTAAGTAGGAGGCAGCACTGGGAAGTAGGCACTAGGCCCTGAAGACCCTCACGCATGGAAACAAGGCACAATCACCACACACGAACTGATACGACAGACACGAGGTTCAAATCCCAAAATCGAGGGTTTATTGCAAAGAATATAGTCTCAGTCGGCTGACTGGATCTCACGTCTCGCAACGTGTGTCACCCAGACCTCGTGAGATGCAAGAAAGTGAGCATTCTACAACAGAGTCATATATACAAAAGGACAATCATATTATCAGTTTGTGACACATCAAAACCGCCCAAATGTATCTTCTTGAGCTATGGTTCGGTGATTGACAATTGTGACAAATATGACACCTTCTGGGACGTTTCTTTGTTAATCTATATTGCTTGATTTAGCAACAGTTGCAGTTTGCAAGACACAGTCAGGATTCTATGTTACAGAGAACATAATGCACTTGTTTAGTGAACAAACTGTGTTCGTAGGAGAGACATATTCCGACGCATGCTATCTTCTAGTTTCTATTCGTGAACTAGAGGTCAGTCTGATCTAAGAGGGCCCAGAAAGGGAGAGTATAAATCATGCCTTTAACGGCATGTTTCTACAGCTTCAGCAAGACCACCTGGCACCTGGCTTGGTGATTAAATGCCTCTCGGCTCGCCTTCAAGGACTTGTGAGGGAGGAAAACAATGTATTTCTGTACTGCTTGGGCATTTCTGTCTCGGCTGGTCTCTCAACATGTAACTTGTGACCTTGCTTTGTGCAAGAGCAGAACAAAATTAAATACATTTTTGCATATCGTTTGAACAGAAAAGCAAGAGAAAGCAAATGACGGATACTGCGGGAACAAAATGGACGCTCTATGGTTATGCTGACGATTCTGTAATTGCCGATGCTGGGCATATGATGCGATTGGTTTTCAGCCAACATAATATAACATCTATGCTAAGGTAGGGTATTTTCTAGACTCACATAGGAGGCAGGTAAAAAGGCACAGAGGCAGGAGTGTGGGTCTTCCGTGTATATTTCGTATGGCAGTCAGAAACTGAGTGACAGGACTTTGCCCATAAAAAATTACTGTGGACTTGAAAGCGGAGGATAGGCCCTCAGTGTGTAACCTACATGACACATGCTGCACGCTGCCATTGAGCACACCATATTCCAGGATACATAAGTACCTGTAGAAGCAACTCTGAATGTGCTTGCAATGGGGAGGAGACGGACAAGTGGAGTATTGGTTATTTTGGGGTGCCACACAATCCGTTCACTTCAGGGACAGTACAAACGTCTTATTTTGGTGGGAGATTTTCCGCCGCACATACATGCGTATACATTTGTATTATCTGAGGCTAACGGTGAGTCGCGTAACATTTTTCCAATTCTTCGTGTCTCTGTGTATCGCGTACCTCTATTCTTACATTTAGGTTACCTTTCCGGGGTTCGCATATGCATTTCTTGTGTTGCTGGGTGCCACTGCGTATCATGTACCACTTTTTATTTTTTACAGAAGCTATCCTGGTCTCGCATATGCATTTTGTCTTTTTTTTCTTTTTTTGTTTTACACCTGGGGTACTTTTGAGCATTGCTGGACACCAGTAGCATGTCTTCCATCACGTACACTGCCCCCTCAATCTAATTGCCTAGGACAATAGTTTGGTGTGCCTTCCATTTTCCACTGACACTTGGAACATGATTGAAAAGGCACCAAGAAGGAAAGGGGGCTGAGCTGGCCGGGGTCAGGAACCTCCTGCAGAAGCAGCTGCCCCAGCACCAAGGGTCGAGGAACCTCCTGTGAAAGCAGCTGTCCTAACCCAGAAGGGTAAGGGAGGTGCAGCTGAAGCAGCTGTCCCAGCCCAAAAGGGTAAGGGTCATGCAGCAGAAGCAGCTTCCCAAACCCCAGGGGTTAATGCCATGCCCCAGGCCACTAATGGTCCGGCATCTGGAGCCCAGAGTGGTCCCAGCCACACAGAGTCAATACCTACACCATGTGGCAAGAAGGCAAAGCCTGCACAGCAGGAACAGGCTCAACCCCATGGCATGGCACAGGACACTGGCACGTTGAGGAAGAGAAACCTCCATGATAAAGAACTCCAGATCCTCATGGACTATGTGACCATGCACCACCATGAGCCAGCAACCGGGAGCACACATACACCTGCTCATCATATGGTGCATTGGCAGCATGTCACGGATGAGGTCAACACCTTAGGATTTGAGAAGTGCACTGCTGTTCAGGTAGTGAAGCTCTGGAATGACCAAGTGCAAGCTGGGTGCCAACCTCACCTCTGCTCTGGAGGGAGGTCACCAGAGGAGGACGAGCTGCCCGAGCATGAAGAGCCTATGAGCCAATTAATTCTACTCGAGCAGGTGCAAGGTGTGGGATTCCTGCCAAATTACAAGGGCATGTCCAGTGAGTGACCAAGATTGTGCATCCTGAATACGTGTAGTGAAGCATCACCAAAATGTATGATTGTGGTGCACATCTGGCTGCATTTGAATGACTGCAACTGGTGAACTATGACATGGTGTTCTGACTCCTGTCCTGTGTACTCAGTAGTGGATACAACCCATGCATTGTATATCAGTTGAACATGGGCGTGTGACAGTACTCATCCCCCACTAGCATATCCACCCAACATCTGCGACATGATACCACAACATGATACCACAACGTGCCCTCTTGTTAGTTGCATCCTTGATGCTAGTGACTCTGCTCTGCTAGACATGTGCTTGTGTCTGAAAAACAAGTTACACCTCATGCCCTGCAGGGTATAGATTCTCTATTCACAAATGTACTTAGGTGCTTCCATGCTACATAGAGCATCCAAGATGACAACGAACACGCCTTACGGCGTGCCCTGAGTGAGTGTGCATATGTCTAGACCGTGCACATCCCTGCTGCCGCTATGGTAATGACCACTGAGTCAAATGGATGTGAGTTATCCCTGTTACCCTCCCACACTCACCACACACTCCATGGGTCCAAACCCCTGTCCCGCTTGTTGGTCACTCTACCTTGTTCCTATCTCCAAATCCATTTACTTACTCTCTACACCTCATAGACCTTGGCTAGGTGGTACTCTTGCAGTCATACATCAACTGGGACTGTTTCCTTTTTCCCACACTTAGGTCATGTACCCATTGTGTACAGTCCCTGTGCCAGGTCAAGACCAGTGTGGCATGTGATGGATACAGACTTGGATGTGAATATGTGTGTCTGTCTGTTGCCATGTCATGTAATTTCACGTCAGAGAGCCACATGACCATGCCCATTTCATTGGTACTATTCAACCATTAGCTGTGCCATGTGCCATAGTGTGCTTGCTAATGACCCTGCTTGTTGACAATGTGTCCACTGGTGCATGGCTCTGAGCAGGGAATGTTGTTTCCAGTCTCCATATACCATGATCAGATAGCTTCTTGTACATACTGTGTGGATGCCTTTTCTCTCATTGTGACATGCCCTGCATTCTGTTGCATGACAGCAGTGTGATACACATGTTTACTGTACACACATTGCACATGAATCCACATGTCTTTTTCTGTCCATGTGCAGGTGAGGGGGCACTAGTTGCAGAAAACAAGGAGGAATAAGAGTCTGTGGCACTGCAGGCCACCAGTGGAGGACGTGGTGTGGCAGGCCGTGAGAATCCACTGGTGTTACAGACCATCCTGAGCCTTGCTGCAGACAATTCTGTGACTCTTTGGACTCCAGTAGCTTTGATTCTGAACCGGATGTGCAGTCCTCAATGCTGGTGGAGGAGAGTGTACCAATGGGTGGAGCAGTTGGGGCCCGTGAGTCTACTTGGGGTCAGGTGCCTTCACAAGGCCAGTCAGTGATGTCACGCCTGTCTGTGGTTGATGCAGCTGCAAGGCCACACTCCCATCTATTAGTTTCTGGTCCTGGGGTAGATGTCCAAGGTAGGGTTGCAGTTCTGATATGATATGATATGATATGGTATTTGTAACGCGCCTATACACATGTGTTTCAAGGCGCGACGAGGCAGGGAGGGGGGGACAAGGGGAGACAGACAACGATCTTACTAGGCCAGGTGTCATTCAGATCGCGCAAGTGCAGGGGTGGGGGAGGGGGAAAAGTGCAAGGGGAAGGGGAGGGGGGGAAGTGCAGTACAAGGTAAGTGGCGTAACGTAATAAATAAATAAATAGGGCCAGCTGGTGGCAAGTGTGAGGTAAGAGCAGAACAAGTGCTGGGGGAGGGGGGGGGGCTGTAGGGATACAGAGACAGTCCCGCAGTGCAAAGGGGTTCCAGGGCATCAGTGCAAGTGGAGAGTGGCAGGGCCCAGGACCGAGGCCGTTTAGAGTGGTCCAGTTGCAGGATCAGTGCAGTTTCAGTGAGGAATTAATTAGCTGTTCAGCAGGGGAGAGGGAGAGAGAAAGCAGAAGCAAAGAGGAAGGTTTTGAGGTGCTTCCGGAACCGGAGATGGTTCTCCTCAAGTTTCAGGGAGGCAGGAAGGCTGTTCCAGAGGGAGGCCCCTGCCGCGGAGAGAGATCTACCCCCAGCTCGTTGCTTCGAGAAGCGGCTAACCCTGAGGGAATACAGTGGCATCACAGCAAGGGCCATGCTCCCTTGGGTCAGCAGGCATGGGGGACGTGTGCAGCCTTGGAAGACAGTGTGGGAGCAGTAGATGTTGCATTCTGCACACCAACAGAGTGGTTCCTATGAGAGTTAGGCTGAGGGCATGGATAGGGTGGCCAGTAACATGATTCCCCCAACAACACACGTGGAGCAACAGCTGCAGGTCATGCAGTCCACATGCTGCTCCCACAGGCTGCGCATGGAGGCCAACATCAGGGGCTGACGGGCAGATCTGAGGTCTCTGCAATCTGTGAGGAAGAGGTAGCCACCAGAATACTGTTGCGCCAGGAGATGCTATCACTGAGGGAGACTATCGCGGAGAAATTCTGTTCAACCCATCAGGTTGTGTATGGTGACCTCCAAGCCCACAGTCTGCTGGTGCATTCCTCAGTGTCACGGATGGCCGCTGCCCCCTCCAGACTGGACAGCACTCACAGACAGCCAGCTCCAAACTGAAAACCCCCTGCCAACCTGCCAGACACATACAGTGGGGTACATCCTTTGTCCTTGATGCTGGGTGTCTCACTCGGACTGTGCAGATGGCAGATGCTCCGCAGGGACATGAGTGCCCATCATGCTCCATGTGCATTGCATGCATGCCCCTATGTGTCCTTGACCGGATGATCATTGTAGTACGTGTCCAAGATGACCTGCATTTCATGGCATTTGATCATCCATTCAATGCCCACTCTGGCTCAGTCCTGCATCACGCACAGGATTAGGGTGTCACAGTCTGTGTGGGGCACAGGCCTCGCCCTGTTTCAGGCCTCCTGACTCTGTTCAACTGGTGTAGTGGCTTCTGCACACATGGGTGTACTACTGAGTGTTCATCATGTGTCCTGCTTACTGTCCCATTAACATTTGCTGTGTTGTCAGTTGACTCAGATGATGCAATTGACACTAGTCAACACTGTCTGCCAATACACAGGTCTCTGGTCACCCTTTCCCTGCCATGCAATGCCTCCCTGCATTTTCACTTGGGGGGGGCTTTGCTTATAGCCATGCAAATCATTGCATGCACATTGCACGTGATGCCTGAACTTGCCCTTACACTGCCTTCACGTTTATTGATAGACATCAAAATGTACTAGTTCATGTAGATAGTGGGTAACGTACACATGTTCTGCACTGCATCAACCCACTTCTGAGCCCTGTTACACTGTTCTACATGCCTACTCACTGACGCAATGTCAAAGTGACCTAGCATGTATGGTCAGATTTTCATCCCTTCGCTGTCACGAATGCCACGAGCACAGGTGCATCCTGTGACACATGTACTCAGTAATGGAACTCCCTAGTGGTTGTTTAGCAAAGTTGATTGGTCAATATGCGGCCTATACCAACTGGCATAGGGTCCAGATTGAATGTAGCCTGCCAATCGGGTTGTAATGACTGTGGAGCTGCCTTCACGTGTGCATGTGTACACTTCCACATACATCAAAACAAGCAGTGTTGTAGCTGCTTGCTTTGCTGTATTGGATGCTGTTCGTGTTCACAATACAGTTGTATGGGGAAAGGGGTGTTTTTAAACGCTTTCACATGTACGTATGTTTCAACGTTGTGTAGTGCAACATTGCGACTACTCACTTATGTGTGTGTGAAAGTATTCATTTACACATGTGTCTTCCGCATCTTTTTTGTTGACTGACTAATATGTAGTTGATTGACGTTAATGCTGGTGAGATTTCTACATTGAGCACGTTATTTTCAACTGGCATAATCCTGTTGTGCAGTATGTGTACGCCCAGGTCCACTTAGCTAATATGGTGGGGCCTGGCTGTGGAGATTTTACACAAAGAATGATGGAATAGGGCACATTCATAGCACAATGTGCTCAATCAAGCCCTGAGGGGTGTTGTGGAGGCTTCATGTCCTGCAGCTCGGACCGTACTGGGTGTTATGGTCCCTCATGCCTTGTTGCAGGCCCTTGCTTTGCTTGGGACATTCACTATATCTACATGGCCCATGCCACTCGGTACGGGCCGAGCTGCAGATGGATGGAGCTATTTTGGTGATGATGGTTTAGTGATGCATGTGTACATACATATTACGTGTGTCATTGTGTGTTTGGATTCACTTGCAGCAGTGGTCAATTTTCAGTTCAGACATGCTTATGGTATGTGCCATCACTTTGTTGCCATCTGTCTTTTCTGCCTGTGACATGTGGCTGACCGAGGTGGTGTCCGATGGTGTTCATATACTACTTTTTGTACTTGTGCAGGCTTTGCTATTCATACACATCCATTTCTGCTTTTGGGATGTCTTTGCATATCAAGGCCACTGGATGCATGCCAGGTTCTCATTTGTATGTTACATGTCTGCTTCACGTGTTGGCTGTCAATGTGATGTATTTGTGTGTGTGGATTATGTGCTTCTGACATGTGTACTCATGTTTGTTTTTTTCCCCTTTTCAGATGATGACGCAATGGAGCCAGAGGATGGTGTTGTCATGCCAGGCACATGGTTGCTATCACACCAGCAACCCAGCACAAGTGGGGGTTGTGGGGTGGTAGACAACGAGAACCCACTTGTGTTCCAGACCATCGTGTCTAGGGCTGGCAATGAGTCTAGCCCGGATGATCACTCTGACGACAATGTCGAGTTGGATGTGTGTCGGGTCCATTCGTCAACGGTGAGTGATTCTGATGTGGACGCTCCTCTGTCCGCGACACCTGCACTGAGGGGCCAGATGATGGTGGGACCTCCGCCTGTGGTGGATCGGGACACAGGGTCACACGCCACACCAGTTGCTGATGTGCCTGGGGCATCATGTCAACCGGGGAATGTAGTCCTGCAGCCGCGGGCAGTGCCATCCCAACAAGGACGGCGGCTCCGTGGGCCCCGCAGGTGTCAAGCCCAGCAACGCGGTGACCACACTCCACCGGGGTATGCTGAGTGGGAGCAAGCCATGGTTGCCAATTCCGAACAATAGGGGGCAGCAATTGATAATATAGCCTAGAGCATGGAGCGTGTGGCCCAATCTGTGCTCCCCACTGCTAGGCAGGTGGATTTCCAGCAGCGGCTGGGCATGGTGGCCTCAGACAGGGCACGCCGGGCTGCAATGGTGTCTCTGTGTCAAGCAATTGCTGCTTACGAAGAGCCACACAGGGAGGCCCTGAGGGAAGACCATGCTTCCCTCCAAGCTACTCTGGGTGTGCTCTTGATGTCCCAGAGGAAGCGGACAGAGGAGAGGTTGGAGCAGCTGGAGAATACCATCTCGGCTGAGCTACGTGCTTTCTGGGAGGTGTACCAGATGTCTAGCCAGGCCATGCAGGAAGAACTCTGTGTTACACGTGTTACCTTGAAAGAGGAAGCACGCGTATCACGCAAGGTTCTGCATGCTGACCTACGTGTCATCGCCACACAGAACCAGGTTCACCCATCCCTCAGACTTGCTGCTGACGAGGGGCAAGCTGCGCATAGGTGTGTTCAGGGTACTGTGCCACATCAACCTTTTGAGGCAGAGGGTGAGGAGGACGACGACTTATCTCCCATACAGGTCGGGCTGTGCAGGCGTTGAGCCCATGGAGGTTTTTTTTTATCTCAACATCATCGCATGTAGATGATGAGGTGCACTCTGTACCTCCCCCTTCCTGGGTGCCCCCCCCCCCGGGTCGTATGTGGCCATTTTTGATTTTTATAGTTAGTTTAATTAGTTAATATAGTTTAAAATTGCTTGTCTATTGTGCATTCATGTGATGGCTTTTGAAGGCATCCACTGTCTGTTCCAGCTGGGCCCTTCAAGCTTGTCTCATGTATGTGTTTGCAGCTTGGGGTCCTGACTCACATATGCCACTCCTGCTTCCCCTAACCATGGGCTCGCAAGGATGGTTCGGTGTTACAACCATTTACACAAGGGCATTGGACTTTCGTCATATCTGTGGCCTGTCTGCTGCTGTACTACTTGTGTTAACACCCTAGTGGGGATTAAGTAGGTTTTCTCCACGGCATGTCTGCAATCAATTTTGATGAGTATATAATTGATATGTCCATTTATTGATGTTGATTAATGTATGTTCTTTTGTTGCCTGTATATGTGCTAGATGCACTTCCTGCTGTAGACAGTAGCCTTCACCTTTTGGCTTTCAAAGTCACACTGATGGTGGGAGGAGTTCGGGTGTAGGTCTCAAACATGGCCCAGTGACAACCAGCATGAAGACACACACACTGGGAACTTTCCAGCCTTATTTATAGCTTTTATGCCCTTTCTGCAGGAAAATGAACCTCCAGACTACCTTTCCCAGCAGACACGGGGCCAAGAACTACAGAAACCTGGACACGTTGGGTGGTGCACACGTGCACATGTGTGCGCAAGCAGAAGCACAGGGCTTGTGCTCAGACGTCCGACAGAAGCAGATGTGTTTCCAGGAGCTCCAAGCAAGGTGAGCAGCATGAGGGGCCACACCCCAGCTGTCCTTCCACCTGGCCCCTTGCACATGCATGCTAAGTAGCACCAGTGCTGGGGAGCTTGGCCAGGCTTTGGGGAAGAAGTGCACAGTACAGCTAAGACACGTTGAGGAACAAATGCCAAGTAGCTTTAGAAGTTGTCAGGGGTACACGCAGGGGCCGTCGCCTATATCCTCGAGTCCCCCCTGCTCCATAGAAGCTGAGTTATTAGCACAGTAGCATTCCTAGCCAGAAACTAATACAGCGCATGGGGCACCCAGCAACACAAAGACTTGAGTGCAGTGCATATCATTTGCATTTGCAAATTGCCATGTGCATTACCTATTGAAATCCGCGGCTTGCAGAACATGACTTGTACTGAAGTCGCACCTCGCCATACGCGTGTTGCAGCTCACCCAAGGACAATTCTATCATGTGTGATTCTTAAGACATTGGTCTTCCATTTACCGCGGGCCCACTTGCGCCTGCCTTACTGCATTGACAGTGTATGAACCATCACAGGGGCAAGCTAAAGTATACGAACAAAGCAGCCGGCAAGAGTGTTTGTTTGTGGAGAAGTCACTTAGTTTGAGGCCTGAATGGTGTTGTGTGTGTGGTGAAAACACACACAGAATAGTAACTCACGCTCTCTTTGCAGCATTGAACTGCTCCTGTTACCGGACCTGAGAGTGCGCAGGCAGGGGTCCAGCACTCACCCCAGAGATAACTCTCTTTGGCTTGCATTTGACCTATTTTGTTCAATGTGCATGAAGAACATGGTTTCTCTGATTGAGTATGTGTTATTGTCAATAGTTGTATTTTGTATTTTGCCTACTTTCCCTTGCCCATACAACTCCCCTCTCCTGCCCCTCTTTCCGGTTATACTGAATACCAATGCCTATCCAAATAACGGATCCCTGACCCTCTGTCCTCGCCGGGGTCTCGGAGGCCTTTGTAAGTTTTACCTTGCAGGCGCCCAGACCACGGAGGAGGTGGTTGGTTCGTGCCACTCCTGCGCCTGGAGACTGGAGCTGTGACACTGCCCATCAGTTGTTGCATCCTGATTGTATATTGTGTACTGAAAATGCTACCCATCCTGTTGAACCATTGTTGAACTGTGCTCCCTTTTTTGTTCTATCATTCAACTTGGGCATGTGCTTGGACATTTTCTGCAACTTCAAGTCATTTACTGGAGACTCTTCCAGGGTTGTTTGGTGGCTACAGGCTTTTTCCCTGGTTTGGGGGTTTGGCTCCTTCTCTGCGATTTGGTATTTTTCCCAGTCAAGGTGGCCTCTGAGGGGGCCAGACCCTATTTACACGCAAGGTGGAATATAGAGACCAAGGGGTAGGGGGATCCTGAAGCCAGGTAGACTAGAAGGAAGAAGGCTACAGACCCCAGACACAGTTGTTCAGAAGGTCATGGTGATGTGTAAATGAGGAAGGGCCGTTTGTTGTTGGACAGTAAACGTACAATGTTTGGCCACTCTCTGACATTGTCATTGTGGCGTACTATGTACATGATGTGTTCTGCTGGTCAATGGCTGTTCCTGTGTTGTGTTTACTTTTCAGGTGTCAGGGGAGTGTTGTGGTTTGACATGCTGGGGTGTACACATGGGCAATGTTCACATGTGATGTGTACAGGACACTGAGGGTCACTTGATTTCACATGCATATATTGAGTGCATGTCCCTACTGACACACACACACTTACACAATGCTCCACCACACGTACGACCACCCTTCCATGCCCATCCGTGCACACAGATTGCCTTCTCTGGCACGCTGTGTCCCTGCAGCGCATGATCAATTACCATTTGGGGATTGTGTACATGCGTCAATAGGTTATTTTTGTTGCTTGTCCTGTTTATGTGATGTTCAAGGTGTATCCCCAACACAATGGCTACTCACTGTGCTGTGTGCTGAGCAGTGTGTATCAGGAGACACACACAGCACACAGATTAGGGATTAGCGGATTTGGCTTGGCCAATGTGCATGAGAACAGGCATTCAGTCTTTTGTTGATGCTACCACTGGTGGCAAGCATTTGTGTATGACTTTGTATGTGTGGGAGGTTGTTGATCAGTCAATTCATCTGATTCCATGTCAGGCATGATTGTCTTGGGCCTCTTTCCATTTATCACATGTCACTTCATATGTAATTGGTCATGTGTTGGGCTTTTGCTGTTGCATTTCATGTCTTGGTGTGGCAGACACGGGTGATGTGGGTTGGGAGGGTTTGGGTGACATACCAGGGATTTTCATGGCCTGTTTTGCAGGGGGTGGTGTGCTACACACCTTGCATGTGTTCCTTTTGGTCACACAGGATTGGTTATGTTTAAGTAGCTAGGGATGCACACAATGTAGCATTTCCGTGGCAACATTCTCAGGGTGGTAAGGTTGTGACAGTTGACTGTCTCTTTGTCATCATCGATTGTATGCCAGGCCTGTGTGCACTCTGCAGGGGTGGGAGTCTAGGTGAAAACTGTGGCCACAAGCTGGGTCCGGGCTGCCTTGACACGTGCCCTTTCCCCTCCCATGGGCAGTGCCTGTGCATGTGGTTGGGGATATGGGGGCACCACCATGTCCACCGGTACGTCCCACCGTGTTGCAGCATTGTGCAGGACACATGCTGCCACAATGATCCTGCACACTACTGGGGGTGCATATAGTAGCTGGCCACCAGAGCGGTCAAGGGAGCGGAAGCGTGACTTGAGCACTCCGAATGTGCGCTCCACTATGCCCCTGGTTGCAATAAGGGCAGCGTTGTATCTTACCTGGGGTGGTGTGGTGGAGTTCCAGATTGGCGTCATCATGTCTTTGCTCAGAGGGTAGACACTGTCCCCTGGAGAGTTGATAATGGTTGTGACTAGTTGGGTTTGTGTATTTGTCTGTGTGTGACAGCATGCATGTACACAGGCATTTGTACTCACCTTGGAGCCATGTGTTGCCATGCTTCCCAGCTTCCAGGGCAGACATTCTGTATATGAAACTGTCATGGGTAGACCCCGGGTAGTTTGCATAGACAGAGGTGATGATTCCCTTGGCATCGCATACAACCTGCACGTTGATGGAATGCCAGTGCTTTCGGTTTCGATAGATGTGCTCAGTGGCCCTAGGTAGACGTAGGGCCACATGGGTGCATTCTATGGCACCAAGTACTTTGGGGAAGTGTGCCACCCTGTAAAAGTCCTGGACCACGGCCTGCCTTTCTGCGGGTGTTCTGGGCATGTATATGTGCCTGCGGACTGAGGGGCGAGCATTCATGATTGCCAACACCTGGTGTAGGCAGCATGACTGCGTGGCCTGTGAGACACCCCCGACTATGGCGGTTGTCCGCTGAAATGACCCAGTGGCCAAAAAATGCAGGACATTGAGCACCTTCTCCAAGGGGCTCAATGCTTGGGAGCACAGGGTGGGTGATGTAAGGTCATCTTCCCACTCCCTGACCAGGTCTAGGATGATACGAGGTGGAAACCTATACCTGCCATAGACCTGGTCGCCAGGCATCCCAAAAAGGCTGGTCCGGGGCAAAAAAATGCGGGGCCTGGCTATTCTTCTCCTCCTGCGGTGTCCCACGATCAGTGCTGTGACAAATGGGGCATTCATCGTAGCTGTATATATGTGTTTGTTGTTTCCACGCAGTTTTATACTGCGTGTGGGGACGCTTCCGCCTGCCTTCGTGTTGCGGATGTGTTGACGCCTGTGCGCGTCTTTTGGCCTGCGTGGGTTTCCCGTATTCGATTCCATGAATACGTGTTGTTCACGTGCGTGTGGGCGTTACGTGTATTTCCCTGCAGTACTTCCCCAGTTACCCCTTCTTTTTCACGCGTTGTTCCCCATTCCACGTGTTCCGCCCCGTGTTCTGCCCCCTTTTTGGTGTGTGTGCCGACGTTGTGCGCTTTCACTGTGCGCGTCACGCACGGCGTCCGGGATGTTGCTGTGACGCGTGCGCCTGTGCGTGCCACGCTTGGATTTCGTGCACATCCCGGAGTAAACACATGCAGGCCCTTCTAAGAATCACACGCGTGTGTGTGCGCTTGCTTTTTCAGACTTGCGCCAGCTTGCGCCGCGATTTTCGGCGCACATTTGTTCCATGAATCGGCCCCAAACTCTTATACTTCTAGCAGCATTTTCATGTGCCATAATGCTATAGATGGTTTTCTGGTGATGCGACACACAATTTCAGGTGCACCAAACTCTTTCCAAGTTGACAAACATCCTCAAAACCAGGTAGAATATTCATCAGACAAGACAATTTTCCAACCTCGGCTTTTAGAAAGCCAGAGTGTCCCATGTGTACACCTTAGGGATGGTTGTTCTATATAACTACCCCCAAATGTCTCACTTCAGCTGCGTTTCTGTATGTGAGTATGTAGACTGCAACATGGGATTTTCCTATTGGCTCAGTTCATTCAAGCTAAGGGAGTCCAACCAGTGCAACATTCCATTCCAATAATGACTCCGAAAGTAAATTGGTAGAGATTGCTATTTAATTAATAATCCCTGAGCAGGAGGGGCATTACCGAGTCAGATAATGCCCTGGGGCCTATAGTTACAGCCCTGAGAATAGCAAGGGCCTTAACCAAGGCCCTGGGGCATTACCTAATTCGGTAAGGCCCCCACCCGGCTCGGGGATTATTGCTATTGGTACCCGGCCTGTTGGACTGGGGTACTAAAAGCTACTTTCTTCCTTTGGGAAATTCTCTGGTGTTTCGCAAAGGAAGAATAAAAGAAGGGCCTCCCTTTCCATGGCAGCCATTAAAAAATAATTTAAAAAAGGGCGCCATGGAAAGGAGAGAAGGGACTATGTGTAATCCCTTCTCCCTTTCTATGGCGGCCTGTCACAGATCTGACGCACTGGTGTTAGGGAGAATTCTCATTTATGGCTAATTTCCCTCACCTAGTGAGTCCCCCAGCAGCTTTGTTGGACTTCTGGAGTTTATGTTTTTCCACTTGGTAAGAGTGAGAGCTTTTCCCCCCTCTTACCTGGGTTTTGCTATGTGTTTCTACCTGTTTTTGAGATTATGGACTCTGAAGTACACCAATTCAGTAGCCCCCTTCTTTTTGTGTGTCACACAGCGCCTTCAGTGCCGTGGCAGAGGGTTGTCTTTGAGACTTCCCTCGATTCCATTTCTGAGGCGACTACTGTCCTCCAGAAAAGGGTAAAGTTACCATTAACTTTACTTTGGGCCTCATTACACGGTAGGCGGTGAGCCATGGCGCTATTGGCGCCATGGCTCATGCCAGTAAAATACTGGCACCGCCTTGGCGGAAAGGGGATTTACCGCCCCATTCCAAGGCTGGAGGGGCGGTAAATCCCCTTTCCGCCATTGCCCTTCCCCATTCCCATTTCTGCCCCATAGGGCTCTATGGGAATGGGGAAGGCGCTAATTACGGCACCGCAATTTTGCGGTGCCGTAATTAGCTCCGAGGTCCCTTAGCGGGTTGGATATTAACACCTGCAAAAAGCAGGCTTTAAATCCCCCAACCCGCAAAGGGACTTCGTAGTAAGGCGGTAAGGATTTACCGGTACCGGTATTTTACCGGTACCGGTAAATCCTTACCGCCATCCGTGTAATGAGGCCCTTAGTCAATCTACCACAGATCCAGTACACCCCATCTTCCATGGAGTACTGGAAAGGGTTAACTCAGATCCCTTTGTATCTGTACCTCCTAGAGCATTGTTTTGCTCTTTTAACATTTAGACTTGGCTGGTGGCAGTGGTATCTACCCTAACTTTTCTACCGCGATTATATTAGATAAACGTGGTACTGTTCTTGGCTATTACATTAGCCTCGAACATAAACACGCTTGACCAAATCGTCTTTTTCTTGGCTCCGGTTGGGTTTATTCACCATTTCTTTTTGTTAAAGTCCTTCTTGTGTTTTACTTTGCACGGCAAACTAGGTTTTTTTTTTTGTTCACTGTCTTTTGGCGGGCTTCTGCCCAGAAGCCCTCCTCAAGGCGCCTGGGTGTCAAGGTGGGCTGAATGTGAGGAAGGGGTGTAGTCACCCCCTGCACAGGGTATCCTAGGAAACCCAAGTCGCACTTTGTCATGATTGGCCAGGGTAGTTGTCCGGGCTGGACAACCCCCTTGCTGGGTGATTGACAGTCAGGATGCGTGAATGGGTTTTTTTTGCATAAAAGGCAGGTCTCTTGGACTAGAAATCAGAGAGTCGCCACTGGAACTACAAGGAACCGAAGAGAAGCGTAGAGAACGACGGCTGCTGCAACTACCCCGTCCTGGTGAAGCCCTGCTGCAGTCCTGAGCTATCTGCACTTCAACGTCTCAGAGAAGATCCAGTCCAGAGTCTTCTTCCCTTGAGCTTGGTGGGGATAACCAGCTCATCTTCTACAGCCAGAGGATCCTCTTCCGTGGTCGAAATCGCTGCACACTGCTGTGGTGGTACGGATAGCCACCTGAAGAGCCTCTCCTGTTTTTAATGAGTGCACCTTGTATTCCTTATCGCTGCTGCCGGCTTCATCCCTGTGTGGTGCAGACCACCTTCAGGCGTCCTCCTTCACAACGAAGCTCCAGGAATCATGGGTCTGCGGGAAACCAACAGGAACAACTGCCAGGGCACTAGCTGCACCACTGGAACAAGGTACTGTGTTCTGATGAGGAAACTGGGTGAATCCCTTTTTCTTCATTTCCAAGGCTTGCCCTTGTCTTCCATCCTTCTTATAACTTTTGGTTCCGAACATTGACAATAACGAAGTACTTTTGGCTATGTTGAATCGTGAACTGTCTGACAGTGTGATCTTCAGCAACTGGCCCAGGTGTCTTTCGACCCTGGCTCCGACCCTTTGACTTTTGACCTCCTGTCTCTGAGTGTTTCTTGATTCTGCCTGCCTAACCAAAATATTGCCTGTGATTTTTGTCTCCAACTCCCTCTGGGTATCTCAGGTGCTAAGTGTGTTTTTGCCCCGGTAGCATTTCATGTCACGGGTACGCGTTTGTTTAGTAGACCGAACTGTCAAAATGTGATTGCAATCGTATTTGCGGTAACGTGTTTTGTTCATAATACCGGTTCATTCAAACACAGGGTACTTACCTTGAGACTTACTGTACAAAGTGAATTGGTTAGTTGTAGTATATTTAATGTGTGGTTTTTATTGAAGTTTAACAGAAGTGTTGTGTTTATAACGAATGCTTTAAAAATAAATGTACTTATATTTTTCTACCTGAAACCTTGATTCAATGTTTGCTTGAGTCACAGTAATTGTGGTCCCTTTGTGTAATCTCTGCTACTGCTCACATATTCTTGAGATAAGCCTGGCTGCTCCGCCACTGCTACCACTCTGACGTAGTAGTACAGGCTTGTACCAAAGATAAAACTTGTATTGCCACCTGTGGTCTTAATTGTGTGTAGTGGTCCCTAAGGGCACTGCACAGGATTCTGCCTAACAACTGGGGACAGAAGTTTTCCCAGCGTATCCGCTGCCAAAATGAATAGCAAAGAAGGTAAGTGGGGAACAGGGAGGGAAATCTGTGGACGGGAGGAGGGAACCACTTGCCTGGTTCCCTGGTGGGGGAAGATGGCAGCCTCCAGCCGTGAGGAGAGTCAGGGTGGGCAAGATTACCATCTGGTAATGCCCCCACTACAAGCATTCTCATTTGCTGAGAGGCTGCCACCCCCTAAACCGCCCACGGGCTGGGTAATTTTTATTTACAAACTGCCAAAAAGTGAACTGTGGGAGAATCGCCTTTTCTCAAAAGAAGTTCTTAAGTGCAAGAGGGGTTCTCTGCCATTGACATGCCCGCAAATCACCCTGAAATCCTCACACCCCAGGAAATACTCGAGATTGTATGTGATTTGAGTTAATACAATGGATGTTCAAAAAATAATATATACATCAATTTCTATACAACTCAAAGTTATTTGCTTTCAATAAAATATATACTGATACCAAGGGCCTAATTCACAGAAGAGTTTTAAAACGGCAATACCCATTGGAAAACGTTCTGAGAATAAGGGCCAAACACTCCAATATGTTTAAATTGTATTAAATTTGTTTCATGTTTAAAATTCTTTCCCAGAAGATTTTAGATTTCAAAAATTGCAAATTTCTCATGAACATATAAAATAAAACTATCAAGCTCATTACAATGCATACATTTGTATTGTTATGTATAAAACTTAAAGATATGTTATGAATTGTAGAAACGTTGAAACCTTTGACAACAGATACACACATAATTCTTAGAGTCGTCCAGCAACCATGCACTTGGCACATACCCTGTAAGTATGCAATGTGTACACACATCAATAATTGCTACCAAAACACTCAATTCTTTAAGCGATTGTTTCAGCTAGCCTTAGGGCCTGATTCATGGAACTGTTTCCTATGGGATTGCGCCATTATAAAACACTTCCATGAATCAGGCCCAGTGTCTAACCCTGACCGCACACAGCTTGGCGAGTGAGCTTGACTCTGGTTTTCCCTCAGAATATGTGCAATTACATTTATTCAGTGGGCTCTGGGCAGGTGGCAAATGTGCCACTAGCTTTACTAAGCTACTGCTTGGTCTGCCTTGTGTGCAAGTCTGTAGTAATCTGTATGCAGTATGAATATACGTGAGTGATAGTGCTAGCAAAGCACCACCTTGCAATCTATTAAAACCCACAGACGACCTGAGTGTCCCTGAAAACTACTGAGCAGTCGCCAAAACACCACTCAGCGTCACACTCTTTAATGTTTATTTACCAAAAGCTACAGGAACATGTTGAAAGAATATGAGGTGTCATTTAGGAGTGTTTGCATTGGAACGGAGACAATGGGCCTCATTCCGACTTTGGAGGTAACCATGCCGCTATTTGCGGCATGGCTGCCTCCAAAATCATTCCGACTCCGCCCTGGTGAATGGAGTAATTACCGGTACATTCCAAGGTTGGAGGGACCGGTAATTCCCCATTCACCAGGGCCCTTCCCCATTCCCATTTGAACCCCATAGGGCTCAATGGGAATGGGGAAGGCGCTAATAACGGTACCGTAATTACGGTACCGTCATTAGCACTAAAGTCCCTTTGCGGGTCCCATCCTTAACACCTGCTAAAAAGGAAGGCCCCGTAGTAGGGCGGTAAAGGTTTAATGGCACTCGTAGTAGGGCGGTAAAGGTTTAATGGCACCGGTCTCATTACCGGTGACCGTTAACCCTTACCGCCCTACTCGGAATGAGGCCCAATGTCCCTCATTAGGACTCCGGCGCTAAACCATGGTTCTATTAGCACCATGGTCCATGCCGGAGTCCGCCATGGAGAAAGGGGGAATTACCACCCCATTCCAAGGTTGGCAGGGTGGTAATTCCCCCTTTCTCCATGGCCCTTCCCCATTCCCATTTTTGTCCCATAGGGCTCAATGGGAATGGGGAAGGCGCCAATTACGGTACCGCAAATTGCGGTACAGTAATTGCCATCAAGGTCCCTTTGCGGGTCCCTACTTTAACAGCTGATACAGACCAGCCGTTAAGGTTGGGAGCCGCAAAGGGACCTCGTAGTAAGGCGTTAAGGGGTTAACGGCGCCGCAGCCTTTTACTGCGCCGTTAACCCCTTAATGCCGGGGTTGTAATGACCCCCAATGTATTTTAAAGAGGGGAAGGAAACTTTTTAAGGGGCTAGGGTTACTTGCACGTATTTCCCTTCCCAGGGGTGTTGATGTGCTGTTGTTCTCTCTCTCATGTGTTTGTGGTAGTTCTGCTAATCCCTAAACTCTGTTTTTGACTGTTCCTCAACATGGCCCTCAGTCAAGTTGAGGAAAATGTCTTTGGTAGGTTGCTCAGATGAAAAAAAAAGGCTTTCTCGACAGAATGATAAGGGAATGATTTCTTCGATTGATGTCAAAAGATTTGACTTCTTGATTTGTCACTAAGTCAACTAGAATCAGCACAAGGCAGACACGAGGGTGTGTGGTTAAACAGAAGTTTATTAGGGCTGGTAAAACGGTTGGGACAAATAAAATAAACATACAATTAAACCTCAATAACCATAGGATGGGTTTTTCTTGGATTCCACAGTTCCATTCTCGATGACAAATCTCAAACCAGCTTCTTCTTTCTCCAGGGTGAGTGGTCATTTGCAGTAACTCGTAGTCATGGGGGATTTCGGTGTGTTCACACTTAATTCTGGTCACCTTGGTCCATAGCTCCTTGGTGTCTACTTCTTATCCTTGGTTTCAGGGATACCCCTCCCTGGCCGTCTGTGTGTCTGAATGTCAGGGCAGAACAAAGACAGAGGTTCATGGAGAAGTGGTTTACAAATCCCCAAAGTTTCCATTAGTTGACTATTGATCTTAGTTTGTGTGGAGGCTCCACTTCATCTGCCTTGTCTCCTCCATGTCCCAGCCTCCTGCATTGTTCCCCAAAATTCCATCCTTTCTCTGCTTCTTGACAAGCTGCCATGGTCCACTGCCTGCGTTCTGGGACATTTTCTGTTTCTCTTGCATTCTCCTCCTCACTCTCACCCCCCTCTTCCTGTACATTCTTGTTGCTTTACTGCATGCTTATGCCTCCACTCTTCCCAGCCTCGCCCTTGCCAAGTGCTGGGCTTGCCCCTTTCTGGCCTTCGACAATTACTATTGGGTTTAATTTTCTATTCTCTTCACTTTCAAACATATTTACATGATCCTTTCCACAGTCCCCTTCTTTAATGTTGCTGCCTACTTCTTCCTGACTCTTACTTCTTCCATCCTCAATATGCTATCAACTGACCTTGCTCCCTCTTTCTCTACTATTGTGTATTTTCACTTTTCCTTTCTTTTGTCTCTCTTCATCCTCATCCCAGTGTATTCTTCCCTTAGCCTTGTTTCTGCCCTGCCAACTTCTTATTTCTCCTTTCTTTCTCCTGGATATTTTCTCTCTCTTGCCCTCTCTTGCAAATATCTCATCCAACCTTATCCTTCTGCCACATTCCCGTCTTCCTCAAGGTTCTCTCTCCTTCTCTTTCCAAGATGTCCTCCAACCACATCTCTTTCTCTCTCCCTCCCCAACCCGCTGGTCTCATCCTCCTACACTCCACCTCTCTTATTCACATCCCTCATCTCCTTTCCACTATATCTCTCCTCTTCTTTGAACCCCCTCTTTCAGAGCTTCTCAATTCTTGCCGTCCACGCTTCCCTTCTCTCTCCTTTCCCCCTTGCCTCAGCCTTGTTTTGCTCCTTTCTTTAGTCTCTTCTTGGCACCCTCCTCTCAACTCTTCAACTTTTGTCTGCCTCTCTTCTGCCAATGCTCTTCTTCTTCCTTCATTTGCTACTCTCTTTGGTCCCCCCTCCACCTCTATATACCTCTGTGTGACTGCTCCTCTCTGTCTCCAGCCACTCCTGCAATCGAACTCCACTCCTTACACACTTGCTCATGTCAAACTCTCTGCAATCTTTATCCTCTAGCTCTGGGACAACATAATCCTGAATGAGAGCACAAGAAATAATTGCTTTTCTACTGACTTCGCCTGATCAAAATGTATCTCTGCCAGATTTCTCAGCAACATGGGTCAAGACTACTTTAGGTACAGACACTGGATGTTATGTGCATTGCCCTGTGTTCGCAGAGTGCACTGACCTTGGGCTCCTTCCCTGGGTTTCACTCTGGGCATGCTCACTCATGCTCTCTCTCCTGCTCTGTCTTCGGACATGCTGACTTCAAATGCCGGCATCAAGTCGTCTTGAAGTTCTTCTATT
The DNA here is from genome assembly GCF_040938575.1 of Ambystoma mexicanum. Taxonomy (NCBI): domain Eukaryota; kingdom Metazoa; phylum Chordata; class Amphibia; order Caudata; family Ambystomatidae; genus Ambystoma; species Ambystoma mexicanum. Next base: position 492,215,987 of record NC_090940.1, on the reverse strand, counting down.
CTTGTAGGACTTCAAAGAGTTTTACTTGTTTCAGGCCACCACAAAGGGTGAGCACATCCTAAAGGTACAGAGTATATAAACTTTTGCTAAACGTTTAAGAATACCTTAGAGGCAGAGGTGCACCGAATGTGTGTTTACTATTACAAACATCTGCTTAAGTCCTGTAGCAAAGTGGGTGATCATGGGGGGCATCGAGTGCCTTGTATGGGCCCAGTGTCATACAGCAGCTGGCAGCACCTGACTCTAATGACCACCCCGTCCACCAGCCCCAGTCATAGGGCATTCTTACAGGATTTAGTAAGTAACTCTCCTTTTGTAGGTATGATTGTTGATAGAAGGGAAGTATACATGTTCTCTCTCAGTCTATCAGCAGGATCCAAAGGTTTGTTGATGTTTTAGTTATCTCATCTTTTTTTCAGATCAATTCTAGTAAATCTCGGATCTGCTCCCGATTTTTGATCTAATTGAAAGAAGCATTATGGGAGGCATAGTCCAGAACTCTTCCCTAGAGATCTGGTCTTGCTTTAATAGAGGATCTAAGGGTTTGTGGTCCCTACAAAGACTAGCCCCTGCATCTCAACAACCCCTGGCTCTGTCCCCATGTTGCAGTGGTGTGGCATGGTTAATAGCAAAGTATAAGAATAAAGGAAGTGATGGGCATCTGATAGATGGGAGTCCTGGGTTCTCATGTCCCCCCACAAAATCTTCAAAAGCCTACAGGATCGGACCTACCTTTTCACTCTGTGAAAGATGTTATGTCCATATGCACACCGCATCTCTGGAAAAAGTCCCTATGAGTACACCTAATTAGGAAGAGTAGTTAGGGAAGAGGTAGAGCAAAGAGTATCTGGTGAAGGAATAGATTGAGACAGTATGCCCCCTTGACCTGCATGTTCTTAAATTCCCTTGGAGGGAGGAAGGGGGAGTGTCCACACTTTCCTGCATTCCTTTTACTCAAATTCCAACCCATTTTGGTCAATTTATCCAATGAGCCATTTTACCCACCCTCTTCTTCTATGATAGTGAGAGATTTCAATCACCAATGCTGATTTTGAAATGTCCAGTATTTGAGAGAAAACACATTGAAATAATGTCCTGCCGTGTTAGATTATTTGCTGCAATGCAGTCACTGGATTCAGCAGGCTTACTTGCTAAACAGTCACTGGATTTCCTGCTTGTCATGATTACTACAAGAAAATGTCCCCACCCAGTGGAAGTGCCCTTTTTTGACCTGGTGACATGTCTCGCACTCTGTGCACGCAATGGTGATGTGTGCACACTGTAATTGATCATAGATTGCTGGAGAATGGGTAGGTTGTGAGTACCCTAGGCATGGATTGGGTCTTCACAAAAGCAATGGGTTTGTGTTGTTGCGTTTTCAGGAGGCAGTGTGGTCTCCCTTTGAATTAACAAATTGAGCTATATGTGTGCTCCAAACAATTAGAGAGCAGGACAGAAGAAGGAGGGTATGGTCTAAACCTCTCAAAAGTGTTCAATTTAAGATAACCCCCCAGCATTTTGTTTTCCTCAGTGCTACAAAAGTGAATGGTGTACCACTTTTCTGTGAAAGTGGAATCTGTATTTGAGATAGAAGCAGAATTCAAAAGGAAAGCCGGTTTCCATATATACTCCACTAAAGACGTTAGTTCTCTCAAATAATCCTCAAACAAATCTCATCCCACTCTCAGGAAACTACACACAAGATACCTTACTCATCAACAGAATTTATGCGATCATCCAAACTTGGATGGCCCTAAATAGTCTTTGTCTCAATGATGAGAAGACCAACATTTTCATAGTGGGCTCGCAGCCTAAAATCAGCGCCCTTCACTCTGACTATGTCTCGATCAACATCGATGGCACCATGATACCTGTCCTGAAACAAGTATAAACTTTAGGAGTTTACTTGGATGCTAATCTGTCCATGAATAAACACATGAGTAGCCTTTCATCAACCACATTCTACACAGCAAAACTAATTGCATTAAGTAGACAATCTCTCACCCCTGCAAACTGCGTCACTCTGGCCAGAGCCCTAATACTGTCACGACTTGACTATTGTAATGTATTACTATTAGGCACCTCTAAATCCAATCTAAACAAATTACAACTCATACAAAATAAAGCCCTGGGAGCAGCCCTCGGCATAAGGAAATCAGACCATATCTCTAAGACTAGAAGAGATCACCACTGGCTACCAGTTGCTGACAGGATCATCTTCAAAACCCTGTGCATATCCTACAAATGCCAACAGGGGTCAGCTCCCAAATAACTTAACAAAGTACTGCAAAAAAAACCTTCTTAAGAACACTTAGATCCTACAACCAGCAACTACTTGAGATTCCTTGCTACAAGAATACCAAAGCGGATGGCAGTAGCTTCAAATACTTAGCCCCCAAACATTGGAATTCCCTTCCCAATAGCATCAACGAAGAGGGCTCCTTTTCAGGTTTCAAAAACTCACTCAAAACATGGATTTTCAAATAATATGGAGGGCAATAACCCTTAGTGACTGTAAATATAACTGGAACTTTTCTCCTCATGTATAAATTTCTAACTATGTTTTGCCTGCCATATTGCGTGAATGACTGCCTAGAACAAAGCAGTTCCATCCCACTGTGTAACTATGTGAATATTCTGTTTATAATCATGAACAATGCTTTTGTAACCTCGCCGTGATACCTGAGGGTGTGGGCGTGTAACAAATGTAATAAATAAATAATAAAAAATAAATAAATAAAGAGCAGGAATAGAATATAGACATGGAAGAAATGGTGTGGGGGAAAAAGAGGGTTGATAGTTACTCATAGAACCAGTGGTGCCTAATCATTTGGACATTGCTTGTAGAAAGTGTTACTAATAGTATAAAAAACACACCTCATCACACTTTGGGCCTGATTTTCAGAAAAACGTGGAAATCATGCGCAAATTGTTTTGCGCGCGCAATAGGATTACCCGGCACAAATACATTATGCAAGGAGGTGATTTACAGAAATAAACAAAAGCATAGACCAACAGTGCAAAGAAAATAGGATTACGCCTGGCACACCACAACACGCCCCTAGTGTAAACCAAGGAGCCACCGAAACTGACCGTTTTGTGCACATATCGACCCGTGACCCCAGATGCAGTGAAAAACACACAAATAGTATGGCGAGTACCCACAAGCAATCACAAATAGCTGCACACATACCAACCATCAACAACCCTGTGAATGAAATAAATCTGCGCACCCCAAATGCAGCGTGCACCTACATCCACCATTCCTACTCCCTGTATACCCACCAAACTAAGCCACCCACATGGAAAAGTCACCTACACCCACTCCCCATACACCCACGAAAAAGAGCCACACACATGCAAAGGGGACCTACACCCACTATTCCCACTCCCGTACACCCACAAAACAGAGTCACACATATGTAAAGGGCACCCAAACCCACTATTCCCACCCCCTGTACACCACCAAAACAGAGACAGCCACATGCAAAGTGCACCTACACCCAACAAATCAAACCCCTGTACTACCACCAATCACCACACCACACACATAACCCCACACCCATGCATCCCCCTTAAAGGACCAGCACACACAAGGTGCATCACAAAACCGCACAACACAGAAACCATGCCACCCCCTTTTATCCAAAAATAGGGCACAAGTACAAACCATATAAATGTCACATGGCTGTCACCATCATCACACACCAATGGGGGCACCATGGTGGATGCAAACTATCTACCCCACTTAGCAGTTGTGTGGTTCGGCACTTGGATGTCCCACCTGCACCTGTATGTGTGCAACAGGAAGTGTAGGGAAATATAATAGGGAAATCATTTCCCCTATTCTGAATTTCAACAAGGGTAGCTCCACATTTCATCATACACATTTTAGCAAAGGTTTGAATGTTAACTAGGGCGAAGGGTGTGAGACTTATGTTTGAGGCTCAAGCTATGGCTAATAGATTTCAGTATTATAACGCATAAAGCACATGCCAGCCACATTGAATTTGACCCAACACAACAGGTTTTATTGTTTGCACCACACCACAGCAATGGAATAAATGCAAAAAAAGTAAAATTAACATATTAATCCTACTAACATCCCAGGTCCCAATAACCTACCCCCTATTAATATTCAATGCAATTTACACCATTACTTATGAGTGGAAAACATTGGTGCATTGGGGTAAAGTGGCCCATTTTCATAAAATGTAAAGAAATGTAGAATTAGATTTGTGTTGCAGTGAGTATGTGACAGGGTTTAGATGTGAGTTGATTTTATTAAATTGGCTCCATTGATCATTTGTGAGGAAAGGGGAAATAGCACTGGATGAATGTAATATTTTTATTTAGCGCTGCAGCCTAAATCTTGGTCAAAGGCAAAAAGAAAATCATGTGCTATTTAATGGGCTGGTTTGTCAAGTGTACGTTATTTGAATGACACATTAGTTTTAGAAAAAGGGCTGGAGAAGAAAGGGCTGGAGCTGAAAGGGCTGGGGCAATCACTCACTCAATGGCAAAGGGAGCAGAAGAACTGGTAGAGAGCTGACTCCAGGCCTTTTTCCCTCTGGCTAACATTGGGAGCGGAAAGGCTGGCTCGTTCATTCATTTCAGGTGCAAGGGAAATCCCCTGTCCTGTCCAGTAGACAAAAAGGGAGCGTATTGCCGGCTGAGGCACTGAAGGGCGTTCCTAATCTTTGTGGTCCGAGAATCCACTGACCCAACAGATCTAGGTAATTATGCAGTAATGTAATTGAAGAGTGTGTAATGAATGGAAGAAATATATTGTAGGTTGTTGTGAGATAGAAATATGTTTGTTTTCTTAAGGTAATTTACAATCTAAATTTAAGTGGATTCCCATTTATGAAGCAAGCTTTTGTTAAGACAGAGGCTCATAGCTGCCAAGAATTGTGAGAGAAACATTCAAGGTTACATCACACTGTGTTAGCCAGCCAGTAGCAAATGTGTATTTGAAGTGTATTACGAGAAAAGCTATTTATTGTGTGTGAGCTCCATAATGAAACACATTTTGTCCATGTTCTAGTATAAATTACTGTAAAAATATAGCACAGCATAATGCAACTGTTTGTTTATTTTCTGAATGTTAACATTTTATAAAGGCACAAAAGGAACACAACAAGTTGGCCTCAGTATTCTCATTATGTGTCTGAATTATTGTGTTAGCACATAGACTGAGGTCCAACAGGTGGTAAGCCCATCTTACTGCAGGCAGTAATTCACATTACCACATGTGGTAAACCATAGGATAAATTGCTTTTTTGTGATTTGACTTTTTCAGAAGTGCTATGTGTGTGTGTGAGTACAAATATTTTGTGATGTGATTTGATGAATGTATTTTGAAACACTGCCAAAAGGGCATAATGTGGTATTGTACATAAGATACTGCAAGCAGATAAGAGTGTACTAAGTCCAGTAATTGTTTACCGTTAGTGACCCAGGTAAAATAATTATTAGGCAGTGTTCCGAAGTTAGTCTCACCACTAAACAGATACCTCAAAAAGTTTACCACAATATGTTACTAAGAGCTAACAAAAATACCACTATACCACAAAATAACACAAGATACTAAAAATATAGCCCAAAAGGATCTCTAACAGAAGCAGGAAGGCAACCACCCCACACCAGACTTGTGTGTCCCCAGTACATGCGCTGCCCATTGTCCTGAGGACAGATTGATGCTGAAATGAGGTCTGAGGTTGTGGGCCATGTGGGTCCTTGCGCCAGGCAGGGGCCCCAGGGGAAGAGCTTGGCGTGCACCATAAGGTGGCTCATGGTACCTTCTGCCACAAATCCTGACCACTGTGCACCCAATAAGCTGAACAAGATGGCTGGAGTTGAATGTGAATTACAACTAAGCACATCATCTGGACACACAGGCAAGGAGAATGCAATGAGTGCTGGACCATGGGTCTGGACAGGGTCACAACAGGCAGAGTCCCTCTGACAAGAACTCAGCACTGTGCCCAAATGAAAAATCCAACACATGCCAGTACACAGCCTAATAGCCAACAAATTCCACCAGAGGTGTCACCATCTCCAGTGTGCAACCACCCTACTGTAACCTGTTGATGGACATTGAGCATACAAGATCTAAACTACGACCTGTGTGTCCACAATGTATTTATTTATTTTTGAATTTGTAGCAGCACATTGACTGCTCAGGTATCTAGGTGCTAGTTACATTAGGAAAAGGGGAAGGGTGTACAGGTAAAGGTAAACTGGGAAAGTAGGAAGCGTACAATCATTGATGCAACTTGTTTTTGTCACAACCCCAATTACTAACATTGACACTGTATTTCTGGTGTAACTACTGGTCCACCTAACACCCCTCCTAAGCAAATTGACTGCACATGTCCGGCCACAAAAATATGGGGGAGGACTGCCACCTGAGTGTATATGTACACCCATATGAATGTGTCATCACACCATCCCTGGATCTGTGAGTGATCAGTGGTCCATCACATCCCCACTCGCTCTAGGACACCAGCTGGACAGATCCAAAAACTACACAGATGTGTCTCACACGATGCATGCCATGGAGAAATCAAGGACCACATACATCGGTGGAACATGTGGTGTTGACACATATGCTCCTGAAGCGCATGTACAGCCTCAAACATCCTATGCACCCACCCATCAGACCTACATATGTCAGACAGCCGTTTGGTGAGTAACACATGCATCAGCAACCACAGTGCATGAAAATAATGCAACCCTGCACAAAAGTGCAAGTCCAACAGCAGAGACATTCTCAATACATATACTGAGCATGGCAGTGATCATCACTGGGATCATCAAAATCACAGAGCAACATACACCATCACTGGCAACACAACCACACCCATCACATCTCTGACACCCAGGCAACATCGGCAGTGCCTTTGATGATAGAAATGTCACTCATGAGAGAACACCCACATCCAGGACACAATCCCAAACAAATATGAGTAGTGGGGCCATACACATCAAGCACATCACGTGTAAACATGCGGCTCCAGTGCAACATCCATGCACACTGCAAGGCACAGTCATCATCGTCACATATAGTGAAACATAGACCCATATATTCAACACACATTGATACATGACCATCTGTGCAATGAATATAATGCAAGACAACATTGACAACCACAATGACAAACAACAAAAACACCAAACAACCACCACCACCATCACACCCATACAGGCACAGATGCACATGACAGTCTGCACACCACACAAATAAATGCACCACAGCCATGCACATGCATCGACTACATGCATGGACAGAGAAGGCCACAATTAATACATCTACATATGCTGAGCCATCAGCGCATGTCTGTGATCCTAACACCTACATACAGCACACATGGTCGCTTGCACACATAAGCCCAAATCCTACATGCACAGTGAACAGATGCATGTACAAATGCCACACAGAACCTTGTCAATACAAAACTATGACAGGCTGAGTGTTGACACATGATTTTCAAGAAGCATACCACATGATTATGTTGCATGCACCCTCAAAAACAGACCAGTCTGACATGCACTACAAAAGATGTCAGCACACACAAATAAGCATTGTAGAAAGTGAATTTCCTAAAATAACAACATGATTCCGATAGAACAAAAAACACAACTGTATTTGTGTTGAAACCGAACAAAAAGCATAGAACAATTAGTCTAAAATCAATCTACAGGAATCCTCCTTCAATAGCGAACAATAATGAAGCCAATACACAAACAAATAAACATCAACAGTCACTGCTGCAGTCCAGGTCCTGACAATCCATGCTCCAATGCTGCCTCTGACTCTTCCTCCACTTGATATGCGATGATATATAATATCTATATTGCCTGCCCGCAAGTGTTTCTAGGCACCACAAGACAAGGGAGGTGAGACAGTGGGAAGACAAGACAAACAATCCTACTTTGCTTTGTGACATTCGGATCATGCAAGTGTGATAACGAGAAGTGCCAGTGGAAGGGAGAGGGGGAAGTGCAGGGCAAAGGGTAGGGGGAAGTGTGATCAGGGCAGCAAGACTCTGAGTAAATCCAGCCAAGGCAGCACACCTCTGGGTATGTGCAAGGAGGCAGTGGGGCTGTAGGGGTTACAGTTACAGTCCCTGAATGTGTGGTAAGCCAGGAGGCAGTTCAAGGAAGACTGGTCATGGAGAGGCCTCGTACCCAGTGAGACTCTGAGGGTACCAAGCAACCAGTCGGTGAAGAAGACATGCAAGTCGAATTGGCTCAAGTACGGCCACACCCTCCTTGTTTCAGACCCCTGAGTTCTGGCCCGAGAGTCTCTGTCCTTTTCCCCACCCGTTTCTTCAGTGAAGGGTCTAGGTGTTAAAATCACAACATTGTTATCTATGGCCGAACAGGTATCTATCACCTTTCAGAAGGCGTATTTTAAATTGCGGACCTTACAGAAAGTTCTTCCTTGTATTCCATCTCAATTCCATGCTCCAGTAGTACCTCCTTGGTGATTAGTAATATTGATTACTGTAACCCGCTATATCTGGCCCTCCCGTGACACCTGCTCCATCGTCTGCAGTTGTTGCAGAATATGGCAGCAAGAGCAGTACTCATTAATCAAAGGGTAGAAAAGATACTTTATCAACAGTTATTCCCACAATCAAACAAAACTAATACAAAAGTACAAAATGTTTTATTAAGATGGAAACAATTATTTAAAAATCTCATAACTTGAGACCACGGTACATATTCAATCCAATCATTAAAGAAACTCTTATAAACATATGCTTAATATACGTGACAGCACAACACTTCTAAAATAGAAGAAAAGACATAAAAAATACATCCAATTCAAACAAGGGGCAGAACTCTACAAAAGGATCAAGCCTTCTTACTTGTTATCTCGACCTTAAAGAGGTCTCCAATTTGGATTTCCAGATTTTGCAATTTATTCAAAATCAATCACTCGACATGTTTCAGTCCTCACTATTAATTAGGGACTTTTTTCAGGAGTATTTGTGTCCATACAAAAAGTTCCATGAAGATAATTTGACTATCTGACAGAATTGAAAAACTAGTCTAAAATCATGGACAGTTGACCCTATGAGGAACCATCCGCATAGGTAATCCAGGTAATTTATAAATCTGACATACACCTGGATAAGTATCCTAAGTAATATGAGCATCTGGTGCTGATAATTATTGTGTCTTTTTATTTTATCAATAGTTATATCTCCTAACATTGTGAACTTCGCTTCATGTTAAGAATAGATTTTATGATTGCAACATTTTGTATGGACACGAACACTGCTGCAGCAAAGGCATGGAATTCTCTTCCCCCTCTGGCTGCATGCCATTGAGATTCATCTTCCCTTCCGGTGAGCTTTGAAATCCTTCCTGTTCTAGTACTCTCTGGGTTGGCTGTTTCCCCCGCGGCTGTAGTGCCATGATGCTCTCGGGCGAACAATGCGCTTTACAAGTGTGGATAAGATAACATAAATTAGCAAGGAAGCAAGGGAGAGAAGGCAGAGGAGAAAAGCAAGGTCTTGAGCCACTTCTGGAACTTTACATTGTTTCCAGTTGGAAGACCCATACTGGAGAAAAAGATGCTTCTTCCGCTAAAAGGAAATCCAATGGTGTGCTTACAGAAGAAGCTTCAATCCATGAGTGTACGAAGGGACAATAAGAAGAAACGAAGACATGAAGAAGACAAAAAGAGGACCTAGGATGAAGAAAACACAGCCCCATTTCCTCCACAAAGGAATATTCAAAAGGAAATCTGATTGAACAAATAAAAATCCACATTTTAGTCATAATTCAACTAGGGAAAAGAGAAACCTCATGCCCCTAATATTTTTCTCTCCAGAGACATAGGCACAAGAATGGGACTGTAAAGCATCATCTGATTGAATGTAATTATCTCCATTTGTTGGGTGTCCTGACCCACGTAGGAGCCACACGAGCTCCAGAAGTGGCGCGGGCAGGAGCCCCCACCAGCAGCCACCCACGCGCTCCAACTCCTGGAGGCAGCGACCGCAACTCTACCGCGACCGCAACGGGCCATCCCTCCCACCCAGGCTCGGAGGTGCAACGGCCAGCCCTGTCAGGGCCCCCCCATCTGCCCACACTGCCCCCACATGAATTCAAGCACCGGTGACCCATCGGGGCACGCACCGCACCGCGCCGACATTCCCTTCCTGAAACAAAATGTCGGGCGCGATGCGGCATGAAAGCGAGGCTCGGATTCCCCCGGTCGCCTAGCAACGAGTTGTTTTAAACTCGCACTTCCGCCGGCAGGCGGAATAGCCGGCGGCCACTCGAAGGCCAGTACAAGGCCCTGTTTTGCCCCTGTAGGAGCCACACGAGCTACAGAAGTGGCGCGGGCAGGAGCCCCCACCAGCAGCCACCCACGCGCTCCAACTCCTGGAGGCAGCGACCGCAACTCTACCGCAACGGGCCATCCCTCCCACCCAGGCTCGGAGGTGCAACGGCCAGCCCTGTCAGGGCCCCCCCATCTGCCCACACTGCCCCCACATGAAGTCAAGCACCGGTGACCCATCGGGGCACGCACCGCGCCGACATTCCCTTCCTGAAACAAAATGTCGGGCGCGATGCGGCATGAAAGCGAGGCTCGGATTCCCCCGGTCGCCTAGCAACGAGTTGTTTTAAACTCGCACTTCCGCCGGCAGGCGGAATAGCCGGCGGCCACTCGAAGGCCAGTACAAGGCCCTGTTTTGCCCCTGTAGAAGCCACACGAGCTCCAGAAGTGGCGCGGGCAGGAGCCCCCACCAGCAGCCACCCACGCGCTCCAACTCCTGGAGGCAGCGACCGCAACTCTACCGCGACCGCAACGGGCCATCCCTCCCACCCAGGCTCGGAGGTGCAACGGCCAGCCCTGTCAGGGCCCCCCCATCTGCCCACACTGCCCCCACATGAATTCAAGCACCGGTGACCCATCGGGGCACGCACCGCACCGCGCCGACATTCCCTTCCTGAAACAAAATGTCGGGCGCGATGCGGCATGAAAGCGAGGCTCGGATTCCCCCGGTCGCCTAGCAACGAGTTGTTTTAAACTCGCACTTCCGCCGGCAGGCGGAATAGCCGGCGGCCACTCGAAGGCCAGTACAAGGCCCTGTTTTGCCCCTGTAGGAGCCACACGAGCTACAGAAGTGGCGCGGGCAGGAGCCCCCACCAGCAGCCACCCACGCGCTCCAACTCCTGGAGGCAGCGACCGCAACTCTACCGCGACCGCAACGGGCCATCCCTCCCACCCAGGCTCGGAGGTGCAACGGCCAGCCCTGTCAGGGCCCCCCCATCTGCCCACACTGCCCCCACATGAAGTCAAGCACCGGTGACCCATCGGGGCACGCACCGCACCGCGCCGACATTCCCTTCCTGAAACAAAATGTCGGGCGCGATGCGGCATGAAAGCGAGGCTCGGATTCCCCCGGTCGCCTAGCAACGAGTTGTTTTAAACTCGCACTTCCGCCGGCAGGCGGAATAGCCGGCGGCCACTCGAAGGCCAGTACAAGGCCCTGTTTTGCCCCTGTTTAGCGCATGTGAGCGCAACACCCAATCTACATTCCCTCCAAAAGATTCTGCTGCATTGGAGAATCCAGTACAGAGCCTAGACTGTTCCTTGAAGGAGATAGAAGGTCTCCTGACGGACCCTATAGAAAGAGACTATTCTAACCGTGGGACAGCCTCCGCTATGCCGAGGAGGAAGCAGTACTCTCTACTTGCACTGTATGGACTCAACCCATTGTGAGTAAAGCATGACACCCTTAGTTGCTTAGTCTACCCTACGATCCACATGTGAATGTCTACTGATTACTGCTAGTATATACACACAAACTTGGTGAATTTACTCTTGCTAACTATTTGTTAATCATGTGCATCAGGCTATTGCTACTATTCTCATGCAACATATCGCGCCACGCCTACTAGTGTCGCTGCAATCATGTTGTGCCCTTTGGTCGCTCATTGACCACAGTAATTGCGTTGTGCCCTTTGGTCGCTCATTGACCACAGTAATTGTGTTGTGCCCTTTGGTCGCTCATTGACCACAGTAATTGCGTTGTGCCCTTTGGTCGCTCATTGACCACAGTAATTGTGTTGTGCCCTTTGGTCGCTCATTGACCACAGTATTTGTGTTGTGCCCTTTGGTCGCTCATTGACCACACTAATCGTGTTGTGCCCTTTGGTCGCTCATTGACCACAGTAATTGTGTTGTGCCCTTTGGTCGCTCATTGACCACAGTAATTGTGTTGTGCCCTTTGGTCGCTCATTGACCACAGTAATTATGTTATGCCCTTTTGGTCGCTCATTGACCACAGTAATTGTGTTGTGCCCTTTGGTCGCTCATCGACCACAGTAATTATGTTATGCCCTTTTGGTCGCTCATTGACCACAGTAATTGTGCTGTGCCCTTTGGTCGCTCATTGACCACAGTAATTGTGTTGTGCCCTTTGGTCGCTCATTGACCACAGTAATTGTGTTGTGCCCTTTGGTCGCTCATTGACCACAGTAATTGTGTTGTGCCCTTTGGTCGCTCATAGACTATAGCAATTGTGTTGCCCATGGCCATATATTCACCACACTGCCATCTGTACGAGCCCTATGATTACTGCAACTTAACACTATGTGCCTGACCTCATTCTCTAGATAACAACATAGCAGACTTAGCAGTTACTCTGCCTGCACTATACCATAACTAAAACTCTAGCCACCTATCCAGATACAGGACGCTTACACATTACACAATGCTCCTTATACTATCCTATCTAGTATACCTGGCCTCCTCACTTGCCTCACTCGCCCCATGGGAACATCTCACTATGTCGCCTCTTATAGCAACTACAATACAACAATCCACTACACAATATAACATAGCTGACAGAAACCTAAGATTACGAGCAAGACTACCCAGAATCTTTGATCCGCTCATCAAATACGAAACTAACACCACTCGAGAACCTACTCGCAAACCTTTCACCCATAACCACGTTAAGCACAATAACTACCAAACTAACAAAGAAACATTTGCCACTCCCAATGCTGCAAAAAATACTACTACACATCTTAACCGCACACCTAAACTCAAAGGAGCCTTAATAAACGCTAGATCCTTAGTCGCCCACGCCATAGAAATATCTGAAGTTATCCTGACAGAAGACTACGATTTCCTAGCCATTACAGAAACTTGGCTGCATGAGGCATCAGGCCCAGCACTATCCCTAGCCGTGCCCAATAATTATACTATCCTCAGATCGGATAGGTGCTGAGCTCGAGGTGGAGGACTAGCCATCATCGTCAAAACTAAACTCCAGATGAGACTCACCCCCTCACCAACCATTGAATCTTGTGAGATAATGTCCACCAAGACACCTACAGCTAACTCACAAACCCTTAACCTTCACTTGATATACAGACCTCCAGGTCCAATCAAGAATTTCATAGAAGACTTAACTACCATCCTATCAGAAAACCTTAAAGATACTACTCAATCAATATTACTAGGCGACCTCAATATTGGCTTTAATGATATCAACGACTTACAAGCCACAGCAGCCTCCAACACCCTAACAGAACTGGGTTACACACAAAGAGTGCTTGAGCCCACCCATATCAAAGGGAGAACCCTTGATTGGATTGCTGACCACAACTGCATTATAGCCACTCTCACCATCTCACCCCAAATCTGGTCAGATCACCATCTAATCTCATTCTCCTTGGACACTGCCACCCCCAAACTGCAACAACCGTGTGCACCTCCTGCACTTACCAGAAACAAAAAAAACATGACACTAGACAAACTACTCCCCGGCATCATGCCCACTTTGGACGCTCTACCTGACAACCTTAACCCTAACAGCCTAGTGGAAGAATTTAACAATATCATGAACAAAACTCTTGACAACATCGCACCACTCAAGCTCAGAAACAGCAAGCCAAAGAACCACCTGAACAACTGGTTCACCCCTCTCTTAAAAAATCTGAGATTAGAAAAAAGGAAATGGGAAAATACATGGAAAATTAACCCCAGCCCAGAAAATAAACTGAAATTAGCTAAAATCTCTTCTCATTACAAATAAGAAATCATCTTAGCTAAACAAGAGACCTACAATAACAGAATCACACAAGCCAAATCAAGTACTAAAGAACTGTTCACCATACTCAGAGAACTGGAAAACCCAATAACACCTCAAGACAACTGTCTTAAAGATAAAAAGTGGTGCTCCGAAATCCAGCAAGCCCTCTCTAACAAAGTCCGAAACCTCCAAAAGAAAATAGAACTAAAACGTGAGACCCTAGCACCCAATATATTACCGCCTATCAAGACACTTCCTAACTCCAAACCCACTACGCAATTCCACTTCTCCAAAGTCTCCATACTAGAAGTAGAGAAAGTAATACTCGGTCTAAAACTGTCCAACTGCAAAGGAGACTTATGTCCAGCACAACTCATCAAAGATGCCGCACGAGATCTAGCACCATTTATCACCAAGTTAATTAATGCCTCCTTTACCACAGGCATTATCCCCAGTAACTTAAAAGAGTCCTGGGTGCTCCCACTCTTAAAAAAGGCTACTCTAGACCCCACTATACCCACTAACTATAGACCTATTACTACGGTACCGTTCCTTCTGAAGATACTGGACAAGGTGGCATATATACAAATCCAGAGCTTCCTGGAACAAAACCAACTACTAGGCTCCCGACAATCTGGCTTCCGCCCTCTTCACGGTACAGAAACTGCATTGATTGACCTGAAAGCCCAAATAGACAAAGTAAGAGATTCTGGAAAACCAGCACTCCTCCTGCTACTAGACCTATCGGCCGCTTTTGATTTAGTGGACCATAAAGTCCTATGTAACCACCTAGATTCAGCAGCACACTTCTCCACTGAGGCTATAGCATGGATACAATCCTTCCTCAGTGACCGCACCATGAGGGTTTTCTCACCTATAGCAGCTGCAGACCCCATCCCTATTACCTGCGGTGTGCCACAGGGATCATGCGTTTCACCAACACTATATAACATATTCACTAAGCCCCTGGTTGATGATCTGGACCATCTGGGTATCAGGTATACCAACTACGCTGACGACACCCAGATCCTCCTCCCACTCACAGGGGTTTACGAAAAAGATCTAGCAATGGTGAACAAAATATACAGCATCGTTCAGGCATGGATGGCAACCCATGGCCTATGCCTGAACGATGATAAAACTGAGCTTCTTATCCTAGGCACCGCACCCCTCATCAAAAAACTAAGCTCAAACTACTCTTCCTTCATCATAGATGGGAACTGCATACAAGTTGCCAAAGAAGTTAAAACATTAGGCATCTACCTTGATTCTTCCCTATCATTCTCCAAACAGGTAAACTCCCTAGCTTCCTCGACAGCCTACACATGTAAGCTCATTAGAGCAGGAAAACAATTCCTTTCCCAGCACAGTTGTCTAACATTAGCCAGAGCCCTTATCATCTCTAAACTAGATTATTGTAACGCACTGTACATAGGAGCCACTAAATCTATCATAAACAAAATCCAGATACAGCAAAACAAGGCCCTCCGAGCGGCATTGAACATCCCCAGGCGAGAACACATTACAGTAATAAGAAGGAAACACAAATGGCTCTCCACCCATGAGAAAATCAGACTCAAAATTGCATCTCTCACATACAAATCCCTACACAACAAAGCCCCCCAATATCTTAAGGACAGATTCACCAGAACACACCCCACAAGACAAACCAGACTTGCTTACACCAATCGCTTACAAGTACCATGCTTTAAACTGACCACCATAGGCGGAGCTAGCTTCCCAGTCAAAGCTGCTTAATTGTGGAACGAATTACCCACTACTGCGAGGCTAGAACACTCCTTTTCCAAATTCAGGCAAATTGTAATCAACTGGCTAACGACAGCAACTGCTAATTGAACCCATGATAATGCTCACGCCTGTTTGCTACACAGTATTTGCACCATACGATTGTAAACTTGTATTGTAAACTTGCACCTGTAACTGGTAATGTCTGTAACTGGTAATGTCTGTAACTTGTAACTGTAACCTGTAACTTATGCTCTAAGCTGTACATATTCTTACTTTCTGCGCCCTTATACCCCAGGGTCCGGTGCGCACAATAAATTCTAAACAAACAAACAAACAAACACGTTCAAGCTATCATGCCACAACATTTGGTGCTGTGGGCTTAGAAAATTCAAGATGGCGGAAAACCCACATGTGCGCCGAAATCCAGGAAAGCTGCGCAGTTTGTGCGCGCACCAAAATGGTTGCCTCACTTGCCACCCACCAGTGCGAGAATGAAAGGCCGGGTTGCCATGAGGGAAATGGGTTGCCAAAGGAAAAACAGTAGCGCCGGTTAGCTTCAAAGCGCTTTAAAACCACCATTGGACTACCCGCACAGTAGTCTGAAACCATTGGGAATGGAAATGCTGATTGCCAAATGCAACCTAGAATGGTGGGGAATTCATTTTCTTAAATCCCAAAAATGGGTGCAGTACCAGTACTCACCACTATCCAAAAGCCGGCAGTTTAAAACCACACCAGATTTTACTTTTTTGTGTAAAACTGAATGAACCCAAAGTAGGCTAAAGAAAGACTTACTGAGAGGTGGATACAATGTAAAGTGATATTCTGAAGTGACTTGAAGGTTTATAACAAGACTGGCTGAGCTGTGGATTGCAGCAGTTTAAGTTGCACTGGATTTAAAGACACTAAAATCGAAAATGTTTAGATTAAATGAGTGACCTATGTTTGAGTGTCACATAGGTTGCAATTGTTTAAATGTCATAGTTTTAAACTTAGAATCAGCATCCTAGCTGCATATGTAAAAATGTTTAGTTTTATTTGAATGCAGGAACTGGGGAACAAAAAGTGACATTCTATCTGAAACCTGGATTAAGGAACTGAATTCTGCCTGGCAACTACCCCCATCAGGAGTGAAACTTGAGTCACAGCTGTGTTCCCAGGCCTAGCTGCCCTTTTGCTGCTCACACTAAGGATATGCCATCTATCTGATAATTGAATTACCTGTGCTCTGCAGGAAAGTGAACAAAGCCCTGTCCTGGCTCAGGCAAAGGTTTTATTGGCAGGAGTCGTAAATGCTTGTAAAAAGTGGCTTCCTCCTGAGGAAAGGGGAGGGGCACTGCCTGTGAGAGCAAGCTGGCTTGGCAGAACTGGAAAAACCAGTATTTCTACCTTGTGCTGAGAGGAAACCACACCCCTTTGTAGGCAGAATATTTTTTAGAAAAAGATGAATAACTCATAGTACGGACATGTGAAAATTTTATAAATGACACCATAATTCTTGTGATTTTTCTGCCCACATTTTAAGAGGTTTTTCGACCCGGTGGCGTGTTCAGGGGGGTTTTAGCGGAAAAGTGGATATTACTCTAAATGTATGCATGTTAAAAATCTGAAACTTCATCAGTTAATGTCCATACTCCCTGCGCACATGTATGTAAAGTTGGGTCAATGTCAGAAAGTGAAAAATCAGTTAAAAAGTCAATTATGTGCCATTTCTGGATGCAAGCTCTTAGAAACAGCAGATTTGGACAGAGACATGGCTAAATTCAGCCACACCATGTATATGTAATTTCAAACAACTGTGTAACTCTGAAATATGTCTTTTATTATCAAATATAGAATGTGTGCAATCTGACAGAGGAGTGTCCTATCTGCAAGCCATAAAATGACATCCCTCTGACTCACAGTTCATTCCCCAATCAAGTGACAAATGGAAGTTTGACCAATTAGAAGCTGAGAGAGAGGTAGGGTCAGTGATGCTAGAACACACCCACATTCTAAACACATAAAAGCAGACAGACAGGACAGATAGGGACCTTCAATTCCATCTGCAGCGGGACGCTCTGCCGGAAAAATCCATATTTACCTCCATCAAACCTCCAGAGAGCCAAACTAGAGACTTTAATCTATCCAGAACCAGAGACCCAGACCAGCAGAGTAGAGCTTACCTGTTAGCAGAACCAGAGAGAGCTGACCCAGATCACTGTGAAGTGCAGAGACCAGAGGCGAATTTAAAACCCTGACCAGATCCGTGATGAGGCCCATTTCACTCAAGAATATAGTGTGAGTACCTAGAAAACTGTGCAGAACCAATCTCCTAGTTAAAATAATATAATTCAATCTATTTAATCTAAGTAGAACTGCCTCCTAACTGTCACCTGTCATTTGTAAAGCTGTCACTTGTCATTTCCTAGTTGCAAGCTGCACTTGTCTTTTTGAACTTTAAAATTTCAAATCTGAAAAACGACCTTCACAAAATCGCTCATATCTCCGCAACCGTTTGTGCTAGAGACTTGCAGTAACTTTCGTTTTGAAGCTGAGATCCTAGGCTTTCCTAGGACCCCAAAACGATAGAGATAGTCCTTGTGGTTCCTCTGTAATAGTGCTCGGCGCATCCGCGAATTTTGCCGCGATTTGCAAATTTCTCCACATGTAAAATCAGCTGCTGCTTGCCTTCCATTTGCCAGAAAATCGTTTGCCTCATAAAAACTATCCCTGAATCATTGCAAGAGTGAGCCTGAGCTAATATTAACTAGATACCACTCACCCTGAACCTCTGAAAGGGAATTAAAAGCATTTCCAGCATACTTCTCATCCATTGCTAGCACATATAAAAGCATTTGGGCCTGTGTTTTCAAAACTCCTATCTGTTTTCTTTAAGCTTGCTGGGGTGAACTGAATCACATTTGATTGCATTTCTGAGAACTGTGTGTTTTCCTTCCATTTCCTTGCCTTGCATCAAGGGGGGGAGGGGATTGCCAGAGAAAAGTGATTACATTGTTTGGTTGAAATCATATTGAGTATTTTCTGTACTGCATTCATTGAATATTGCATCCACCTGAGCTTACATAAAGCATCCTCTACCACATTATACTTTTGTTCCTATTTACCAGTGTGCTACCTTATCCATTTCATGTCAACTCATTAGTGATTATAAGAAGTGTGCTAGTGCCAGATTCTCCGTTGTTGATCTTTATCATATCAGATTAAGTGTGCTATTCAATTATTAATTTATTATAAAGTGTGATATATATATATTTTAAATTATCAAATAAACCTTTTAAACTTGCAAAACAGAACTACTTCTTGGCTCAGTGGGGTCAGGGGGATTCCAAGAGAGGGGTGTTATATAGGGGTAGTCATCCAGAACGCATGAACTGGACATAAAGATATATCAATAAGGGTTTTCATTCAGTATTCTAGACTAGGCGTTAACTTAGCTGTAGTGCTGAATTGAATCCTCTTACAAATTAAATAATGTCAACTTAGAATGGCTGTACACTGAAGTATCATATAATTAGTGTTAAGAATACAAAACAGAATATTCAGAAAACATGCTATGTTGTAGGGTTCAAAGAATGGAAAATGGAACTTAAATGTGTTTGTTCATGTTTGTTTACTTATTATAAACTGCTGAACTTGAATTCTAGTTTTCTATAAGGGAATGATTCACATAAAGTTATTACAAATCACACAAGAGGTTTAACTTATTTATGAATAGGGCACGCATATTATCAGAATTTCATTATAAATAACAGTAATGTAAATAGCACATTTATTAAATGGTACAGCAGATTGTATATCAGTTTTAAATGCTGTGAATGTTGGTTCCCATTAAACTGTAAATATGTGCACGTGTCTGCTTTCTTGTGGCATGAATTTCCAGACTACAATCACTTTCATTTTGAAAAGGCTAATGGCCCATCTGTGTTTACCTGAAAACAAGGGTTTCCAAATGATAATAAATACATTAAATTGGAACTTTGCTTTTTATTTTTGTTGGCTAACCCCTTTCCCAGAGCCTACCTGTCCTTGTAAGTCTCAGTGTAAAATAACTTCCATTTGCCACTGTATTTTGTTTTTGCATTTTCTATCTCCCAAAAACCGATTTTCCCTGGTGTGCTGATTAGTATTCTCTAAAACTTTGCCTATCTCCTGTCTAAGCAGTACAGATTGTCTTCTATTCTGTCCCCTAGCAGTTGTGTGAAATGATAAAAACTCCATTCTTCCATTTTGCTCTGAAAACCGATTCCCCCTCACCCCCCATATTCCTACTCCTTGCCACTGCCTTCCATTCAAAGGAACCAAGTCCAATTGATGTTTAGGGGTGATTGTTGCAGGGGGAAGTGATTAACTGTAGGTGCTATCATTTTGTGTGGAATTGTTATTTTCCTGTTTTTTCATTAAAACAAAGGCAAGTGTAACCGTCTATTTCAACCTGTTCACTCTAGATAGGATATTTCATGTGTGTTGCCACAATGTTGGTGGCTGTTGTATTTTGATTATCCTTATTTAGATTGAATAATACATTAATAAAATATCTTGTTAATACATACTGGCCTGGTTCCTAGTCCATATCTTGTGGAGTTTGGGTGCGAGACGGGTTGAAAGCCTACTCAAAAAGAATCCGTAGTATACCAAAATAAAAAGTATTTTATTGTGCGCCACATTCACTGTAGGGGAAGGAGTTCCCTGGCTGGCGTGTGCCATGTAATACACGGTTACAACAGAGCAAGGGGTTCCTTGCAGTCTATCTCACTTATTCAAGTGCCCAGTTTCCACCTGACAGGCACCAACTGCTAAATCTGATCGACTTGCCCTCCCAACTTGCCAGTCTAAACTCCTCTGGAGGCTCTATCAAATGGTGGCAGTCTAAGGTAACCCATAAAGAGAAACCTCAGAAGCAGTCCCTCTTCAAACCATGCCCTTATCATTTGGAACTCAAACCGGACAGAGGCACAAAATATCACCAACATCCTGTTCCGCAAAACACTAAACACCCGTCTCTTTCAAAAATAAGGGAGGCTAGCTATGGGGCAACGCCAATGCTGAACAAATCCTGGCCCTGTGCATAGCTTACAGACTGGCCTCCAGTATTAAAGTATTAATTGCTCTATAAAATATGAATTCATAAATACCTTTTGGAAAAAATAAAAATCCCTCACTCACTCACCAACAGTATTGTGCTACTGTATAAAATGCCAAACCCAGTGCTGGCACACTCCCATTTCAAAGCACTCTGCTGCGCTCTAGCGAGGTTTGAGCTACAAACAATAAAATAAATAAACAATAAAATAGATTGCTCCCCCTGAAAAGGATCTCAGTTTAAAATCGTTATGCAATCTCTTCCCCTTCACGTAAAGGGATTGGAGGAAAGAGGAGGTAGGACGTTCACCCATACTTTTACTGAGAGTGAAGTTCGCAGTGGCAATGTCTGCCGCTTCTGAAAGGTGGCATGGAAATATAGGAACAGCTCTGCTGTGCTAACAGCAATTTGAACCCTGCTCATCTCAGCCTTGGATGAAGAAGAAATCAAATACATGGTTTGAAAGAGGTGAAAAAACATGTGTTTTAAAACTGTTGATGATACTGTTCTTTAATTAGTTAATCGTTTAGAGCCAGAACTGGGATTCGAACCTCCTTTGCTATGCGTTGTCTTCCTTCCAAGACAAACGCTCGCCCGTAGGTATCCTCTGGGCCTTTTAATTAAAAGAGACACCAATGTGATAGAAGCAGCGCGTCCTTATTCACAGATTGGCCGATTAGGGTGTCCTAGGTACTCAAAAAGGAATGCAGCGTGCCATTTGAAATAGTTGGGCCTACCAAGGCACGAATAAATGCTATTAGGATGTCAAGTACCTGTGGCATGAACTCTATGGAGTGCGGGGCTACTTAATTAGGTAATAACAGCACGAGGACCTCCAAGTCGTTAACACTTCACGGGTCTACACGGAACAATTTCCGCAAGAATAAATGCTTATGAACAACGCGTTGTTCACAATTATAATTAAATGGGGAAGTATTTTTTGCTGGGTTTGTTTTCCTGTGCAAACCGTGCATTGTCTAGCATAACACATTGTTTTCCTAGAAGCATTAGCACTGTGCCAGGAAAGAGAGACTGGCGCACACATTTCAGGTGATTCTTTCTGCGCGTCTCAGTTGGGCACCGAGAGGCCTCAAGCGGCTGAACATGTGAACTCCTGTTGCAAGTAAAACCGACTCATCCCATAGAACAAGCTGCAGCAAAAGCCTGGAAGTGCGGCTCCGGTGCTGCGCGAAGCCACAGACACCACTCAGATATTTGCCAAAGGTGGGGGGGGGGCAGTCGCTGAACTCGGTGGATTATTACGGGACTTGCCAATGATGTTTCTGTTTAACTGGTAATCAGAACAGCTCAAAGCTAGTTAGTGCCTGCAAATCTGCCAGGCCGCTCCGTTTCCACAGTAGGCAGCCGAGGCTGCGGGTGACAGCCTGTCTTTCAGATTAGACGTGCAAGTGCCAAGGATCCGCACTGCAGCCGAGATGGCTGGGGTACATGCCAGCGAGAAGGTCTCTATTCAGCTTTGCATGGTGCGCGCCCGCTGGGCCTCTCTTTCACATGCATATTCCGGGCTGCATTGTAAATCTTCCATTTAATTGCTGGGCATATGTGCTTTATAAATAACAGAAACTATTAAGCGTGAACCGCACTCATTTTAACAGTTGCACCCTCCGCGTGAGTGGCTTTGTGTAAAACAAGATGCTCTGTGCAGACCGGCTGAAAACAGATGATAGAAAGCAGGATGTAACTGGGGAGAGGGTGGCCTTGTGTTATCTGGAATCTGGGCAACACTAGGGAGCGGTGCACTTGATGCTTACATATTCCATCTTTTCAAAACGGAAAGTGCTGTGCCCAGGATCACTCAGTATTTCAGTCAAGAGATGAAGCTGGGTTAGAAACCAATTCTTCATGTTCCATAGCAGCAAATTAATCACCAGGCCACATCCTTTCCTAAGCTCCAGCACAGTTTTATATTATAATGTGTATTATTGTTATTTGTATTGCTAATACAACATTCATAAATATATTATTATTATTATTATTATTATTATTATTATTATTATTATTATTATTATTATTAGTGTTGGTATTGCTATCATCAATAGTATAGTTACTATTATTTATTGTTATGTATTATATTTATTATTATTATTATTATTATTGCTAATACACTCATATGTATAATAGACATATTATTAGTGTTGGTATTGCTATCATCAATATTATAGTTACTATTATTTATTATGTATTATATTTATTATTATTATTATTGTTAATACACTCATATGTATAATAGACAAATTATTAGTGTTGGTGTTTTCCATATTTTAGTTATTAATATGATTATGATTTCTATTAGTATTGTTATTAACGTTATCATTACTATATCCATTATTATTATTATTATTATTATTAGTAGTATTATTATTATTATTATTATTATTATTATCATCATTATTATTATACATTGTCGAGGCCCATATTTAGCACGGAAGCATACATTTACATAAATGCAACTATGTGCACAAACTATCCTTTCGGTTAGGGTGACTGACCGCTTACGTGCTAGATTCACTGGAAAGACGTCAGCACTCTTTTGAGACAGGCAACATGGCGCTGGGCAGAATACGTCCCTGGAAATTGCCATGCTGCAGGAGAAGCCCCGCCGCCGCTGTCTTCATATATCCCGGAATCAATAGATAACATTATGCAGTCAGGTTATTTCGCATTCACTGCAAATGTAATTGAAAATAAAAAATACATTGAAACCGCACAAGTGAATCTCACAATCTTTAATCCTGCCTCCTCTTTACAGAGATAGGCGTGAGCTTCATTTTATTTCAGGAGATGTGGTGCTAAGGTCAGAGGTGCTGGGCATTCCTTTAAGCAGGCTGGGTAGTGTAATGTAGGTACACAGCTTCTGGTGCAAGATAACATGAATAAAACGGCAGTACTTACCGCTGATATAGAACTGGCGTACGATATTGCTCCAAATCATTTTAATTCCTTGGGGTATTTTGAGGTTTTTTTTTTGGTTTTACAAGAGCATATATTAAATACTGTACAGACTGAAAATGTATTATTTGTTCTAAAGAAATATGTAGTGGTAAAAAATAGTCACACAAAATGGCATGACGAGAAAGAAAAAAAAGCAATGTTTGGCAATTATTTTGTATGTGTCCGATGCAATGGACAAGGGAAATTCTGTTGTGAAATCAAAAAATCTGTTAAAATGAACAGTCTTCGAGATATCGATAACCTGTTGCAAGATGCGATTGCCATTAACTTGAATTGTCGCACAGTAGTTCAGTAGATATCCAAGAACGCAAATCCAGGAACCAGCCCCAGTGGACAGCTTTTACATCTGGTCAAGTGACACTTGCACCGGGGGAGAGGGGTCTGCCAAAACACGGTTGAATGTCAACAATGCCTTAATCGACAGATAATCGACAGTGGGGAGTTCAGGTAATTACGGAAAATGCCCTTTGTCTAAAAAAACAATCGTTATAAATGCCAACTTTTGTCTTTAGCTGCGAGTACATGTGTAGAGTGATAGAGATACATTGTGCAAGGTTTTAAGAGGGGGAGAGTAAGATGGAGTCCTGACTTTTCCAAACATCAGCCTAAATGCTGAGCGCGCACGTCAGCAGTATCATTCTATGCAGCGTAGGTTTTGTTGAGGGGTTGTCTCTGCACACTGCTCGGAATTTCACCTTACAGCTGTCAGGCAGCAGCAAAGGGCTCCCATTATCTGGTTAGGATTCCTTGAAACGTTCTGCCTTGTCTTTACAGTCAGTCAATAAAAGCGCACTTTCACATGCCAACGGTCCCGGAAGTCATCGCTTCTTTCCTTCCGGGTGGGCGAGCGGTGGCACATGAGGCGGCTGACAGGGTTCAAAGCTGGTATTGTGTTTTATTTGCACGTGTACTTTTCTGCACATTGCCTCTGTATAATGTTTACTGCAGACTAGATGACTCATTTAAAACAAGTAAAAAACAGACATTTTAACTAAACAATATTAGTGGCATACCTAGCAGTTGAACTAAAGGGTGTATTGAAAATATAAGGCCCATTTATTCCCTGAAATAATTAATGCTATTTTAAAAAAACATTATTTTTCACATTCTGTACACCAGCTTCTCTTTTATGCAAATCGAATACCTTATTATTGAAATGACATGTTTTTCTTTTCCTTCTTAGTTACTGAAAACTTCACGATATCAGCAATACAGTCAGCAAACAGATACTGTGTTCAGGTCACACATCATGGTGCCTGGCCATCATGGTGAGTTTAAAAGGGATGCAAAAATCATACTAGATGAAATGTAAGAGTTTCAGCTAGCAATCCGTCCATGCCATAGCGCTAGCCTGTAGCCATTCCTGGAAGCTCCCTTTCAGTTTAGTGTCACGGAGCAATGCATTGTGGGTATGCGCATTTGGTCAAAAGCATGCTTGTTTGTGTGGCTTGTGAGCTGAAAGAGCTTCTGACATTTCAGGTTGAAATTGAAGAGAATGGAAACACAGAGAAAAGGACATTGTGCAGTATCCTGGCTCTCTGAGTCTTCAATGTCTAACATCTAATCAGCACTATAACACATTTGAAAGTCAGCAAGTGTGAGGTCCGCGCACCCCTACCCATAGGCAACCCACAGATTGAATACAGCCATCAGTTGACATATACATGTGTCCACGAGAAAAGCATACGTGTGGTCTTATTAGCAAGTAAACAAGAACATGTTAGTCTTTTTGACATTCTTTAAAAAAAAACATGTGCATACGTGTGTATCTAATTAACTAGTCTTTCTTAATGCCCTAAATCCTGGACAGGACCAGGATGTGTACCTATGTTGTTCCTGAGCTATCCTCCCGGTCCTAGGAGGAAGAATAAGCTTTAAGCTTTGTGGTGGCCCATTTTCTATGCAGGAACCAGAGACTGTTTCCAATGACAACCTTTTTATTATAGTGGCTGGAGGGGAAGATACAAATGATAAGGTGGAAAATGCAACCTGAAAGAACTTTTAAAGATTTTTATTTTATTCTGAGCATCTATGTTCTGTTTTATAAAAATGTGCATGTTTTAAAAAAAACGAATTTCCAAAGAAACACTGTTGTTGCTGTATCTATGCACGTTCGCGCATGAGCAGAACTGTAAAGAGATACAATTCAATTAAACAATTCATCTTTTGAGTGAGTATAGAGGTGTTTAAAAAAACCCACTAACAAAGTACCACACCGCCATTTAACATTTCCTTTTCATAGTATAGATATGTTTCCAATATTTTGGAATGCAGCATTCAAAAGAAAATATATGCTAGATAAAGCATGTCCAGGTGGAAATTCTAGTTGAGCAATTAAAAACGGGTCCTGGCTGATCCAACGGCTAGCCTATACCAGTGAGCAAATTCCAGCTCACTCCAGTTGCAACTTGGAACTATTTCATGACGTCAGTTTCTATTTTTTACTTAGCCAATGCAATGTCCTATGTTTTTAGTTATTACTTCCACATGTAAAGGTGCTCAATTTATGACCTTGGAAAGACAAAGGACCTAGGCAGACCTGCTAGGATCTGGACAGGTGACTCCGGGTTGCATTCAAATCGTAAGGCAAACTTTTATCTCGCTAGGCTATTTTACAGCATCATGTTAACAAACAAAAACAAAAAAAAACACGATTTCTGCACCTGAATTAAGCAGAGATTATTGGTATTCATTCGATCAATTCATCTTTTATAATATGCGTAATACCGGAGACCCCTCTCTGAGCACATAATGTGATTCGAACCTGTGTTGCTCTGCTTTGTCTTGCTTCCAAGACAAATGTGTTGCCCCTGAGCTATCCTCAAACACTTGTGTACAAGCATGATAGAAATACAATATCAATGTCAATATCAGTATCTGGTCAATTGGTGCACAAGTGACTTTCCTCTCACAGGGACCCCCTGTGCAGTTCTTCTCTAGTTTCGGAAGATCCCGCTTTCTCCAGAAAGTTGTCTCCAGTAGCCCCGATTCTAGAGCATGTCCATGCCAGTGTTTGACCTTCATTGCCATGACCTGATTTCTGTTGTTTTGGAAACACAAGTCACCTTTTCTGGCCTAGGACCCTAATACCAGCTTTGGCGTGTGACCTGAACAATGTGGCGTTCAGGACCAATCGCCAGCTCACTGTGGATAGATTGTACATGTGTTTAGTAACCAGCTGTACATTGTCAACTAAATGTGTCTCTCTCCCAGACTTCCATATATCCTATTTCTGTGGTCTGATCTCACCAGACCCCACACAACACACCACCGAATGTTTGCAGTACTCCCGCTGAGGGGAAAGGTTTGCCATCACATCTTGGAGCCAGGGAAAACAAAGTTGACTGATTATCCACCAAAAATGACAGTGATACATATGAGTAGTCAGGGTTTACACTTAACTCACTGGTGGAGGAACAGGAGATACGGGTATGTATCTAAAACATCTTTATTATGTATTTTGTTAAGAGACAAAACACACACTTTTTAAATTATTTAAGATGCAGAAATCAGTTCTTTTCAACAATAGAAACCAATCCATACAAAGCATTTTTAGCAGAAGGCCGACTTGAAATATCAGATCATTAGTGAGCACGTGACAAAAGAAAGAAGGTGCAGCGGCAGAAGAGGCCCGAAAACAGGAGCAGAGAAGATAGAACTGGGCTGCTTTTAGAGAGGAGGTTGATGAGTGTGGTAGGCACTGTGGCCCATATTAAAGTGCATTCCACTACAACCTATTACAGAAAGCAGCCTGTACTAGGCGATGGTTCCTGCCGGCTGCAAACATTCTGCCACATGATGCCACCAGCGTGGGTAAGGCGACATTAGCAGCGGGCCAAGATCAAAACGGAGCATACTGGTTAATAAATAGAAAATACGGGTAAATAAATGCATATAAAATACACAAGCAACCAATCTAACTGTGCTTGTCAGAGTTGCCAAGATGGGCATATTTCCCTCACCATAGTAAATCCAGTCCTTCATGTAAGCTGTATTTGGACGTTTACATATCGGGAAAAAGGCAAGAATGTTCACAAATGTTCACACATGGTCAGGCTGGGAGGATACGTAAGGGGCAACGGGAAGCAACACAGGTTCCATCCCCGGGTCCGCGCTTTAAATAACCAATTACAACCCACTAAATAGCTTCCATTTAGGGAGCCTAGAAGTATTTTTTAATCACATTGATGGTATTTTTGTTTATCTGGGGCCTCCCTCTGAGTTTTTCTTTCATCCCCCTGCCCCAGATTGAGACTTTTACAAACCCAGTTACTACACTAGGCCTGATTTACAAAATTCTATTACAGTGGTGCCATACCATGCGAAACGCTTTGTAAATCAGGCCCTTTGTCTTCTGTTTTGCGCTCAAGCCTGAAAAACTGAATGCAACAGATGTTTACCTGTCTCCTTTAAGCATGGCATTTTAGGACTTCCTCTCCCAAAAGACCTTTTGAATTTCTGACTCCATCTTAATACATGGTAAACCCATTTCCTTAAACCTGTTTTTATTTTGTTATCCATTCTAAATGAAGCGCTCTCTACATCTAAAAATAAAAAACCTATAATTCAGATAAACACGTCTCATTCTTTGATATCTCAGGTTACGTTCGGTGGTGCAAAATGTGTCACTTTGTGCAGGGGCTCAAATCTACAGTTTTCTAGGATAGCTCAAGCGGCACAAATAGCAGGGGAAATCGAATCTAATGCAAGTTTCTCCACCTTTCACTTTGTTTGAGCCCTAAGTGGGCCAGATATCCCCAAGGTGGGCCTCGAGTTGCATGCTGCACCTCTGGTGATGATGCCCAGCAGTGCAAAAGCCACGTGCTCTAGCTGATCAGGCAGGCCTGCTTCCTTTGGATTGGGACCGATACTGATTTCCATATGTGATCCCCCTTCTTTATTATAAAGGAGGCAGAAGAACAATTGTTTAAAAGAGTGCCCAGAGCGAATGCCAGTGTTTATAAGAAGGTCAACATGTTTCCATCTGCATTCCTCAATCTGTAAGATTTTGATACCGAACATTGATATGGTTGTGCACATCCATTTACAAGCTTTCCCTGTCAAATCTTCAAGACACATTAACCATCTACACCTTCCCCAGATGTTTCAACTAAAGAGATGCTCATGCCTAGATCTCCGCCTCCATTCGCACAACTGCATATTGAGCAGATACTTTTGAACTGTTGCTATTAAATGCTCCCACGGAAGTGGGCACATTTAAATTGTTATTAAATGTGCCCCTCCGCCACGGGTGCTTTTAATAACAAAAGGCGCCATTAGCCCCCCACCATGCCAGCTTGAGGGAGTCTTTCAAGTGCTCCCCCAAGCTGGTGTAGTGGCAGAAGGCGTGGCAGGTGCCTCATTGTTATTAAATGTGCCCGCGGCAATGGAGCACATTTAACAACAATAGGGTGCTAATGCACCCTATTCATATCATTACCTCCTCGCTGGAGCAAGAAGGGTAAAAATAAAAAAGTGGCTCATCCTGGCCCCTTCCCCCTCCGCCCCGCCTCCTGTTGACCAGGGGCGCGCAGGGGAAGGGGGGGCGCTAATTCATCTGACAGAGGCTCTTGATACATTGATTAACATCCAACATTTCCTATTATAGCATCACTTATTGGCTATGAGAATTCTAACCTAAAGAGGCATAGAAACAAGTAATTTCATGTTTCATGTTACCTGTACCAGTGGTGTCTTGGACTACAACTCCGGGAGGCTCTATCCGGCAGAGTTATGGTTGAGGCATCATGGGCTTTCTAAGCCAAAAAATCTGAAGGGACACAGGCTGCCCGCCAAGGAACCGGGGTATTAATACCTCTTGCAGAGAGAACCTGATCTATGAGTGTGGGCTGGGTTCTCCTGTCGGGGCAGAACAGACGGCGTTTAGGTTGGTCCATTTTGGTAAGGGCACAGATATGTTAAATGCCACTTCTACAGGGGCTCGGAAGTTATAGCCCCACTTTTTTTTTAGAGTGTTTACTTTGACATCACCAAACACTTTGACAGGTTTTCAGAATCTGCACAATGAATACGAACACGAACTTTATATATTCTATGAACTTCAATGGAGATCATTTCCATAGTCTGCTATTTCTTGACTGTATTTTGCAATTTAATGGGTCGACAATGCCAGCCTTAGCTTGAAGGTCTATTGCTCACGAAAAAAAAAAAATCAGTAATTTGCCATCAATATTCTTAAGGTTCCTATTATGCCTTTCTTTCTTGACTGTGTGCTTACTTTAGAAAACCGATTTATCTTCTTGACTGAGCTCAAATGATGCCCTCTGATATATTTGATTCTGTTCGACATGTTATTAATGGATATTGAATCTTAGCAATATTGACTCTGTATCTTCAACGACTTCTATGATCTTCTATAGTATTATTAACAGCGTCAGACCGGACATAAAATCAGTTCAGGCACTAATGAAAAATGGCACACAGTCACCCAGTACAGACAGTGGGAATACTAACAAAGGTTTCTTTTTTCTTTTTTTTGTTGCTAAAATATGTTGACAAAAAATATTTTAAAAAAGATGTGCTTAGTAACATTGCCTAAACCGAGTACAGAAACGAACACATTTGAATAATGGCTTTTCTTTGACAATGTACTTATGCTACCTATGCAGGACCAGCACCTAAGTGCTAGGGTTATTCTTGCACTATGCAACATGTATGAATCAACAAAAAGGACCAGTGTGTCCTGTGTTTCTGCCCATCATATGTGGGGTATTGTTTCAGAATATAATGTGCCTCCTGTTATCCCAAGGGGGGTGTACGGCCTGGTGTGGAAGGATTGGTGTATGATATACCATTTCCTGCAGGGCTGTCAGGAAAATGTCTCATTGGACCTCATTATAAGTTTGCCGGTCCGGGACCTACGGTACCGGTAAGCTTGCCGGTACTGTAGTACCCGGACTGACAAACTACGAGTTGTGCTCGCAGGTGCCTTTCTGCCCGCTAGGTCGGACCTGGCAGGCAGAAAGGCACGCGTGAGCACAGCATGTCGGATCCACCGGCACCGTCATACACGGTGCCGGTGCATCCAACCTCCCCATTCCCATTCACCCCTATGGGGCCGAATGGGAATGGGGAGCATCTTTTTTCCGGCGCCCGCAAACGGGCAATTATCGGGTCCGCCGGGGCAGGAATTCCCCGGTATTTGCCCATTCGCGGGCGCTAGAAAAGATTTACCGGAAAGGCTACCGCCAAACTTGTAATGAGGCCCAATGTATTTTGTTCTATCTCTCCAACATATAGGCACTTAAAGCACTTCCCTGCCACTGGTGGGTGGTGGCTAACTGATGTGAGTCGTGGCTTAAAGCACCCCTTCATGTCTGGCAGTGGTTTTACCATCAAGACAATGCAAATAAGTCCAACCCATTGATAATTCGGTTCTATGGGATCACTGCATTGGCGAAAATGCCGACAAAAGAAATGGCGAATACAAAAACGTTGAGGCGCAGTGATCACATATCTCACTTTTTCCTGTATCCCCATACCTGCTTCCCCTTCCCCTCCCTACTTACTTTTCAGCTGCAAACTTCTGCGTGTGCCGCCGACTCCCCTCTATCCCTGCAGCGTCACTTCCCTTCCACTAACGTTGATGGGAACTAGTGCTGCAGGGTGCTTTTTTCTTTTTTTAAACATTTATTTTACTTTATTGTCCCACGCTATTCATGTAATGGAAACTAGGCATACCCTGCGCACCATCTTGACCATTGCACCCTTATTCGGTGTAATGGGATTTGGGATTACTTTGGTCACCGAATGCGCAGTAATCGCCTATTCAGCATTTTTTACTCAGCATTTTGGGCCGATACCGATAATTCAAGCAGTTTAGACCAGTGCAGAATAATTTGCAATTGAAAGGCACTCAAATCCTTTCAAGGTTGCACTTTAAGTTTAAAGCGGGGTACCTGGTGATTGCTGTAGCACTTCTGAGCCATCAATTAGAGAATTGGCAATCAAATCAAAGCGCTACTTCGCTTAAATCTAAATCCTGTATTCAAAGCTGTCCCCACGTTTCCTCAACTCACACCTTATTTTTTTTTTTTTAACACTAGGGGAAGCTGGGACCATTGTATTTGTTAAAGTACATTTGTTCATATCTGATTATTTCGATAGCAGTAAACCCCATGCTTTGGGAAACATCAAATGCATGACAACACAAGGCACTGGCATGTTAAGGCTTGTCTGTGCCCTCGTGTTGCTTTCAACAGGATCATGGTAAGATTGCCTCCACTGGTCATAGTTAGGAATCTAAGGGTGTCTATGGTCAGGATGAACATGGGAGACGCGTGGAATCGGACATGGGAACATGTGTGGATTAGGCGGGCACCCTGTTGCTTTCCTGACAGCGTCACCACGGCTCCACAACATTATGCGAGTTTGGGGGCGAGGGCAGGAGACAACCTTATTTTCAGCTCAGCCTTGGCGCCACGGGTATGTGCAGCGGGCATTTCTTCCCCAGTGCATTTTCTAATACCTTATATAAACGTGTTACTCCTCTGGTTGCATAGTGCCCTTCCTCAGTATTTAACCAAAGCATCAGTTGTCCAGACCTGTGTTTTTTCCGCTGTTTGCTATAGTTCCTAATGGTACTTGCGCCAGTGAAAGGTTGCTGTAATGCCACGCATCCCACCAACGTAACCCACATCCCCTAGTATTGGTTTGGCTTGGGTGAAAGCTCCCTGCATTTTCACGCAGCGCTTAGAAGTGGCATTTAGAGCGCTCTATACACAGGTGAATGTTCAATAACATATCAGGACTCTCAAGTCTAAATGCCATAGGTTTGCAGGTCTTTATATATGCTTCGTTTATCCATTTAGGAAATTTAAACAGCAACAAAAACATTTAAAAAGGTACCAATAAATCTGACGTTTATAAAGAAATTCCCAATCCATCCGACCTGTTTCATCGGATCGGAAAAACAGAGGATGTGCAGACAAGTTAAAATAATGTGACTGGCTGCGGAGGAGGAGATATTCAATTATTGCGCACGCAGACTTTACCGTTTATTAGCTGACGGAACAAGCCCAGCGCTCGTGGGATAATTCCCCCGCGTCCCCTCCCTGGTCACCGTTTCTTACCGTCTTTTTTTTTTTCCTGCAGCCAGGTTTTAATGTTTAATAAATTAATAATAGCATGCTTTTTTTGCCTGTAAAATCCGAGAGAAACGGCCAGATGTGTCATGCACCCCCCCTCCCCCCCTCGCTAAAGTGGACGTGGCTTGCTACTGCTGGCTCCCCTCGAAGCCTGCTGGAGGGCCGTTGATTGTGTCCCCGATGAAAGGGTTAATATTCAAATCAGAAATGTGCCGGGCTTGCATAATGCAAGCTGCCGCCCCGATAACAATGGGGACTTTTTAACAATATGGATGGAGCCTTGTTAGCAAGAGAGTTACAAGCACTGAGGGCAATCAGTGTGTCTTGTCACTTTCTTTCTTATCTGCCATCTCCCAGCCGCGCCGAGCAGCCC
Source organism: Ambystoma mexicanum (assembly GCF_040938575.1). Taxonomy (NCBI): domain Eukaryota; kingdom Metazoa; phylum Chordata; class Amphibia; order Caudata; family Ambystomatidae; genus Ambystoma; species Ambystoma mexicanum. The sequence continues at coordinate 492,182,627 of NC_090940.1, read as the reverse complement.
GGAACCGGGCACTTTGGAATCCTCCGTTCACGTCCTCGCCATTTGCATAACAAAGCCCCCGAGGATGAGGCAGGGGAGGTACTGGCGAGCGGAGAGGGAGAGGAAAGGTGGAGAGCGAGGGGAGAGGCGAGGGAGAACGGGGAGGGGAGAGGAATAGAGAGAGAGGACAAGGAAGAGAGGGAGAAAGAGATGGGGTAGAGAAGAGCAAGGGAGAAGGCTACAGGACAAGAGAGAGAGGACAAGGAAGAGAGGGGGGAAAGAGAGGGGGAGAGCAAGGGAGAAGGATCGAGGACAAGAGAGAGAGGACAAGGAAGAGAGGGAGACAGAGAGGGGGAGAGCAAGGGAGAAGGATACAGGACAAGAGAGAGAGGACAAGGAAGAGAGGGAGAAAGAGAGGGCGGGGAGGAGAGCAAGGGAGAATGATACAGGACAAGGGAGAGAGGACAAGGAAGAGAGGGAGAAAGAGAGGGGGTGGAGAGCAAGGGGGAAGGATACAGGACAAGAGAGAGAGGGCAAGGAAGAGAGGGAGAAAGAGAGGGGAGAGTAGAGCAAGGGTGAAGGATACAGGACAAGGAAGAGAGCGAGAGGGGGGAGGAGAGCAAGGGGGAAGGCCACAGGACAAGAGAGAGAGGACAAGGAAGAGAGGGGGAAAGAGAGGGGGAGAGCAAGGGAGAAGGATACAGGACAAGAGAGAGAGGACAAGGAAGAGAGGGAGAAAGAGAGGGCGGGGAGGAGAGCAAGGGAGAATGATACAGGACAAGGGAGAGAGGACAAGGAAGAGAGGGAGAAAGAGAGGGGGTGGAGAGCAAGGGGGAAGGATACAGGACAAGAGAGAGAGGACAAGGAAGAGAGGGAGAAAGAGAGGGCGGGGAGGAGAGCAAGGGAGAATGATACAGGACAAGGGAGAGAGGACAAGGAAGAGAGGGAGAAAGAGAGGGGGTGGAGAGCAAGGGGGAAGGATACAGGATAAGAGAGAGAGGGCAAGGAAGAGAGGGAGAAAGAGAGGGCGGGGAGGAGAGCAAGGGAGAATGATACAGGACAAGGGAGAGAGGACAAGGAAGAGAGGGAGAAAGAGAGGGGGTGGAGAGCAAGGGGGAAGGATACAGGACAAGAGAGAGAGAGAGGGCAAGGAAGAGAGGGAGAAAGAGAGGGCGGAGAGGAGAGCAAGGGAGAATGATACAGGACAAGGGAGAGAGGACAAGGGAGAAAGGGAGAAAGGGAGAAAGAGAGGGGGGAGAGCAAGGGGGAAGGATACAGGACAAGAGAGAGAGGACAAGGAAGAGAGGGAGAAAGAGAGAGGGAGAGTAGAGCAAGGGTGAAGGATACAGGACAAGGAAGAGAGCGAGTGGGGGAGAGGAGAGCAAGGGGGAAGGCTACAGGACAAGAGAGAGAGGACAAGGAAGAGAGGGAGAAAGAGAGGGTAGGGAGGAGAGCAAGGGAGAAGGCTACAGGACAAGAGAGAGAAGACAAGGAAGAGAGAGAGGAAGATAGGGGGAGAGTAGAGCAAGGTGGAAGGATACAGGACAAGGAAGAGAGAGAGGGGGAGAGGAGAGCAAGGGAGAAGGATACAAGAGAGAGAACGAGGATAGAGACACGGAAAGATAGTGACTGATAGACAGAGGGAGACTGAGAGCTGGTAGAAAGAAAGTGAAAAGATAGAAGGTGAGCGAAAGAGAGAGCGGAAGAGAAGAATTGAGAGCGAGGGAGAGGAAGAGCTATGGACAGACAGCGATTGTTAGGGGGAGAGGTCCGAAAGAAAGAGGAAGTGACACAAGACCACATGCGGACAAGAGAGAGGGGGCAAGAAAGGGACATTGTGAGGAGTGGGTGGTCATATACAAATAAAGAGAAAAGGCGGGGTTTGGAAGAGAAAGAGCGGAAAGAAGGAGAGACAGAGTGATTATTAGGAAGAAGAGGAGAGATTGAGTGACAGTGAGAAGAGACACGGGGACTAGAAAGAGGAAAGACCCGTGCAAAGATAGGGACTTGTAGAGAGGAAGAGCCAAGGCACAAAGAGAGAAAAAGGAAAAGAGAGAAAGGGAGGGAAAGAGTGAAGGGAGAAGAACCGGAGGTAAAACGAGTGATATTACTGGCAAGAGAGGGAGAGGTGACATACAGAAAGGGAAAGGGCAAACAGAAGGAAAGAGGGGAAGAAAGGGCCAGATAGAGTGGTAGTTAGGAGATGGTTGGGGAGAGGGATGTACAGAGGGAGGGAGCACAGAGGAAGAGGGGTGCCAGTCTGACAGAAGAGGGAAGAGCTGTATATGCAGAGATAGAGGGAGCTGTGTAGGCGGCAATAGAGGGAGCTGTAAAGGGGAAGATAGAGGGAGCTGTATGGGGGTGATAGAGCTGTATAGGCGGAGATAGAGGGAGCTGTGTAGTCGGGGATAGAGGGAGCTGTATAGAGGAGACGGGGGGATAGAGGCAGCTCTATAGGCGGAGATAGAGGGAGCTGTGTAGGGGAGATAGAGGTAGCTGTGTAGGGGGAGATAGAGGGAGCTGTATAGGGGACATAGGGGAGCTGTATAGGGGAGATGGACATTGATCATCGATTGAAAGGAAATCGAAAGAAAGAAAGAAAATCAATAGCAGCACAGTAAGGTAGAGTGTAATAGCTGTAACAGCGACACTGGGCCTGATTTACAGAAGTGCGTTACCCCTTTGTAAATCAGGCCCTCTGAGTCTTAGAGCCTCATTACGAGATGAGGGGTAGCCATGGAGCTATTAGCTCCATGGCTGCCTCCCATACTGTGCCCGTGTCCGGTGTAGTTCAATGGGGATTTACCGGTTTTGTCCAACCCTGGCGGGACCGGTAAGTCCCCATTGAACTAACCATTACCCATTCCCATTTGAGCCCCCATAGTGCTCAATGGGAATGGGGAGGGCGCTAATAACGGGCACCCAACTTGCAAGCCCGTTATTAGCGCCCTAGTCCCTTAGCGGGACCCGTAAGGGATGTGTGGTCAGACCACACGGTCCTTACGGTCCGCACCAAGGGACCATGGAATACGGCGGTAAGGGATTACTGGCACCGGTCTCCTTACCGGTGCCCGGTATCCCTTACCGCCCACCTTGTAATGACCCCCTTACTCTTTCATGTCGCAGCCCTGATGTTCTGGGGCTAGGCAGGACTTTGAGAAAGAATAATGGCGAAGGCCTAAAGGAGAGCAAGAGGAAAACGTATATGATATGATATGATATGATATGGTATTTGTAACGCGCCTATACACAAGTGTTTCAAGGCGCGACGAGGCAGGGAGGGAGGGAAACAAGGGGAAGACAGACAAACGATCCTACTAGGCCAGGTGTCATTCAGATCGTGCAAGTGCAGAGGTAAGGGGAAAAGGAGAAAGTGCAGGGGGAGGAGGTGGGGGGGGAAGTGCAGTACAAGGTAAGTAGCGTAATAAAATAATACATAATAAATAATAAATAAAAGGGCCAGCTGGTGGCAAGTGCGAGGTAAGTGCAGAGCAAGTGCTGGGAAGGGGGCTGTAGGGATGCAGTGACAGTCCCACAGTGTAGGAGGAGCCAGGGAGGCAGTGCAAGTGGAGAGTGGCTGGGCCCTGGACCGAGGTCACAGAGTGGCCCAGATGCAGGTTTAGTGCCGACTTCAGTGGGGAGTTTAGCAGGTTTAGCAAGGGAGAGGGAGAGAGAAGGCAGAAGCGAAGAGGAAGGTTTTGAGGTGCTTCCGGAACCGGAGATGGTTCTCCTCAAGTTTCAGGGAGGCAGGAAGGCTGTTCCAGAGGGAGGCCCCTGCTGCGGAGAGAGATCTACCCCCAGCTCGTTGCTTCGAGAAGCGGCTGACCATGAGGGAGTTGGAGACGGATGAGCGAAGGGCTCGTGAAGGCAGATATATAGGTTGAAAGCCAGAGAGACACACAGAAAGAAATGCACTTTGTATTGAATAGAAGAAAGATGTCCATGTTCTGCTGGATGCGTGCCCTGGGAGAAAGAAATGCCCCCCCCCCACCTCCCCAAGCAGGCAAGACATGCATTGCGGTGACCTCTGCGGAGGGCCCAAAGGGAAATACAACAATATGACTCCTGAGAAATAATGAGGGATATAGAGACCAGTATCCGGATTTAATACATCATTTTACAATGGTGGAAACCCATTGAGAAGCGCTTTGTAACCTGGCCCCAAACCTTTAAATGACACTAGATACAATAAATGTCATGGCCAGCAGAGTTGGCCCCAACCCATCATGCTCTTTAGACCCGTGTGACCTGGCTTCTTGCATTATTTTGATTTCTTTGGTCAGCACTCCTATTACATGTCAAGCCATGCATGTATTTACATAGATTTTCAGGTAGTATTCCACACTCACTGTTTCCGCAGCCATTACCATTAAACCATCAAACCACGAGACTGGGGGACGCCACACGGTGTTAATAAGAAGAGTGAACTAGAGTCTAGAACATATGAGCCGCTACAAAAAAAAACGGGTGAAAAAACCCAACTGACCCGTACACATTGTTATCGCTTTCAGAAGAATGAGTGAAGCCCATATCCTGTAGGTAGAAATCGATCGGTACAACAGGCACCAAACCAACTGAGCTATCTCAACCCATTTGTTTTCTTTTTGAGGGCTTATACAGTGATGAGAGTGGCGTATGTAATTCACGACTTCCTCCAACCCATGCCCATGCAAAGAGGTAGGACATAGAGGATCAGGAAAAGGGATCCTGGTGACTCTTCCTTCCAGCTGTCAATAGAGCAGTTGGCACAGCTGTGGAAATTCCCTCCCCACAGAGCAGGCAGCCGAGAAATGGGGAGTGGGTAGTGAAGGGTGCTGATTCTCACACTTTCATTAGCTACCTTTCAAAAGATATTTCAGCGACATGGGGATGTAACTGTGACATGCTAGGGGACATGTCTAATACTGTCAGGACATTGCTGTCAAGTATTAAACCTTTTTGTTAAATCGGGGGGCGACGCCTAGAAAATGAGGACAGGTGGCGGTCCTAGCCCACCAACCCACCCATCCGAGGGGTCGCGGGCACCCCATCACACCGGATGACCCGGAGCGCGTGAATGGAGCCAGTGCAGAGAGCAGCGCCCTGGTAGAGGGAGATGCCTGGGGGGAGAAGCGGCGCCCCCGCCCCCCAGCCCGCACAGCACAGAGCACTGGATGAAATGACATTATGCATATGAAAATGTCCAGGAAGATGTTTGATTTATGTATGCATTAGATGCAAATTCCATTACCGCACGCGCGCTGTTGTGTGATTTGGCTCTGAACACATCACTGCCCTGATCAAATCTGATCTCATTAATTCCGACAAGGAGAAGGGGAAAGGGAATTGAGAAGAATTTATGGCTTGGACACTTGAAAGAAGTAAATTGTAATTCTGTTTAAAGCTGCAGCGAACCTTTTAAACACCTTTTATTGTAGAAAGGGGGAGAAAAAGCACTTACTTCTATAAGGCAGGGGTGGGGGCTGCCACAGTGGCGTCTCGCATGTTGGAGTCCTCGTTTGATATGAAAAATAACAGCGAGGCATGACCTTGTTTGGGAAAAGAAAAGGGGGGAATAGGTCCCACTTAGAATAAAATCATGCTGAAGCATCCTACAGCTCGAACACAGATTTTTGTTTGGGTGGGTGGGGGGGATCTTTGTGTTGGCTTCGCATACATTTCTTTGAATAGATCACATGACCCATGAAAGCCTTGGCTGACGTGCCACAATGACAGAATTACTTGCAAAAGAATTGAGTCCAAGAGCTGCATTGAAACATCCCCATTGGAGGTGCCCTCAATCCGTCTCAATCAGCAGAGTGCTTTAAACATGCTAGTTACTGAAGCATTTATAGAACGAGACTTGTTCACATGATAGTCGTAGATGGGCTTTAATCTTTAAAGAACAGAAGGGGCAAACTTACATGGACATTGTTGGTCAGCGCACACTGGGCCTCATGCTGACCCTGCCGGTAAGCTTACTGGCACAGTTGTTTCCGGACCAGCATATTACAGGTCTGATCCTGCCAGGCTCAGCGGCCACGGTAGGCAGACTCATCACAGAAGTACTGGCACTGTTAACTACGGTGCCATAGGACTCTATGGGCCCTTCCAGAGAAGATCACCACCGTGGCCCACTCTCAGCTGAGAGAGAGAGAGAGAGAGAGAGAGAGAGAGAGAGAGAGAGAGAGAGAGAGAGAGAGAGAGAGAGAGATTGTATTTTTAATGTGTGCGTGCATGACTGTATTTGCGTGAATTAAGTGTTCTGGTGCGTGAAGTGTGTATGATTGAGAGAGCGGCTGTATGGGTGCGTGACTGCTTGTGTGGATGCTGTGTCTGTGACTATGAAGGCCTGATTGTGAGCTCGGTATATTATAATAAAAGTGTCAGTCCATGATGGAAAGGCACTTTTATTATATTACACACGGCTTGCAATCAGGCCCTGAAAGTGTGTGTCTCTGTAAGTGTTATGTATGATTGAGAGAGAGGCTGTTGGGGTGCGTCACTACTTGTGTGGATGCTGTGTCTGTGTATATGAGGGCCTGTTTGTGCGCTCCATGTAAAATAAGAAAAGTGTCATTCCATGATGGAACGACATTTTTACACAAGGCTTGCAATCAGACCGTGAATGTGTGTGTCTGTGCAAATATTCTGGTGGGTGCAGAGTGCATGATTGAAAGAAGCTGTATGCGTGCATGACTGCTTGTGTGCATGTGTCTATATGAATGTATGCACATGCATGACTAACGTGTTTTGCTGGGTGCCATGTGAATGAATCTTTCACACAGCGCCCAGCAGAACACCTACTCAGGTAGATGCACATATCCATGTATACATGCACACAGAGACACACCTATACAGCTTCTCTCCTTCCTTCATTCAGTGATTGAGAGAAGATGTATGGGGGCATGGCTGTGCATGTATACACGAGCATGTATATGTAAGTGAAGTGTTCTGGTGGTTGTCATGTGCTTGATTGAGAGAGGCTGTATGGCTGCAGGACTGCTTGTGTGCAGGGTGGGTATGTATTTTTTTTTACTAGGCATCTATCATAGATGCCCTGTAAAAAATACCATGCCTGACCACTGGGCCCCCCCAGCACCTCACATACACACATAACCACATTGATTGTGTGCATGCGAGGTGCTGGAAGAGGGGCATGGCATTTATTTTACTGGGCATATCTGATAGATGCCTAGTAAAAAATACCATTCCTGCAATCTGTGCCCCCGACGCCTTGCATACACACATAATCACATAGATAGTGTGCATGTGAGGTGCTGGAAGGGGGGCATGGCATTTCTTTTACTGGGCATATCTGATAGATGCCTAGTAAAAAATACCATGCCTGCAATCTTGGCCCGACGCCTTGCATGCACACATAATCACATTGATTTTGTGCATGTGAGGTGCTGGGGGCCTAGCGGGGAGGCATTGTATGTCTTAATTGGCTTCTATGATAGATGCCCAGTAGAAAAAGCTGTGCCTGGGCCCCCCAGCACCTCACATGCACACAATTGATAATGAGTGTCTGTTTGGCCATGGGTAATCTAGAGGGCAGGCATGTCATTATTTACTGGGACTCTAGACCCAGTAATAAATGCCATGGCTGTACCCTGGGATACCATCTCCCTGCACACATGCATTCATTCATTTTCATAATTTGTAAAGTGCCTTCCACATAGGTATGGTCCCAAAACGCTATAGGTTGAACCCCCTTGGGGGGACCGAAGTCCAAAGTATGGGAAATTGGAAGGTTCTATTAAGCGTGTGTGCATACTGGTCATTAAAGGTTACGATGGGTGTCAAAAGCCCATCTAGCCACCCATGTCTAAATGGCATGTGGATGGGTGGAGAGAGATACACTAGAGAAATAAACTGGAGGGGGTGTGCAAGAGGATAGTCTCTTATTTGTGTAGCTACAGCTTGGAAATGTGTCGTGAAAGGTACCTGCATTCTTATTGTAGAAGTGTTGTGCTGGGGTAAAAGGTGTGAGACCGGTAGCAGTAGAACATTTTTGCAACTGTAATTTTGTATTTACTCATTTGCATAGTGTTAAATGCAGTTTGACAATTGGGGTTGAAAACGTTGAATGTTAGATAAGATTGGGGTGGAGACTGAAATTGTGGGAGGTGAGTGTATCTTGGTAGCCTTGTGATTCTCGCGCAAGAGCACATTGTGGTCTTGACATTTGCTGGTGATTTTGCATTAGAGTTTTGTTTTTGGAGATTCACACACCTTGTAAAGAGTGCGGCAAAAGAGGGCACACTTGTGAAATTGTTAAAAGTATTACTCTGCCTAATGAGTTCCAGTGAGGTATATAAAAGAACATTATTCAGTGGAACTCTTTATTGTAGTAAGAGACCAAAGATGAGCCCTGCTTCATAACTGTGGAGAAATAGCCACTTATGGAGATAACATAATGAAGTATTTTGAGGAATGAGCAATAGGAACAGAAGGGAAGAAGCTCTTCCTTCACAAGCTCTTCGCTCAGCCGCCTCCAACTCCCTCAGAGTTAGTCGCTTCTCCAAGCATTGAGTTGGTGGTAGACCCCTTTCTTCTGCTGGGGCCTCCCTTTGGAACAGCCTCCCTGCCTCTCTGAAACTTGAGGAGAATCATCTTTAGTTCCGGAAGCACCTCAAAACCTTTCTCTTTGCTTCTGCCTTTTCTCCTCCTCTCCCCTGCTAACCTCCTGGCTGAAAATGAAACTGCACTGGTTACCTGGCCACCTTCTGATCTCGAGCCCAGGTCTCACACATGCCTGCACTGCCTTCATTGCAACCCCCGCTCCTGGGGACTGTTTCTGTATCCCCTCAGTCCCACTACCAGCACTTGACATCTGTTGTCTGCACTTACCATTGCACTTGCCACCTGGTGGCCGTACATTCACCTATTGCTTATTTATTCTATTCTCCCATGTACAGCACTGACCCCTAGACCCCCCGCATTTTACCCTTCCACCCTCCCATGCAATTGTGCAATGTGAATGACACCTGGCCTAGTAGGATCATTGTCTGTCTTCCCTCTGCCCTCCTTTGCCTCGTCGTGCCTGGAAACACTTGTGTATAGGCACGTTATAAATGCCATATTATATCATATCATATCACATCATACTCACAGCTTAGCCACCTGAGGGCACTCATGACAATAATATAATAGCCCACATTATACCCACTTACTTGCCACATATAAAGGGAAAAAATGAAAGAAGGGACAGAGTATTTTGGAGCTTTGGAAGCGCTATGAAGAAGATACAAGTAACTAAAAAGATAAGAGGAGATGTGAGGGCGCATCTGCCCCGCCTCTGTCAGTCAGCACAAAATCAACACAGGCTCCAATGCCTGCACAGTCGGTGCCCCAGACAAATATAGGGCAAGGCACTCTGCCGGCACTGTCTTCAGCACCTGAACAGCCAACAGTCCCATATTTAGTAGGCATCTTCCCTTTAAAGCCATTTGCAGGATACACCAACTCCAAATATAAGCCCCCTCTATATTCAGAAACAAGCTCCATGAAAGATCCAGGAATAGTTACATTAGAAAACAAAGCATGCAAAGATTTAGAAGCGGCAGTGTGTAAAGCAAAGGAAGAATTAGGCAAGGCCGCCCAAATTAAGGAGGGGTTATGCCAATGGGAGATGCTGAGACATGGGCCGCAGGATAGGTACTAATGAAAATGCACAAGACAGCAATTAAGGATGTGCAAGTAGAAATGAGGAACCAGAACCACTGGGTATAGAGTGTGGGACTGATGAAACAGGAAGTGAGAAAGAGCCAGAGGAAGGAGAGGAGAATTGGGAAACAGAAGAGGACCGGGAAGAAATAACGCCATTGGGGAGGCGGCTGATATCACGCCCTAGAACACTCGCAGTGGTTAGAGGGAAAAAATGGGAAGAGCACAGGATAGCCAAAAGTGGGGAAGGCAGTTTCCTGTTGATACCGAAGGGAGCTGGCAGATCACAATATGTACAATGGCCACATATGGACAAGAATATGTTGATCAAGATGTTGCCCCTCTTACTGGAAGTGCTGGTAAATGGATCAGAGCAGTAGAGAAGCATACAACAGGGGCTACCTTAGCAATTGGGGACATGAAAGGCGTACTAGGAGCATCATAGGAGATCAGACAGACACAATATGGGAGCAAGCAGGTTAGCCAGGAGTCAGATTAGAGAGTGATGCACATGACAGTACTTCATTCAATAACTGTAGATCCGGTGTATAGGATGCATTGAGGAGGGCATATCCCAACAGGCCTGCTGTGGGAGCTATAATGGCACGAACAATGAAACATGATGAAGACCCTACATTGTATATTGTGTATTTGCGCGCTATAAATAAAATATAATATCATATCATATTCAGTCCATTGAGTAGACGTGGCGAGAGGAGACGGGAAACTTGGGAACAGAATATACCATTCTTTTACTACTTGTTAAGGAAGGTCCTACCCACTGAAATAGAAACAGAGTTAGACAGAATTGTGGGCATGGGAACAAAGGTGTGGGGAGAAATACAGGCACACATAGTGCATTTTTATAAGCGCAAGTGTGAAAGTGAAAGAGCAGCTGAAGAGAAAACAGAGCGAGCAGAAGCTAAACTGGTACAAAAGAAACTAACAAAAGTCAGTATGGGGGCAACAGTAGTAACACACCCCACAGATACACAACAGTTGTCTGGACTGTCACAGGACTGGGGAAATGCACTTGACAATGACACTAGATGAGATAGGGGAGGGGTCCAAGGAGCACAAAGCAACTCATAGAAGAAGTGAGGGGGAGGTTTTAGAGGATTAAGATCATAATTTGGGGGAGCATGCTAGACATGAGGGCAGATAGGATACTTTTCTAGGGATTGTCGCAGCAGACCCCCCATACAATGTCATCCAGGAGCACCCCCTGCTCCATATTACACACAAGGGACACAACAGGTATTGTATACCCCACAACAGGTTACAGGCCCCATGCCAACGTATGCCCCTGGGTCTGCCCAATCCTAGAATGTGAGACACAAAAACATGATAGCTCCAACACAATGACAACCCATACAGTATCCCACTCTTAATGCAATACAGAACATTGCACAGCAAGCTCCCAAGCAGGCAACTTCATTACCATTGGAACAGAATGCCCTACCATGGGGAACACATATACATCACTCTGGAACCAGTGTTGTAAGCAACACTACTTTCTCTTTACCTAGAAACAGCTCCTATACACAATACAACAGCCCACAGCAAGCCTTGATCTGCCCAGTTCTCTCAATCACTACAAATGCGTACAGGAAACCCAATGTAGGGGTGAAGATAGGGAACAGAATGTTTACCTTTATAGTAGACACAGGAGCCACCTGATCTTGTATAAGAGAAGGGTGTTTCCCATGAACAGACAACAGCATGGATACTCAAGGCTTTACTGGGGTAATTGTAATGGTTCATTTTACAAAATAGCTACCCCTCACCATAGGGAATCAAGAGATAGTTGCACGATTATTGTACAGTTTATAAGGGAGGGACCTCCTTTAAAAGCTGAACATGACCATATTATTCACTGACACAGTACTACGCCAGCAGTACCACATGAGGAAACGCCAGGAATGATTTTCACCTTACACATTGATCTGGTAATCATGAGAAAAGACAATCATTGAAAAAGGCACAGATGATGAAGGGATGGAGTGTAGTAGTGTACTATGCATAGACTCCACACTACCATTGAAAGAAATTGCTGAAGAACAGTTATTTTCAAATCTGGACACAGATGGAGAAATAGGCTTTGAAATTGGCATACCTTGTCATTTGGTAATACAAAACAAGGAAGTTACACAAATAGTAATGCCAGCAACCACTCCACCAGCATACGCACATGAGGACTTAGCACAAGTGCCTAGTCAACTGTGGACAATCAGCCCACATGACATAGGGTGACTGACTAGGATTTGGGCAGTAAAGATCAAGCTGGAAGCAGGTGCCATAAACTGTAGAGTAAAGCAATACCCATGAATACCCTGTCCAAAGAAGCAGATGAGGGAATGTTTAACACCATCAAAGCATTGCTTGACCAAGGCATCACTGTACCTTCAGACTCACCTTGCAACACAGATATATATCAATTGAAGGAAGCAAAGGGGGGATCATGAAGATTCATTCAGGATATCTGCCCTCTGAATGACATAGTACAAGCAGAATAACCACTATTCCCGAACCCTGCATCATTGCTATGCAAAATACCTGCAAATGCAGTATACTTCTCTGTAGTACACCTCAAAAATGCATTCTTCACCATACCATTACATCCAGACTTTCAATACATGACAGCATTTTCTTACAGTGAAAAGATATTCCAGCATACTAGACTGCACCAGGGGTACTGTGAGTCCCCCAGTGTCTGCAACAGGGTCATCCAGATGGACATCAACATGGACAGTACACTACTAAAATATGTAGATGACTTGCTAATGTGCAGCACCACAGAAGAACAGTTCAGAAAGGACACATTACAACTCCTGACAATACTAGCAGACAAAGTATACAAGGTGGATGGAGACAAATTGCAGTGCTTCCAGAAAGAAGTTATATACTTAGGGTAGATCATAGCTGCAATAGGTAGAAAGATAAACTCAGACAGAGCCACAGCATTGAGAAACACAGCACAGCCGAACACAATCAAATTCGGCATAAGCCATATCGGTTAGCATCACAACAGTAAATAATCACACAGTATCCCAACAATGCATATTAATAGAAATCATCATTAATTCATAAACTCTAAAATACATTTCATAGGATAAAAAAAGCATGACATACGGTACAACAATTATTCAACCAAAATCCTGATAAATCCCAATCATAGATCTATACATCAGGAGAACGGCTAGTTATAGAGGTTCATCTGTTTCATAAACCTTCACAGGCTAGCCACAATGGCCCTGTTCCGCCTTAGCCAGGCTCTTTGGATATACTTGGTGACAATTTGAACCATGCTCAAATCAGTAGTCTCCTTACATAGGTGGTTGGCTTTTCTAACATTTGGCACCGTGCTCTCTTAACAGGGGTATCAGGTGCATTGCTCTCAGATCTTTTAATGACTCACACAATAATAAAAAGTGCACCAGTGCTTCCACCCCGTTCTCGCACAGAGGATACAATAAATGTTCTGACCCTGCCCACATTTTAATGATATCTCGTAATGGCAGCGACCCCCAGGCACAGCCTCATGCAGAGTGCCTGAGCGTATACTAGTTTGAGGGTATCCAGGTAGTTTTTAAACCCCTGGGACTCTTTTGTGGCAAGATAGACCAGGCATGTAGCCAAAGTGAGTGTTGTGGTCCTGGCTCTCATGTCCTTGTATCTTCTGATAGCATCCTTTACTCTTTTTTGGCATTGTGCTCCATCTGACATGGGCTCTGCAAATAGGGAGAGAGCCCTAACTGGGCTAGCCAATATTTAATGTCTGACAGCCAAGGGATCTTCTGCCAGCCGCTCATGGATCGCACATGTGTCAAGGTCTGTCAATATTCCTCTAATTCCCAGCTACCCCAAATACTAACCCAATAAAATACTGGTTGAATTGCAAGCTCCTCATCAGTTGGTGGAAGATTGCATTCCATACTAGCTAGTTGGAGTGCTTTGGGGCAGTTACAGCACAGCTTTCAGCAATTTGCTTTCTGTTATTCTCATGGCTGAGGTATCCACATTGCCCCAGACCTCTGCCCTGTATATAGCTGCTGCCTTTTCCTGTGCCTGATAGAGATCCAAAGCCGGGCCCCACGTCCCCCTATCATGTCTTACATAATAAGCCTTAATCGCCCACTGTTTTTTTCTATTACGGAATTGACTTTATTCACTTGGTTTTCCCACCTACCCCTCATGGAAAATCGGATCCCCAGGTAGTCATATCAGTTCACCTGCACTAGCGTACTACCATTTGCCTGCAAGTTTAAAGACTGTGTACTTGCGGTTTTGGCTGAGAAGACCAGAGCCTTAGTTTTTGAAGCATTGAATTCCAATCCTAGGTTAGCACATTTGCTTTCAAACATGCTCAAGGCACGGCCCAAACCCATCAAGGAAGTGGGAAAAAGGAAGCAGTCGTCCGCAAAAAGGAGGACCGGGATACGTTCGCTCCTGGAGTCCAGGTTTCCCTCCTGGAGTCTCTCAATTATCGAATTTATACATTGTCAGAATAGAATGGGTGCCAAAGTGCATCCCTGCCAAACCCCTCTAGCCACCCTGAACTGGTCTGTTACTTCGACCCCCATTCCCAATCTAACAACTGCCCTGTTGTTTTCATAGAGGAGTTGGATCCGGCATAACAGTTCTTCAGGGATATTTTTCGCCCTAAGTACCATCCAGAGGGTTTCTCTGGGGACACTGTTGAAAGCTGCTTTTAGGTCCACAAAGACCCCATACAGGTTGGTCTTTGTTATCCTTATATATTTCTGGATAATTAAATAGAACCTGAAGCTTTGGTCAACAGTACTTTTTCCTATTTTGAATTCCGCCTGGAGGTGACTTAGCTGGTTGGTCTCCTCGACCCATTAGATGCTGCAGGATTACCTTTGCCAAGGTTTTTCCCGACGCAACCAACTGCGACATGGGTCGGTAGTTGCCAGGGTCACCCCTGTCCACCTTCTTGAATATTGGGACAATCACTGCCATTGTCCAAGTCTCAGAGCCTAGCTCAGGGACAGGATAGCTAGTAAGCACTGGTGCCCAGACTGCCATTTCGCTTTTATCCAAATCCCCCGGGACCCCATCATGCCTGGTGCTTTGCCCCCTTTCTGCACTCTAATGGCCCTTGCCATCTCATCAATTGTGATATTTGGATGGTTTGCAGGGTCTATAGGTGCGAGTGCAACTGGGCAGGATTCTCTCGAGGCAGTTGGTTGGTCGGCATATGGTGGTCACTGTACAGGGTCTCAAAATAATTACTCAACCTAATCGGGTTTATACATTCCGGCACCTTAAAGTCGCCTTTGAGATCAGAGTCGGTAAGCAACCTCCAGGAGCCGAAAGCATTCTTGGCCTTGGCACGCTCTTGCATAAGTGACCACCTCTCCTGCATGTGCCATTTCTTTTTAGTGGCTAGTAATAACTTATATGATCTTCTCATAAGCTGTAGGGAATCCCTATCCACCAGGCTGGCCCCTCTCGTATATGCAATTAGGACCCTTTTACCTAATAGGCAGTCCTTATCAAACCAAGTTACCCTCTTCATGGGTCCTTCCATGGATCGTTTGGCTAGTGCAGATAGCAGAAACCCCAGTACCTCCTGAAGCGCTACATAATTCAAGCATATATCTCTGGTACGGGTGCTAGGATTAAAGATTGCTTCAATTTGAAACAGAACTCCATCATATAGTGTTGGACCCAGCAATTCCAAATTGATATTTGTCCATTTGATTGGTCATCTACCATGGCCATGGGCTACCGAACCAGTAGTTTTTACCGTCACCCTGGACAGTGAGAAAACAGGATTTATGAGGGAAAGCGTGATCGGTTTGGGGTCGCTTTCCCATAGGTCAAGGACCTCAAAGGCCACAACCCTGTGCCAACCTTCACCCGAGATCAGGCAGTAGTCTATTCTTGATGAAACATTTTGTCCAATGTAGGTGTAATTTGCTGGCTGATCAGCTGGAAAACAAACATTACAACACCATAAACACAATCATAGAGATGCAGCAGTTCTTAGAATTGTGCAACTATTGCAGCACATGGGTGTTCGATTATTCTATACATGTTAGACACCTACTGCAGGCCTTCAAGGAAGTCAAGAAGATTAAGGGTAAAATTGTACGGACAGAGGAAATGGAAGACAGCTTTGAAGATCTCAAAATAGCAATCAGCAATACACCCGTGTTAGCAACACCATATTACAAAAGGCAATTTTTCTGGTTTTCACATTCCAATGGCCAAGTCATGACAGCAGTACTGACACAAAGATAATCACAGGAACATAAACCTTTAGCATTTTGCAGTGGCCCCTTAGACCCAGTAATGCAAGGGCACTTTCCATGTGATCAAGCATTAGCAACAACCACATTCGCAGTACAGAAATCAGCCACTATTATTATGGGGTGTCCACTCACCTTGTACATTGAACATGTAATCTTTTGCATACTTGAGAGAAACAAGTCCATACTCACCACACAGAGAGCAAGCGGGTATGAGGTATTCCTAATAAATCCAGCTATCACCATAGTGAGGTGCCATACAGTGAACCCAGCAACCTACATTGCAGAGCAAATAGAACCAGGCGATAAAGTCAATGATTGTGCAGTATATGAGGGAGAGCCAGATGAGTTCAGTCAAATCAGTGAAGACTCCTTTGATACAGGAGAATGTAGATGGCTCATGGAGTATAGATCAGGAAAGTGGACAAAGGAATACAAGCGCAACAGTAGTGAAATATGTGAAGGACCAAAAGGAAGAATTTCAGATAATAATGCAGCTAAGATTACCCTCACAGTATTCAGCACAAGCAGCAGAACTCATTGCACTCATTGAAGTATTACAAATATTAGCATATGAAGATGTTACCATTTGCATTGATTCTGCATACATGACATCTACAGTAAACTCACGTTTATCAAAGAAGGGGATATAGAAGAGCAGATGGGTCCCCAGTTCAGCATGCAGTTGTTTTCAAGATTAATTGAAACACTAAAAGGCCCTGGTCACGTAGCAGTTGTGAAGTGCACAGCGTACTCCAAAGGAACAGACTTAGTGTCATGCGGAAATTTAGCTGTGGACACAGCTGCAAAAGAGGCAGCCTATATTCCCTTTCTAGAAGAAAGCAAAATACCTGTTACCGCAGCCCAACAGAGAGGGTTACCAGAGGCTTACAGAACATTATCAAAAGAGTATATAATTGAATTTCAGAAAAAACCCACAGCAGAGTAAACATCTTTATGAGAAAAACAAGGAATGTGTCCTATCACTTTCTGACATTGTGTGGAGACAAAGAAGCACAAGTAAAGTAGTCATGCCCTTAGAGTTCTTAAACATAGCACTAGAGCATCTCCATTACCCCATGCATGCACCTAAGCAGCAAATTGCTGTTGACATAAGTGAGGACTGGTTTGTGCCAAATCTGGCCAAACATGCTGACAGATTTGTACCCAACTGCACTACATGCTGCACATTCCATCCAGGGCACACACTCAAGACATTGAAGTGAACACTGCCCTGCCCTACAGGGCCACACAAAGAGCTCCACATAGACTCTATCAATATGGTGAATCGTTGCAACACTTACAGGTATGTACTAGTGGTCGTTAGCCCATACTCCGACTGGATAGAGGCAGGACCCTATGTCAATGCAGATGCTAAATCGGTTTTTAGTTAGGGAAGGGTTCCCTAAATGAGGCATCTGTGAGACACTGATGTCTGATAATGGCCCTCATTTTGTAAATGAATTCCTGACAGAGGTTACTTGATTATTAGGAATCGGGCACAAGCTGAGTACAGCTTACCTCCCACAAGCAAACCAGATGGTGGAGAGTTTAAACTGTCTCCTGAAATTAAAATGGCCAAATGATGTGACACCCTAAAAAGGAGACGGCTGGACTGCCTGCCCCTGGTCCATTTTAGCTTATGAAATCAGCCCAGCAATGACCACCACCTTACATCTCATGAGGCGGTAACAGGCAGGAGGATGTTTGCCCCAATAGTACCCTCACAAACAATGTCAGATGCTCATCGTAGTGCAGAACTGCTAGGAAGGGAGTTTGATATGTAGCTCAAGAACCTGTCAACCTGTGCAAAGTTAATCTCTTTACAGGTAAACAACACAACAAAGAAAAAGTCTCCACCAGAGCAAAAAGGAGCCACGACAGAGGTACCACTTCTACTACAATGAGGCAACAGAGTCTTTGCACAGCAGCACATTCTCAAGTGGCAGGGACCTAAGTGTTTGGGTCCATATGAAGTGGAGCAAGTGACCTCAACCACAGCAAAGCTCAAGAATCATTGTGCCTGGAGACATCTCACCAAATTGCACAAAGATACAAGCACAGCACCTCAACTCCGATGAACAATCCTCTCCAGAATCTGAATAAGCATCAAAAGTTGAGTATTTGTAATAACCTAAAGGACAAATCCAGAATGAACTTGAGGCCTTTTAGGGAAAACAGAACAAGTACCGCAGTTGATATGCAAGAAGCTAAAGAGCAAAATCGTAGAAATATGAAAAATATGTTTATAGGAATAGGTTGTTTATGTTTCTCTCTTCTTCGTTCTATACTTCAAACATAGCTAATAGGCCATGGAGGCACACAACCAAATGAGACACATAAAGAAACTGTATTTGCACTTAGGAATAATGTTATGAGTAGATACAAAAGACAACTTAACACAGAAACAAGTGGAATGTTGGATGAACATCATTCAGATGGCATAAATACCTAGTACAACATGATTAAGGAATTTAGCAGGACCCAGATAAATTAATCCTGCTATATTTGTGGGTCAATCCCTCATGCCGCTGGCACCCCTCAGGCTGTTCTTATCACAGAAATCGCTGACTTTAGAGGCGGAGTGCTTAGCACATTTAGTAACCTGCAGACTCCAGGGACAATTTCAAGGACACATAGTATATATTAGAATGGAGAAAAGACCAGCAGAAGAATGTACAAAACTGGTAAAGCAAGAAGGTACACGACGTCCAGACAAACAACTAATGGTGATAGAGCAGACACATTTTGGAATAAGAAGTGGATAAAGGGGCAGGTAGTATTCAACGCTGAGGGCTAATGGGATTTACTAAAGATGATGTGAAGCGAACAGACACAAAGAGATATATGGGCATTGCATGTGAGCAAGTTGAAAAGTCTGCATCAATATGAATGACCTTTAAAAGTCAGAAACTCATTCAATCTTCATTCTGTTTCAGAGGCAAGGGCATAAACATGAGCTGTAACCCAACTTACCAGTTGCTCACTTTAAATTATGGTATCTCCACGAGGATGGACATCACCTGCCAGTGTGGAACCAAAGCCTACTATTGTCTGCCACCATCTTGGAACGGCCCCTACCCCATTGTGACCCTACATGCACCAGTGATGGTTATCCCTGCAAGGAATGTGCAATTGCCTATGAAGAAATCTCAGTCTCCTGAAGAGCCCCCAATAAATGTAGGACACTTGGACTCAACTAAGGTGTATAGAAGGAAAGATAGTGGCTATTTCTTCAAGGAAGCTGATGAAGCATTAG
Organism: Ambystoma mexicanum; assembly: GCF_040938575.1. Taxonomy (NCBI): domain Eukaryota; kingdom Metazoa; phylum Chordata; class Amphibia; order Caudata; family Ambystomatidae; genus Ambystoma; species Ambystoma mexicanum. The sequence continues at coordinate 492,163,460 of NC_090940.1, read as the reverse complement.
CAAAGATACCACCCCAGTACGGCTGTTCATAAAGACTGAGGTCTTCTTTACTTCAATGCTCACCTATGGAACACAGACAGCCACCAATTTAAACTGATTGCAGCTACTGCGATGGAACGTAATGGAACTTTCGAATGCTACTGAACATGGATTAAATGCTGTTTGTGAAGAAATGAGAGCATGCAGGCTCGCAGCACTCCAAAACCATGTAGTCCTGGACCTCATCACAGTCATGGAGGGTGGAGTCTGCAGAAATATTGGCAGCTCATGCTACACCTATGGCCCTCCCATTAATGCTGACAATGGAAGTTTTACCATAGCTATTGAACAGATGGACCAACTGACAATGGACATGGGGAAAGAAGGAGAAATTGGTAAAGATGTTAACTGGCTGGCAATATTTATTTCATGGGTGCCCTGCTGGCTGACCAATATTTGTTGTATGCTTTTCCCCATCCTCATCCTTATGATAATACTCTGGTGTATATACCATGCTATTGCTACATTCTATTTGTCCCAACCAAATAAAAAGGTTTTATCTGCAGTAATGACAGGAAAAGCAACTCCTTGGTGGAAAGACGAAAGCTGCCAAACAGATAGACCATTACAGGTACAATACCCCACAAACATACATAACTACAGAGACAACGCCCTATAGTCCCAACCTAATGATCCTACTGAGTGCCTTCAATGTTACACATATACTGCTCTAGAATGGCCCCATAGTTTTTTACAATGCACTCCTTGGGATTATATCATGTATGGTGGGGATCAAAGAGATGTAGGGAAAGTATGGATATCCAGATGTGTTTATGAATGGCCAGAAGAAGAAGATGAAAGCATTGAAAGAGGAGGTACCTGCAAAAACATGCACATTGTGGAAGCCACTGTGAACCATCAAAATCCATGCTTCATTTAGATTAGGCCACATTACACACACAGCCATGAAGCAAAGCAGTCCATTTAGGGTAAAACATTGCATGCTAGCCTAACATAACCTGCCAGATACCTTTTTTAGGCATGCACACATGTACTTTTACCCTAAACCTGCTGTAGTTTACAGCAGCTTAAGATATTTAGAACTGGTGTTCAGAGTGATGAGATCCAGGAGTGCTGCCAGTTTGCATTAACTAAACACATTACATAAGAACTCCAGATTTAGTCATCCGTTCTCTCTCAGAGAGCCCCCTCCCCCACTTCCGAGCATAAATTATTAGGCAGATCCATATGAAACACAAACTCACATACATACACATTATATATTACAAATAAGACATTGGGCCTCATTATAACCCTGGCGGTATGGGGTTAACGGGGCCGGTAGAGCTGCCGGCGGCATTAACTCCCTAACGCCTCATTATGAGTGCTGCTTGCGGGACCCGCTAAGGACACCTGGTTTTACCAGGCATCCTTAGCGGGTCCTTCCAGCAGACCAGGCGTCCTTAGCGGGTCCCGCGAGCAGACCAGGATGCTAACAACGGGCCTGTCACTAACGGGCCCGTTGTTAGCATCATCCCCATTCCCATTGAGCCCTATGGGGGCTGAAATGGGAATGGGTATGTACTGGGTCCGGGTTCCTTGAATGGGGAAATACCAGGCCCTCCAAGGTCGGAATGGCCCGGTATTTCCCCATTCAGGGAACCCAGATCCGGTACCCGGAATGGGGGCAGCCATGCCACAAAAAGCAGCATGGTTAACTCCAGGGTCGTAGTGAGGCCCATCATCTTGTGCTTTGTAGATAGGCCAACATCATATTGCTGTAGATAGAAAAAATCCCTAAGGAAAGTGTTTAATACATGATCGCCATTACTTCATTTTAGGCTCAACGCTGCACATAGAGAAGAAAAAAAATAATTGTAAGAGAACATTCGCAGACTTTCTCTCATCAGTTCCCATTAGAATGCAGCAGTCATGGCCTTCATTGAAAGTTGCATTCCACAGTTCGCAACATAGCATGGTCAAAAGACTAATGTCACGCAGGAACTGGCAGACTGACAATGAGGAAGTAACACAGCTTTTTTCCAAGAGTTTAGCTTCTAGCGATTAGCGATATCAATGTAACTTAAAAGAGAGTTACACAAAAAACTTAGACAAAGACACAACAGTGTGCACTGTTTAAGCCAAAGACGACAAAGGCGCTGCCGAGTTCTCACAAGCTCCATCCGCCTGAATTATAATGTAGAGAAGGATCCAAGTACCCCCAGTTCAACCATCTCACCCAAATTGCCTATATGTTGGGAACCAGAGTGTGAGACACGTGCAGTACCATTGAAAATACCAATAACAAGGAGACTCCTGGAAGCAAGGTTCCCATTGAGAAAGCCATACTTGCATAAACAACAGTATGATGGCCATTTGAATGAGATCCCAGAAGAAGCAAGCAAATGTCTGGAAAAGAAGAATGGTGATGGCACACACAAAGCTGGATTGACGTACATAGTAGAGATACAGAGACAAGAGGATGAAGATATTCTATAAGGCATCAAGAAAGTATCAAAGATAATTTACATCTTGGGTTCAAGATGAAGAGGCTTATACTACAGAAACGATGCATATATCAAGTCATTTTACACGTGCACATATGCAAAGAAACGCAAGCAGACAAAGTATTGTTGAGTCTAGCTAAGTAGTGAATAGATTGTGGCACGTGAAAATGTATACATATATACAAGCAAGTAAAGATTGGATGATTCAACTATGTGTTATAGCAGTGCTAGACCAGAAAAGGAAGGCCTTTCCAGTGTGTCACAGTTGAAAAAGCAATTGAAATACAGAAGCAGTCCTCAGAAAGGCGAGGCTGGATCGGCCCCAAGAAGCCAAGGTCGTAGTGTACTGGGATGAGCAGACATTAGTTACAATCGTGTGAAAGAACAAAACTCCTGTTCAAAAGACATGGACAAAAAAAAGGAAGATGTCAGAGGTCTATTAAAAAATAGTATTTTAAATACACCAGAGCTCAAATTTGTGGTCTTCATTCATGTGATAGGATGAAGGTGGACAAACATGACGAACCACACCTACTCAGGGAGGCAGAGCATGCCTTAACTTCCCTGAATTTTCCAGAGCAAAGAACATTTTCAAGGACAAGTTCAAAGCCTTAATTGACATCAGACCACTGAGATGATGATAGATGATATGCTAATTGGTGGGAAGCTATGGTTAGGATCAGCTCACCTGCACCTGGAAGTCTAGCCTGTGTGCTGCTAACGTAGGTGGAAAAGTACTTTCGAATGTAAGAGTAACAACCAATTGTATGAGGCCGCGTAATTGCGGGCCCTATAGTTTGTGTAGCCAATGAGACATCATGTATTATTTAGTGACATTCATAGTGACCTGTTGGGGGGAGGCTTAGTTGCACCTCCTGATGTTAAGGAGACAATCATTTTCTTAGACTATTATGGAACATATACTTAAATGTTCCCTTAGACCCAATCACTCTCGTCAATAGGTTTTTGTAGTTTTCCACGTTTGTGAATACATAGGTTACCGTCATCAATGATGAGTTTTTACTATAGTATGATTTTTTTTATGAGAATCGTTGAGACCATGCTGTGAGACGTCTGTTGATGTCCCTTGTATTCCCTGTCTTAGATAATTGATATTAAAGCAGTCAACCTTTTTGCCAACTACCTGAGTCGTTTTGATTATTGATGTTTGAGTAACTTCTGCATCCCCATTCATCTTATAGCATTACTACCTCGTTTTAAAGGGCTGGGTCGAGTCCCCCAATTCAATAACATTGCAAAAAAGTTATGGCATAATGCAAAGAAAGATGATCACAGAGTCATGGCAGACATAAAGCCACAGTGCCTCCTAAAGGATGAATCACATATACGGAGTCCTCTGTGTTCCAGATTTGATTTCCCTTAAACAATTTAGAATTGAACTAATATAAGAACAATAGGGATCTGCTAAGAACTCAAATGAGAACCTCAGCCTCACATTAAATTTACTTGAGACACATTACCAACCTATAATATTGAATACAGCCTCTATTAAAATTATATTCAACATTTCTGCAGCACTCTGCCCAAAAAGTACATGATTTTGAACAACAGAGCCTAAGGTCACACAGAGGGCAGATTAACTCATGCAGATTGAAGTAGTCTTTCCACTGAGTGAGTTTGTAAACTATACTGATAGATATAGTTCATAAGAAGAGAACAGAGTGTTGGTGCCAAACTGTGCAAGGTTCTCTGAGAAAGAGATGTTGATTGTTATATTTTGTCATATGTAACCGTGCTGTTCGTCTAAATGATAGATTTCCCTTCCGCTCACCCTGGAACAGCCAATGAGAAGAAATGCTGTATTGCTACATGTGTCTACTGCTTCTGTCCATTTGGAATGGTGACATCATCACACAAATAACTAACTAGCCTGTCACATGTTTAGAATAAACAAATTAACTTTAATGTATGCATAATGCAATTCTTACAAGCCAATTATAGTAGGGCAAACCGTTACAAATGTAATGCTTTTACTTTTGAGACTATGCTGCAAGTATGTACTCACTCTATTAGTATTCAAATGTCTGTTTGTTAGTTCCCTACCCTGGCAGTTTATTGCAATGCAATGTTTTTGTTCCTGTATCTGGTGCATCTCATTTCTGGCTCTTTTTGGAATATTTTATTGGCATCATAAGGGAATTCCATACAAAACCATTCATAAGGGTGTGTGTTTCTATGGGAACATTACATTTTCTGCACTTATTGAAAAAGTAAGTTTATATCCAAACTCCATTTTGTGATCATTGATGAATAACTGTTAAACGTTTTTGATTATTTTTCTCCTCTCACATTTTTTCATTTTTTATCTTACGTTTCCTTGAGCATATTATTTTGTCTCAAATTAAATATTTACAGTTTGGTGCTTTAAATCAGACTCACATGTGCTCTACAATAGAAGACATGCCCCAGGGGAAGCTCATTGATAGGAGAGAAATACATGTTGGCCTATAAGCATGAATTGCTTTGGACATTAGTAGCATTGGGATATGCTGACAATGTTTTTTGAGAATATATATGTTAAATACATACGATTAAAACTTCTTGAGCTTTCATTCAATATCAGATTCATGACATACAAATGTTGTGGATGATTGCAAAACCATTGATTACTTTGTTTTATAGAAATGTTATATTGAAGGTATTTTTCAAAAAATAGGAACAGCACGATTTTTGAGTTAAGTCCTCCTGGTTGGCACATCCTTTCACTGAAATATTTTCAATTATTAATTATATCTGTGTCTGTTCCATAAAATAAAGTGTAAGTAAGGGATTTGATTAAAAAAATCCAAGTGGATTTTTCAAATAGCATGTGATTTTCATTGTTCTTTTGTGACAGTCTAAGAAGATCCAGTCATTCAATTTCCTGAAATGTACAACCATCCAAAATTAAAAATATAGACAGCTTCTACCAGAGTTACAAGAAGTAGCTACACCCTGTAGTTCAATGATTCTTGAACATGTCAATGTGTGAACTATGAAAATGAATTAGAACTGAAGATCACAGTGTCACCATAGTCTAATGAACTGTCAGGTAGTACAGCAATTCTCTAGCAAATGTGTATCCATTATAAACTCTCTAAGTCTGTCTATAGATGCAAAGGTCTATAAACACAAAGTAAATAAATCTCTTCTGGAGACGAAATTGCATGAATCACTGATATATGCATAGATCCACCTTGAACATTCATCTATAATTGTGGATGTCCCTATGGTTATTTCCATGTACCACTTTGTCCATGCATTCTTAAAGGATCTTTTTCTAGTGCCCTAATACGTGGGATACACTATCTGATGGATATCCAAAAATGTGCATGACGTCAAACTGCATGTTCGGTTTCAACATCTAGACAAGGAACATTGAAATGCTGAGTAGACTGTTGGACAGGGAATTTAAAACCTATCAGAGATATGGTTGCTGATTGAGTCTTAATGACCTACGGTGAATACCTGTCTTCACTCTCTGTATTAAGCACAAAGTAATATTACTTGTAAATTAATAAGTATGTATTGACAAATTACTCAATGTCCTTCTGTTTCACCCTCTGTCTCATCTAATTAAAAGAAAATCTATTCTAGTACTACTTAGATATAGTGGCATTTGGCAGATTAGGCATGCTTTTTCTTAAATATTAAAGTCTCAGAGAGCCTCATGTCTCTTCTCTGGAGACATTTGTTAGGATGACTTAAGAATGAGTCTAAGGAAATCCTGGTAGCACATTAAGGGTGTCATATTTGCTGTCCTTCATGGGATTTTTAATACATGTATTTTAACAATGGATCTCAAGCACTTAATATCAATGTATCCTATGGTTGTGTTAAGACAGCCCAAAAAGTCCCTAATGGCCCAGACCAAGTGCGAGGCAAAATTCAGCTTTAGTCAATTACAGCAGGGACAGCATACGAGCATCAAAATCTCACCACTCTCAGCGCATCTATTACAAACAACGATTTAAGTAGTAGAACTGTGTCATAAATGATGTCATCACATTTCTATCAGTTTACAAAACCTATGGGGAATGGGAACAGGTTAGTGGTGTTGGCTACATATTCACTCTACAGGGTTCAAACATCTAATGGGTTATACTTTTCTTATGGCTCCTTCTGAGAACACCCCAATATTGATTAATGTTAAACTATGTCATTTCTACGACAAGGGGTTGGTTGGCACATAACTTGATGAGCGGCATAACACCAGGGACTCTGATACGTGGCTTTCTGCTAAAAAAAGTTGCCACCCCTTATTCCTAGGCAATGAGCCTGGGTGATCTCTTTGTACTTGGCCTTGTGCAGTGTCTTGAGTCTGTGTGTACATGTATGGAGTATTCCAGGTGTCTGTCCTATCTGTGTTTGCTTCTAAAGAATAGGCAGTGAGGATCACTACGAGATTGGCAGTGTGGGAAAAAGTGGCGGCAATGAAATTACTGCCACTCTTCCCGCTCCGCCATACTACGACCTGGGCCCTCATCATGCTGAGGGTAAATCCTCCCACTTTCCACTGAAAAAAAGCAGAATTATTGCCAGCGCAATTACCCCCATAGTAATTCTGCCAAAATCCCCCATGGAGTCCTGTGGACTCCAAATTAATGGGGACTAACACAACCACCATGCCATGTAATCTGGCGGTAAATCCACTGGACCAAGTGGTGGTAAAGGTAATTCCGTTGGGAGATATTCTGGTGGATTTAACTCCGGAATACCGCCCAACTCATAATGAGGCCCACTGTATTTGAATTATGGGTCACGTGTGGTGAGACCTGTTTGGAATAGATTTATCCTGTATTTGTTGAGAATTTAGCAAATGTTAATGTAAGTGTTGTTTCCTGTTACCACTGGAAACACTTGAGTTATTCTTCAAGGAGATTTTGGCATATAGTTTGACTACAACTGGCTAACAAAGGTTGGTTGTGCTCTTTATAAACTTCTGGGAGTATACTGCTTGTGTCCTAGGAAAAGCTATCTCATGCCTCTCTCTGCCATTCATATCCTCCCTTATTTCACTGTAACCTTGGCTGGGGTTGAAAGCTACTGTCTGAGCTCTGCACCTATCTGTATTTCTGCAAATTTAACATTTTGAGATCTCTAGAAGTCTCACAGCCTTCGTGTATTTAAAAGCATGCTGCAGCTTCCATTTTGGAGAAGATATGGCTGCCCCATTATATGTGTTCTTTTCTGTTATTGAGCAGTATTTGTCTTTCATGTTGCATTCAGCTTATATATTGGTTATGTTCATTTTCTTTATGTCTAGTCTAGTGAATGCTATGTTAGTATTCTTCATGTATAAATTCATATATTACCTATTGTATGTGTTCTTCATGTTGAGTGCACATTTGGTTTGTGTCTAAATGTAAGATTATAATGTTAGTTTGACTACTTTTGCATCTTCAGCTTAATGTGTCTCTATGTCCTGCAGCACCTGCCTGGGATAAGGGTGGTATGGTTGTCTTAGTGAGTATTGTTTCTCACCTGTGTGGTATGTACAGAGCAGCGGGGTTTCACTGACGGGCCCCATAGATCAGTGCGCACCCTCTAGTACCTGTAAGACAAGATAGCTGCACCATGTGAGGACTGGGGGTGCAGGATTCACTTACTCCAACACAACTCAATAATGAGGACTCAGTAATTTGGCAAAGGGAAGTCCGTTTAATGACAAGTACATCAAGTACATCAAACAGAGAAACAAATGGAAATCAGCAGCATTGTGATCACCTGTCTCGCTCCAACTTCCTCGAACTTCAGTTGAACAGCAATAGTTATAGGCAAAACTCGTCATCGCTGACGTCTAATTCTACAAAAACTCCACATGCAATACAATTGGTTAGGAAAGGTAACTTAAGTATAGGTGCTATATCTGTATATAATAATAGGGCATGCGGATTGGATAACTCTTATCGGGTGGGCGTCTATGCCCATCCCACTACATCATGCGTGAAAGACGTCACTACAACTACGACGTCCTATTGGTTACAGTGTCTATAGGACCCTAGATTACATGGTCTATTGTGATTGGGCAAGTTACACCCCTAAACATAAATCTCCACTTTAATTAGCAGCATGCAGAATGGACACCCAGGTGCCTAGTGCCCCAGGATTCACCCTGCCTCCTTTCCATCAATCAGTGTTTTAGGGCATTGTGTTAATTAGTTGGCTGGGGATGGCCTCGAAGCTGTAGCCTCTTATCAGGAAAAGTTATGGCATCCTCAGGTCTGGGATGACATCAGGCGGTGGTACCTCTTCGCGCCTGGCAGGTCATGTGTTAGTTCTCCATGAATCTGCTTCAGTTTCCAGCTTTTAGTGTATTGAATTCTGCTTCAGACTCGCCACCTGCATGGGCCCCCCTTATCTTGACCTCATGGGGCAGGCCGGTATGCTCTGAAGTTTGCGTCTTGTTAGCTGACACTCTCCTCCCTTCCTCTGGATGACCTTGATTTCCTAGGCATGAGCCACTCTTTGTTGAGTTTTGATTCCGCTCCTTCTCCTGCCTCTGGCTGGGTTACGAAACTTGGCCTGTCAGGCCTCTGGCAGCCTGGGTAAATTTCTGCTTTTACAAAATGGAGTCGCACTTGCATAATGTGTCTTATTGAGGTAGATATATAGTTGGCGCTTGCCGCTCTAATCTTCTACTAAGCATTGCAAGCAGTATCGTTTCTTTAGCCTCTTGCGTTTCAAGCCTATTTACACATGTTTAACTGGTTGGTTGCTTCCATCTTGTCTCGTTGCAACGTTTCCTTAGGTTTTAACATTTTCTCTTCTCTGTGTCCATTACATTTATTTTCGTAGTTACTCGCACTGGCGTGCTTGTCTTTGATAGCCGCTTTTGTTCATTCACGAGTCTGTTCAGGCCCTTGTGTTGTTTCCATTGGCCTTCCATTAGGGCTCTTTGGGTCTCTTCATGGACCGTCTGTAGGTACTCTTCGTTTCGTATCAGCGGCTGGTACGGCTGTCTGATAGGGTACCGTGCTGCCCAGGGTTGTCTGGTTATGGGCGCTTCAACAGGTATGGATCTTCTGATGTATAATGGGCAGAGTCCCAGTGCAGCTCTTTGTTGATTCATTTGCTCCTCATACATCACATACCTTGGCGAGTACGCTCCTGGTAACTCGAACTGAGGGGATGTGGTGCAGGCCATGTTTGGGACCTCCTCTACAGGTATTGTGTCAGGGGAGGGGCAGATTTGTGGAGGACTTGTTCATCTACCTCCCAACAGATGCTTATAATTATAATTGTTCTTCTATAAGGTGCTTAATACCGGGGCTGGTTTCTAATCAAGACCGGAATTGCTGCCCCTGAGCTATCCTCCCGACACAGTATTGTTGTGATATGTATTTCAAGTGATGTTTGTATGAGCATTCAATTGAAATGGATCTTTATCTGATGATCTATAGAGGGTCAATAGTTCAAATTTACTTTTTTGAAGCACATTTAAAAATGTAGCTGATTACTGGCCAAGCATCCAGGTAAATCACAGAATTTTAACTGTTAACTGTAGGTAATCAAGGCTATAATAAGTGCAAAAAAGGGCATCATTCAGAGACTGGAATCCTCACAACACACTGGGCATCAACAGCTCAATAGATGAAAACAAACCTTATGGGGAGTAAGCAGGGACGTCATTTGGGGGTCGCCAGAGGTTGCAAGAGCGACCTCTGCTCATTGGCTGGCGAACGCTGTCACTCTCTTGCGACCTCTGGCTTTCCTCCAATCGGAATGCAAGGTCTGGGGGTGTGGCCACAGCTAGCAAGCACAGAGTGGCGTGTGCGCAGGGTTCCTCCATTTTGTCCACTTGCAGCACAGCACACGTGTTTTTTCCTGTCCTCGTGACTGGCAGCCTGCATGTGCCATCCTCAGAGCAAGCTCTATGCTCTCCTGCCCGGGCAAGTTGCAATACGGTAAGAAAAGAGTGAGGGGTGAGTGTGTGTTCTGTCTGTGCTAGGGTGGGGGGCCGTTGCCGTCCGGGGCTAATTCGATTGGTTGTGTCGCAGTTAGAGGGAAGAAACGGTACGTACCAGGAGAGAGGGAACAAATTAATATTGAGTTGTGTATAGTGGGTGTCGGTAGTGTGGCTGGCCATCTACGGGTTGGGGGCAGGCAGATAATGTGGGCATCATCATGTTGTGTTGTTCGCTTGATGCTGTTTTTTAAGGCTTTGTAAGGGCGCATTGTTGATATGGGCACAGGCATGGTTGGGGAAGGAGTTTAGCATGCAGAATAATGGTTGCAGGAATGTAGTCTACCAGGCAGGGTTGGGGCGATGGGATGGGTGCAGTGCCACGTGAAGGGCAAGGTTCAAATAGTCACTGGGAGCGTCTATGCCTGCCCAGTTCCTAGTCCTGGGGAAGCGCTTACTGCATGCAAAGCAGGGGGTTTTAGCCAAGAGCAATGGAATTTAGTAAGGGTTTATGCTTCATGTCACCTATTTGCATTTTGGATTAAGGCACTATATAAATAACACATCATTATCATTATATGTAGAATAACCAATGCATCAAGCTGAAAGGGTCATATGGGGAAGTGGGGAATAAGGGGCCCTGGCATGTTTTTATGTGCCTTCCGGGTCTTGTGGTTTGCACTCGCATGGGGCAAGACATTGGGGGGGTGGTGGAACTGGTCTCAGAGGGGTATGGTCGTGCAGGCGGGCCACGGGTTACCAAATTACCATAGGCGTGGCATAGAAATAACATTCTAATCGAAGGAGCTGTTGGGGTTTTGCCAAGGGCTATAGGTCTGCGGGTAGTTGGAAGGCATGGATAGTCAGTCAGGGGAGGAGGGAGTGGTGAGCAAAGGAGATGGGGAGCTTAGGGGCGAGTGCTATGTGAATTGGGGTGGAGGGGGGTTAATGGCATTCAGGACGGTGTGGCCAGGTCACGGGAATATCAAAGGGCCGACGGACATGCGGGCAAAACAAGTTACATAAAACAGCCTGCCTGCGATATGCAAAATACACAGGATTCCTTTAGTTTATGTTTTTTGTTTGTGCCGAAGTGTGACCACTGTAGCATGTTGTACATGGGTGCCGGTTCACAAATGTATCACAGTTTTCCCAGGAGTGATGTCAAATCAACAAAGCAGTTGGATAAGTGGACAGCCTAAATATGTGTTTAACTTCTGTGCCAAGGGACCACCATATAACCTAGAACCTAACATTTTAAAACGTTATTGGTTTAATTAAGCAGTAGAAAACCTAGCAGAAAAATGTTCTGGCAGTAGTTAATAATAACGCAACAAACATTAGATTATACAGAGTCAGTAAGTGCTAGTGAGTGGCGGAAATGGAAAAAAGGAACTAGTGCTACTTGCACTGCATCCAAAAAAAGAGGGCGTACATGGTAAAACAGATGAAGGGAGCGGTGTTGAAGGAGGGACTGCGCGCGGCAGGTTTGGGCTTGAGTCTTGACTTTGGCTTTTCAGTGTTCAAAGGCTCTTTTTGCATTATAGCCAGACTACACATTGACTGGAACAATAAACTAATGGCACTAGATTCATCCCTGGCAGCAGAAATATCAAAACAATATATTCATAAATAAAAATATTTATATGACTATGCATGCAAATTAGAAAGGATACTATTTTAGATACACAAATCTGCAGTACTCTTTAAATATACTTTGAAAGGAACAGCTCGTCGGTTCTACCAGGAATCAAACCTGTGCCATCAGGTTACACACAGATCACTGAAGACAATGCTTAACTCGCTGAGCTATCTCACAGCTTGCCATTCCTGCTCTTGTTGGTTCTTGTATAGAGCTACCGCTGGGATAGTCTCTTTAGGGAGAAATGGTGGTACATTTGTGTATGCGCAATTTTGCTTGCACGTGTGCAATCACATGAGGGCCATGCAAATATAGTACAGGGGGTTTTGCACATGGGGTTAATGTGATTGTGTAAATGTACAGTTGCAAGATTTAGTTTCATGACATCTTTGTGGCCAGTTGTAATGTCTCCAGAAGTTACAGAGAAAGGCTGTGCATTGCAGTTCATGTGCCCCGCTGTCTTTGGATTCCCACAGTGAGGGCCTCCTGTAGAAAAATACTTGAAATGTTTTTTCCTCTTGAGTTATGCAAGCACTTTGAAGAGACACAGAAGATGGTCAGGTAGCAGTATTTGCCAATGCACTAATCAAGCCCATTTTAAACTTAACTCTAGGTTCTGAAGGAGATGAACATTGGTGACATCTGGCTGTTTTTTGCAGGAGTAATGAAGTCCATGAAACAACTGCAAAGAGTACAATGCAACACTGAAGGTAACTTGTCGAATCAGAAGAAAATGGGGTAAGTGCCAAAATCATTGAAGACTGTGGATGCCATTGACTAGAAGAATGCATGTTCTCTGGTGAAATATTCTCCATCTCCCCTTTTATGCTGGCTTTCCCCTATTCCAATACCCGCCTATCCGCCCCTCTCCCCCCAGATTGTGATTTTCCTCTGTAGTCCTGTTGAAATAACATAGAAGATCCACATAAAGAGGGGATTTGGGTTCATACACTTCCCATGGGAACATGGGCCTTGACACTGCTACATATGATGATCCATTCTTGTATGAAATGTCACAATACAGTGATATCGTAACCATATTTTTCTTAGAGTACTGAGGGATAATGCTTTATGATGCCACTTCCTGTGATGTGATGCAGGGGTGTGGTTAAATGACATCACTTCCTGTGATAACACAGGGGGGCATGGTCAAATGACATCACTCCCTGTGATGTCACTCTTGTGGGCGTGGCATTGTAATGTCACTTCCGCTACCCCTGGCATTTTGGTGAAATGACGTCCCTGGGAGTAAGCGAATGCCACATATAAACCAATAAGCACTGTATGTAATTTGATATGTAGTCCATGCAAGTCAATGAAAGACACACAATGAATATGTTCTTGAAGACCGTCAGTGGGTGATAATTATCGGAATCATTAGTCGAATTAGAAAAGGGAAAAAGAGAAAAACATGAAAATGGAGAAAGAGTGGAGATGGAGGCGTGCTAAATTATTAAAGTTGATGCTGATAAATAATATGTCAAAACATGGTACAACAAAAGGCAAATGTCAATAATAATAAGTTCATGTTGGCATTGATAAATTAGAAGTTAGAACGTCTTGTACAATTTATACAAACATCGTCTGCTTTGTGTAGTTGCAGATACTAGCAATGCATGTGGCTAAGTGACTTCTGTGTCTTTGGAGGATCCGTGGTGTGCAGAAAACAGAGATGAGACAACTAATGTGTCTTTGGCTAACTGATTCAAATAGCACATGTGATTCCACTGTATTTAGAAACCATGCGTTTGGAGAGCAAGTCGGTCTGGCCTTTTTTTAGTTTAGAAGTTACATTTGGAGCTATAGGTTCAGTGTTCATGACCTGTGGTGCAGCACAATGTGCAGGGTGCACAATCCCTAGGATGTGCAGTAGTGGATGTGTTGTGCATCCTGTTAGTGCTAGTGTGCACACATCCACCTGTGCTGCATTATGTGTAGTGTAAATGATTCCAGGCTGTGCTAGGTTTAGTTGTCCCTCTCACCCAATACAGAGCTAACCTTGTGCTGTAGTGTTCATTGATAAAGTTTGAAGTCCTAGGGCCTGATTTCGAAAGTATTTTACAATGGTGCAATCCCATTGAAAAACACTTTGCAAATCAGGCCCATAGTCTCTTGTGGCAGTATGCATCCATGAGGTGCACAGTGCAATTTGTGTAATACTTAGCCCGTAGTGGATCTATCTTAGTTGTTCAGTGCTGAATTTAAGACAGCACTATGGATCCCTTTGCTGGGCAGAGCAAGAGACAGGACAGTGTACCTCCACAGGTGGTGCAGTGCTAGAGCGTGTATGCAGTTCCATTTGGTGAGTACTTAAACAGTGTGAATCCCTATGTTATGCCGGGTTGATGTCTAGTCTTTCTCAAATACACCAAGGCACCCTGAACTAACCATGTAGAGCAGGGAGAAATTCTCACAGAATACACAAATTCCCCATGTGGCAATGATTAAAAAACCTATTCGGAAAATCTTTAAAATGGGTTCGAGGACTAGCCCCCTCAACTAGAGGCCCATTGTCCTCCTGGATGCGGACAGCCAGGGCTGTGTTTCGATTTTGCTGTCCCACACGGAGGCATGGGCCGTAGATGTAGGCCGACTGTCAAAATAGCAAGTCGGTTTTCGAAAGAATTTTGGAACATCGTTAAATGGGTTGATAAAGCAATTCAACATCTGGCTTGGAAGGGTAAATATGATTCTGTCTTTGTTGTCTCCATAGACCTATCAGCCGCATTTGATGTTGTCAACCAGGAACATCTGTGGTTTAAGCTCGATAAGTGGGGGTCTCATCTGGAACTCCAGAGACTAATTATTGGCTTGTAGTCCCATTCAGAAATACAAGTACGTTTGAATTATTCGGGTAGTCTTTCACATACGATTCAGACATTTCTGGGTGTCAGGCAGGGTTGCGTGCTCACACCCTGCCTGTTTAACCTTAACCTTTCTGATTCTGGTGATTACCTAGAGCCAGGGGCATTTATCACGCCAGCAATACACAACATTCTAAGGCCCCTTTGGCTCTCCTATGTGCATAATTTCCTCCCTTTTGACTGTACCCCAGTAGAATTGCAGAGGATGATGGATGCCTGTGCGGTCTTTATGGACAATCATGCTGTTCAGATGAATCCTAGCAAAACCAAGATGTTGCAATGCTCAAAAGGCAGTAAAAAACAACCTTTCGATTGCACATAGGCTCAGAACCAGTGGCTACGGCAAATTCCTGAACATACTTGCGATTCCCTGAATCTATTTATTGTTTATTTATATAGTGCTTATACACAGGTGAAGTGCTTCAAAGCGGGATGGGAACACGGGAGTACAGTAATCATTCTTAGACCTTGGAGATTTCGAATGTTCTAGCCAGAAAACTATCAAACTGGGACTGACAACATTTCTACTAGTGCAAGTTAATGTAGTGGTATAGATTGGGAACAAACTCGGGAGGGGGGACTGTAAACAGTGGGGGGTGACAGGACAAACTAACTGGTCCTAGTATATTTACATCATATATACGTTCGACAGAGGTGCAGAGATGGGGGCGGATGGTGGAACAAAGAGTCAGGTCCAGCAGGTCCCTGGGTTAATTGCAGAGAGGTTGCCCACGCTCAAGGAGCGTAAGCTGAAAGTGCATTAATGTTGAAAAAAGTGTAGCGACCCGGAGGCAAGTGCAACAGACTGGCAGGGGAGACTGGGACCTGTAGGCTCTGGAGGTGAACCAGGGAACCAGTCAACAAAAACAGAACAGAGTTAGAGAAGAGAAGGAGGGTGGAGAGAAAAGAGAGGAGGTTGGCAGGGGCGAGGCAGAGAGAAGGAGGAAGAGAAAAGTAAGGTCTTGAGGCGTTTCAGGAACTTAAGGTGCTCCGGCTCAAGACGGCGAGAGGCAGTGAGGCTGTTTCAGAAGGAAGCACTTGCAGAGGATAAAGATCTACCTGGAAATCTGTTTGTGAAAGCGGATCACCCGCAGAGAGTTGGAGGAGGACGAGCGGAGGACTCTAGAGGGAGAGAATTTAGGAAGAGAGCGTTGTAGATAGCGCGGGCGCCCCAGCCCCAGAAAGTCTTGTGAATTATGCAGAGGGTCTTGACCTTGATCCTTGCTGCCACGGGGACCCAGTGGAGGGATTTCAGCACTGGAGAGATGTGGTCCAAGGGTTTGAGGCCAAGGCTAAGTCTTGCGGTTCTGTTCTGAATGAGTTGTAGAGGACAGAGAGTAGAAGTAGGAAGATTCAGACATATGCTGTTGCAATAGTCCAGCCTAGAGAGAACCAGGGCTCTTGAGGTGATGAGCCTCTGGGGGAAAGTTAGAAAAGGTAGAATACCTCTGAGCAGGGGAGTGCTAGGGCTGTAAAAGACCCAGGGCTAAGCTGATGTCGGAACTGTTGGGACTGGGGGCTAGCTAGTCTTTTGGCTGTAGCTCCTGAGATTCTATCCGGGGCTACAACCAAATGATCAGGGGCTATAGCCCCCTTAGCACCCCCCCTAACAACGCCCCTGCCTCTGAGGAGGTGCAGCTGGTAGTCAGACATTTTGGAGGAGATGTCTGAGATGTGAGAAGAGAAGGAGAGTGTGGAGTCCAAGATGACCCCAAGACTTTTTGCCTCGTTGGTAGATGAGGCCACAGGGAGAAGGGAGGCAAGCCAGAGGGAAAGTGGGAAAGCGGAAGCAGGGGTCTGTAGGATTGTTTAGCGTGTTTTGGGATCACAGAGCACAGCACCACTGCACAGGATCAATGTATAGCATGTTTTTTGAAGTGCAGCGCCACTGCATGGGTTTGGTGCATTGCTATAAGGTGGTACAGCGAGGGATGTGTTGCCAGTGCAACCTATGGACATGTAAATGAAAACAGGCTATGCAGTCAAAAACGATTTCTACATATAAAATGCAAAGAAATTTTTCACAGTTAAAAGCATATATTTTTTTTACCTGAAATTCCTCTGTTGCAGGAGACACATTTGAGGATTAATGAACTAACCTCATTAACAAAAAGCTAACATGCTAACTCATTAATAAAATAATGTGTTCTCCACTGCAAAATGAGGCAGACTCTGAAAGTCATTTTAAACGCGCATCCAGATTTTTTTTTCTGTGCTGCTTTGTCCACAGTATTTGCAGGAAGCAAAGATTCAAATAAGCAGGAAATCAGTTTTGTTACAGTTGCTTATTGTAAAAGATTTCTATTGTGTGCAGGAGGAGGATAGAACATGAGGGATTCTTATTGGACAAGCATCATATTAGAGGCTGTAACCAAGTTTTCTTGTAGAATCTAGGGGAAGGAGAGGGGGAGAATACATTTTAGAGAGCTCGGAGAAATACCTGGCTGGTGGCTGCCTGACTGAAAAAGCAGATCCCGGTGTACTGCTGCAGAGACTGGGAACTCCCAGACAATAATCCCCGGCTTGAGTAACTGCAGATGCACATTCTCGCTAGGGGTGCTTTAAGTGGGAGTATTGCCACTTCCAGAAGGCGACCAACCGAAGAATCTCACATGATGAACAAACTAGGTAATTATATATTGCATAGTGTGGGGGCAGTGTGCATGTGTGCGAAACTATTCAGTCAGAGGAGAAGAAAGAATTCCAGTGTCTTATCATCAGGTTTAATGTTGCGACTTCTAGTCGCCCTCTTCTCATTTTGTTACAGATAATGTTGACTGTGCTATTTCATTTATTTCTGTAAAAAGAGTGAGATCGTGTTTAAATGCAACTTTTATAATACACAAAAATATCTGAAAGCAGACGGGTAGTGTGTTTTATTTTCTCTTTCCTTTGTGCATTTACCAATACAGTGCTGATGATGTGGGGAGATGTTTAGACAGTGCAATTGTCATTTTTAAGGTAGCTAAAAATAAGACTTGGCTGCAGCTGTGTGCACGATTTCATTCAGTATGAGCAATTATAACTAACTGTGTGTGTTATAGCCTGCTGGAGGTACATGAGTCAGCAGAAAGAGAGGCCCTGGACATAGTTCACCGACGTAGATAAGTTGGTGATAGATACCGAATGTTAGCTCGCTGCCGTAGATAAGACAGCGAGGACAGCCCATGGTGGCACACTAAAAATGAAAATGTGGTATTTCTGAAATGTAGGCCTGAGGTCTCTCTAGTGATCACACGAACAAACTAAGCAAAAATAAGGGGTTCTGGATATTGGGGCCATATATAAAACAAAGGAATTATGCTCACCAGAAATACCACCAATAACGCATACCAACATAATGTATACCACTAAATGTATCAGTGTGCTGAAATAATGTATGTATACTATAGTACTATAGTACTGTATACCAAATCTAATCTGAATGCAAAGAGTGATTATTACTGAATTTTTTTCATTTTGGCGGTAAGAAAATACCGCTAGGCCCCAAAGCTATACAAAATACCCAACAGGTCCCAATGAGAATGCTCTCTGTCTTACTGGCATTCAGGCATAGATCCTTAGCAGCAGACCAAGCCTGCATTGCGGATAGATAGTCAGGCATGAGCAAGGAGGAGGAGGAGGCCGAGGGTAGCCTGAAAGAGAACTGCGTGTCATCTGCATAACACTGAAATATAGAGGTTAAGTTAGACATCCTGTGGGCCAAGGGGGCCATGTAGATATTGAAAAACCAGGGGGAAAGGTTAGATCCCTGGGGGACACCACAGTTAGAAAGAGTGGTGGAGGAGAGAAAGGGCCCAAGTTACACCTGGGAGAGTCGGTCAGAGAGAAAGGAGGCAAGCCATGCCAGGGCCTGATCTGTGATGCCCAGGGTATAACAGAGACGGGTGATCAGGATGTTGTGGTTTACTGTATCGAAAGCAGAAGAGAGGTCGAGAAGAATGAGGACAGAGGGAGAGTTGGAGTCAAGATTTGAGTGCAGGTCTTCACGGGTGTTCATAAGAGCAGTTTCTGTGTCTCTGGATGCTCTAAAGCCAGGCTGATGGTCATGGAGACAACCAACAGATTCAGTATGGAGGTTACGTTGAGTGATAGCCAGCTTCTCCAGGAGTTTTCCCAGGAAAGGGGTGATGGAGATCGGGTGATAATCTACTGAGAAGGATGGGTCGGCTGAGTTTATTTTGAGCAGAGAGTGCACAAGAGAGTGCTTGAGAGGAGAGGGGAAAACTCCAGTGGTGACAGAGAGGTTGCATAGGTCATCCAAGGCTGGGGCGAGAGTGTCAATATTGTCCTTGATGGTTTTGGAGGGGCAGGGGTCCACCTGAAAGAGTGTCTGAGGGAGCATATTATGCCCATTACTAAACAAATGCTCACGGTGGATGCCCATTATGACACTTATTCTTTGAAAGCCAGTTTAAAAATCTATGAATGCAAATTTGTCCCCAAGATCTTGTACGGGATATATATATATACCCCTTAGTACTGATAATTATGGTGCCGAGCCTTGAGGCACTAGTTTGGCACCAGGTTCTGCATGTTTCTAATTCAGTTCCTTTATGCACAATTCGTTATTTTTTGGCCATTATCGCGTTATTAGCACGAGCACAGTGGAAACTACTTTCACTGTTTAGGACAAATGTATGTCCAGTCCCTGATACCTTGTTTAAGGTTTTGGAAACCATTCTTGCATCAGGGAATTGTATGTGGATGAACGCGATCTTTGATCACTGTAATTCTCCCTTATCCGAAATAACTAGTTATGTAATTGAACTTAGAGAGAACCCCTGTAGAGTGAAGGAACTCTTATTTGAATATTACTGGGTTAATACTACTGGAAAAATGCATGGATACTCCTAGTTGAGTCAACTAAGGGGGAACGATAAGAGTCAAGGTACGTTAGCCCCTTTTTTGGCCATATATCCAGCTAAATTGGTTAGGCTTGCCTTCCTGCGTTTTTGCTGGAACTTGCACCCGAAAAAACACATTTCGTTTAGACTTGGCCATTTGGAAGCTGATCACTTGGATTGCTGATTTTGCATGGTAGTGGGTGAAGATGAAACTCTTGAGCACCTAATGATAGCCTGCCCTGCCATAAAGGAGCTGAGATGGAACCATTTAAAAAAATGTTGGTCTGCTTTGGAGGTGGGACTGGGTGGGCAAGTTAAGTCTGAATGCCTGCCGGACCATGCTACTTCCATGGTGGTTGCTATGTCAACCTTTTAAACATCTCTTAAGTTTGAAGAACAATGAATGCTGGGTCATCCTAGAATATACTGTTTCTTGATTTTTTGCTGTTTTGTTTGTTGTACGGGTAAGGCTGATTTGGGATTTTATGTATTTTTTTGTAAGTTTACTGGGAGTAACAGTGTTGTAATTGATTCTTTGAATTACTTGCTATTTAGGTTAAAAGTTAATTTGGTTAAGACAATAAACATTAAAAAATACAAATGTTTGAACAATACTTTACAAAAAGAACACTGACAGGGTTGTTACACAAGAGAAATAGATAGCAAAGGATATGGTCAGTGTGTAAAAATAAATAGAAACATGCAAACATTAAATTAAATAAACATTTTTAATGTGGATAGATAGTGTAATGTCCAATAGCAGTGTATATGTTTTGACTGTACTGTAGTGGTCTGTCCGGTGATTTTTGCAGGAGGCAGTGAACAGCGCATTGAGTTTTGGAGGTTGCAGTGCAGGGTGCCATGAGCCATTTAAAGCCAGGAGAAATGATACATTACAACACAGTGTTGTTTGAAATGCAATGAGAAGTGTCATGTGTTAAATGCAAGATGTGGCGCCATGGTTAGTGTGCTGCGTAGTGATAGGGGAAGTTCCAGGTGCAGTGATGTATGTATTCTCCAGTGCGACAGCCACTCATGGGAGCATGTCCAAAGATGGGTGCAGTACCACTGAGAATTGTGTGTAGACTGTACTTTCATTGGCATGCACTCCCTGTTCATACGTTCAGAAGTGTAGCCAGGATGTGGTGTTCTCCAGCATTGATCCACCCCACTCTGACTCTTCCTCTCAAGTAGTCCCCACAATTGGGCTAATCCTTACAGGGATCAAGTCCTTTCCCAAAGGCTGTACCCTATTGCTTTTGGTGGTCAATTAAAAGCAGCTGCGTCGCCTCAGATTACCCGTTCTGATATGGCCGGCCCAGCCTTGCTATCAGCTGCAGAAAAGCACAGTTGGCTGTCTTCCTAACAAACACTTATAACTCAGTCTGTCCAACTCACAACTCTGTCACCGTGCAATGGTGAATAAGCAAGAGTGCTTGCACTTTTCACACTTCTATCCTAACTGCACTTAGTGTAGCAGAGACAATGTGCCTGGGAATGCACCCAGGACACTGCAGGGTACATGTACTGCACAAGGCCACACATACTGACCAGCAGTACCATCTCCCTGTGTTGCCTCCAGCCTGTGTGTGCACATATTCAATGCCCCTTCTGTTTGTGTATAAGGCACAAGAACCAGGGTGCCCTCTACCTCTCAGATAATACATCTCGCAGCTACTGCATTCAGCATAGAAATACATACATGTATTTAAGTGCCTCTTTGTGGTTTACGCATCAATGGAGTCAATTGTTGAGCGCAGGGCTAACATTCCCCGAAGAAGCAGTGACAATGTGGATTGCACATATGATATTTGGATTTCACTCAGCCACTCTTTGCCGTCTTTGCCGTCTTCTTGGTTCACACATGTGGGCAAAAGCTTTGAACAAGACCCGGGAGCAAAGTTTGACAATGGACTGAGTGCAATAATAAGGGTTTGTACAGCAATGTGCATAGGCTCTTAAGCTGTTAAGTATCCAATGTTACTATGAACCCACATATATCTGGCAATGGGCCTCATTATGAGTCGGCTGTGCCGGAATCCGGTTATTCCGTGACGACAGTTACTCCACTTCCGCGACCGCAAGGCTGCGGAAATAAGGGCCGATTACGGCACTTGGGTCGCGCACAACACACCGAGGTGGAAACTGAGTCACTGCCGTCATGTAAACACCCATGCACATGGACTTTATGCCACAGAAAATGGTGCTAAACCCGTGTCCGCCCCCGCCGACATGGAAACACCGGAAGCAGAAACACCAACACCGGAAGCGGAAACAGCATGACCGCTGGAAAAAAATGGAAACAGAGAGGCGGCCATTATACAAAGCACAATCCACTGCCATCCTGAGACAGCACAGATCAGATTACCTCCCTGAGACTGACAACTCATCAAATGGCATCCAGGATACCAGCACGCAGACAGCGAAAGCCGCGCTTTAGTGAGGCTGAGCTCACAGTTCTGGTGGACCACATTGTTGAGCATGCGGAAATGATCTTTAGTGCAGACCAGTGGTGCGCTACTCAGCAACGGCGCAAGGAGGTGTGGGCGGAGGCAGCACGCAAGTGCACAGCGGTTGGTGTGACCACACGCTCTGTGAAGGACTGCCATAAGAGGTGGGATGACCTCAGGCTCCGAGTGCGCAACCTCATGACTGCACACCGCCAACACAGCACTGGCACTGGTGGAGGCCCTCCATCCCCTCTCAAGTTGCAATCGTGGGAGGAGCGCTGCAGCAGTGTCATGCACTTCGAAGGCATCCACGGCATAGGAGAGGCAGAGGCAGGAGTGAGCCCACCTGCACATGCTGCTAAGTGCACATAGTACAAAGCCATAAGTGTGAATGGGAGGGACCCAATGGACCCACTCACAATGCCCCCCCCAACAGGGCAGGAGTGACTCAATGGACCCACTCACAATGCCCCCCCCCCAACAGGGCAGGAGTGACCCAATGGATCCACTGACTGACCAGATGACAAGTAACACATCCCCAAAGCATGAACCCTGGAAATGCACACAGTGCGTGCCTGACTGAAAGCAGACACACACACACCTGAGTGCATCAATAGTCACAAGTCTGTACATGCAAGTGGTCATGGATTATCATGTCGGATGCATGTGATGGACACATCTAGTAACATCACACAACAAGCAGCATGCCCTCTGTATCCCGACAGTCGAGACAAGTGACAGCGACAGCCAAGAGGCAACGCAGCGGCCACCTGCATTCGCCAAACTCAGCACGTCTGCACAGGAGGATGATGCTAGCTGCTCCAGCAGACAAGGACCGGCTGCATCAGGCACACCGGCTACATCAGGCACACCGGCTACATCAGGCAAACCGGCTACATCAGGCACACCAGCATACGCCACCATCCCCATGCAGGCACCCACCCTAGCCCCGGATGATGATTCGCAGCCCATCTGCACAGCTGAGGAGGCTGCATCAAGTGATGGAAATGGCCTGGCGATGCAGGCCGAAGCAGTAAAACAGGGTGAGGGAGACAACCTGGATGAGGTGTCACCCATCCATGGCCTACAGTTCAGCTCCCAAGAACTGCACAGCCCCATGCGCTCCCCAACTCCCTCCATGGCTGAGCTCAGTACACACTTGCAGCACTTTGAGCAACAACAGGCCACCCTGACGCAGTTGGTGGAAAGTCAGCTGGAGGAGGCCAGGCTGCAGCGTGAGGAGGCCGTGCATCAGCGGGAGGAGGCCAGGCTGCAGCGTGAGAGCAATGCTACGTCGGTGCGGTGGCTCTCCAGGTCGATTGGATGATTTGCGGCCACCATTGTCACCCTGGCACGCCATGTCAGGGAAGGGAACAGTGTGCAATCCAGCATTGCTCAGTCAATGTTGGTAGCCCAGCAGGCGTTTCAAGGGCGCTTGCCCACAGTCACACCGACAGTCACCTCAGCCAGCACCACCCCATCCAGCTCTGCCACTGCCAGGACACGGAGGCGTTCTAGTCGGGTGACTGGAGCCGCCTGCAAGGACACGGCACTGCATAAGCTCACTCGCAAATAGTGGCATGTGGGGATGCCAGTCAACATGACATTTGGGGACACCATGGGTGTAGGGGGGTGGGTATGTATGGATGGTGGGGGAGGTCCATTAGGGGGTTAGTTGTTTGGGGCATGGTTGGGGGTGTGTACGTTTGGGTGGTGGGTGGGCATGGGTGTACAGCTTACCTACCCAATGCACTTTCTTACCTGGTTTATCGAAAATATAACACCTTTGAAAAGTACCATAATGAGTGGACATCTGTCAATTCATATGCAGTACAATTAAATGGTATTTCCGGTCCCAAATTTTTATTGTCCCTACGGGTCGGCCATGCGCTTCCAAACATTAATCGGTCGATCACAGTAAAATTCGCCACGGACCCAACCCGACCCCTCGTCCACTAAACAAACGATAAATCTTACTTTTACATAAATAGACAATTATCTCCATATTTATGGTTCTCTAGGGCTGCAAAGCACACGGACAATATAAAAAGATGGAGTGTTGAATTCAAATTCTCAGGGATGGCTTTACACAGAATGTTGCAAAGTAAGATTGTATGCACGTTCACAGTGAAGGTCAGCTGCTTTGATTTGTTGCTCGCGGGCCGGAGTGGCCCACGACTCGCAGTATACGGTTCTATTGTTTTTTGACCTTGACAGACAGGCACCGTGCCTAAAGACTTCTTTTGAAAGAGGGGTGCAATAACGTAAGAGATGATAAGGATGAAATTTCAGAAATGAGACCGATTTTCATTTTTGTTCACTATAAGAAAGATCGTTGGCACAGACGGAGTGGTATTTAGGGACTGCATTACGCCTAGACAATGGAAAATGCAAATCTAATGTAAGTAACCCTTTAGATGATTTTATCCCTGAATATATTAACACCGGTTTATATTAAGGCCGGTTAAGTTGGACTTGTTCGTTCAATGTGGCATTTTGTGCCGCGCACGATCAACGGCGAAGTGCTCCCCTGGCGCTCAGGCGGCTCTGAAAAAGGCGGAGGAGAGGGGGAGGGTTAGTGGGAATAACGTAACATACTCCGTTGCACTATCCTCGCTAGCAAAGAGTTTCAGACCCAATAAATGAAATTAATAATTTCAATGAAGATCGGCTGGAGAGACTAATTCATGTTTTTAATACAGGTACATCCTTCCCTACTGCCAATGCCATCATTTCCAGACCCCGACCGACGGGTTCTTCAGCTGCCAGGTGCAGCTCCATGTCAACAACTTTACCCCCCTGACCATTTTATGGGACGATCGTCAAGGACCAATATGCCCTTACGCGGTACTAGTGGCTAGAAGCAACATACCAACCATTACGATGGGGTAGTGCCTCGTTGTTGGAACAGCCTTGCGATTATCAGTGCGACCATATTGCTTCTTTTATCGTAAAACAACACCCTGTGTACCGCAAAGGAACAGCGCGTGACTCAAGATGAACTTTTGCGGATCGAGACCAAAGACAAATGCGAATCGCTGAATATTCTCTAAACATTTGACGTCAAATAAATGTACTTTACCAATTGTACAATCTTGCTGTTTGCTTTTAAACCAGTTTCATATTCCAAATTTTTGCGCGCTGTGTTGTGAGATGATCTGTGTTGTTTTACGGGTTCTGTGTGAAGTCGCGTAGAAGTTGACTGGGCGCGTTTGGCTACGCAGCCCAGTAACGTCACGGAGAGAGGCGGGGAATATGAATGCTTTGTTGATGTCAGGCTCAGGAGCGGGGGATATGATTTAGTGCCGCAAAAGCAGGTCAGCCAGGGCGATGGGGCAAGTGATAGGAATATAACATAATGTCGGCGCACAGCAGCCTAATTTATCGTTTGTTTAGTGGACGAAAAGTCGGGCAAGGTCCACAGGAAATTTCTCCACGATCGACAGATCCATGCCCGAAAACACATGGCCGACCCGTAGGGACAATTACAATCTGGTCATGGAAATACCCTTTATTCATTTAGTGGCATCACCATATCCCTGAAATGCTGTGGATGTGCTGTCTCTCAAAAGTAAATGCGAATCAGTGCATCCCGTGCTCGTTGTCCATCTAGTGGACCCCCAGGAGGTGGATGTGCCATCCCATCCCCATCCCCATCCCCGTCTCCATCATCTCCGTCTGGGGGCATTGGAATGTTCCTGCGCTGGCACAGATTGTGCAGCATGGCACAAACAACCATAATTTTACTCGTCTTCACTGGGCTGTACAGCAGTGATCCGCCAGATCTGCTTAAACAGTGGAACCGGGCCTTCAGTAGTCCAAATGTCCTCTCAATCATGCCACGTGTGAGGACATGTGCCCTGTTGTACGCATCCTCATGCCTGTTCCTTGGCCTCCGTACAGGCGTCATCAGCCATGGCGTGAGTGCATATCCGGAATCTCCTACATGGGATGTAGATGTGGGAGACATGTCAGTGTTGGTAGTATCATGTCTTCATCAGATGCAGTGCAATCTTGTGTCATTGTTCATTCATGCGTATGTGTTATGCAGTGTTTTCACTGATGGGTGTTAATCTTCTATGGCCATCATAGTGGGGGTTGGCAGCTGGACATTGACCAATGCATTGGTGTGCATGTGGCTTGTGAGTATGGCATTGTGCAGTGACGTGCACACATGGCAGGGTCACTCCATAGTGATGATATAGTAGATGCAGGATGTGTCATGTACAGCCATCATGTGCATTGTGAGTGCTGTGTTGCATATTATGGGGGGGGTTTGCTGTGGCTCCAGGTGTGTGTGCCAGCGGGAGTTCAGGCTGTGTGTGTCAGGTTCCAGGGTGTGTACGGCCACACTGTGGCTACCTGTCATGTGTTGCTTTGTGAAGTTTGGGTTCTGCTGTCTATTCAGTGGATGGGTGGGGGGTGATGCATGTGCAGTCGCAGCAGCCCACTCACGTAGCTCATTGCCCTGGTCACATACACACACCCCACTTACACAGGTCCGGAGCATTGGCAGCTGTACTCACCCAATAGCCATGTGCTTTGTCCAGCATAGCATTCCATGTACCGTGGCAATGTTGAATTCCGCAGTACCATTGAGTCATGGGTTGAGCCCGGGAAACGTGCGCAGCAATGTGTAATCAGTAGCGTCACATCACATACCATCTGTACATTCAGTGAGTGGTACTGTTTCCTATTGCGGAACACCATTTCAATTGCACGTGGTACTGTCAGCTCAATGTGGGTGCAGTTGAGTGCACCTATGCAATTTGGCATGCCTGCTATGGCATGGAAGGCCAACTTGGTGGCAATCACCTGGGGGAGGGTACGGGGTAGGACAATCTGTTCAGACACATGGCGCAACAGGGCATCCAGTACCTGAACCAGGATTATTGAGAAACAGGGTTGTGATAGGCCGTGCAGCTCACCGACTGTGTGTTGATAGGTACCGGTGCCAAGAAAGTGCAGTACAGACACGACCTTCAGGGGGGGGGGATGTCAGTGGGGGTGTCTATGTGGCTGCTGATGTCGTCCTCTATCAGGCCAGTGATGTACAGGATTGTTGGGCGGTCCAGCCGGTATAATGTGTGGATCTGTCCTGGGGTGAGGTTCCAGGGTGAGGCCCTGATGCGTGGTATTGCAGGCTGCCTGCGGGGTGCTGCCGGCTGGACAATGGGGTTTGCCATGGGTACAGGGTTAGCTGGTTGCCGCCTGCGCCTCCTACGCCTCCGCCTCCTCCTCTGCAACATTACTGCCATCATGTGCAGTGCTGCCTGTTGGTTGAGTAGGCCCAGCCCCAATGCTACTAGAGCTGCTGCCTGCATGGTTCTGTTTTGAGTTGGGCTGGGTGTGGCCCTTTTGTACGCACCCAGTGGCCTGCTGGGTCCAGCTGGGCTGATTTGGTGCACCTGTGGCCTGACTCAGGACACCAGGCACAGTTTAACGTCATGTTCGCTGTGGCGGCGGTACAGCCACCGTGATCACGGTTTTACCGCCATTTTGTTGTCGGTGTGTCCATGTCCGTGCTATCTGTGATGCTCGTGGTGTCTCGTATTGCCGGCAACGGAGGAGTTTCCGTGCAGGCGGAGTTTACGGGAGCTTTAACTCCACGGTGGCGGTTGGAGGTGGTGCTGTTTCCGAGTTCGCAGTTCATGATTAGGCGGGTGCGGAAACGGTGCCGGTATGGTTATACCGGCTGTGTTAATTCCAGACCGGAGCACTTGTAATGAGGCCCAATGTTTCTTGAAAAAGTGATTGTGTTATGGTTTGGAATGTAAACTTCAATCAAAAGTAGATAAAGCATTACAGGTGTGGGTGGGTGGTGTGTGCTGCTGCTGCAAGATACATGACAGTATCAGTAACGTAGAGGGGAATAGCCATGTAGACCACATTTTCCTCAGATGGGCTCGAGATACTCATCAAACATACAGCCTTTTGGCAAAACAAGTCATGGGCTGGCAATTGTACATTATTACTGAAAATGATGGAGAAGTGAGCACATACTTAGGAGTATTGAGTGTCGTAACCATTTGCTTTCTGCAGAGATGGTGCTGGATATATACAGTAAATGTCTCTATTCGTCACAACTCTGCATCGCTGCCTCTGGTTGGCACTGTCTGAAGACCAGCTGGTTGTTGGCAACCATCGGCAGAAATCAGCGTGAATCACAATTCAACCTGTCCTTGAACAAATGTATACTTCCAGAAATATGAGCTACCATCCCCTTAATGCACCTGCAAGATACCTGGAAAAGCCAGCAGACTATTCCATGGACTCAGAATTGCACACAAGTGTCTAGTCAAAGGATCGAATCAAAAGGGTCGACAGGTCAAAGGATCGACACCAAAGGGTCGACAGGTCAAAGGATCACATTTTTTTTTATTATATATATTTTTTGTAGGTTTTCGTTTAGGGAAAAAAAGTGTTTTTTAGCAAAAAAAGGGGGTTTGGGGGGACCCCCCCAAAAAAAAGAAAAAAATGTGAGAAAAAAAAATGTGATCCTTTGACCTGTCGACCCTTTGGTGTCGATCCTTTGACATGTCAACCCTTTTGATTCGATCCTTTGACTGGCAACCTTGCACACACACAGGTTTCATCATGAACAAAAGAAGGAAAGTTCATTTGAATGGACTGCAACACTCAAAATGTGTACGTTTCTTGCGTTACCAAAACACCTGGTGTTTGTCAGCATAGGCTCTTCTCCCAAAATCCATTCCAGAGATTTGAACGAACTATACCTGTAACTTGTGCAGCCCAATCATACAGCTCCACCCTGCCTTTCCTCCCTGCAAGCATTGCCAATAAGCTGCCACACCCTGAAGCTCCATGTTCGTGCATTGAGGTCTGCCCTTGTTTGCTGGAACCCCTTCGGAATGACTCTATTTTGCAGCCATGTGCCTTGCCTGTGACTTTCTTCAGTGCTGCCTTGCTCCATTTTCTACAGTCCTGCCTTAGAGGTTCAGTCCTTCCTTTTCTGCCTGCTGCCATATTATTTTCTCTTTTTGTTTGTGCTTTGTGCTGCAGCCTCTAGCCACTGTTTCTTATGCTGAGTTCCTGCAGCTCCCAGCCCCTGCTTATTGTGCTGTTCCCTTGTAGTTTCACACCTCTATATATTATGCTGCTACCTTCCAGTCTTCTGCCTTACTCCATGTTCTGCTCTTCTCCACCTCGCTTATTTGTTTAATGTCTCAAACCTTATCCAGTATAGTCAGATTCTGATTCTCTTGCTTTGTTTGTAGTGAGTTCCATGCTCCTTATTTCTGTAGCTGGTGTATTTCGAGTCAGGTTTTACAGCTGGCGTCATTTACCTAGATCCAGTTCCTTTCTAAAGTTGCCTTTTCCAATTCAAGTACAGCATATACTTTCTTCCAGGCCATTGCTAAGGATTACACCACTCTAGTCTCTTCCTACAGTTACCTCATTCATCTACTTTGTTACATTCTTCTGCTTTCCTGATTCCTGTGTTGCTGTTCTGAAATTGCCTTTCCATGTTGGGCTCTTAGTGTATGGGACATGTTCTCTAGTCTCCTCACCTGTGCCTCTGTGTATTCCTCTGAACAGAGACTGGCTCCTATAGCCTAGAAGGCAATTCCTGCCCCTACATTTGTTTCACCATACCTTTAGTATGGTGTAACAGTTTGTTGATTTCTTTTACCATAGAAGGAATCCACTGTGTGTTCCATCTGGACCTATATAGGCTTCTATCATGTACGTACACCTCTTGTTTGTGCCTTATAGTCCAGACACAGAAGCCTCTCTTGCTGCCCATCTTCCATGGGCTTGCAGGTAGAATATCTGGAAGAATAACTTGCACAGAGGCATTGAGCTTCCCTTCCCCTGGGCATTCTGAAGTCAAAACTCTGTTCACCCCTAGTTGGATTCTACAATGCTTGTCCAGTACATGGTACCCATTCCTACATTTTTACCATTGTGTGTTTTTCCACCTGTTCCCTTGCTCTTATTTAACTGGTCTGTTACTCCATCTGGTTCACCCATCTGTTGTAGGTGATTGCATGTCCCTTCACATGAGTTTGGCAGTTCGTAAACCTAGCAAGGATGCCCCAGTGCACCTCCTGCCAGGATTTCATGTTGCAAGGGGAGGAAAGGTATAAACAGACCTAACAAACTTTCCTATTAGTTTCCGAAACCTTTGCCTAAACCTAAAGGACCCTTACTGTCAGCATGCAGAGCCATGTGTTCTCTTCTGCCCTGGCAGCATTTTTCTAAACATCGTGGTGTCAGTTTATTCCAGCTCTAAATTTGCGTTCAAGGATCCCACTCTCAAAAATGTTTATTGGAGCAAATCCAGAGATTTCTGCATGCATCTCGGATATTTTGCATCTGCTTTCTTATGCTTGAATCATACAGTGTGGAACTGGAGAAACTCTGTATGAGATGCACATGTGCAAGTGCAGTTCAAATATGTGTGGTCATTGGTATTTTAGAGATGTTCTAGAGATGTCCAGAGTGGCTCAGTTTTCAGCTTTCAGCGTCCATTACAAGCAACCAGGTGAACATTTGAGATGCTCACAGGCATCTGCTGATTCGTTCAGAGCCATTCTTTGAGACTCAAGCTACTGATATTCAGCTCCTTATTTTCTATTCTCGTCTGCAAACGCGTGTCGAAGAGTCTGACACCTGCCTCACATTCACACCGCCAAGGACACAATGCATGGTGTTGCCAGGTATTGCAGAAGATGAGCAAAACCTTTTAGAGATCCTGACAAATGCACTGAAAGCCAGTACAGACTCTGCTCAATACCAAGAAAAAAGTATGGGTCTCTGAATCTCTGGAGACTGTGAGTGGCTATTTTCCCATCGGGGAGGCAGATTTCTAGAGATGGAAGATGTAGGAGAGATGGAAGGCTGAGGAACACTGCCCTTAGACCATGCTAATCAATATTTATTTTGTTTTAGGAATGCCACCATGTGGCCCCAATTAAACCTAGTCTCTTATTTTCTTTTGTTTCTAAAATCAGTTTTGAAGCTTATGTCATGGCTGTGAGGTGTCTTTTTACTTAGCCCTTTAAAGAGAGATGCTGTCCATACTCTATTTCCATTTGCCATTGATCTCAAATGTAGGTTCTCATAATTTTCACGAAAATGACATCATCTTTTGGTACATTCTATTCTCTAATATTTAACTATGTACTTCTCATCTCATATCAGTGAACGTTGATGAGGTGTACAAACTCAGATTTCTTTACAAATTGGCGTTTGAAATCTTTTGAAAAAGGGTCACATCTTTTGTCTATAATCCTAATTTAGAAAAGACTGAATCATGCTATAACACTTCAATACTAGTGTCCTGTCTAAAGTTCTATGCTAGCGCTTCAAACGCACTGTTGATACAGGATGGCCTTGTCTAGTACCTTTACAGATGCAAAAGGGGTCTTAACGATATTTCTTCACTAATAATGTGGCTTCCATGTTAGAAGAAAATAATTTTAATAGAGATTGAATCTTTTTAAAGCCTATTTTCTGCAAATCATTCCAGGGGTGGTCACACTTACTCTTCTTATTAAGGGTATTTTCTTCAAATAAACGAATATTTAAGAGTGAGACCAGCCTCTCCTCTGCATTGTGATTATTCTTAATGAATTGGTCTATAAAATAAGCCTCCCTGAAGGACAATTATCAGAGTTCAAACAATATCAGAAGAGGCAGAATGATAAATAGTCTGACAGAGAAAGATACAGTTAACATTTTACCATCTATCTTTTCAGTGGAATCTGTCAGTAAGACCCACATGTTTTGGATATGTAAATCCCCATCAGTCCTTGCAATGTATGACTGCAATCATTCAGTGCTGACGGATTCTTTGAACCTTTCTGTGTCAAAACCGATGAGATGAGACACATCACCTTCAATTGCCCCTTACAACTCGCCTCCAGCGGGAGTTCTGAGATCAACAAAAGCTAACTCAATTGGGGCTGTTCCAAGGATTTATGGTGCGTCAGTTAAATGACTTTTGGCTTCTTCACTCTCTTGCAAAAGGTCCTGAATTTCGTTTTGTATGGCAAATCAGACTCTCCATGGCGTCCCATATCGGTAATGGCCTAGATGGCGATGTGTCTGGTTCCAAATCCCACACACAGCTCCCTAATTCACTTCCATGAATATCCTGGCTTAATGGTGATAAAACCACTGAGTTGGATTAAATAATTTCATTAGGTTCTATTCTCAAGGATATGCTGTATCGATTCATGACGTCTTTTCTCAGTTGTTGGCCCTAAAGGTATATATATTTATCCCATCACACCTGTTACTGTTATTTTGTAGTCTAATTTGGATATATCATGGTATTCTGTGTGTGTTACATAGCTGTAAGTGCAAATTTGTTTTTTCTTCCCACCTCATTATCCTTATTCAGACTGTTTGTTTGGTTGTTTGTTTTATTGATTTATAATGCGCGCCAGACCCATGGGCATCAGGGCGCAGGAACAAGAATATTTTCAGTTTACAAAGTTACAAACTACATAGTTATAAGATGACATTAAGATTACAATGGTGAACATAGGTATGTCAATGCATATATACACATAGAGAGTTTACAAGTTACAAAATACATAGTTATAAAGTGACAGATTGCAGTAGTGAGAATAGATATATACAATGCATATATACACATAGAGAATTTGGTCAGGAAAGATAGTGATCAGTCTAGTTAGGCGTGTGGGTTTCGATTAACAATAGAGATGAGGGGGATGGGGTAGAAACTAGTGAGATTTCTGTGTTCAAGGTACATCACTGGGGTTCTCCAAATTATTATTTTTCACAATGAAAAGTGATGTGCGTGATCTGCATCTGGGTTCTTTTCTCGACGTCTTTTCTTTATGCACTCTGTGACATTTTGCTGAGCCAAATGATTCTGGAGCCTTTGAGGAATTAGACTTATGTTAGGTGATTACATGTCATCTTGGATTTCTCAAGTGGTTTGAAGCTAGCAGTGGCCTTGCCAGTATATCTAGTGAACCTTCTGTGGTTCTTGTACAAGTCAAATTTGGTCAAATCTGCAGTTTGAAGGCGGTCACATTCAACAGTTTTGTTTTCTGAGCACCGTTCCACAAAAATACCGTAATATAGCAGCCACCGCAGTTCTTTTATAGAAAACCTGCTTGGCCTCCTGTAAACCTACACTTCAGAGGTTTACTAATTTTAATTTCTATTCCCATGTGCGGTTACAGTGTCTATAATGTATGTATATATGGGATTTGCAATATTTCACAGTTTGGAACTAGGGCTATAGGAACAAAAAAAACACTGCACCGGAAGTGGGCTTGGAAGAACAGACCATCTGGAAATCCATACTAATGTTGCCCCTTAGCTGGCAAAGACGAGAAATTGATGCAGGTCAAGTAAGATTTAAAAGCAGATAAAAAGAAAACAGGATTATAACTAGAGATGGAACAAAACGTATCAGGTAACAAGAACAATGGGATAGCAAGGGCAACGGGAAGACGTCAGGTGTATAGAGCTTCTACATGGATTCATCCTGTGAACCCATCATGAACATTTGTTTATCTTCCATTTATGAAAAAGTACTTTTGGAAGAGACGTATGGATCATCTTGCTGTGGCTAGGCCTCCATATAGAGTATGCTAATAAGCTTTCCTGGTCCATTATCCTTGTGTGCATGATGAGTGGTTTGCTAAGAGTGCTAAAGTCATGCATGTGATGTAATTGTGGATGCACAGCCTTGACTGGATTACATTGCACACAGACAGCAGAGAATCCCACACCCATGAAAAGGTAGAAGGTGTCTTCCAGTGTTACAAATGGGGATCCTGAAACTGGAAATGCGGGCAAATGGGTTGTGTGCAATACTTTAATGTACACATGAATTATCTAATACGATGGGGATAATTTCCTAAGGTCGTTTGAATATGAGTAAGATTTTAACACCCATGCCAGATGTTATTGCATCTACAGATCCATGAACAATTCCCAAAGATTTGTGCAGATCAAGGCAGTAAGAAAATATAATTTTAATTGTTCTGTTGAGTCATTTAAGAAGTTGGTTGTTGGTTGTATTGAGCAATCAAGAATCTGTTTTATTATTAAATAGACCACAGTCACTATCCGACTCGAAGCTTCCCACACCAGCAGCATTCCTTTAGTCTTTTAGTCACAACAGGGACTTATGTGCCTATTTCATTGTAGTCTGAGATCTGTGGTAGGCCGGAAGAAGGAGTCAGACTCTTTGAGACATTTCTGAATTACTTGTATTAAATGATAAGAAAATAGCCTAGTTTTCCCTATTGTAAAGGGGTTTCCCTGCCTTTTTAAAGGAACTAGAGGCACTCGTCTGTCATCAGGAAGCCCCAAAGAAAGAAAAGTCCTCTGTCCAAAGATAGTTGTATCCTGAATCTTCCACTAAGAAACTAAAGCAAAAAGATCTCAGAAGATTGACTTGACTCTCCTGATGCATCAGTCTTTCCAATTAGTCAATTGCCCATTGTGTTACTATCTTTTTATCTTGTTAGTATTTATCCTGTAGGACCCTCATTTATAGTCTCTCAGTACTTCTTTTAAGTGTACTTCCTGCACTGCACTCTGGAGTTTGATATTCTTCTTGTAGTATTTATGGCAACCTTCCTCGAGATACTTCCTCATTTGTTTGTTGAAATGTTTAGGACTCATACAGTCTATTGATGTGGGTTTTCACAGCTTTACTGGGGGTTCTTTCCCCTTTCTATTTCCCCATTTGTGGATTTTCTCTTGCTTTCAACTATCTGCACTTGTCTTAGCAGCTTGTTGCTCACATAATATTTTGCCTTTCCCCTTGGGTTTCGATTTAGAATCTTCATAGGCTTTTAAGCCAGGGTTACACAGTCTCCTTTTCGCAGCTTTATACATTTCCAATTACATAGTTCTATGTTATGATAATCTTTACAAGTACTGGGACGAGTCCCTCATCTCATCTTCTATTGCCCGACAACCTTCCACTTCTGCCGTTCTCCTCTTTACCTCTCCACCGGTTGGAGAACGTTGCAGGCTCTTGCGTTCACTCAGGTGTTCTTCTCCGGTACTTTCTCTCTCCTTTTTTTAACTTTGTCTTGCCCTCATCGTCGTCTGGCTCTCTGCCAAACACAGAGTGTGATGCTGGGAAGCTGCCCGCATTCCAAATGCCTCCCTCCTTCTCTGTGCTCGGTGGTCTCCCATTGTCGGCTTCCCTTAAACCATATACAAGCTTTAATGTTCATAAGGTGCTCATGCTTCCAGTTGCCTTCCTGGATGGCCATGGCTTGTTCTGTTGGGCACCCTGCCCACCACATTTGGGACATGGTCTCACCACCACCTGTTGTAGGACTCTGCTTTCCTGCCTTACAACATTCTCCCATTGTAGGATACGCCAGGCTTCCAGCTTATCACTTTGACCTTCAGCCGCTCTTTGAAAGTTGCAGGCTCTGTGCCTACTGGTCTGCCTCTTCCAGGAGTGATCATATCAGGGAGCTTCCTAGGTGTTGGATACTCTCGGATTCCCCAGCATCCTCCACTCGTCCCAGTTAATTATGTGTTTTCTCTTAAATAGATATTCTCATTTCCCTCTTCAGGTTGGTGTGTTCCAACATTACCTTCATCCATACAGTTTAATGTTAATGTTAAAGGATATTTGTGCCGCGCACTAACACCACCGGAGTGGTCCCCTGGAACTCTGGTGGATCTGAAACAAAAAAGGGGGTAGGTTAGGCGTTGTTAGGCAGAATCCTGTGCAGTGCCCTTAGGGAACACTATACACAATTAAGACTACAGGTGGCGATACAAGTTTTACCTTTGGTACAAGCCTGTACTACTATGTCAGAGTGGTAGCAGTGGCGGAGCAGCCAGGCTTATCTCAAGAGTATATGAGCAGAAGCAGAGATTACACAAAGGGACCACAATTACTGTGACTCAAGCAAACACTGACTCAAGGTTTCAGGTAGAAAAATATAAGTACATTTATTTTTAAACCATTCGTTATAAACACAACACTTCTATTAAACTTCAATAAAAAAACACACGTTAAATATACTACAACTAACTAATTCACTTTGTACAGTATGTCTCAAGGTAAGTACCCTGTGTTTGAATGAGCCGGTGTTAGGCACAAAACACATTACCGCGAACACAATTGCGATCACTTTTTGACAGTTCGGTCTACTAAATAAACGCGTATCCATGACATGAAATGCTACCGGGGCAAAAACACACTTAGCACCTGAGATACCCAGAGGGAGTTGGAGGCAAAAAATCACAGGCAATATTTTGGTTAGGCAGACAGAATCGAGAAACACTCAAAGACAGGAGTTCAAAAGTCAAAGGGCCGGAGCCAGGATCGCAAGACACCAGGGCCTGTTGCCGAAGATCACACAGTCAGACAGTTCACGATTCAACATAGCCAAAAGTACTTTGATATTGTCAATGTTCAGAAGCAAACGTTATAAGAAGGAGGGAAGACAAGTGCAAGCCTTGGAAATGAAGAAAAAGGGATTCATCCAGTTTCCTCAGCAGAACACAGTACCTTGTTCCAATGGTGCAGCTGGTGGCCTGGCAGTTGTTCCTGTTGGTTTCCCGCAGACCCACGATTCCTGGAGCTTCGTTGTGAAAGAGGACGTCTCAAGGGGGTCTGCACCACACAGGGATGAAGCTGGCAGCAGCGACAAGGAATAAAAAGTGCACTCCTTAAAAACAGGAGAGGCTCTTCAGGTGGCTATCCGGACCACTACAGCAGTGTGCAGCGATTTCAACCAAGGAAGAGAATCCTCTGGCTGTAGAAGATGAGCTGGTTATCCCCACCAAGCTCAAGGGAAGAAGACTCTGGACTGGATCTCCTCTAAGTCGTTGAAGGGAAGATAGCTAAGGACTGCAGCAGGGCTTCACCGGGACGGGTTAGTTGCAGCAGCCGTCGTTCTTTCCATTTCTCTTCGGTTCCTTGTAGTTCCAGTGGCAACTTTCTGACTTCGAGCCCAAGAGACCTGCCTTTTATGTGAAAAAACCCCATTCACACAGCCTGGCTGTCAATCACCCAGCAGAGGGGTTGTTCAGCCCGGTCAACTACCTTGGCCAATCATGAAAAGTGCAACTTGGGTTTCCTAGGATACCCTGTGCAGGGGGTGACTACACCCCTCCCTCACTTTCAGCCCACCTAGACACCCAGACGCCTTGAGGAGGGCTTCTGAGCAGAAGCCCGCCAAAAGACAGTGAACAAAGAAGGCGAACCTAGTTTGTCACGTAAAGTAAAAACAAGAAGGACTTTAACAAAAAAGAAATGGCAAATAAACCCAATCGGAGCCAAAAGAAAGACGATTTGGTCAAGCAGGTTTATGTTTGAGGCTAATATAACAGCCAAGAACAGTACCAGGTTTATCTAATATAATCGCGGTAGAAAAGTTAGCGTATATACCACTGCCACCAGCCAAGTCTAAATGTTAAAAGAGTGAAACAATGCTCTAGGAGGTACAGATAAAAAAGGGATATGAATTAACCCTTTCCGGTACTCCATGGAAGATGGGGTGTACTGGATCTGTGGTAGATTGACTAAGTAAAGTTAATGGTAACTTTACCCTTTTCTGGGGGACGGTAGTCGCCTCAGAAATGGAGTCGAGGGAAGTCTCAAAGACAACCCTGTGCCACGGCACTGAAGGTGCTGTGTGACATACAAAAAGAAGAGGGCTACTGAAGTGGTGTACTTCAGAGTCCATAATCACAAAAACAAGTAGAAACACAGAGCAAAACATAGGTAAGAGTGGGGGAAAAGCTCTCACTCTTACCAAGTGGAAAAAAATAAACTCCTGAAGCCCAGCAAAGCTGCTGGGGGACTCACTAGGTGAGGGAAACTAGCCATAAATGAGAATTCTCCCTTACACTCGCCCCCTGCAGACTAAGGGACAGGAGGATTTAATCCACTCCTGGATGGACCTCATACCTCTAGTCAGTTAAAAACATCCTAGAGAGACCATCAGCATTTTGGTGGTGACTTCCTGCTCTGTGCTCAATGGAAAAATCAAATCCTTGCAGGCAGATTGACCATCTGAGTAATTTTGGGTTTTCCCCTTTCATTTGCATCAGCCATCTCAAGGGTTGGTGGCCAGTCTGAATGATGAAGGTAGATCCATACAAGTATGGTCTAAACCTCTTCAGTGCCCACACAATAGCAAAGCTTTCTCTTTCTATTGTTGCCCACCCTGTCTCAGGATCCTTTAACTTCCTACTGATGAAACAAATGGGGTGCTCCCTACCTTTCTCATCCAGTTGACTAAGGACTGCACCTATACCTACATTGGAAGCATCAGTTTGTACAATGAAGGGTTGGTGATAGTCAGGAGCTCTTAGGACTGGAGCTTGACAAAGGGCTTTCTTTAGACCTTCAAAGGCTTGAGTGCACTCCTCATTCCACCTGTCCTTTTTAGGAAATTTGGGAGAGGAGATGACATTCAAGGGAGAAGCTATAGTCCCATAGTTCTCTATGAAGTTCCTATAAAACCCAGTGAGACCTAGGAAGGCTCTCACTTGGGTTTGAGTAGTAGGGGTGGCCCAGTTTTGTACAGCTTGTACTTTGCTAGGCAATGGCCTTATTTCACCTCCTCCTACCTCATGTCCAAGGTAGACCACTGAACTCTGACCCATCTGACATGTGCTTGCCTTTATGGTCAGATGGGCCTGTTCAAGAGCCTGCAATACATAAACTAGGTGTTCAACATGTTCTTTCCATGTAGGGCTGAACACTGCAATGTCATCAAAGTATGCCATGCAGAAGTCCTCCATCCCATTCAGAACTTGGTTGACTATCCTCTGAAATGTAGCAGGTGCATTCTTTAGTCCAAAAGGCATTACCTTAAATTGATAGAGGCCAGCTGGGGTGGAGGATGCAATTTTCTCCTTGGCATGGTCTGTCGGGCTATTTGCCAATAGCCTGACGTTAGGTCAAATGTGCTGAGGTACTTGGCTGCACCAAGTTTGTCCACCAGCTCATATGTCCTAGGCAAAGGATGGCCATCAGTTGTAGTGACTGCATTTAGAGCTCTATAGTCCACACAGAACCTCAAGTCCTTGGATCCTGCCTTTGGTACAAGCACAACTGGGCTAGACCATGGGCTAGTAAAGGGTTCAATTACCCCGAGTTCAAGCATTTTGTTGACCTCATTCCTTATGTGGGATCTTACATTGTCTGACATTCGGCACCCCCTGCTTTTGACAGGCAAACAGTCACCAGTATGTATGTCATGCTGGCCCCAAGGGGTCAAGCCTGGTGAAAGTGAGAACAGGGAGGTAAACTGATTCAAGAGTAATCCTGTTGGTCAGATGTGAGACTGGAAGAGAGATTAACTCCTTCCACTTGCTCATCTAAAGGTAAGCCTGTGAGGAGGTCAGGTAGAGGTTCACTCTCCTCCTCCTCCTGAGCTGAAGCTAGACGCAAAGCTCCTATGTCAGGTCTGGAGGTATAAGCCTGTAAACGGTTGGTGTGAAAGACTCTGGGAGCCTCCTTAGGATTGCCTAAATCCACCAGATAGTTCACCTCTCCAAGTTTACCCACAACCTTGAAGGGTCCTATCCATTTATTCTGCAAGGCCCTCTGCCTTGTGGGGACCATAACAAGAACAAACTGGTCTTGAGTAAACTCAACCATGTTAGCTTCTGGTCATGCCAATGTTTGACAAGAGCTTGACCAGCCTTCAAGTTATCACTTGCCTCTGCCATCATGTGTGACATTCTCCTCCGGAGACCTATCACATAGTTAGTCACTCTGACTGGCTTGGGGGAAGGAGCACTCTCCAACCCCTCTTTAATCAAGGCCAATGGACCTCTGACTGGATGGCCATAGAGAAGTTCGAATGTACTGAATCCTACTCCGTCCTGAGGGATTTCTCTATATGCAAAGAGAAGGCATGGCAGTAGAAGGTCCCACTTTCTTCCAAGGGGTTCTTCTAAAGCACCTATCATGCTCTTCATAGTTCGGTTAAACCTCTCTATCAGTCAATTAGTTTGGGGGTGGTAGGCAGTTGAGAAGTTGTAGGTGACTCCACAGGTTTTCCACATGGTTTGCATGTAGTGGGACATAAAATGTGATCAGATATCACCTCCTTAGGAAAACCTACTCTGGTAAAAATACCAAGTAGGGCCTTAGCCACAGCCAGAGCTGTAACAGTCCTCATAGGTATGGCTTCAGGAAATCTAGTGGCATGGTCCACTACAACCAGGATAAACCTGTTGCCTGAAATTGTGGGAGGGTCAAGTGGACCAACAATGTCAATCCCAACCCTCTCAAAAGGAATTCCCACCACTGGGAGAGGCACTAAGGGTGCCACATTCTTGGATCAACTCTTGCCAGAGGTTTGGCAAGTGTGGCAGCTTCTGCAGAATTTGTCTACTTCTGTACCCATCTTACGCCAGTAGAAGTGCAGAGATAGCCTTTCTTTGGTCTTCTTAAAACTTAAGTGACCAGCCAAAGGTACCTCATGTGCTAACTGCAGAAACTGGAGTCAGTTCACCAGAGGTACTACAAGTCTTCTGTAGTCTCCAGGGGTTGACTCAGTTGGTTCACTGTAGAAGAGGCCATCTTCCCAGTGTAACCTGTACTTCCCAGGCTCAGTCCCATTGAGCTGAGAAGCTGCCTGTTGGCGAAGACCATACAAGGTAGGACACTCTCTTTGTCCCTTACTGAAATCGTCCCTGTTGGGTCCACCTTCTGCCAGTAAAGACTGCAGCTCAGGATAGTCAACAGGGTCAAGATCTCCTACCAAGGTAAAATCCATTTCTAGATCTGATTCCTCAGTATCTAGTTTGACCATACAGGGTTGAACCTCACACTCAGCCTCAGCTGGTGTGGGAGTCACAGGTGTGACTTTGGACAGTCTCGGAGATGTCCTTTTGGGCACAGGAGTGCTTGCTGGTTTCTTGCTGGCAGACTTAGGATTCCCTTTTGTCTTTTCTTGTCCTGCAATGGCAGTAAGTAAGTCCTGTGGACTTGGGGTGATAGCTTCCTCTATCATGTCCCCAGGAGAGCCTCTTAAGGTTCTCTCCCTTGCAGACCTTGTGAGCTCCTGCTTCTTTCTGCTGCGGGCCTGGGGTGCTAGACACAACTCCAAGAGTTTTAAGGTCATTACCCAACAGGACCCTCCCACGTTCGTTATTTTGCAAACGTACAGGTATTCTGACAGTCATGTCATTACACTGGATGAGAGCTGGTAACTGGGGAACCATTTGCACAGGGCCTCCAGCTAACTTGGTTAAGTGTTTGGGTGCCTTAGCAACATCCTCCACTTTGAAAACACATTCATCAACCACAGTTATGCTGGCTCCAGTGTGATGGCAGGGGTCTCCTGAACATTCACAAGAACACTATCTTTATAATACTCTTTAGTATTATCTGGGATTGAGTTATAGACATCTAAGTTCTGTTGTTCCCAAAGACCCAAGGACACTAAAGAAATACTAGCTGAAACTCGCATGGGCTCATCAGCTAGTAGCTGGAAGTTTCCACTGGTCATAGGTACTTCTTCCACCTGGGAGAAGGCTAAGGAGACAGTGTTGATCCCTGAAGGTTTACCCTTACACTTGGGATCTACTTTCACATGGCCAGGCAACCCAGAAATAAAACATTTTCCAAATGCTCTCTTCAATGGGGGTTTGCCCTGGCCTCCATTTGGTGTGGAACCAGGTGGTACATTAGCCTGATTTGGTTTACCTGGTGGCTTACCCTGGTTATGTTTGGGGCCCTCTTTTAGATTGGAATTATTGGAATTCTCTTTGTTGTCTTTCTTTGGCTGTTTCCCCTCATCCTTCTTCTGAGTAGCCCCAGAATCCTTGTGAGTGGCCCTGTTGGCAACCCACAAGTCAGAAGCCTTAGCTAGCTTCTTAGGATCTATCTCCTTTGAATCCGCCAAGTGCTGTCTCAGCTCAGGAGAGCAGACATCAAAAATAGACTCCAACATTACAAGATTCCTCAAACCTTCATAAGTGTTCACTTTATAACCCTTAACCCAACCATCTAAGTCTTTCAAACATTCACACACCCAGGTAGCGCAAGGGGTACCATCATGCTTTTTGAGGGTTATAAACCTCTTAAGATAATGAGAAGGGGTCTTCCCAAACCTAGCTATTAATGCTAGTTTCACATACTCATAATCCTGTTTATCCTCCTCCCCCAGCTCCATTACAGCATCACTTGCAACAGGGGGAACCTAGAGAAAAGCCAAGGAATCAACTGATTCCCTGAGATACCTTGAATCCCATGATTGTACTCAAACATTGCTAACCAATCCAAAATATCAAGTTTAGTCTCATACATACCGATCATCTCCTTTGGCATACAGGGTCTCCTAGGGCTTGAAGACCTAGAGGACTCTGGGAGATAAGCATTTTCGAGAGACAATTTCTTCATTTCTAGTTCATGGATCAGCTCCATTTCTCTGAGCCTTAGCTCTTGATGTTTCATGGCAGTTTGTGCATCAATACGGTTCACTTCCAATTCAAGTCTCATTTTCTCAAGTGCAATAAACTCAGGAGTAAGTGTAGTACCTGTGGGGGTCCCTGAGGACAGAGGTTGTGCATTCTGAGCAGGCAAGGGAGTTGCAGGGTTTTCTAGCAAGGACTCTTCTACTTCTTCACAATTAACACACTCAGAATCAGAAATATCAAAATACACATTTGCTGGAGTCCTTCTGACCCACTCTCCAGGCTTTTTCCCATTAACTTTGCAACCAGTTCAGATTTCTTTCCTTTACCAGATATATTCTTATCCCTACACATGGTTCTTAGAACCTCAGCAGTATAGAGTAAACGACTCTCTTCAGTGTAGCTTTCCATATTTGACATGATTTCTTAGTTAAATAGAATTAGTGGTGTTAGCCTTGTGATTAGTTGAACCCAAGCAACAGCAGCACTCTAAGTGTAATCACTCTACTTCCAAATCTTCACCGCTGTACACCAGGGTTAGGCAGAATCCTGTGCAGTGCCCTTAGGGACCAAAACACACAATTAAGACTACAGGTGGCGATACAAGTTTTACCTTTGGTACAAGCCTGTACTACTATTTCAGAGTGGTAGCAGTGGCTGTGGGATGTTTCAACCCACTGGTCCAGGCCCCGCAACATTACTGTGCATTGCTGGCAGCAGAAA
Source organism: Ambystoma mexicanum (assembly GCF_040938575.1). Taxonomy (NCBI): domain Eukaryota; kingdom Metazoa; phylum Chordata; class Amphibia; order Caudata; family Ambystomatidae; genus Ambystoma; species Ambystoma mexicanum. Next base: position 492,120,166 of record NC_090940.1, on the reverse strand, counting down.
CCTCAGAAATGGCCACTGGAGAGCATGCTGCTCGCTAAAAATCACCCCAAATTGCACAGTAAAAATCTGAAAAATAGGGCGCCATCCACTTTTGCCTCTCAGTGAACACTGGAGACCACTGCCAAAACCCACTATTGGGCTACCCACAAGCAGACTGAAAGCACTTGAAGAAGCAATGCTGATTGCCAAAAGAAAAACAGAGCTGTTTGGAAATCGGTTTTCTTGGTTGTCAAATTTACAACAATCATGGCACTCGAACCACCTAAAAGATCCAACCTCCTTGTTGGGTGTTCCACATTATTCTACTGCAAGAATCCACATAAATACAATGTCAGCAAGAATCATATGTTATCAGAACAAAATCCACTTTTAAAGATACTTGATGGAAAGAAATCTGTCAAAAACGGGTGCAGTACCGTTACTCGCCTCCGACAGACGCTGCCGATCTCTAAATCTGACAGGAGAAATTTTTGTTTTAAAAAGTGACTATGCCAAAGAAGGGATTTCCACCAAAATGCCATCCAGAGTGCCACACATTCATTTCATGTGGAAAAAGACTGGAATTAAAGAAATGTTTGCTTATTTTAAATTTATAAAAGTAATGTCTTCACAAGGAACTATGTTACAATTGACCATAAGGTAACATGATTTAGTTAAAACTCCCAAGAGGCTTTATTTCCCTGAGAATCTCCCACCTTGTTCATTTCCACCAAAAGGAGAGGATTTGGCATTGGCATGTTAATCTGAAGGGGAGGAGATTTCCTCTGCTGCCCGGAGAAAGAAACAATGGGTTCCTTGAATTGAATAGAAAATGCTAATTTGGGTGTGACTGACAACAACTGCTCTGGCAGGAAGGCAAGCCATGTGACCCTGTGAGTCAGCCCAGCTTTGGAGGCGGGCCAGACTGAAAATGTGGATTGAAGTTGAAGTAAATGTATGTTTTAGAAAAATGCTTATAGCAAATTGTACTGAACTGACAAAAATATGAAACGTATAGGTTGTTAAAATGAAAGATTTGCTCACAGTCTAAAACTAATCTGGAATCTGTGCGATGTTCTGAGACTGAACCCCGGAAATTATTCATATTGCCGCCATTGTGTTTATGTTAGGAACATGAAAAATTACAGGAATATGCCCAGAGTGATGTGTATGCATGTATAAAAATTGGTGCAGAACTAACATTGAGAAACCCACCAAAAGTGCGAAAAAGTTGTCATTTATGAACTAAAGCTCGCAGGAAAATGAGATTTGGACAGCAATGTATCTCAAGCATTCTGTTATAATTATATATTATTAACAAGTTGTGCATCTTGGAAATATGTTTTTTGGGGAAAATAGATTTCCTAAGTAAAAGCAAAGGGGAGTGATTTCCTTTGGACCATAAACACAGTGTCACTCTGACACATATGACACACTGCTCCTGTCTCAAATCGGGAGAGGGGAAATTCTCTGACCTATCAAATCCTTAGAGGGTTGGGAATAGATAATCAGCCTCCCCACCCACTTTGGAAATGGATAAATAGGGACTGCTGAGGACAGACAAGACACACACACTTTCCACTCATCAACTGATTTCTTGGCGAAGCACCCTGCAGGAAGATCCAGGCTCCAGACATAGATCCAGAATCCAGACTCTAGAACTATGAAGCAGAGAGGCCTAACCCAAAAAGCTGAACTCTTCTCAGCTGGCCTTCAGAATCTTAAGCAACCTGATTCTAACCCCTAAACTTCCAAGGGGCACCACAAAATCCAACAGCCTGGCTGAGCTGTTTTGCTATTCTAGCTAAGAACCCCGTGCTAGAACCAAAATCCAGACCCACAGAGCCGAGCTGTAACCCAGAACCCGTCAGATCCAGTCCAAGAGGCCGCACTGACCAGAGTGCCTTGCTGAGAGCAGAGTCCAGGTGCCCTGAATCCTGTCCGGTGGCAAGAGAATCCCAGCCAAACCCTTGACCAGATCTTTGACGGGTCCACTCCATTCCAAAGCCATAGGAGTGAGTATTTAGTCTAGAACTGCCCATAGTCATCTCTTAGTTTAAAGTAATCCTATTCAATCCATTTCAACCTGTCCAGAACTGCATTATAGAATCTTTTGTCTATTCTAAATTCTTCTCTCCTCCACATATTCCTTGATAATTGTGGTGATAATCATCTTGGCGCTAATATATATTTTCTGGAGAAAGGCAATTGTCTCGTGCAGACAGAAACCATCCAGAGGCGCCACTGGATAGGTGGCTGGGCTGTCGTGTAGTTTGCGGCTCCATAGATACTTTAGAGTTATGAAATCTTTGTTCCAAATCTTCAACAGCGCATCTGTCATTTTGAAATCTTGACTTTTTGAGAAAAATCTACCTTTACTAAAACCTCTGTAACTTCTGAACCGTACGTCCTAGAAACAAAATTCCAATTCCTGATAACTTTTCCATAATCGCGTTTCCCGCATGAGGAAAAGTTGCCGCAATTTGCAATTTGGCTAAATTTCACCACATGTAAAATAGCTATTTCTTGATTTCAACTTCTGAATTTCGTTTTCCACCTGCTAATCATTTTATAATCATTGCTAGTGTTGACCTGACCCAATCCAAGCCACTCTCACTAGTTCTGAATCTCATTTAGAGAATTAAAATCAATTTTAGCATTTTCCCATTCATTGCAAATCACACTCAAAAGCATTTTGACCTGTTTTTAAAAGCATTCCTGTTCTCTCTAAGTTTTCTGGGGGGAATTGGGATTGAACTGCATTGTTGATTGTATTCCTGATACCTGTGTGCCCTCATTCCATCTCTTCATATTGCATATTGGGGGGGAGTGAGTAACAACAGGGGCAAAGAGTGATTATATTGTCTTTGGTTGAATTCATATCAAGTTTTATTTCTGTGTTGCATTTCTTCCTATCATTTCAATCTCTTGAATCCATACAAAGTATTCTCTGCTAGATTATTCTTCCTATTCCTACTCCTAATTGATTAAAGAGATTGTTGGTATTGTAATATTACCCATTGCTGATCATTGTTCATATTCATAAGTGTGATATTCAGATATTATTCATATTCATAAAAGTGTAATCTATATATATTGTTCAATTCTTCAAAAAAATATTTTAATTTTCAAAACAAACCTATTTCTTGGTTCAGTGAGACCGGGGGAATTCAAAGAGAGGGGCGTTATATAAGGGTACATTATCCAGAATGAAACAAACTTTTGACATAAAAATATATAAATAAGGGTTTCCATTAGGCATCCTATACTAGACATTGACTTAGTTGGAGTGCTGGATTGAAATCACTTATAGATTGGGGGCTCGTGGCCGGGATTTCTGGATTAGACCTACCACTTGTGAAGCTTAAGACAGTGTGCTAACTAATAGGATACATAAATCCTGTTGGGCTAACACGCTGTGTTACACTGTAAAAGCACCCCTCAAAAGGGAACGCTCTAAAGAAACGGTCTGTTTTGCAAACATAAAATAAAAAACTTCTGTAAATCAGGTAGGAAATCAATATTTCCAAAATGGCGACCTTGGTAGACATCAAGATAGCTAGAGAACACCTTTTACATAAGTTATTTGTGAGAGGTGAGTGGACTGAGCAGGACCAGAATGTGTGGTTGCAGGCAATCACACAACAGATCACTGCAACTTGGTTAGATATCTGGAGAGATCAAGGTCCCTTACATGTGACCCTAAGTGAACTATATATGGCCCCTAGGGCCAAGGATGAGCAAAATAAGATTGCCAAGATAGTGGCATATCTATATTTATCTATGGGAGTCATAGAGGACAAATATGCTGAAGGTCAAGATTTGGCAAGTAGGCAACTGATGGCATTAGAAAAGGCCCAATCTGATCTGGACTCTTCTGAGCAGAGGCTACAGAGGAGCCAGGAGTCAGAAAATGAAAGCAGGCAGTATATAGTTAAAATAAAAGAGGATATGGGTATCCTGCAACAGGAAAAGGCAGAACAGGATGCCAGAATTCTGGCCTGCAGAATGAGTACCAAGAAGGTTTGGACTCTCTACTGCAGAGCCAGAAAAAGCTGGAGCAACAACTGGACTTCAACAGGGTATGCACAGAGCAGGTAGTCACCCTGCAAAGCCACCTGGATAGAGAGAAGGCAGAGAGCAATACATTAATTCTGAAAGACCTGGACACCCAGGCAGATTTTGATGAAGAGCACCAGAAAGCTGGTGCCCTTCAAAGACAGAGGGATGACTTGGCAGCACAGAGGCAGGCTCTTGTTCAGGAAAGAGACACCTTAGGCCAGGACGTCTGTCACTTAAAAGGGAAACTGTAAGAAAATCACCTGGTCCTCCAGGGACTGGGTGACCTCCAAAAAGATCATGATAGATTGTTAGAGCACACCAGGAGGGTGGACGATGCTCTGGCAAGAAAGGAGCGGGCCAGTAGGGACGGGACTCAGAAGGTAACCCTCCTGCAGCAAAGACAGGCCCAGTACTCAAAAGCAACCCAGGAAGCACAGAGAGAAAATGAGGCTCTCTGTGAGAATAATGACAAGCTCCACATGCATGTAGCCATGCAAGAGAGACTGATAGAGACTAGTAAGGCCTTGATTGAGGAACAGAAAGCTTAGGTTCTTGCATGGCAACAGGGAGCAGGGGCTGATAGAGATGAGGTTCGCTGGGAAAGGGAAACACCTGAGCATAACCTCAGGAACCCTAGTACCAGAGGCCTCCATCTCTCCCAGTCCCTGAACTCTGCCACCCCCATGTCCACTGGCGCACATGAGCCCCGGGGCACTGGGATGGCAGATTGCTATCCAGTCAGAAGTATAGGGCTCGTAGGCCAGTACCTCCCAGGAATGGATGGGCGGGCACCTGGGTATGGGTACCCAAGTACTGTGAAGTTTAGTGGGGAACTCCAGGAGAGTAGGCCCACTAAGGGCATCCTCAAAACCTCTGCCCAGCTAGGGCAGGGGGGGGCAATCATCAAATCCTGGGAGCAAGGAGGAATCAGAAGACTCCACTGAGCACCACAGGACACAGGAGACTAGGTCCCCACATTCTGCCAGCCATTCCTAAGATTGCAGAATCCAGGAGAACCTAAAAGACCAGATGGGCATCTCTGGGAGCAGTGCCTCTGAGTCAGAGGATGAATGGACCAGGGTTACCCGAACCACGAAGGTCAATAAGGCAAAAAGGGCCTTGCTTAAGGACCCCTTAAAACAGATCAAGGCAATAAGGAGCGTCATCACGCCTTATCATAAGAACGCTAGGTATTCTGTTTGGGAACACTTAGAGCTCTTTGAGCAGATGATGGAAACTTTCCATCTGAACGACAGCAGTAGCTGCATTCAGTATGTGAAATGGACCTTTTCACCAGAATACTCCAGTTTCTTTGCGGGGCTGGAGGACCAAAATCATTCAATATGGTCCACATATAGGGCGGCCATCTTGAAGCATTTTCCTGTTCACAGAAACCCCCAAGAGGCTCGCAAGGCAGCCTACAACTTGCAGTGTGGGGAGGATCAGGCCCCACAAGAATTTGTGCAGGAACTAAAGCGTGCCTTTGCGCAGACTACCAGAAAGGTGCACACAGACAGCAGAGAATTTGTTAATACTTTTTTCCACGCTCTACCAAAGTACATCATGACCCAGCTAGTGAGAGATTTTCATGAGAAAAGATCACTAGACTGGGTCATTGAACAGGCCACCCGGATCTATGAGGTGCAAAATCCCATAGACAACAAGAATACTCAAAAAAGCCCCAAAACAACCAATCCCCCTGCTGCTGCTAAGGTAGCAGAGGTAAAGGTTGCCCCCATTTTAGATTTGGAGACGGGGGGGCCTAAAAACTTGCTTGCACAATAGATTAATCCGAAGCCCAGAAGGCCCTCGGGCCAGTCACAGACAGGGAGCCAAGGAGGTAGTCCCACAAATGGGGTCCCTCACTCCCCTGACTATGTAAATCCCCGCTACAAGGGGAACAGACCCATCCTGGGTTATGTGTGGACTCCTCCAGCCCAAGGGGGGGATCCAACCAGGCACCTAACCCAGGGAACTTCCCTCCTAACTTCCCCCAGGAGGGCAGAAACTCCCCAAATCCTGGACAGAACTTCTTCCCCAGGTTTCCACAAAACTTCCAACCCCAAAATCATCCATTCTTCTTTCCCCAATTTCCTGAACCTAGACAACCTAATCCGGGAGAATGGAGGCCAAGGGAGGAGGGGTAACCAAATCTTCCCAACTCAGGGTATTACCAGAGAATGGATAGCTACCCTTCCTGGGATCAGCCCAGGGGAGAAAACAGAACCCCGTATCAGCCTGAGCGGGTTTCACAGTTAGAGCGCCAGGTCCAAAATATGGCACAGGATCTGGGTGGCACGCTGAGGGCTCAGCAGAACCCTCAGATGGGCATGCCGGCATAGAATGCCGCCAACTCAGGACCTGGTGCTCCAGAACAATGACATGGGCAGCATCCCGACAACCCACCCGTTCCCAGGGAGGAGGCACAAGGGGAAGGGGGGTATGAAGCCTTGGAGGAAGCTTCCTTCCCCACTTGTAAAAATCCCCTGGAACCTAGGAACCGGAAACAAAATCTCCTGCCCCTGAAAGCCTGCCACCCAAAGAGCAGAGGGGGGTAGGAGAAACAAGGGATCCACACAGACCCATTTTGTGGAGGAGGTACAGATCTTCCAATTTGAAGGAGAGGGATCCTCGGAGGATCCTGGGAAAATCATCTTCTCCTTCAGAGATGGCAGAACTCCTCCCAAAGAAAAATGGCTCGCAAAGGATTCAAATCCAGACTGTGTAGATGTGGGGACTGAGCTAGCACTGCCCATCATCCAATCCCAGAACCAACAGCATGAAAACCCCCTGGTTCAAACCCATCCTGGTGACTGCCTCCAAAAAGGGGGGGCGGCCCAGAACCAGAACCAGGGGAACTCAAAACTTCTCCCATCTCTAGTTGCCACCTTTTCATTTCAGATTCCCAAGACTCCCCACAGAATTCTGCCCAAACCTCTACTCTTTCAGTGTCCAAAACTAAAAATCTAACCCCCTAGTTGTCCAAAAATGTACATTATCTGTGCCCCCTTGTGGAGAAGGAGGGAAGATACTATACCCCGGTTCAAGTACAGGGGCAGGGTACAATTTTGGCACTGCTGGACACTGGATCCCAAACTACCCTTCTGTCCAAAAAGGCCTTTGATGTACTGAATTCAGGAAGGGGGGAGAATTACCAAATTCCTCTCATCTCTCTTCCTGGACAACTTCAGAACTTTGACGGGAAGGAAATTCCTGTCGAGGGGACTGCAGATTTAGACATTAAAATTGGACAACACACAGTGAAAAACCCGGTCATAGTTGTGACTCCAGAGGGCACCCCTTGTTTACTAGGGAATGATCTCCTGAGAAGGTTGTCACTCCTAATAGATTGCGTAAACAAGGTGCTCTGGACCCAGACTAGCCGACCAATAAAATTGAAACAGAGCGTCAACCATGTTAGTTTAAACGGCACATGCCACATGGTTGAACAAAAGTCTGACCAAGTAGAATTTCACTTCCAGAACAACCAAATTCCAGACGTGACAGTAATAGCAGTAGGATACAGACTGGTGATGGGGGGGGTCCTCTCTATTTCTGAAAATCAACCTTCCTTCCAGTTTAAGGTGGTATTCCACACTGGAAGGAAACCCTCTGAAATTCTTTACCAATCCACAATCAGACATTCCCAGTCCTATAGTCCAGAAAGATGAGAAATCAGTTCAGAGCCTGGCTGATATTCAACACATTGGAGAGCAGTTGTTCATCCCTGTTCAGTTAAATGAAGGGAAGGACTCTGTTGTCGCCCAAGCGTGTGTGAACAATGGTAAGAGCTTCATCAGCGAAGCCATGTTCCACCAACTCCCAAAAGATCCAGCCATTCCCACATTTAGACTGATAGACAAATGGGAAATGGATCTGGAAACACCCAATTCCAAACATCTCCTGCCAAGCAGGTATATGCTCAAAATCTCCATAGGCAACAAGAGCATAGTCCATAATTGTTGGGTCGTGTGAGACGTCATTGCCGCCTTTTACTTAGGCAGTCACATTCTCAATCGCTTTGCCATTAGTTTGGACCTAATAAACTTCAAATCTTTGTCCCGATTAGCAGATAATCCCATGGGCTTTGATGATCCAAAGAAAGCATTTAGGTCAGCTCAACTGCTGCCTTATGCAATTGAAATTCAGATTGGAGAGGAAGTCACCATCCCAGAAAGGGCTGGACAATTCTCCCTGGAAGTGAAAGTTAAAAGAGGACAGAAATTGAAAAACCCTGATGCCTATATTCATCTAAATGCTTCTCTCCAACAGCAAGGGTTGGGGGTAAACCCAACACCACTAGTCAACATAGAGCATGACACCATTCCAACAGAGGTGGATGACAGCGACTTAAAGAGTATCACTCTAGCTGCAGGCACCATTATTGGAATGGCGGTTGATGACCGGCATTTTTCCATTGATTTAGGAAATGAACTGTTAGGACCAATACACAAGGACTGTTTTGACAGTGACAGTGATGACAACACAGCACCAGACAAGATCTTTACCCGGCATGGGGGTAACTTCCTGGTGTACACTTCCTGCCCTTATGGTAAGGAAGATGTGACCTGTGGCTTCAGGAGGGATGGGATGATTTTCCAGGTCCATGAGGGCTGCCTTTCCCACCTGAAGCCACTAGTCCAAATCAGCACTTTGACCAGGGACTTCTCCACCCAGCTTGAGGAGGCTGCTGAGATAGCGAAACTAGAAGTCTTTCCAGGCTTCAGGCAGATGGTTGAAGAGAGAGTCAACCTAGCGGATGCCTGTGAGACTCTGGAGCAGAAGCAAAAGTTGAAACAAGTTTAATTGGATTTTCAAGATCTCTTTGCGGTGGACTCATATGACTGTGGCCGCACCGACATCCACACAACAATTCCCACGGACCTTGGCATGACTCCAGTGTTTGTGAAGCAATATCGCTTGCCTCTCGCATCAATGGAGTCCCTTACTGAAATAATTAAGAACCTTGAATCCCGTGGGATAATCCATCCAGTCCACAGCATGTTCAAATAATCTGGTGCTGGGGGATATTGAAGCCAAACGGCCAGTGGAGACTCTGCGCCAACCTTAGGGAGCTCAACAAACGGGTCCATACTTCCCGATGGCCTCTTCCCTACATTGACCAAGGGCTGGCCCAGATCCAGGGGTCACAGGTATTCACTGCAATAGACCTGACCAATGGCTACTGGACTCTACCTGTCAGTAGGGAGGACCAATACAAGCTGGCTTTTACCTTTGGGGCCAGCAGTACACATGGATCCGGCCTCCCTTCGGATACATCAGCTCCGGGAATGAGTTTAACATTTTTCTACATAAGGCCATGCCCGACCTGGGTAGAAGGGGTAACCTGGCTTATGTAGGTGATGTTCTCATCAAAAGCTCAACTGTGGAGGAACACATAGCAGAGATCCGTTATGTTCTGACACAGTTGAGGGCCGCTGGAGCAAAACTTTCCTTTCAAAAGGCACAGTGGTGTAGAATTCATGCAAATTTCCTGGGGCATGAGATTACTCCTCAGGGTCTCTGTCCCCAGGAAAAGAAAGTGGAAGTACTTCAGAAATTGAAAGACCCCACAACTCTGCTGGAACTAAGGAGTCTCCTTGGACTTACTAATTATAGTAGGAAGTTCATTGAGGTCTATGCAAAGATCACCAGACCCCTGATTCATCTTTTGAAGGGGGGTATCCAGTGGGAATGGGGTCCAGAACAAGCCGAGACAGTAAGACAACTCAAAAGAAGCCTCTCACAAGCGCCTTGCCCAGCTTACTCTGTCCGAAACAAGGAGTTCTTCTTGGAGACAAGGTTCTCTAATACATGCTTGACTGCAGTATTATACCAAAAGCATGACAAGGTCAATAAAGTAATCTCCTATGCGAGTAAAACTTTATCCTCTGTGGAGGAAAAATTCAACGATTGTGAGAAGGCACTCCTGGCAACGGTGTGGGCATTGAAGAATTACTGCCCGTTTAGCCAAGGGGAACACATCATAGTGGTGACTCCACACCAGCCTCTGCAATATCTCAAAAGTGGCAGAATCCGGGCCGGAAATGTGAGTAATTCCCAAATTACTTCCTGGATTCTGTCAATGCAAGGCTTTCCTGTGGAGGTCAGATAAGGCCAAAACAAGAACAGTCCCCTCGCGCAAGTTCTGGCTGACTTGCATGATTGTGCCAGAGAAAACTGTCTCGAGGACGAAAGTCTAAAAATCAAGGACAACATGGAGGCATACCTTAATTCCCCACACAAAGTCTTTGAAGAAGACAAGTGTGAGGGAATGCCCACTGTCTATGTGGATGGATGCTCTTACATGTTGACAACAACGGGGAAAAAGAACTTGTGGCCGGTGTAGGGAATGCATGGGTGAATGAGATCCCGAACCTTCCGCTGGGTACAAGATTGGTCCCCGAAGTAGTCAAGTGGCAGAGGTTTTGGCTGTGCATCATGCCATCCTTACTGCTGTCCAAAATCAACACCACAAACTGGTCATAATCACAGATTCGGATTATGTACAGAAGGGGTTCGTGGAGCACCTGGTTAACTCGAAAACCAGAGGTATGCTATGTGCTAATAACAAACCCTTGAAACATGGGAAATGAATTCAAAATATTGATGATCTGGTCACCTCGAATGGGATGACCAGCTACTGGAAAAAGATCAAGGGCCATTCCAAAGTAGAGGGACCAGACAAGACTGGAAATGACTTAGCTGATCAGCTGGCCAAAACCAGGGCCATCCAAGGGGATATAATAGAGATCGAGTCCCTGTTGGGGGAAATCCAGGTCACTTCTATCACTAGGTCCCAGACAAATGCTCACAATGTCCTCTCAACTGCACAATGGAGTAAGGAGACCACAGATGCTGATTTGGTTATGGCTCAGAAAGGAGATCCAATAATTGGTAAGTTTTATCAGCACATTGAGGACCCTGAGAACTTTCCCCTGACGGATACCGATTACATAGGGAAAGAGGACCTCAGAGTGTTGATGAAATGTCCAAAAATGTTCTGAATCCAAGATGGTTTGTTGGTAAGGATATCCCTAGTTGGCCATGATCAGTGGGTGGTCCAAACCTCATTCGGAAGCCTGAAGTTAAGTCATGCCCATGATGCGACCAGAGCCGGTCATAGGGGTTTTCATACAACACTTGCATACTGGCCACACATGGGGCAGGTCCTCGACCAATAACTGAAGGGGTGTCTTGTGTGTGCAAACTTTCAGCCAAAATTTCAGCCAACATCCCTCACACGCCGTGCGCCTCTCTAAAAGAGGGGGATTACACTGCCATGGTCAGATTTGCAAGTAGATTTTATCGGGCCCGTGATTCGCTCCTCTAGTGGAAACAAGTACATGTTGACCGTGACATGCTTGTTTACTAAAAGGGTGGAATGTCTCCCGGCCCCAAACTGCAAGGCAGAAACAGCAGGTGCCCTGATGATCAACCACATCTTTTCGTGTTTTGGTCTACCCCAAAGGATTAAGTCAGACAGAGGTAGCCATTTCACCAGCGAAGTAATGATAAAGATGTGGGAGATACTTGGGGTTAAAAGGAAGCTACACATTGCTCATCGGCTAGCCTCTAGTGGTGCAGCAGAGAGATATAATCGAACAATTGTGAGCATATTAAAAAAGTTTGTGGCAGATTCTGGGCCAAGTTGGGATATTCGATTACCTCTTGTCCTAATGGTCATCAGATCTACCCCTTCATCTGCAACTAAAATGTCACTGTTTGAGCTGATGAATGGACACAGGATGGTGCTTCCCCAGCATCTGCTCTACAGAACCCAAGAGCAGACATTGATCAATGCCTCTACAACCCATGAGTATGCTGAAAACCTAAGAAAACACCTTAACCATTTTTGCCTATGCTCAGCGAAATCTAGAAAGATCAGCCGATAGAATGAAGACCCAGTATGACTTGAAGACTACCAGAAAAGAATACAATGTAGGAGACCAGGTCTACCTATACAATTTCCAAAGGAACCAGGCCAAACAACGCACATTTTTGCCTACCTGGAGGGGACCTTTTGAAGTTGTAGACAAAATCTCCCCAGTCGCCTACAAGATCGGCATCCCCAAAGGCAGTTTGGCAGAAAGGGAAGATAAGTGGGTCCACATTAATCAACTAAAGTGTTGCCATCCTGGGCACACTCTGCAGCAACTGGAGGAGTCTTCTGGAACCCCAGAGAGGGCCACTCCAGATCCATAAATTTCAAACTCTAAAATATTGCACATATAGACTATAAAATGCAATAATAAAAATGTGTCCTGATTTATAAAATGTATATGTCTGCCCCACTACATTACTAGTGGTAGAGAAATGTCTACAAATATGTTTTTGCTTTGTCATCCTCGGAGACAGAGAGATATTCCATGGAAACTAACCAAGGAGGACTACCCGGGGACCGGGATCAAAGATCCGAGGGGCCCGGAGTATCACTCAATACTCACATCAGGATTGGCCGAGGAGATCTGATCGATCCACACCTTATGAGGAAAAGATGCTTAACTTGCCATTTGTGGAATCATTAGAGATGAGGCTGACATCCCAGTCTTGCGAGTTTCCATTGATGGACGACCAACGCCAATCGCAAGAGGGGGGCTTGTGGGATGTTTCAACCCACTGGTCCAGGCCCTGCAACATTCTTGTGCATTGCTGGCAGCAGAAACCTCAGAAATGGCCACAGGTGAGCATGCTGCTTGGTAAAAATCACCCAAAATTGCGTAGTAAAAATCTGAAAAATAGGCCGACATCCACTTTTGCCTCTCAGTGAACAGAGGAGACCACTGCCAAAACCCACTATTGGGCTTCCCACAAGTAGCCTGAAACCAACTGAAAAAGCAATCCTGATTGCCAAAAGAAACACAGAGCTGTTTGGAAATCCTTTTTCTTGGTTGTCAAATTTACAACAATTATGGCTCACAAATCACCTAAAAGATCCAACCTCCTTGTTGGGTGTTCCACATTATTCTACTGCAAGAATCCACATAAATACCATGTCAGCAAGAATCATATGTTATCAGAACAAAATCCACTTTTAAAGATACTTGATGGAAAGAAATCTGTCAAAAATGGGTGCAGTACGATTACTTGCCTCCGACAGACGCTGGCGATCTCTAAATCTGACAGAAGAAAAATGTGTTTTCAAAAGTGAATATGCCAAAGACGGGATTTCCACCAAAATGCCATCCAGAGTGCCACACATTGTTTTCATGTGGAAAAAGACTGGAATTAAAGATATGATTGCTTATTTTAAATTTATAAATGTCATTTTTCACAAGGAACTATGTTACAATTGACCATAAGTTAACCTGATTTAGCTAAAGCTCCCAAGAGGCTTTCTTTCCCTGAGAATCTCCCACCTTGTTCATTCCCACCAAAAGGAGAGGACTTCGCATTGGCATGTTAATCTGAAGGGGAGGAGATTTCCTCTGCTGCCCGGAGTTAGAAACAATGGGTTCCTTGAACTGAATAGAAAATGCTAATTCGGGTGTGACTGACAACAACTGCTCTGGCAGGAAGGCATGCCATGTCACCCTCTAACTCAGCCTAGTTTTGGATGCGGGCCAGACTGAAAATGTGGATTGAAGTTGAAGTAAATGTATGTTTTAGAAAAATGCTTATAGCAAATTGTACTGAACTGACAAAAATATGAAACTTATAGGTTGTTAAAATGAAACATTCACTCACAGTTTAAAACTAATCTGGAATCTGCGCGATGTTCTGAGACTGAACCCCGGAAATTATTCATATTGCAGCCATTGTGTTTATGTTAGGAACATGAAAAATTACAGGAATGTGCCCAGATGGGATGTGTATGCATGTATATAAATTGGTGCAGAACTAACATTGAGAAACCCACCAAAAGTGTGAAAGAGTTGTCATTTATGAACTAAAGCTCGCAGGAAAATGAGAGCTGGACAGCAATGTACTTTAAGCAATCTGCCATGTAATTTTGTATATTAACAAGTTGTGCATCTTGGAAATGTGTTTTTTGGGGAAAATAGATTTCCTAAGTAAAAGCAAAGTGGAGTGATTTCCTTTGGACCATAAACACAGTATCACTCTGACACATATGACACACTGCTCCTGTCTCAAATCAGGAGAGGGGAAATTCTCTGACCTATCAGATCCTTAGAGGGTTGGGCATAGATAATCAGCCTCCCCACCCACTTTGGAAATGGATAATAGGGACTGCTGAGGACAGACAAGACACACACACTTTCCACTCATCAACTGATTTCTTGGCGAAGCACCCTCCAGGAAGATCCAGGCTCCAGACATAGATCCAGAATCCAGACTCTAGAACTTTGAAGCAGAGAGGCCTTACCCAAAAAGCTGAACTCTTCTCAACTGGCCTTCAGAATCTTAAGCAACCTGATTCTAACCCCTAAACTTCCAAGGGGCACCACAAACTCCAACAGCCTGGCTGAGCTGTTTTGCTATTCTAGCTAAGAACCCCATGCTAGAACCAAGATCCAGACCCGCAGAGCCGAGCTGTAACCCAGAACCTGTCCGATCCAGTCCAAGAGGCCACGCAGATCAGAGTGCCTTGCTGAGAGCACAGTCCAGGTGCCCTGAATCCTGTCCGGTGGTGAGAGAATCCCAGCAAAACCCTTGACCAGATCTTTGACGGGTCCACTTCATTCCAAAGCAATAGGAGTGAGTATTTAGTCTAGAACTACCCATAGTCATCTCTTAGTTTAAAGTAATACTATTCAATCCATTTCAACCTGTCCAGAACTGCATTATAGAATATTTTGTCTATTCTAAATTCTTCTCTCCTCCACATAATCCTTGATAATTGTAGTGATAATCATCTTGGCGCTAAAATATATTTTCTGGAGAAAGGCAATCGTCTCGTGCAGACAGAAACCATCCGGAGGCGCCTCTGGATAGGTGGCTGGGCTGTCGTGTAGTTTGCGGCTCCATAGACTCTTTAGTGTTAAGAAATCTTTGTTCCAAATCTTCAACAGCGCATCTTTCATTTTGAAATCTTGACTTTTTGAGAAAAATCTACCTTTACTAAAACCTCTCTAACTTCTGAACCGTACGTCCTAGAAACAAAATTCCAATTCCTGATAGTTTTTCTGTAATCGCATTTCCCGCTGGCAGAAAAGTTGCTGCGATTTGCAATTTGGATAAATTTCACGACATGTAAAATAGCTTTTTATTGATTTCAACTTCTGAATTTCATTTAGTTTTACACCTGCTAATCATTCCATAATCATTGCTAGTGTTGACCTGACCGAATCCAAGCCACTCTCACTAGTTCTGAATCTCATTTAATGAATTCAAATCAATGTTAGCATTTTCCCATTCATTGCAAATCACACTCAAAAGCATTTTGACCTATTTTTAAAAGCATTCCTGATCTCTGTAAGCTTGCTGGGGGGAATTGGGATTGAACTGCATTGTATTCCTGATACCTTTGCACCCTCATTCCATCTCTTCATATTGTATATTGGGGGAGTGAGTAACAACAGGGGGAAAGAGTGATTATATTGTCTTTGGTTGAATTCATGTCAAGTTTTATTTTTGTGTTGTATTTCTTCCTATCATTGCAATCTCTTGAATCCATACAAAGTATTCTCTGCTAGATTATTCTTCCTATTCCTACTCCTATTTGATTAAAGAGATTGTTGATATTGTAATATTACCCATTGCTGATCATTGTTCATATTCATAAGCGTGATATTCAGATATTATTCATATTCATACAAGTGTAATCTATATATATTGTTCAATTCTTCAAATACATCTTTTAATTTGCAAAACAAACCTATTTCTTGGTTCAGTGAAACCGGGGGAATTCAAAGAGATGGGCGTTATATAAGGGTACATCATCCAGAATTAAACAAACTTTTGACATAAAAATATATAAATAAGGGTTTCCATTAGGCATCCCATACTAGGCATTGACTTAGTTGGAGTGCTGGATTGAAATCACTTACATGGCGCAGCAGCCAGGCTTATCTCAAGAGTATATGAGCAGTAGCAGAGATTGCACAAAGGGACCACAATTACTGTGACTCAAGCAAACACTGACTCAAGGTTTCAGGTAGAAAAATATAAGTACATTTATTTTTAAACCATTCGTTATAAACACAACACTTCTATTAAACTTCAATAAAAAACACACGTTAAATATACTACAACTAACTAATTCACTTTGTAAAGTATGTCTCAAGGTAAGTACCCTGTGTTTGAATGAACCGGTGTTAGGCACAAAGCACGTTACCGCGAACACAATTGTGATCACTTTTTGACAGTTCGGTCTACTAAATAAACGCGTATCCATGACATGAAATGCTACCGGGGCAAAAACACACTTAGCACCTGAGATACCCAGAGGGAGTTGGAGGCAAAAATCACAGGCAATATTTTGGTTAGGCAGACAGAATCGAGAAACACTAAAAGACAGGAGGTCAGAAGTCAAAGGGCCGGAGCCAGGATCGCAAGACACCGGGGCCTGTTGCCGAAGATCACACAGTCATACAGTTCACGATTCAACGTAGCAAAAAGTACTTCGATATTGTCAATGTTCGGAAGCAAAAGTTATAAGAAGGAGGGAAGACAAGGGCAAGCCTTGGAAATGAAGAAAAAGGGATTCACCCAGTTTCCTCAGCAGAACACAGTACCTTGTTGCAATGGTGCAGCTGGTGCCCTGGCAGTTGTTCCTGTTGGTTTCCCACAGACCCACGATTCCTGGAGCTTCATTGTGAAGGAGGACATCTGAAGGGGGTCTGCACCACACAGGGATGAAGCTGGCAGCAGCGACAAGGAATAAAAGGTGCACTCCTTAAAAACAGGAGAGGCTCTTCAGGTGGCTATCCGGACCAATACAGCACCGTGCAGCGATTTCGACCAAGGAAGAGAATTCTCTGGCTGTAGAAGATGAGCTGGTTAACCCCACCAAGCTCAAGGGAAGAAGACTCCAGACTGGATCTCCTCTAAGAAGTTGAAGGGAAGATAGCTCAGGACTGCAGCAGGGTTTCACCGGGACGGGGTAGTTGCAGCAACCATCGTTCTTTCCACTTCTCTTCGGTTCCTTGTAGTTCCAGTGGCGACTCTCTGACTTCTAGCCCAAGAGACCTGCCTTTTATGCGAAAAACCCCCATTCACACAGCCTGGCTGTCAATCACCCAGCATGGGGATTGTCCAGCCCGGACATCTACCCTGGCCAATCATGACAAAGTGCGACTTGGGTTTCCTAGGATACCCTGTGCAGGGGGTGACTACACCCCTCCCTCACATTCAGCCCACCTAGACACCCAGGCGCCTTGAGGAGGGCTTCTGAGCAGAAGCCCACCAAAAGACAGTGAACAAAGAAGGCGAACCTAGTTTGCCGCGCAAAGTATAACACAAGAAGGACTTTAACAAAAACAAATGGCGAATAAACCCAACCGGAGCCAAAAGAAAGATGATTTGGTCAAGCAGGTTTATGTTCGAGGCTAATATAATAGCCAAGAACAGTACCACATTTATCTAATATAATCGCAGTAGAAAAGTTAGGGTGGATACCACTGCCACCAGCCAAGTCTAAATGTTAAAAGAGCGAAACAATGCTCGAGGAGGTACAGATAAAAAAGGGATACAAGTTAACCCTTTCCAGTACTCCATGGAAGATGGGGTGTACTGGATCTGTGGTAGATTGACTAAGTAAAGTTAATGGTAACTTTACCCTTTTCTGGGGGACGGTAGTCGCCTCAGAAATGGAGTCGAGGGAAGGCTCAAAGACAACCCTGTGCCACAGCACTGAAGGTGCTGTGTGACACACAAAAAGAAGAGGGCTACTGAAGTGGTGTACAATCACAAAAACAGGTAGAAACACATAGCAAAACATAGGTAAGAGTCTGGGAAAAGCTCTCACTCTTACCAAGTGAAAAAAAATAAACTCCAGAAGTCCAGCAAAGCTGCTGGGGGACTCACTAGGTGAGGGAAATTAGCCATAAATGAGAATTCTCCCTAACAGGTGTGTTAGTAGGATGAAGTTTGGAGAAGAGCAAGGGAGCTGTGAAGTACTGTTGGCAGCTTTGGTTCGGTTAACACCGTTCGCCAAACATATTGGTGTGTTATTGAGTTCTGAATCTGTCATGTGATGTTGCTTCCGGGTCTGTGTGGTCAAGTGCATGCGGGTTGCTGCGGTTTTAAGAGGTTTGGTTGTGTTTGATTAGAGTATGAGAGGTGTGTGAGGAGTGGTGAGGTTTATGTTTTTGGGTTTGGTAGTATCCTTGTTGTTCGGAGAGATGCATATTCCTATTGCGTCTCCTTCATGGTTTAGAGGAGGTATTTTTATTTTGGTGATTAAGTTTCAGCGTGATAAGGCTGTTTTATCTCTCTATCATTATGTTAAGTTAGCTACTTTCGTGTTTCTATCTTTGTATTCGGCCAGCCCTTTTATCCAAGTTTATATTTGCTGTGAGCTAGTTTTGAATTGATTGATTTACTTGCTAGCTATGCCTGTACCCTACGTCCTTTCTGAGTGGGTAAGGTTGTTGTTAGTGTTGGGTATGTATGCTAATTTCTGTCCTCATGGGGTTGTCGCTTGTGTTCTATTCCACCTAGCATTGTCTCTTGTTCTTGTAGGGGTTACCCTTAGTCGGCCTTGGGTGTTGTCTGTGTCATCATATAGTCAGTCACTTTGTTCTTTGTGTTTCCTGTTTGATTGTTTTAGTTTCCGTTTGATTCAGAGGTGTTGAAGAGCCAGGGTTTTAGAAGTTTTCTGAATGTTAGGTGGTCTTTGGTGTTTCTTATTTCTTTCGGGAGGTTGTTCCAGGTTTTAGCGGCTACCTGTGAGAAAGAGGAACCCTCTAGTTTTTTCTTGATGTAGGGTTTTGGTTCCAGGTGGATTTCATTGCTTGATCTGAGGAGTCTCGTCGGCTTGTAGATTGTTATGTTCTTTTGTAGGAATTCTGCTCCCCGTCTGTTGATTGCCCTGTGTGTTATGCCCATTGTTTTGAACGTGATACGATGTTTGATTGGGAGCCAATGTAGAATTTTTAGAGCTGGGGTGATTTGGTCACTTCTGGATAGTTTGAGGAATAGTCTGGCCCCTGCATTTTGGATGTGTTGTAATTTCTTCTGGAGGTATTCCGGCATCCTGAGGTAGAGGCTGTTTGCGTACTTGACATGATGAGGGCGACCATTGTCAGTGTTTTGTGGGTGAAGGAGAGGAAGGGTAGGATTCTTATTGGTGTGTGAAGGAGGAAGAAGCATTTCTTAATTATTGTGTTTACCTGGGGTTCTAAGGTTAGGGCGTTGTCCATTGGGACTCCCAGGTTTTTTACCTGAGGAGGTATGAGGTATGTGGTACATCCTTCTTTGAAGCAATTAGTACCATGTATGCGACTAGGCTGGGTGGTTTAGGGAGCTCCTCACAGGAATGCGAGTCTGTGTCCTGAAATGGGTAACCTCTCCCAGTGAGGTCCCACATTACCACAACCCTAGGGAGTGGCTTGCTGAGTGGCCTCACTTCCCTTTCCTCCGTTTGGGGAGAAGGGCCGAATACAATCGATTTGCCACCGATCCCACAAGAAAACACATCACACAATTGTTGCACTGGTATCCAGCAACTGTTCAAAGTGTATTGTAATAGCCTATTGCTTTCAGCATGTATTCATTTAACAGCTAGTGAATTAGTGATTTCAAATAAGCGTACATTTCTACACAGTAGCATTTTCAGAAAATGCTACTGCTTCATGTTATAAATGATATTATACAGTACCTTGGTGATGCTGGACATGTACGCCAGAGGTGCACAGGTTTAACTTTCCTGGAGGCTTTCTATGGTAAATAGACATTGGAGCTTTCCAGCAACACCCCGGTCAAATAAGTAATTTTGCTGTGTTTATTTATGACCTGTAGTAATTTAATGACCTGTGGTAATTTAAGAATGTTTAAGAGGAGTTGACAAGGTGAGGTAATGATTTCACTTGGAATTATAATCCAAAAGGATGTGACAAAGTACTACATTTCCTCAAAGTATACAAAGTAATGAATGAGGCTGCACGTGAATACTATCAGGCATCAAAGTACACACAAGAGAGGATGAGGCTGCAAATGATTACTAGCAGGCATCAAAGTACACATAGGCACAAATGAGGCTGCACATGATTACTAGTAAAGAACAACAAGGAATTAATGAGTCTTCAGGTGATTACTAGTAGCTATCAAATTACACAAAAGAGAGGATGAGACTGCACATGATTACTATCAGACATCAACATACACAAAGAAATGGATTAGGATGCACACCATTACTAGCATACATCAAAGTACACAAATGATTTAATGAGACTGCACATGATTACTATCAGGCGTCAAAGTACACACAAGAGAGGATGAGGCTGCACATGATTACTATCAGGCGTCAAAGTACACACAAGAGAGGATGAGGCTGCACATGATTACTAGCATGAATCAAAGAACACCAAGGAATGGACAAGCCTCCACCTAAGTGCTAACAGGCATCAAAGTACACAAACAGATGGATGAGGCTGCACATGATTACTATTAGGCATCAACGTACACACAGGAGAGGATGAGGCTGCACATGATTACTAGCATACATTAAGGAACACAAAGGAATGGACAAGGCTCCAACTGAGTGCTAACAGGCATCAAAGCACACAAACGGATGGATGAAATTGCACATGATTATTATCAGGCATCAAAGTAAACAAAGAAATGCTGTGACTGCACCTCATTAGTGGAAGGTACAGAAAGTAATGGATGAGGTGGCACATGATTACTTGCATGCATCAAAGAATACTAATGTATAGATGAGGCTGCACATGATTACATGCAGGTATCACAGTACACAAAGAAATGGATGAGGCTTCACATCATTACTAGCATTCAGCAAAGTGCACAACGGAATTAATGAGACTACACATGATTACTATCAGGCATCAGAGCATGTAAAGGAATGGATGAGACGGCACATGATTGCTACCAGGCATCAAAGTGCACAAAGGTACGAATGAGGCTGCATATGATTACTCGCATGCTTCAAAGAACACTCAGGAATAGATGAAGATGCACATGATTTCTAGCGGGCATCAAAGTACACACAAGGATGAATGAGGCGTCATATGATTACTTGCATGCATCAAAGAACACTAATGAATCGATGAGGCTGCACATGATTACTATCAGGCATCAAAGTACGCACAGGAGAGGGTGAGGCTACACATGATTACTCGCATGCATTAAGGAACACAAAGGAATGGACGAACCTCCACCTAAGTGCTAACAGGCATCAAAGTACACAAACGGATGGATGAGACTGCACATGATTGCTATCAGGCACCCACGTTCACAAAAGAATGGATGAGGCTGCACATGATTACTAGCATACATCAAAGTACACACAGAAATGGCCAAGACCAGATTAGTAGAAGGAATCAAAGTACAGAAAGGAATGGATGATGCTGCACATAATTACTTGCAATCATCAAAGAACACCAATGAATCGATGACGCTGCACATCATTACTAGTAGGTCTCACAGTACACAAAGGAATGCATGAGGCTGCACATGATTACTAGCAGGCATCAGAACAGATAAATGAATGCATGAGAAGGCACATGATTGCTACCAGGCATCAAAGGTACGAATGAGGCTGCGCATGATTGATTACTAGCAGGCATCACAGTACACAAAGGAATGGACAATGCTGCATATGCTTACTAGCAGGCATCAAAGCGGGCATCAAAGTGCACAAAGGAATAAATGGGCTGCACATGAATGTGCATTGAAGCAGCTGCTTCACATATACACGTAAAGTCTATTGGAAACATCTTAGCAGGATACGGTGCATCCCAATGAGTACAGGGTTTTGATTCGTTGTCTACAGAGTTTGTCATCGAGTGACAGAGAATCACCAAACACTATAAATTCCAGTAAGATTTAGCAGCTGTGGTGGCCAATGTGAAATACAATTCAAGCAAGCAATGAGTTTATTGGGACCATGGGACAATGTTAACCAGTTATCAGAGTTCTGCAAAGCTTTGTTGAGCCACCATTTATTTCTACATGATAACAGTTTTCCAGAATAGAAGAACAGGATTGACATGTTTAATTTAGCCATCTGAAACAGATTATAAAGCAGTTATACGGGGTGAGAAGAAACCAAAATGTGGCCTTAAGCCCCTGTTCCAAGGGCTGGAACGGGAGTAACAAGGGATCCAGGCTGTTACCCAATTCCAGCCCTTGGAACAGGGCCGTAATGCCATTAGCACCCCAGATTACCAAATCAGTAACACAGGGTGCTAAAGAAAAAGTTTTTTCAGTAATTGAACAGGACGCCTCGCGTGTCCGGTTCAATGACTACAAATACTGTGCTAAAATGGCCATCATGGAAAGGGCAGGCGGGGCTCCATCGGGAGCCCCTCTTCCCTTTCCATAGCGGCCGGAGAAGCTAGTGAGCTGCGGCGTGGCCTGCGCCGCTGCAACAAACAGGTAAGTGGGTTTGGGGAGGGAGGTTGGAACTGGTAAAATAAATAAATAAATATGTGAACGTAGGGTGGGGGAAGAAGGCGGCTTGGGAACTAGCCGTCAGGTGGCTTTGAATGCAGGATGAGATTGTAGGTTTCAATCCTCGTTTCTAGGCACCTGATTAGCTGCTTTCCCCGTGTCCGGGGGAGCTAAATATATTTAGACGTCTTGTTGAGTGTGCTTTAGAGCATAAGGGAGCACTGTGTATAACCTTGTCAAGCATGTCCTTGTGGGGCGGAATCTTGTGAACCAGAATATTGTGAACTAAGAGAGAAATGAGGCAGGAGTGGGGAGACTTGATACTGCAAAGGGTGGAAGAGCATTAACACAGTAGTACCTGGTAGAATAGAGTGAGTGTGAGGCAATGACTAAAGAAGAAAACAAAACAGAAAGAAAACATGGCAAGCACACATTTGCAAATGAATTCTACACATCAGTATTTGCTGGACATGTTATGTTATGCTTTGTTATGTGGTGTTACTGGGATTTATGACAATACTAATGGTGGATAAACGACTTTATCTTGGCCTGAAGCAGTGGTATCTTCGTTGAAAAGCACAATATAAAACCCCCAAAGTAAGTACAAGGAAAGAGGCCAAAGACAACTACATTGCAAGGAAAATACAATAACAATTAATAAATTGAGGAAAGCATAGCCACTCAGTTGCTTATTTTTTTAACCTAAAATAATTCGTGTTGTGCATGAATACTGGAGCTTAATTGGTCAAATATGCCAATTATCATCTTGATTAGCACCTCCAGGCTGCGCAGACTAGATAAGACAACATATCTTATTTCTGGCCCTCACAGCACTTACTTTGAATGCGACCCAGGCATGCATTGAGATGGCAAATCCTCCAAGCCACATTTACTCACACATAGATGTGCACATTACTGATTTGTGTGTTGTCGCCGGAAACTAGTCTGTGCCTTTCAGGCTTAGTCATTAACGTATTTCAAAGAACCTTAATTAAGCTAAGCCCCCAGTTAACATCTAACCCCTCTAAAGCAGAAATAGGAAATAAGGCACTCTTTTAGCACAAATGTATAGGAACACAAGGAATTGCACCAGTATCTCTGTGTTTTGTCTTTGCTTGTCGAGTAAATAAGCTGGAAACCCCTCTCCTTCACGCTCTACCTCCAATCTCTCCACAGTAAACCCTCTTTTTCCCCTTTGACCCTTCGCAGCCAATCCTATGTTGTTCTTCCACTTCATCCTCCACCTCCCTTCCACCTTTCTGTTTGAAAACATTGCCAAAGATCCCTGAAAGGAAGGCCAACTGCTGCTTCCCCACATCCAGATGAAAATGGTTCTAGTAGAGGTTAGTCAATAACTCAGTGACCCTGACTCTTGAATGCACGGAGTCAATCAGCGGATTCAACCTCATTACATGTTTCCGAGTCTAGTCCTCGATGACCTTTAAAAAAAACGACCTGGTTGGCCGCACAAATATTTTAGGAAAGATTAATTCCTAACATAGGAATTGGATGGTTATTGTAGCTGCCAAATTCGGGATGACCTTGTGGCAGAATTCTGGCTCTCGTGTGATCATTTATCATCCAATTTTGATCCTTGGTTCACAGGTTTATTCGTCAAGTTCATTAAGCAATCAGAGCCACGTTGGACCGATTTGGTGAGTTTGTTCAGCAAATCAGACCCATAGGGTCTCCAAAAGGAAGTTCGATAACCCATATAAATCGAAGCTCCTTTCATGTTCCTTTGGGGTTCTAGGACCTTATAGCTGTTTGATGCTACTCTTTTGTCTAGTTTCTTGTGTTTTATAGAACATGTTTTGCCCCTTTGCTTTAGTGTTTCTTCAGTGTGTTGATAGTGCATTGTTATTTTTCCCATGTGAAAAAGCAAATTCTGCATCTAGGAGATTGTTTTATGAATGTAAGGATCCGAAATAAACTTGACCTGACACATGAAAAAGCAAATACAGAGTACAGAGTTTCCTTTTCTTTTTTGCCTTTTTATTTTTGTGTTTCCTTTGAAAATTGCGAAAAGTCAAACACATTTCCTGCTCATCCCAACTCCAACAAACAAAACATAAAACAAATATGGTTCAGCTTTTCCCAGTTTCCATCTGCATGTTTCCTGTTGTCGATTCATCTATCCAGCTGTTGTTCTGATGATTCATCATATAGCGTTGTTTGTGTTTTTAAGGTATAGTAGTAGGATTTGTTTACCTGTTGTATTGGGGTTATGCTTTGTTTAACAGGGCTGATTTGGTGTTTCATACTTTTGTCTTCTTTAGGAAAGGGGAGACAGAGCTTCTAATACATGTCCCCACTGAGGCTAAGAAGCCCAAGGGCATATCCCCATAATGCATAAGGAGGGGACCGCGGTGAACACCCTCAAGGGGGAGTATGTGGCTGCTCTTTCCTGCATGGGGGGCATTGAGAAGAAAATGATCTCCACCGGGCAGGTGTGGGTGCTGAAAAGAATGCGAGGAGGTTCATTAGGAGAAGGTTCAGGGGGAAGACAAGCCCGTGGAGGTGCTGCAGGTGGGGGAACCTACCTTAAGGGTCAGAGTAGGAGCAGACCATGAAACGGGTGAAGGAGTTGGTTGACAAGAATCTTCCCACATCTGCCATGGCAGAAAGGCAGAGTCTGGTATAGGAGAAGCCCCAGAACTAGAGACCTCCATCTCCGTAAATAACCCACATGGTCCTAGGTGTGGGACAATGTTGTCCTTCTGCCATGAGTTATCATGAATCGGAAGAGCTTGTGGTCTTCTGCATTGTGTAGGCCTGTGAAATAGGGTGAAGTGAGGGCAGAACAAAAGGTGCAAGGGGCATGCCTTACGGATGATGGTCATGAAGAATGGTGTTCGCTGGTGGAACAAGAAAATCTACCTAATGAATATGTCCTTTGACTCTTATGAGGCTGGTGGCAGTCTGGCTGCCATGACTGTCCCCCCTCTATTGGTAGTGAAGAGGAGGGAGAGGGAACTAGGTTTTTACAGGGCTAGCTTGGAGTTGTAAGAGGATTCAATTCAGCACTACAGCCAAGTCAACGCCTAGTCTAGAATACTGAATGAAAACCCTTATTGATATATCTTTATGTCCAGTTCATGCGTTCTGGATGACTACCCCTATATAACACCCCTCTCTTGGAATCCTCCTGACCCCACTGAGCCAAGAAGTAGTTCTGTTTTGCAAGTTAAAAGGTTTAATTGATAGTTTCAACAATAGGTATATATATCACACTTTAGAATAAATTAATAATTGAATAGCACACTTAATCTGATATGATAAAGATTAACAACGGAGAATCTGGCACGAGCACACTTCTTGATAATCACTAAGGAGTTGACATGAAATGGATAATATAGCAACAATACTTTTATGGTTTCAAATGGATGCAATGTGGAATGAAATGCAGTACAGAAAATAACTTGATAGGATTTCAGCAAAAGACAATGTAATCACTTTCTTGGACAATTCCCCCCCCCTTTTATGCTATGCAAGGAAATGGAAGGAAGGCACACAGTTCTCAGAAATGCAATCAAATGTGATTCAGTTCACCCAGCAACTTAGACTACAGACGTTGAAAACACAGGCCCAAATGCTTTTAAATGTGCTGGCAATGTAGAAAAAAATATGCTAAAATGCTTTTAATTCCCTCTAGGAGGTTCAGGGTGAGTGTTATCAAGTTAATATTAGTCCAGGCTCACACTCAGAGTGATGTCATTTTACAGCCTGCAGAAAGTCCACTCCTCCTGTCAACTTGCACACAAATCTAGATTTGAACCAAATACATATTTCATAGCTAGACAGTGGTTTGAAATTACATGCACCCATCACATATCACAGGAGGTATCCCCTGTCCAACTCTGCTCTTCCTGGGGGCTTGCATTCAGAAATGGCGATATTTTGCACTTTTTAACTGGTTTGCAATACCGGACATTACCCCAAATTTACACACATGTGCGCAAGGAGTATGGACATTAGTTGATGAAGTGTCAGATTTTTCACATGCACACATTTTGAGTAATATCCTCTTTTCCGCTAAAACCCCCCTGAACATGCCACCGGTTCTAAAAACCTCTTAAAATGTGGGCAGAAAAATCACAAGAATGATGGTGTCATTTAAATAATTTTCACAAGTCCGTACTATGAGTTATTCATCTTTTTAGAGTTATGTTCTGGCCCCAAAGGGGTGTGGTCTTCCCCCAGCACAAGGTTGAATTTCTGGTTTTTCCAGTTCTGCCAAGCCAGCTTGCTCTCACAGGCAGTGCTCCTCCGCTTTACTTCCAGGAGGAAGCTACATTTACGACATCTGCAATAAACCATCTGCCTGGGTCAGGACAGGGCTTTGTTCAGAGCTCCTGTATTCTGTGGGGGCTCCCCTTAATTCAATTATCAGAGAGATGGCATATCCTTAGTGTGGCCAGCAAAAGGCAGATAGGCCTGGGAACACAGCTGTGACTCAAGATTCCCTCCTGATGGGGGATAGTTGCCAGGCAAAATTGGAATCTCTTTAAGCCAGTTTTTAGCTACATGTCATTTCTGTTCCCCAGTTTAAGTCAAGACATTTTTTTACATATGCAGCTAGGATGCTGATTCTAAGTTTAAAACTATGACATTTAAACAATTGCAACCTATGTGACACTCAAAGTAGGTCACTCATTTCTTTTAAACATTTAGATTTGTAGTGTCTTTCAGTCCAAATTTACTTAAACTGCTGAAATCCACAGCTCAGCCAGTCTTGTTATAAACCTTCAAGTCACTTCAGAATATAACTTTACATTGGATCCACCTCTTAAAATGTCTTTCTTTGGCATGTTTTGGGTTCATTTATTCAGTTTTCTACAAAAAGTAAAATCTGGTGTTGTTTTAAAACGCCGGCTTTTGGATAGTGGTGAGTACTGGTACTGCACTCCTTTTTGGGATTTAAGAAAATGAATTCCCAACAGTTATGGGTTTGCTTTTGGCAATCAGCATTGCCACTCCCAATGGTTTCAGACTACTGTGTGGGTAGTCCACTGGTGGTTTTAGGCAGTGTCCTTCTGTGCCCAAAACATCGGCAAAAATGAGTGGCAGCCTATTCTTCATGCATTTCCCTGTGCATTTTCTGGGAAGCTCTGGCCATCATGATGTTTTCCATGTCAGTACTGCACAGTTTTGAGGTAGGGCTCGGATGCATGGGTAAATACATCCCACAAGCCCCCCCTTTTGCGATGGCTATTCTGTTTCACTGATGGGACTCGCAAGACCTGGGATGTTTCCTCATCTTCTTCCAATAGATGGCACAGTTCAGCATCTTTTCCTCCATCCGGTACTGGTCGATCGGTTCTCCTCGCCGGTCCTGATGGGAATATTGGGCGGTACCCCGGGCCCCCTTGCGTCATCCTCCCAGTCTCCGGATCGTCCTCCTTGTCCCGTCTCCAGGTTTTCTTTCTCCTAGGACGACAAAGGAAGAGTGGCAGTACCTATTCATAGACATTTTTCCACCACTGTTGAGATAGTGGGGCAGCATATGCATTTCATCATAACGAAACATTACATTCTTATTTTGAAAAAAAAAACAGTATAACTAAGAGACAGTTTCATGCAAATCACAATATTTTAGAGACTAGATGTGGTATGTTTTATGGTTGGAACTGAATTAGTCTGAGACAGTACTCGCTAGGATTCCAGAGGATTCCTCCAGTTGTTGCAGAGTGTGCCTGGGATGGCAACATTTCAACTGGTTTATGTGGACCCACTTGTCTTCCCCCGCTGCCAAAGGACCTTTGGGGATGTGGATTTTGTAGGCCACAGGGGAGATCTTGTCGATGATCTCAAAGGGTCCCTTCCATGTAGGCAAGAATTTCTGCTGTTTTGCCTGGTTCCTTTGGAAGTTGTATAGATAGACCCGGTCCCCCACCTGATATTCCTTCCTGGAAGTTTTCAGGTCATAGTGGGTCTTCATGCTATCAGCTGATCTTTCTAGATTCCGCTGAGCATAAGCAAAAGCATGTTGAAGGTGTTTCCTTAAATTCTCCACATACTCATGAGTTGTGGAGGCATTTATCAGTGTCTGCTCTTGGGTCCTGTAGAGCAAATGCTGAGGAAGCACCATCTTGCGTCCAGTCATCAACTCAAATGGTGACATTTTGGTTGCAGATGAAGGGGTAGATCTGATGGCCATTAGGACCAGAGGTAATCGGATGTCCCAACTTGGCCCAGAATCTGCCACAAACTTCTTTAATATGCTCACAATGGTTCGGTTATATCTCTCTACTGCCCCAGAAGAAGCTGGCCTGTAAGAAATATGTAACTTCCTTTTGACCCCCAGTATCTCCCACATCTTTGTCATTACTTCACTGGTGAAGTGGCTACCTCTGTCTGACTCAATCCTTTGAGGTAGACCAAAACGGGAAAAGATGTGGTTAATCATCAGGGCAGCTGCCGTTTCTGCCTTGCAATTTGGGGCTGGGAGACATTCCACCCACTTGGTGAACAAGCATGTGACGGTCAACATGTACTTATTCCCCCTAGCAGAGCGAATCACGGGGCCTACAAAGTCGATTTGTAAATCGGACCATGGCAGTGTCATCCCCCTCTTTTGGAGAGGCGCACGGTGCGTGAGGGATGATGGCTGAAATTGTGCACACACAAGACACCCCTTCAAGTATTGGTCGAGGTCCTGCCCCATGTGTGGCCAGTATGCAACCTCTCTGAAGATTTCCAATGTTGTGTGAAACCCCCTATGACAGGCGGTGGCCGCATCATGGGCGTGACTTAACATCAGGCTTCGGAATGAGGTAGGAACCACCCACTGATCGTGGCCAGCTTTGGATTTCCTTACCAGCAAACCGTCTTGGATTCGGAACATTTTTGGACATTTCATCAACACTCTTAGGTCCTCTTTCCCAATGTAATCGGTATCCGTCAGGGGAAAGTTCTCAGGGTCCTCAAGGTGCTGGTAAAACTTACCAATAATTGGATCCCCCTTTTGAGCTGTAATCAAATCAGCATCAGGGGTCTCCTTACTCCATTGTGCAATCGAAAGATCATTGTGAGCATTTGTCTGGGACCTAGTGATAGCAGTGACCTGGACTTCCCCCAACAGAGACTCAATCTCAATTAGATCCCCTTGGATATCCCCGGTTTTGGCCAGCTGATCAGCTAAGTCGTTTCCAGTTTTGTCTGGTCCCTCTACTTTGGAATGACCCTTGATCTTTTTCCAATAGATGGTCATCTCATTCGAGGTGACCAGATCGTCAATGTTTTGGATCAACTTCCCATGTTTCAAGGGTTTGTTATTAGCACATAACATGCCTCTGGTTTTCCAATTAACCAGGTGCTCCACGAACCCGTTCCGTACATAATCCGAATCTGTGATTATGACCAGTTCGCGGAGTTGATGCTGGACAGCAGTGAGGATGGCTTGATGCACAGCCATCAATTCTGCCACCTGACTACTTCGGGGACCAATTTTGTATCCAGCGGAGGGTTCTGGGGACTCATTCACCCATGCATTCCCTACGCCGGCCACCAGTTCTTTCTCCCCGTTGTTGTCAACATGGTACGAGCATCCATCCACATAGACAGTGGGCATTCCCTCACACAGTTTGTATTGGTCCTCCCTACTGACAGGCACGGTCCAGTATCCATTGGTCAGGTCTATTGCAGTGAATACCTGTGACCCCTGGATCTGGGCCAGCCCTTGGTCAATGTAGGGCAGAGGCCATCGGGAAGTATGGACCCGTTTGTTGAGCTCCCTAAGGTCAGCACAGAGTCTCCACTGGCCGTCCGGCTGCAATATTCCCAGCACCGGGTTATTGAAGGTGCTGTGGACTGGACGGATTATTCCCCTGGACTCAAGGTTCTTAATTATTTCAGTAAGGGACTCCATTGATGCGAGAGGCAAGCGATATTGCTTCACAAACACAGGAGTCATGCCAGGGTCCGTGGGGATTGTGGTTGTGTGGATGTCGGTGCGACCACAGTCATATGAGTCTACCGCAAAGAGATCTTGGAAATCCAAGAAAACTTGTTTCAACTTTTGCTTTTGTTCCAGAGTCACACAGGCATCAGCTAGGTTGACTCTCTCTTCCACCATCTGCCTGAAGCCTGGAAAGACTTCTGGTTTGGCTATTTCAGCGGCCTCCTCCAGCTGGGTGGAGAAGTCCCTGGTCAGAGTGCTGATTTGGACCGGAGGCTTCAGGTGGGAAAGACAGCCCTCATGGACCTGGAAAATCACCTCATCCCTCCTGAAGTCACAAGTCACATCTTCCTTACCATAGGGGCAGGAAGTGTACACCAGGAAGTTCCCCCCATGCCGGGTAAAAATCCTGTCTGGTGTTGTATGGTCCTCACTGTCACTGTCAATGCAGTCCTTGGGGATTGGTCCTAACAGTTCATTTCCAAGATCAATGGAGAAATGTCGGTCATCAACCGCCATTCCAATAATGGTGCCTGCGGCTAGAGTAATGCTCTTTAAGTCGCTGTTATCCACCTCTATTGGAATGGTGTCATGTTCTATGTTGACTAATGGAGTTGGGTTTACCCCCAACCCTTGCTGTTGGAGAGAAGCGTTTAGATGTATGTAAGCATCAGGGTTTTTCAACTCTTGTCCCCTTTTAGCTTTCACTTCCAGGGAGAATTGTCGGGTCCTTTCTGGGATGGTGACTTCCTCTTTGATCTGAATTTCAACTGCATAAGGTAGCAATTGAGCTGACCTAAATGCTTTTTCTGGATCATCAAAGCCCAT
The DNA here is from genome assembly GCF_040938575.1 of Ambystoma mexicanum. Taxonomy (NCBI): domain Eukaryota; kingdom Metazoa; phylum Chordata; class Amphibia; order Caudata; family Ambystomatidae; genus Ambystoma; species Ambystoma mexicanum. The sequence continues at coordinate 492,088,920 of NC_090940.1, read as the reverse complement.
GGGATTATCTGCTAATCGGGACCAAGCTTTGAAGTTTATTAGGTCCAAACTAATGGCAAAGCGATTGAGAATGTCACTGCCTAAGTAAAAGGCGGCAGGGACGTCTCGCACGACCCAACAATTGTGGACTATGCTCTTGTTGCCAATGGAGATTTTGAGCATACACCTGATTGGCAGGAGATGTTTGGAATTAGGTGCTTCCAGGTCCATTTCCCATTTGTCTATCAATTTGAATGTGGGAATGGCTGGATCTTTTGGGAGTTGGCGGAACATGGCTTCGCTGATGAAGCTCTTACCATTGTTCACGCACACTCGAGCGAGAACAGAGTCCTTCCCATCATTTAACTGAACAGGGATGAACAACTGCTCTCCAATTTGCTGAATATCAGCCAGGCTTTGAGCTGATTTCACATCTTTCTGGACTATAGGAGTGGGGGTTTCTGATTGTGGATTAGTATAGAATTTCAGAGTGTTTCCTTCCAGTGTGGAATACCACCTTAAACTGGAAGGAAGGTTGATTTTCAGAAATAGAGAGGACCCTCCATCACCAGTCTGTTGTCCTACTGCTATTACTGTCACGTCTGGAATCTGGTTGTTCTGGAAGTGAAATTCTACTTGGTCAGATTTTTGTTCAACCATGTGGCAGGTGCCGTTTAAACTAACATGGTTGACAATCTGTTTTAATTTTATTGGTCGGCTAGTCTGGGTCCAGAGGACCTTGTTTACGCAATCTATTAGGGGTGACAACCTTCTCAGGAGGTCATTCCCTAGTAAACAAGGGGTGCCCTCTGGAGTCACAACTATGACCGGGTGTTTCAACTTGTGTCGCCCGATCTTAATGTCCAAGTCTGCAGTCCCCTCAACGGGAATTTCCTTCCCGTCAAAGTTCTGCAGTTGTCCAGGAAGAGAGGTGAGAGGAATTTGGTAATTCTCTCCCCTTCCTGCATTCAGTTCGTCAAAGGCTCTTCTGGACAGAAGGGTAGCTTGAGATCCCGTGTCCACCAGCGCTGAAATTGTACCCTGCCCCTGTACTTGTACCGGGGCATAGTATCTTCCCTCCTTCTCCTCAAGGGGGCACAGATAATGCACATTTTTGGACAACTGGTGGGCTAACTTTCTGGTTTTGGACATCGCTAGCGAAGAGATTTGGGCAGAATTCTGTGGAGAGCCTTGGGAATCTGAAAGAAAAAGTTGGCAACTGGAGATCAGAGCCATTGTGGGTTCCCCTGGCTCCGGTTCCGGGCCGCCCCCCCCTTTTTGGAGGCAGTCACCAGGATGGGTTTGAACCAGGGGATTTTCCTGCTGTTGGTTCTGGGATGAGATGGTGGGCGGCGGTAGCTCAGTCTCCACATCTCCCCAGTCTGGATTTGCATCCCTAGGGACCCATTTTTCTTTGGGAGGAGTTCCCCCCTCTCTGAAGGAGAAGATCCTTTTCCCAGGATCCTCTGAGGATCCCTCTCCCTCAAATTGGAAGATCTGTACCTCCTCCTCAAACTGAGTCTGTTTGGGTCTTTTGTTTCTCCTACCCCCCCTCTGCTCCTTAGGAGGCAGACTTTCAGGGGCAAGAGATTTTGTTTCCGGTTCCTGGGTTTCCAGGGGCTGTTTACAAGTGAGGAAGGAAGCTTCCTCCCAGGCTTTACACCCCCCTTCCCTTTGTGCCTCCTCCCTGGGAACCGGTGAGTTATCGGGGTGCTGCCCCCGTCATTGTTCTGGAGCACCAGGTCCAGAGTTGGGTGCGTTCTGCGCCGGCATGCCGATCTGAGGGTTCTGCTGCGCCCTCAGTATGTGACCCAGATCCCGCGCCATGTTTTGAACCTGGCGCTCTAACTGGGAAACCCGCTCAGGCTGATACGGGGCCCTGTTTTCTCCCCTGGGCTGATCCCGGGAAGGGTAGCTATCCCTTCTTTGGTAGTAACCCTGGTTGGGAAGATTTGGATACCCCTCCACCCTTGGCCTCCCCTCTCCCGGATTAGGTTGTCTGGGCTCAGGGAATTGGGGAAAGAAGGATGGATGATTTTGGGGTTGGAAGTTGGGTGGATACCTGGGGAAAAAGTTCTGCCCAGGATTTGGAGAATTTCTGCCCTCCTGTGGGAAGTTGGGAGGGAAGTTGAGAGCGAGGGACCCCATTTGTGGGGCTGCCTCCCTGGCTCCCTGTCTGTGACTGGCCCGAGGACCTTCTGGGCCTAGCGTTATTAGGTGCAGGTAGGTTTTTAGGCCCCCCCATCTCCAAATCCAAAACGGGGGTGACTTGTACCTCTGCCACCTTGGCAGCAGCAGGGGTGCTGTTGGCTTTGGGGTTTTTCTGGGCATTACTTTTGCTATCTACCGGTTTCTGCACCTCATAGATCCGAGTAGCCTGTTCAATGACCCAGTCTAAAGATCTTTTCTCGTGAAAATCCCTCACGAGCTGGGTCATTATGTATTTGGGCAAGGCATGAAAAAATGTATTAATGAATTCTCTACTGTCTGTGCGCACCCTTCTGGTGGTCTGCGCAAAAGCACGTTTCAGTTCTTGCACAAATTCTTGTGGGGCCTGATCCTCCCCACATTGCAAATTGTAGGCTGCCTTGCGAGCCTCTTGAGGATTTCTATGAATGGAAAAATGTTTCAAGATGGCCGCCTTATAGGTGGACCATCTTAAATGATTTTGGTCCTCCAGCCCCTCAAAGAAACTGGAGTATTCCAGGGAGAAGGTCCACTTTACATATTGAATACAGCTTTGGCTGTCCTTCAAATGGAAAGTCTCCATCATTTGCTCAAACAACTCTAAGTGCTCCCAAACAGAATACTTAGCGTTCTTATGGTAAGGCTTGATGACGCTCCTGATCGCCTTAATCTGCTTTAAGGGGTCCTTAAGCAAGGCCCTTTTTGCCTTATTGGCCTTTTTGGTTCGGGTAACCCTGGTCCATTCATCTTCTGACTCAGAGGCACTGCTCCCAGAGGTTCCCGTCAGATCTTCCAGGTTTTCCCGGATTCTGCGAGCCTGTGAATGGCTGGCAGAATGTGGGGACCTGGTCTCCTGTGTCCTGTACCGCTCAGAGGAGTCTTCAGATCCCTCCTTGCTGCCAGGATTTGCTGGGTACCCCCCCCACTGACCTAACTGGGCAGAGGTTTTCAGGATGCCCTTAAGGGGCCTACTCTCCTGGGGTTCCCCACTGAACTGTACTGTACTTGGGTGCCCATACCCGGATGCCCACCCCTCCATTCCTGAGTGGTACTGGCCTATGAGCCCCATACTTTTAGCTGGATAGTAATCTGCCATCCCTGTGGCCCTGTGCTCATGTGCGCCAGGGGACATGGGGGTGGTAGAGTCCAGGGACTGGGAGAGATGAAGGCCCCTGGTGTTAGGGCTCCTGAGGTTATGGTCAGGAGTCTCTCTTTCCCAGCGGACCTCATCTCTATCCGCCCCTGCTCCCTGTTGCAATGCAAGAGCCTGCATTTGTGCTTTCAGTTCCTCAGTCAAGGCCTTACTAGACTCTATCAGTCTCTCCTGCATTGCTACCTGTTGTTGGAGCCTATCATTGTGTTAACAGAGGGCCTCATTTTCCCTCTGTGCTTCCTGGTTGGTCCTGGAAAACTGGGCCAGTCTTTGCTGCAGGAGGTTTACCTCCTGAGTCCCATCCAGACTGGCCTGCTCCTTTCTTGCCAGAGCATCTTCCACCCTTCTGGTGTGCTCTACCAAGTTCTGGTTTTCTTTTTGGAGGTCACCCAGCCCCTGGAGGGCCAGGTGATTTTCTTCAATTTACTTTTTTAAGTGGCAGACTTCCTGGCCTAAAGTGTCTCTTTCCTGACTGAGAGCCTGCATCTGTGCTGCCAGGTCGTCCCTCTGTCGTTGAAAGGCACCAGCTTTTTGGCGCTCCTCATCAAACTCTGCCTGGGTATCCAGGTCTTTCAGAATCAGTTTATTGCTCTCCTCTTTCTCTCTATCTAGCTGGCTTTGCAGGGTGACTACCTGCTCCGCGCATGCCCTGTTGAAATTGATCTGTTGCTCCAACTTTTTCTGGTTCTGCAGTAAGGAGTCCAAACTGTCTTGGTGCTCCTTCTGCAGGGCCAGAAATCTGGTATCCTGGTCTGTCTTTTCCTGTTGTAGGATGCCCATATCCTCTTTTATTTTAATGATATATTGCCTACTATCATTTTCTGACTTCTGGCTCCTCTGCAGCCTCTGCTCAGAAGAGGCCAGATCAGATCGGGCCTTCTCTACTGCCATCCGTTGCCTATTTGCCAGATCTTGGCTTTCAGTGCATTTATCCTGCATGTCTCCCATATATAGGTACAGGTATGCTGCTATCCTGGCAATCTTATTGTGTTCATCTTTGGCTTTAGGAGCCATATATAGTTCACTCAGGGCCACATGCAATGGACCCTGATCTCTCAATAGGTCTGACCCTGTTTCAGTGACCTGTTGCGTGATGGCCTGCAACCAGGCATCCTGGCCCTGTTCAGTCCATTCACCTCTCACAAATAGTTTATGTAAGAGGTGCTCTCTGGCTATTTTCATGTCTACTAAGGTCGTCATTCTAGAGATTGGTCTCTGTCCTGACTTACAGAAGTTTGTATTTTATTTTTGCAAAACAGACCTTTTCCTAAGAGCGTTCCTTTGAGGAGTGCTTTACAGCGTAACACAGCGTGGTGATCCGACCGGATATGTGTATCTGGTCAGCTGGCACGCTGTATTAATCTGCACAAATGGTAGATCTAACCCAAACATCCCGGACGAGCCCCCAATTTGTAAGAGGATTCAATTCAGCACTACAGCCAAGTCAACGCCTAGTCTAGAATACTGAATGAAAACCCTTATTGATATATCTTTATGTCCAGTTCATGCGTTCTGGATGACTACCCCTATATAACACCCCTCTCTTGGAATCCTCCTGACCCCACTGAGCCAAGAAGTAGTTCTTTTTTGCAAGTGAAAAGGTTTAATTGATAGTTTCAACAATAGGTATATATATCACACTTTAGAATAAATTAATAATTGAATAGCACACTTAATCTGATATGATAAAGATTAACAACGGAGAATCTGGCACGAGCACACTTCTTGATAATCACTAAGGAGTTGACATGAAATGGATAAAATAGCAACAATACTTTTATGGTTTCAAATGGATGCAATGTGGAATGAAATGCAGTACAGAAAATAACTTGATAGGATTTCAGCAAAAGACAATGTAATCACTTTCTTGGACAATTCACCCCCCCCCCCTTTTATGCTATGCAAGGAAATGGAAGGAAGGCACACAGTTCTCAGAAATGCAATCAAATGTGATTCAGTTCACCCAGCAACTTAGACTAAGACGTTGAAAACACAGGCCCAAATGCTTTTAAATGTGCTGGCAATGTAGAAAAAAATATGCTAAAATGCTTTTAATTGCCTCTAGGAGGTTCAGGGTGAGTGTTATCAAGTTAATATTAGTCCAGGCTCACACTAGCAGTGATCTAGGATTAACTAGCAGGTTAAACAAATTTTTGGCAAATGGAAGGCAAGCAGCAGCAGATTTTACACGTGAAGAAATTTGCAAATCGCGGTAAACTCGCGAGTGCGTTTTTCACGATATAGGGGGTAGGAATGCGGTTCTAGGTTCCTAGGAAAGCCACGATTCCCAGCTTTCAGAGGAAAGTTACTGCAAGTCTCTAGCACAAACGGTCACGGAGATATGAGCGATTAAATAAAGGTCGTTTTTCAGATTTGAAATTTTAAAGTTCAAAAAGACAAGTGCAGCTTGCAACTAGAAAATGACAGGTGACCGCTTTACTCAAGTTAAAATAGCTTGCATTAGATTATTTTAACTAAGAGATTGGGTTCTGCACAGTTTTGCTATGTACTCACAATATATTTAGAAATATGCCTTCCCACGGATCTGGTCAGGTTTTGGACTGGACTCCGGTTCAGCTCTCTCTGGTTTTGGATACTGCTCTGCTTTCTCTGGGTCTTTCTGCACAGCTTTCTCTGGAGATTTGATAGATTTGAAGTCTCTATGTCTGCTCTCTGAAGGTTGATGGAGGTAAAGTATGGATTTTCCCGGCAGAGCTTCCAGCTGCAAATGGATTTGAAGGTCCCTATCTGTCCTGTCTCTCTGCTTTTATGTGTTTTTAAAATGGGTGTGTGTGAGCAGCATCACTAGCCAGCCCCTCTCCACTTATCATTGGCCAAGCTTTCATTTCTCCCCTGATTGGGGGAGCTAAGTTGTGTCAGAGTGATGTCATTTTACAGCCTGCAGAAAGTCCACTCCTCCTGTCAACTTGCACACAAATCTAGATTTGAACCAAATACATATTTCATAGCTACACAGTGGTTTGAAATTACATGCACCCATCACATATCACAGGAGGTATCCCCTGTTCCAACTCTGCTCTTCCTGGGGGCTTGCATTCAGAAATGGCGATATTTTGCACTTTTTAACTGGTTTGCAATACCGGACATTACCCCAAATTTACACACATGTGCGCAAGGAGTATGGACATTAGTTGATGAAGTGTCAGATTTTTCACATGCACACATTTTGAGTAATATCCTCTTTTCCGCTAAAACCCCCCTGAACATGCCACCGGTTCTAAAAACCTCTTAAAATGTGGGCAGAAAAATCACAAGAATGATGGTGTCATTTAAATAATTTTCACAAGTCCGTACTATGAGTTATTCATCTTTTTAGAGTTATGTTCTGGCCCCAAAGGGGTGTGGTCTCCCCCCAGCACAAGGTTGAATTTCTGGTTTTTCCAGTTCTGCCAAGCCAGCTTGCTCTCACAGGCAGTGCTCCTCCCCTTTACTTCCAGGAGGAAGCTACATTTACGACATCTGCAATAAACCATCTGCCTGGGTCAGGACAGGGCTTTGTTCAGAGCTCCTGTATTCTGTGGGGGCTCCCCTTAATTCAATTATCAGAGAGATGGCATATCCTTAGTGTGGCCAGCAAAAGGCAGATAGGCCTGGGAACACAGCTGTGACTCAAGTTTCCCTCCTGATGGGGGGTAGTTGCCAGGCAAAATTGGAATCTCTTTAAGCCAGTTTTTAGCTACATGTCTTTTCTGTTCCCCAGTTTAAGTCAAGACATTTTTTTACATATGCAGCTAGGATGCTGATTCTAAGTTTAAAACTATGACATTTAAACAATTGCAACCTATGTGACACTCAAAGTAGGTCACTCATTTCTTTTAAACATTTAGATTTGTAGTGTCTTTCAGTCCAAATTTACTTAAACTGCTGAAATCCACAGCTCAGCCAGTCTTGTTATAAACCTTCAAGTCACTTCAGAATATAACTTTACATTGGATCCACCTCTTAAAATGTCTTTCTTTGGCATGTTTTGGGTTCATTTATTCAGTTTTCTACAAAAAGTAAAATCTGGTGTTGTTTTAAAACGCCGGCTTTTGGATAGTGGTGAGTACTGGTACTGCACTCCTTTTTGGGATTTAAGAAAATGAATTCCCAACAGTTATGGGTTTGCTTTTGGCAATCAGCATTGCCACTCCCAATGGTTTCAGACTACTGTGTGGGTAGTCCACTGGTGGTTTTAGGCAGTGTCCTTCTGTGCCCATAACATCGGCAAAAATGAGTGGCAGCCTATTCTTCATGCATTTCCCTGTGCATTTTCTGGGAAGCTCTGGCCATCATGATGTTTTCCATGTCAGTACTGCACAGTTTTGAGGTAGGGCTCGGATGCATGGGTAAATACATCCCACAGAGTACAATGGCAACATCAGGTATGCCATGCCAAAACACTTCAACAGTCCAGCCCACCAAATAGTGCCAGTTACACCAACAACAACACACATAAGCAAGACCCTTTTGCTGGCACCACCTGTGTGCCCATGGCAGGGTCTATCTTTTGGAAGGGCGCCCTCAACTACATAATGGTTATGGAGACACCTACTGCTTTTATTGCAGGAAGTCAAGTAGTAGAGGGAAGCTGGATGAGTGGTATTTGGCAATCAGAGGGAGCCCAATAGACTTCACTACCTTTCATTCCTGTATGCTGTTGCGACTGGCCTTCCATGAAGACTCCCCATCCACAAGAGTTGCAGCAGTCTGTGGGAGAGCTGGAGAACTTTAAGAAATGTTCTGTGGAGGAGCTTGAGGATTTTAGTTGTAGCACCTCGTGAAAAAATGCACACACTTTAATGGGTGGCTGTACCCTGTGAAAACACAGAGATATGTAAGGGGGTATCCTCCCTTGAGAAATGCTGAATAAAACCATTCACTTTTACTCTGAAAATTGTGTCCATGAAGTATTTTACCTGTAAAGACTGGAGGGGATATGTATACTTCTGTCCGCTATATGGTTGGGACAAAGGCACAAATCACCCCAGCCGTGGTTCTCTGTATGGTAGCTTGGACGAGCAACCAATGCTTAAGCACTCTGGAGGTGTTGCAGACTGGTTCTTACGTACAGTGAGTCCCCAATCCCCATAAAGGAATGTCCACACACTATGTTAGGTGATAACACAGCTTCTTTATATAAAATTAGGTTCAGTAATATGTTTACATATAAATAATAACACTGTGTACTCAGACAGTTCTATTCAAAGAATGGCAAATATATACACTGTGTGTGGTGCCACATAAAATTCAGTAATAAATGACTAACTGTAGAGCATAGATTAGGGAAGAAAGGCAGGTTAGTTATGAACAGTGACAGAATACTTTCTTTAGACTAGATACATAATTCTGTGTGAGGATCCCCCACCTGGGGAACCTGTAGTGGACAAGTCAGGGAGTAACTTATTTTGTATTTTACAGCCCAGTCCAAAAAGGTTCAATAACCTTCTACTTTCTCCTTAAAGGTTCTATCGCTCCAAATTACCTGAGAGGCCACAGTAGACCAGGATCCACGATGAATCTGGGACCCCTGGATGTCTCCTGAGGCTAGAAGATGCTCTTCCTCGTCACAGTACCTTTGGCTCCTTGGCAGGCGAAGTGGCAGAGTTTCTTGGTTTCACTTGATGATTCTCCTGCAGGATTGACACACCCTTGGAAGACACACCACTCGGATGCTGAGTCCAAGACAAAAATGGAACCAAAATCTTTCTGAAGTGCAGCAGTTTTTAGTATTCGCTGTGTTCTCCATTGGTCTGCGATTTCTCCAAATGTATTAGTCCTGGGAAGATTAAACTTGCTGTGGGCTCCTTAAAGGCTTGGCAGATGAGAATAAGACACACAGGGACCCTCCATGACTTCTGATGGTGACGGGTGCATAGGTCACTTTGGTGTCCGGTCCACCTTTCAGTTCTTCAGTGCTGCAGGTGCAGCACGGACTTCCGGGTGGCTTCTGGACACCTGGACACGACCACTGGAAAGGACAACGGACCCTCATCATGATTGGACCCTCTGGACATTTTTGTTAGATTCTGGTGGTGGGAAACCCACCAACGGACCTTTCTAGGCACTCAGCAACCCTGGACCTTCTCCGGCAGGAAAAAGTGGTCAGTGATGATGGCAAGGATGTCCGTGAAGTATTCCTAGGCAGTTTGGAATGTTTGCAGCTCCAGGTGTCGAGCAGAATGATGCTAGAATACCCCCTATTCTGATTGGAAGACAGCAATGGCTTCCAGCAGTCACAAAACGCTCCTCCGTACCCTGAGTGACACCAATGGACTTCTTTGACTCGAGATGTGTTGGCACTCCTCTTCAGGACTCACAAAGACCCCCTTCTCTAGACAGAAGGCACATAGGACTGGCTTGCAGGGCACATCAAATGAAGACTAGCAGGTTGCACCATGGTCCCTCGTAGCTCATGAAGAGGTCTCCTTCGCAAGTCCTCTCTGGATCAGTCCTTGGAAGAACATGGCAGCTTTTGGATTACATGAAGAAAATGCAGCAGCAGAATTCTCCTCCAGCTGGGCTTCAAGGAACAGCTTCTTCTTGCTTCAGCTTCGACTTCAGCTTCTGAACAAATTGGTGAGTGATAGGTCTCCTATTATATACATGTGATCCCCGTTCACTCAGGCTGAGCCAGGCTCAGTCAACCAATCACACATAAGGACATTCATGCAGGCAGGCAGCCAATAAGGCTCAAAGGCATTCAGGCAATTCACTGCACACAGACACCCATAACTAAGAATGTGGATTAGGGTAAGCACCCAGCCATTCAGCACACTACACTGCATTCATATCAGTTTCAGTCAGGGCTGTCTCTGGCATTGTGTCACACACAGAAACCAGACACCATAACAGAGAATGTGAGTTCACTTCAAACTCTATTCACACAGGTCCCACCCCAAGGGTATACCCACTGCACACATCCCCTGAGAAAGCTCCAGTCAGTCTGACAGGAGGCAGTCCCAGAGTCACATAGGGTATTTCTACCCAACAGCCAGTCAGGAGGAAGGGACAGAGTCAGGGCTTCCCAGAACTTTGGAAAACAAGGTAAAAGGCAATAGAAACCAAGAGGCCACAGTGGCCATCTTGCCTTCTATTGGGAATCTATTGATTCCTGGGGCAAGGCCTCGGTGTCCCAAAAATGGAGGACACTCAGAGCCACTTCCAAGTCAGCATATAGCTGCCACCAGCCCATACCCTGCTCTGTGGGCAACACAAAGGTGCTGAAAAACACACATAGAGGTACCTGGGTGTCCCCCATCCCATGAGCGCCATGTGGGTATCCCATGGGTTCTGTTCACCAAAAGGCTGGACCTCAGTGACAGAAAACATACAGAAAACAAACACAGAGAAGTGGTAGGACAATGACTAGGAGGACGTGTCCCTCCATAAGGCATTTCCAGCATCACCCCCCCCGGACTGAGGTCGGGGCAACTGATCTCCCACGTGATTATTACCCTCATCCAGAAGGTCAACATACCTTCTGGAAAGACCATCTGCCTTGTCATGACTCTTCCCTGGCCTATGGTCAATGGTGAAGTCTAGCCCTTGCAGGCTAATGGACCAGACCACCTAAGCAGTTTGGTGTTTTCACCCTTCATCTGCAGAATCCACTTTAAAGGCTTATGCTCAGTTTGACCTGAAAGGCAGACCCTGTAAGGTAAGGTCTAAAATGCTTAAGTGCACAAAATACTCTAAAACACTCCTTTTCAACAGTGGGCAACCTAAGTTCCCCACCCTTGAGTTGCCGACTGATGAACATTGTGGGGTGTTATCTGCCTTTGTCGTCTAACTGAGACAAGACAGCTCCAATTCCAGTGTTACAGGCATCAGTTTCACACAATAAAGAGATTGCTGTAGTCAGGGGCACATAAGACAGGTGCCCTGCAAAAACTTTCCTTCAAGCCATAATCAAAGGCCCTTCGACAGTCTTTACTCCAATTAACCTTCTTAAGCTGCTTGAGTGATGTCAGAGCTGTCAGATGGGCAGCTATGGTGCCAGAGTCTAACATGAGGTTCATGTAGTACCAAGTTAGCTCCAAATAAGGTCTCACCTGGGTTTACAACTTGTACTTTACTAGGGGGAGTTTGGATTAGACCCCCTCCTACCTCATGACCAATGTAGGTAACGTTCCCCTGTGCTATCTGGCACTTGGTTGCCTTGACAGTGAGGTTGGCCCTTTTCACGGCCTGCAAGACCTTATCCAAGTGTGTCAAATGCTATTCCCAGGTAGAATTGTATACAGCAATGTTGTGCAGGTAGGCCACACAAAAGGCCTCCACTCCACTGAGAGCATGATTGACTATCCTTTGGAAGGTGGAAGGGCCATTCATCAACCCAAAAAGGCATAACCCTAAGCTGGTAAAGCCCTCTGTGTTGGTTAAGAAAGCCTCTTTCTCCTTGACCTGGTCAGTCAGAGCTATTTGCCAAAAGCCTGATGTGAGGATAAAAGTGCACACCAACCTGGCAGCACCTATCTTGTCCATAAGCTCATCAGCCCTGGGCAATGGGTATGCATCAGTCTTGGTGACTGCATTGAATCCTCTATAGTCCACACAGAACCTCCAATCCTTGGTACCTTCCTGGGAACTTGCCTTCGGGACAAGGAACACTGGGCTGGACCATGAGCAGGTTGAGGGTTCAATGACACCCACGCCCGCATCCTGGCGACCTCTGCCTGGATGTGGTTCTTAACAGTGTCTGACATCCTGTAGCATCTGTTTTTGACAGCCACATTGTCACTAGTGTCAATATCATGCCTAAAGCATGGAGTGAGGCCTGGTGTAAGTGAGAACAGATACTGCTGGGGCAAAGCCTTGCAGGTCCTCTGCAGACCTGGAGAGAGTTGCACTCCCTCTACTGAGCCATCCTCAGGACGGGCTCACTCTCATTATCTTCTTGCTCTTAAGCTAGCAAGTGCCATGAGACTTTTCCTTTCCATTGGAAAGGCTTGAGCCTGTTGACATGGAATACCTGAGGGGTTACTGCAGGAACACCCATGTCAACCAGATAGTTTACTTCACCCACCTTGGAGATTATCCTGAAGGGCCCCGTCCACTTATCTGACAATGCTCGAGGTTTGGTAGGCTCCATCATAAGGATCTCCTGACCAGGAGTCCAATCCATTCTTGAGGACCTAAGGTCATTCTAGTATTTGTTCAATTCCTTGTTTTTTTAAGATTTGCTGTTGCCTAGCCAGTCATCTGTGCCATCCTCCTTCTGAAGCCTAACACATAGGGCCTCATTACGAGGTAGGAGGTAAGGGATAACTGGCACCGGCAAGGGTGCCGGTAATCCCTTACCTCCATATTCCGAGATCCCTTAGCGGGTCACTTCCTTAATGCCTGGTCTGACCAGGTGTTAAGGACAGGACCCGCTAAGGGACTTTAGAGCTAATAACGGTAGCGCAAATTGCGGTACCGTTACCAGCTACTTCCCCATTCCCATTGAGCCCTATGGGGGCTCAAATGGGAATGGGGAATGGTTCTCAGAATGGGGACTTACCGGGTCCTCCAAGGTTGGAATGACCTGGTAAGTACCCATTCCGAGAACCTGGACCCGGTATACGGTAAGGGGGTAGCCATGGTGCTAATAGCACCATGGCTACCTCCTAACTTGTAATGAGGGCCATAGTCCCCCACTTTCTTGGCATGACCTGGAGGGGTGGCTTCCAAACCTTCTCATAATAAGGCAAGGGGCCCCCTCATTGGATATCCAAAGAGGATCTCAAAGGTAATGAAGCCAAAACCCTCTTGAGGCACCTCGCTATAGGCAAACAGCAGGCATGGCAGGAGGAGATCCCATCTCATCTTTAGGGGCTCTTCCAAAGCATCCAACATGCCCTTGAGCGTTTTGTTGAATCTCTCAACCAGACCATTGGTCTGAGGATGGTAAAAGGTGGACAACTTACGGGATATGCCACATTCCTTCCACAGCTTGCATGTAACTAGACATGACATTGGTTCCTCTGTCAGATATCACCTCTTTAGGGAAACCAACTCTGGTAAAGATGCCCAGGAGAGGCCTGGTAACCACCTTGGCTGTTATAGTCCGAAGGGGTATAGCCGCAGGGTCCCTGGTGGCATGATCTACCAGTATCAGGATGACCATGTGTCCACATGATGTTGGAGGGTTTAGGGGACCAACAATGTTTATGCCAACCCTCTAAAATGGTCTGCCAACCACTAGTAAAGGCTGCAGTGGGGCAATGACGCGGCCTCTAGTCTTGCCAGACAACTCACGAGTGGGACAGGTCTTGCACTGAGCTTTCACTTCTATTCCCATTCTGGGCCAATAGAACTGTGCTGAGAGCCTTGGCTTGGTCTTCCTGGTACCCAGATGACCAGCTAAGGGTACCTCATGTGCCTGCTGCAAAAGGAAAGGCCTGTATACCTTGGGTACAACCAACCTCTTGACAGCACCAGGTTCAGGCTGAGTGGGATCACTGTAAAGGAGCTCACCCCCACCAACAAATCTTAAGGGATCTAGACACTTCACCTTGTGCCCCGGCCTGTTTTCTTAGACCCTGAAGAGGGTGGAACTCTCTCTGACCCTTACAGAAATCCACCCTAGAGGGCCCACCTTCAGCCAACAAGCACTGGAGGTCTGGGTGAACCTCTGGGATGAGCACCTCTCCCTGAGGTGGGTCCTCTCGCTCTTCTCCCTGAGGAGTTCAGTCTAGGGTCCCCACTGGGCCTAGTCCCTCAGGAGCTCAGTCCACAGTGGGTGCTGCTGAAACAGCTAGAAGAGAAGGTGCCCCCTTTACAGAGGCAGCCTTCTTACTCTTCCTCTTAGCCTTGGATCTCCCCTTTGGCTTGGGTAACTGACTGTCAGTTAGACCCTGTTAGACCTTTGACATAGTGACTGCAGCAGCAGTTAGGGGCAACCCATCAGAAATTAGCCCCATCTCCACTAAGTCATTCCCCAATGAATTGTTGGCAGGAACATTGTCCTGAACCAGGACAGGAAGCTTTGCTGTCTTGTCATCAATCTGAACAGTGACTAGAGCTACGGGAGAATGATTGGGAGGCTCACCAGCTAATCTGGTGGTTCTCAGAGGAGCATCCAACTTAGTGCTCTGGCCTGATCAGGATCCTGTCCACCACTATCATGCTAGCCCCATTATCTCTCAAACCAGGCAAAGGCTGGTCATGTATGAAGACACTTCTCATACATCTATGTGTATTCTGTGGGATAGTAACCAGTACTTCTGAGTACTGGTCCTAGGCCCCAAGGGACACTAATGAAATCTCTACAGGGGCACCAAAGGTGATTCCTGGAGAGGAGGGGAGGACAGTGGCCTTCACCTCAAACATAGTGTAAGGGTAGGTCAGACTGACAGCCTGGACACCAACTGCCTTACTAGTTCAATTGGGGTCAACCTTCCTGTGGTCCAAGGCCCCACAGTCCCAGCAAGTGCCAGGAATGTAGGGAACTGAATTGGATCCACTGGGAGCCTGCCTTGCAGCAGGAGCACCAATACTCTTACCCCCCCCCTCATGAGACTTATCCCCACTAGATGTTTGGACCTTAGAGGGTGAATGTTTAGATGTATTCGGATGTAGCTGCTTCTTGGACTCCTCAGCCTTCTGATGGGTCCCTTTTTCTTTGTCCTTGTCCTTCCAACTGGGATCCTTAGGGGACACCATGTGGGATACCCACTTATCAGTCAACTATGCCAACTTAAAGGGGTCCAAGACATGCCTTGCACATCTTTAAAAATCCCAATTTTATTGCAGGGTGAGTTCCTTAGTTTCCATATTCGAACTAAGAGAAATGTACTTGCCCCATGGTAACGGCTGACAAAATATTTACCAGTGTTTTCTGTAAAATGGAGCATGTCTCCATAAGCACACTTCAAATTTGGTGCAATGCTACCACCCACAAGGCCAGCCATGCACAGTGTACATTGTATTTACCATGTTGGTTTGCAGTAAATGTCAAGTAAATGTTTCAACCATCCCATACTTGCCAGCAAGGTTGAATACCATGCAAATGGTACACACCCTTCATAAAACCTACTTGCCAATGCAAGTGGGCTAGTAGATTCTGCGAGCCCTGCAAGATATTCTAGTCAGCAATGTACTGACACAGCTCTGGTGAGCAAGCCTCAAAATAATGTTAGAAAGACAATTCAACAAAACCCTTCACTTTGTAACCATCAACCCATCCCATAATAGTCATATGTGCAGCACTCACCCAATCAACCCAAGAAATATTATCTCTCTTCTTATAATCCCTGAACCTCTTAGTGTAGTGGGCAGATGTCTTGCCAAACCTGGCAACCAAAGCAGCTATCATACACTCATACTGGCTTATTTCTTCCACACTCAGTTTCAGAATACAGTCATAACCAGTCTGAGGTACTCTACTAAGTAAACACGTACACTAATCTCTATGGTCAACATCATGGATATCACAAGCCAGATCAAATGCTTCTATCCATTGGAGGATATCGGAACCCACCAGATTCACACCAACCAAATCTTTCATAAACTTGGTTGCAGGAGACCTGACACTCTCAATTGGTTTGGCTGAAGTTTCCACCTTAGCTTACTCTTTCTGAAGTCTTTGACATTCAGTGTCTCTGTTTTTAAGTTCAAGATCCCTGTTTTTGAGTTCAGGATCTCTTTCTTTGAGTATAACTTTCTGTGCCAAATCCTCTTTCTTCAACTCATCGTCTGTCTCAAACATTTTTTATATTCATAATAACTCAAGTTCCAGGCAACTTCCCTGAGAAACAATGCTGGCTTTTGGAATAGAAGTGACAGAAGAGGTGGCAATCCCATTGGCAACATCTCTGACTTCACCAGGGGTAAGCACCTCATCAGATACCCCCCGCCCCCATTTTCATCATGAGTATCATAATCTGCCTGAAATCCACAAGGGCAGCTATTAGCTCTGCCCTATACTTTTCTTCAAAATCTATTTCTCTCACTTCACAAGCACTCTGGAGAGCCTCTAAGCTCAACCTGGTCAATTTACTATTTGCAATAGTTTCCATTGCTTGTAGTGTAGTTATCAGTATATGCTGCTAAAACTCTAAATCAGTAAAGAAGTGTGAACATGTTGTAGTAGCTAGGTTAAACATTGGCCTTCATTACAAGTGTGCCGGTCCGGAAACAACGGTGCTGGTAAGCTAGCTGGCACCGTTGTTTCCAGACCGGCAAACAACAAGTCTGCTGGCTGGTGCCATTGCGCCCACCAGGTCTGACTCTGGTGGGTGGAATGGCACCAGCCAGCAGACTATCACGGAAGCACCGGCCCCGTTACTAACGGTGCTGGTGCTTCCGTGGTCCCCATTCCCGTGGAGTCCTATGTGACACCATGGGAATGGGGATCAACATTTTACCAGCGCCTGACTTACCGGACTGCCAGGGCTGTAATGCCCCAGTTATTCTGCCAAGATCAGCGCCGGTAAATCATTAAGGGTCCGGACGTTACCTGACGGTTTTTCCGGCACGGTTACCGCTGGACTCGTAATGAGGGCCATTGTGTCTTGAAACCAGTGATCCCACCAATGTACCACCAGTGTAATGACTTGAGGGGGATATCTGTACTTCTGTCCTCTGTATGGTTGAGATAAAGGTACAGAACACCCAAAAGATGTTCTCTATATGGTAGTTTGGACATGCAACCAAGGCTTAAGCACTCAGGAGTTATTGCAGGCAGGTTCTTAAGTACAGTGTGTCCCAAGTCCCACAGTTGAATGTCCACACACTATGTTAGGTGATAACATGGCTTCTTCATATAAAATATGATTCAGTAATATATATATATATATATATATATATATATATATATATATATATATATATATATATATATATATGTATTACATGGCCTGCGGTAGTGGTCATGTAGTTATTCTTAAGTTGCTAAACCCATAGGAAGAATACTTTTTGGGTGGCTTATTACTTCGCTCCTCCTGGACGAATCCTCACCAAACTTTGCAAAAAAAAGTATATGGCCCACTCTGAATATTTAGGTTTAGGTTGGTTGAGGTTTGTTTAAGGGGGACCAAAGTAATAGGAGGGGTCCCAAAGTGTATTTATTTCCCATAGACATAATGGGAAAAAATGTCTGTTGTGCCTACAGCACAAACCGCTGGATGGATTTTCACCAAATTTGCAGCAGGAGCAGGCGGCTTGGTCCCAAAAGCATGCTTTTGTTAATTTGGTGTAAATCCGTCCAGTAGTTTTTATTTAAACAACCAAAACGTAAGGCAACAAAATTAGTGATATCTATGTCCTCTCCACGGAAGCACTTTGCTGTTCGCTCCGTGGACAGGACACTGATTGGATAATCGGCTTGCGTCGTGTCTGTGGACACGCAACGTTTTCTCTGATTGGCTGGGATGAGGTGTGAGGTGCTTCAAATTGTTTCAATGCGCCCACCTTATTGGATGCACGGACATGCGCTGGAAGTGAGCATAAATCCAATTTTGGGGAGTGTGTTGGTGTGTATCAGTGCTTGGAGAGGATAGTGGAGTAAGAGAAAGGTCAAATTCTGTTTTTGTTTTGGTTTATAGAAGGCTGTGATGTGTTTGCGGTGTTCGCGGTCACTGCGGTTGTCCGCAGACATACTAAACATTGTGCGCACTACTGGCTATTTTAGTTTAGTATGAGTTTGGTTTTGGGTTGTTAGAAGAGCATTGGGTGAAGGGAGTATCTATTGAAGAGTTTGTGCAGTGGTTGTAATTATTTTCATTATGTTAATTGAAATGCATAGTTTTGAGGTGGATATATTATGTTTTTGGGTTGTGGTCATTTGGTAGGTGTTTGTTTCTTTTGGTGTGTCATGCTGCGGTGGTTGTGGCCAGGGACTAGAGTCTTGGGTGCATGGCTGAAGGCCGTAGGCCATGCACCTAAGACTCTAGGCCCTGGCCACAACCACCGTAGCATAACTCCACAATACTACCAAACATTTTGATTGTGGTATGTGGGCTGCTTAGGGGATATGTTTTCAAAAATGTGAATACTGATTGGTAGTAGTGTAATAGTGTTTATAGGATAGTGAGATGATGTGTGTTTGTTTGTTTGTTGGATTGTCTTCAGATTGTCGGTATTGAAGACTCTAGGCATTTTGGGTTGTATTTATTGGTGAGGTGTTCGTTTGCATGGCTGTGTTATGTTGCAGTGTTTGTGAGTCTAGTTATTATATACTTACTGTTTCCTTTGTTGAGGCTATATGAAGAGTTTTGGCCAGGCCATGCAGTTAAGTGTGTAGTGTTTGGCAACAAGCGGTGCAGCATATTATACCCATGGAAGCAAACATTTTGGAATGTGGTTTATGGTCAGGATTTTGCTTGAATGGGTGTGTTATGCTGTGGTGTTTGTGAGGCCAATCATTATATACTTACTGTTTGACTTTGTGTGGTTGTATGCAGTTTTTTCATGACATGGGTAGTTGGAGCAGACATTCTTTTTCAATCACTGTGATAAAAGAAAAAATCACATGTTAGTGTAGGTAGTTTATAATTAGTATTGCATTCCATAGTAGACATTTCTGTATTTTGTCAACCCTCATAGTTAGTACTTTAGAAGTAATATAGTTCAAACCAGTGTACTGTGAAATTTGCTCAGTTCCTCTGCTTGTTCATTAAATCATTGGGTCTGTAGGAAATAAATCCATGCTGGATTAAAAAAAAACTTTCTACGTTGTGGTACAATATATTTATTTCATTCATTTCAATAGGAGGAATTGAATAGGTGTATGTTTTTTTTATTTGGAAGTGGTGGTAGTACTGTTGCAATTAAATAACAGTTGGTGTATTCTATTTGTTTATTTATTTTCCATTTTAGTGGTATTCTTCTATCTGTTGGCTTGTTGCAGATTTTTTGGCAGTTAGATACCTGTTGGCATAGTCTAACTGTTTATTTCTTGTTTCATTTTAGTGGTATTCATTTATCTGTTTGTTTGTTGCAGAATCTTGGGGCAGTTAGATACCTGTTGGCGTATTCTAACTGGTTATAGTTTTGAAGTTCAAGTTTTGTTCATGTTCATACACAGATTAGTTATTACATTTTGATTTTAAGAATATTAAGTAAGCGTTTACAAGATTTGTTGGTAATCTCTGTTTTAGAGTAATGGTAGTATCATTACATTCGAACCATCCACAATTCTTTTTTACATATATGCAGTGTAGTGACCTGCATTGGTTGTGGTTCCTGCATGGTAGATTACACCTATTGTTGTGAAGGTTTTCTTACCAAGTAATACTTGACCATGTGTGAATCCAGTCAGCTTGCAGTTGTTTTTGTTACCATCTGCATTATAACGTAAAAGCATAACTATTACGTGTTTACTATGTGTCTGTATTTGTAAGGTGGAACGATTATCGGAATTGCAGGTAGTGCATGGTCTGCCATGGTTTGCATTTTGTACAAGTTGCTGAAATTGAATGGATTCACAGTTAGGTATGTATACATACACGAAGCGTTCATTAGGAACTTCCTCTTGTACTACATGCCTGAAAGTATAATTTATAGGTATGTTTTTGTTTGCTAGTACTTGTAGCAAGTACATCAGAAATTCTTGTGGATCTTCTTGTGCGTTTATAGTGGATTTGACCATTCCAGAGCAGTAGTCCGATTCCTGCCTTATTCCAGAAACACTGTAACTGTTGTCAGGATTGTTGGTTGCATTTCTATGAAGGACTAACATTTGCAAGCGCAATTGGTCTGTAACGTGTAAGTTAATGTTGACATTAATTGGTGACAATTGGAATAGAATATTTATTGCTACATTTGCATAGCAATTTACCCCAGTTATATTTGTAAATTTGAATGGACCTGACAGTTAAGTGTCCAAATAATTTGTTGGGAATGTGCGTTGCTTCTTTGAGGAGGTAGTTGATTACTTTGAGCAGTAGATTCTTCTTTGGTTGTGGTCCTTGATGAAGTATTAGCTTCTTTTACTTTCTTTGGAGGAATTGCTGTGAGATCCTGCATAGATTGAGTCTGAAGTAGTTTTCTTTTACAAAATGTTGCTTTTTGCAGAACAGGATAGGTTTTAAGATGGGGGTGTAGAGTGAACGCAGTCTATTGTATTCTAGAATGCAAGAAATATCAGCATTTATTTTACTTGCATCAAAGTTGATTAGAAATAGTCTGTCAAGTGTACGTAAGCATGATAGTGCTACATAGCTAATGCCTTCTTTAATGACTGTGCTACCAATATCTAGCAATGTTTTATCTAGGGTAAGACCTTGTGATTTGTGAATTGTGACTGCGTATGCTAGTGTTAGAGAAAATTGTTCTCTGCGTACATACCTGTCTTTGAAAAGAAGGAAGCGGGCTGTTGAGTGTCCTATCCTTTTAACTTTCTATAGTGTGTCAAAGAGAATATTAATATTTTCTCCAAACCAGCTGTGTTAGAGATAGAGTTTTCCAAGGTGTTAGCATTATTGTGGCTTGTTGACACATGGGTAGTGTCATACCATGTACATCCAGTTTGTCTGTGGAGTCAATTTGAACTATTAGTTCCTTTCTTTTTTTAGCATGGTTTCATAAAATTTTGAACAGCTTGCAAGAGTTGGCATCAAGGACATCCAATTGACATTTTTGTGTGCTAATTGTTCCATGACCTCAGTGGCACATGAGTTATGGCCATAGAGTGCATGGATGTGCCTGGTTTTTAATATAGATTGGGCTTCTTGAAATAGTACACCAACTCTAATACGTTTTAAAATGTTGTCCCATGTGAGGTCTGTAGACTGTTGCATATTTTCAGTTAATTCTCTGTATTGGAAATGCTGCCAAAGGTTGACATTTCCTACTCTGCCAAGAGTTTTATGGCACAGTTTGTGCCCTAAGGTTTTAAAAATAGGTTCAGCTTTCACTGGTGTTAATTGAAGAAGATCTCCAAAACAATAATGTTTGTTCCTCCACAGAGCTCTTCGTAGTCTGTTTTGAGGACCTCTTGTAATCTGAGGTGAATCAAAGCCAACATTAGGTTAGAGACCATCTCACCTCATCTATTAGCAGCATTTTAATTTGTTTGAAAACTCTGCGTAGTTCCATTGCAGTTTCTGAGGAATGTTTGTAATAGTCTAATTTGTTTTGGTGTTCTACTGGAAGGAGTAGTAATCAGTGTAAAGTGACATCGCCTATGTTGTAGGTAGCTAAACCTGTCGGGCAGTTACAACAGTTGACAGTTTGTTATTTGTCAATTGTTGGAGGAACTTGCTGATGATTTTGATTAAGAATGTTTTGCCTGAACCAGCTTGACTACTCATGTATAGGAGTATAGATTTGTAATCTTGGCAGGTGCAGTTTTTATTTTCATGTTGCATATCATGTTCATTTTGCTTTGTTACTTCTTGGAAAATGTGACGCTGCTCATTGTTTAGTTGTGAATTCAGTACAGCAAAGTCTTCTGTAGATTGCTCATACTGACACATGGTGTTTTCTACTTCTGTCATGGCTAATTCTGCCCCATTTGCTATTCGTGGCTGTCCGAGTGGTTCTTGGCTTCCTGTTACAGAAGGTTGACTACTGTCAGGAGTGTCCACATCTAGTTGGGCCTGGAGTTCTTCGTTGTGTTGCTGTTCATTGTGCAACATTGTTTGGTAATGTGTAAAGTTTACATATGTTATAGTGCTTTCATTTGCCTTGAAAGCATCATCATAGGAGCCATACGTATCTAGTAGCTCTTCTTCTTTTCTGCATGGATTAAAAAGTTGTAGCAGGGACATGTAATACAGTTCTTTATGTTGAGGAGTTTTTAATGACAATTTGATATAATTCATTAAGCTTTGGTTGGTAAGTTTCACTAAGATGCCGTCACAATTTACTACTCTGTATCTACCTTTCTTTTCATCTGGTTTAATGTTATTTGTGTATGTGAAGTTTTGGGCTACGTGGTAGAGACACATTGTTTCCAAAGTAGTACTCCTGTTTGGGTAGTATGTGTCCAGTAAATTGTTTTTCAAAATGTCTTGGCTGTTGGGATCATTTTTGGCTATTGTTTCTATGTCCTCATATGATTTGAGAACTCTTTTTCTAGATTTAGCAGGACCAAGACTTAGCCATACTATATTGTCAGATTTTCCATACAAGGCAGTACTGGTAAACCTGTCTGCAGCTTCATAGCAGCCACATTCTCTATGAGAAAGCATGTTTATGCCTAAGCTGTACAATTTCTGTGATAGTGTCTTGTAAGATGATATGTCATCCCAGAGGTATTGAAGCTCTGTTTTCACTGCTTTGGCTAAGTAGGCTGTGACATATTGTGCAACTGCAGTGGAATTGTCTCGAATGTACTGCACATCTATGTTTGCATTCCATAGGAGGGCAATGATTGCATTGTAATCATTGATGTATTTTGATTCTTCTGCTCTTATTATGTAATATGTGTTAGGTGATTTACCTTTGACAGTATGTCTAACTGAAGACATGAAGTTGTTTACTTGACATTGTTGAAACTGATCTAGGGAAACCAAAGTGGCATTTGGTGTAGTATTTCCCTTTGTTTTATATTTGCGACAACAATATTTCCCACATGTGTGTCTTTGAAATTGTAAAATGTGTGCATGAAGGTCACTATGTGTTGTTTCACAAGTGACATATTTTTGATGAACTGCAAAACAGTGGCATCACTGTCCTGACAACATTTAGGAGCATCTTTAATCCGCAAAAGCATGTGGATGTTTGGTGCTCCTCTGGCTTGTTATTCTTTTCTCCAAAAGAAGTGTTACACTTCTCCGAGGGGAGGAACAGTTTTATTACAAATGTAGTGTAGCATAGCAATGAAGCGATGATGGAAATATCTTGATACATTCACAGGATCTAGAGAGCAGAGTTCTCCTGATGTTTTTATATCTATGTTTGTTTTGTTTCTGTTTGCTATGCGTAGGAAATAGTGTAAATCTTCCCATGCATATCCTGCACAACTTAATGTCACAAACCAAGTGGGTGGGCCAAGGTTTCTTATCATACAGCGTACATCTCAGTGATGTCGAAACCATTATTATTTTGTACCATGCATGTTTGCTAAAAGACTTGTAATACTTGACTATAAAATCTGATCTTTTTCTTGCACTTTTTGTAATAATTCCGCAGCTGACATATTTTGAAAATGGGTACCTGATTTCAATGTCTGTGCATCTCCGTAGCATAGAGTTGCTAGTTCACTTTCAAAGAGAAAGTAGAATATGTATTCCATGTTTTGTCAGAATCTGGGGTCTTCAGAATACATTCGTATAGAGCGGTATTCTGATGCTGTTATTTGTGTGGGCCTATTATCGTACCTTCCTACTTTGCCAGTAGGAAAGAGTAGAGGAAAGGCCTGTGCTTCTATACGTTTTCCATATTCTGATTGGACATCCTCTGGCTTGTCTCATTTGGTATGTTTCCAGTGCATCATCTAGGCCATCTTTAGAGTGTAATGGGTGAATTGTATAATGGTCTAAAATATTGGATTCTGTAGCAGGATCTAGAAGTTCAAATTTACCAGTTTCTGATAACTCTTGAATAATTTCAGTGGTTTCCCTCAGGTTTTCTTCAATATTAATTTCTCTGTAGTATTCATTGTTGTCTTTTAGATATAGCAGGGCTTGTCTAACATTATATAAGTCCACAAGTTGTTACCAAATTATTGTATCTTTTGTAGGTACGCCATTTACTTAGATAATTAAAGATTGATCTATTGGACTTTGCACTCCCAGAGTGTGTACATTTTCTTTGAGATCTAATGGCAAATAAACTACTTTGCCACAAATGCCTTCCACTAATTCAGAGGGAGGTAGTTTTGCTGTTTTTGGTTGAAGGCACATTATTGCTTGAAATGGGTGCACTGTTTAAATTATGATGCTCTCATATAAGTTGAGTTGTTGCAGGGGTTTTGGTAATGGGAATAATTCCAAGTTATTTGTGATAGCACGTGAAGGTGTTTGGTTGTTGTCAAGTTTTGCAGTGCAGTAACTGCAAAGTATTAAGGGGTCAGTAATTTTGTATTTGTTTTCTGCTATAAGATAGAGAGCTAATTGGAATTATTTGGAATCTGCATTGTCTTCTATTTTGTACGTTTTGTCTACAGTTTTTGTGCTATTTTTATAAAAAGTCCTGCAGCAAGATACACACAAATGGTTGGGTACTTCAGCAGAAGTACTTTTAAACTTTAGTATTTCTTTTTTTGTATGTGTGTAATAGAAGGTTGCCATCTGTACAGTTGTTGGTAGTCTGTTGGAAATATGTTGCATTTTGTAAATGGCTTTCAATTCCAAAATATTTTCTCTAGATATGTTCTATTTCTTCGAGTAGTTGTTTGGCTCTACCATGTAGAAGATTGCTATTTAAGTTGGCTAGTGCTAAAGCAGGACTTTTGGCATAGTATAGTTTATGGACCAGATTTATTATAGTAGTATGGTGTGTTGATATCATTTTGATATGATGGAAGGTGCTTTTGCAAATAGGTCCAGAAATGCAGGCTAATGAATGTCCTTGTAGTCCTGTGTATTTGCGCACTGGAGAGGGGTCCATATTTTGTAGTAGTTTAATTTTGAATTTGTCTTTGCCTTTCACATACTTATTGAGGAACTGACGTAAAGATTTGAAAGAATTTTTTGCAATGTTACACATTGATGTGCACGGCCATTTGTAGACTGGATGTATTGGTTCAGTGGAATGGACAAGTGGTACTGAGTTTTCTGGGGATATTTGTGTGAGCAGCGTTTCTTGTTCCATAATGTTATTATTAAGTTTTTCATACCCTCGTCCACTGCTATGTATGGCAATTGGGTTTATTTGCTTTTGTTTGTATGCTTTTTCATTGAAATAGGTTTCTTTGCTCGTGGTATGACTCCATTCACCTCCACAGATGTTTGTGAAGTTATCTTTGTTGATATTCCCTTTATTGAGAAGTCTTTTTTGTAGTTTAGTACTTAGTTTTGTTAGTGGTTTCATTCTGTTTGAAACTAAAATAAATAATTTCCTTTTGAGAAGGATTGCCCTGTCTATGAGAGCTTCTAGGATTAATTTTCTATGATAGATTTTAAAGGTTGTGCGTGATTTCTCTCCTGTTTTTAAAAGGTTCTGAAGGACTCTGTGGTGGAACATTTTTTGTAAAAGATTTTTTTTTGGTATGCTTACTTGCCAGTACATCAATATTTGTAGGTGCAGTGTTAGCACTAGTGGTAGCTGCATTCTTGTTAATCACTTTCTGTTTCATTTTACATTTTGAAAGAGGAGGCAAAGTTTCTATACTGGAAGCTTGTTTTGTTTCGCTTAATTACTGTATTAGCTGTTTTGTTTGAAATGTTTGAACAAATTCTGCTAGAGGTGGATGCTTATTTTGGAGAGTTTTAGTTTGATTTTGTTTACTTTTGCGTTGCTTTCTACGGAGTTGGTTTTTGGTAGGCAATCTCTGGGGTCTGTTGGAGAAAAAAAGAAAGTGTGGGTTGGGATCTTGTGCAGTGTATGTGTGCTTTGTGCATGAGTGTCTGAGTATGATGGTAAATGATGTATGTAGAGGTGTGTGATTGTGCAATGGGCTGCTACATCAGGTTGGGAAGGCTGTTCTTGTATTTGTGTGTTACTATACTGGTGTTCAGATTGCAATAGAAAGTATGGAGCTGGTGAGGGGACACACTAATACTGAATCTAATGTTGCAGGGTTAATGCAATTGTTTGTTCTAGAATACTAGAATTCTACAGTGTTTGAGTAACAGTTAGAACATTATGGCAGTATTGCACTGGTGGTCAGTCATAATGTGGAATGCAATAATGTCGAAAGTCAAAATGTCCCAAAAATGTTTTAGAAAACAATAATGTCAAAAACCAATAATGTCGAATTTTTTCTACATTTTTTCAAATTTTTCGAAAAAATAAATAAATATATATATAATTAAAATGTGTTGAGTTTAAGGGGTGAGATGGCGGTGGGGGGTTGCCGTGTGGTGTTGGGTGAGGGTGGTTGGGGGGGACCCCCCTAGTAAATGATACTCTTCTTGTTTATGTATTTATTGATAGTGCTAATTGACATATTTTTTTCGACATTTTTTTTTCTAAAAATGGACTCTTTTCATTATATGTATAGGTTTTCGACATTATTGTTTTCTACATTTTTTTTCTACATTTTTGTAAGTCGACATTTTTGTTTCTACATTATGACTATAAACCATTGCACTTACTTTTTTGGATGGAAAGAGTAGGTTTCTTCTGAGTTCTCGTTCGTACTTCAGACGCTGCTGCTTTTCAGTAGAGTGGTCTTCACTGCAATTGTGAAAGAAAGGGTTAGTAAATATGTGTGTTAGCACTGTTGTTAATGTAGACATAGCTTTCTTTATTTTTGCAGTAGTAGTGCTTTCTGATAAATGTGCATAGCATGTACATGCACTTTTCCTTGCCTATGTGCATTCGGTATATTTTATGTAGAATCTGTTAGTTGAATGTGCTTTAGAAATGAGTACAATAGTAAACGCATACAGCACACTAGGCTTTATAAGGCGGTGTTATTGGATGTTAGGAGATAGAAGAAATAACTGTATGCTTTGTTTGCTATTTTTACAGGGTAAATGACAGGAACTGTTTAGAAAAGTATGCAATGTGTGTATTTGGGAAGGTGTGGGAAATAAATCAGAAGGATTTGATGGGGTCAGCAGCTTATTACTCAGTAGGTTATTACTAAGTACTGGGTGATTCTGTGGTGCTTGCAGTTGGGAGAGTCTGAAATAAAGTAAGGGTTGCAAGGAAGGACCTGGTGCTTGTGTTGCAGACTGACAAGAAGGGGAGAGATGTTGTATGTCTTGCTTTACAACACTGTATATAGTTGTAGATGATGTGATAGATATGACTGCACCTGTGCATAATTGAATGCTGTTGTGAAATCTAGAACGGATTGGGCAACCAGCTGGAATGAGAGAGTGGTGTAGATTGGAAGAACAGTTGTAGAAGTAGTGGTGTTGTTTCAGTTGGGAGCCTTTCAAATGATATTGGCTATCTGTGTGCATAAATATAGATGCATGTACTCATCCTGGCTGTGTGTAATTTTATAACACACTAGAAAGCCTTTTTCCATAATTATAGTGTTATTTCTCCAATCTTTTAAGATGAAATGACACTTAGTTAGATAGCTGTGTGTGTTGTGTCTGATTACTAATATAGTCATTTGTAAAGTAAGTTGAAATGATAGAATGTATGTGAAATGTACAGAATGTATAGAAAGGAATTTGTATATACATCTTATGCACTATAATGCATTAAATGCTATCATGGTTGAAATGTGGTTAAACACGTGGCAGTGGGTATAGAAATGATAGAATGAATGAAGAAAATAACAGTTTGCACATTGCAGTTAATAATATGGGTAAATAAAAATTTGGAGAGCAGACAACTTTGTAAGTGACACTTGATCATAGCAGATGTGAGAAATGACAGTAAGCTTGTTTTACAGGTTACACAGGGTAAGTGGCAGTTACTCTGTTTATATGCATTTATACAGGAGATGTACATGTACCATACATGCCAATCCTCCCTATTTCGGTGGGAGACTCCTGATTTTTCCATAAAAAATATTGTTATTTTTCACGTTCTCCTGCCAAAAATACACCTTTGCCCAATGCATTCTTATGACACAAATGTTGTCTCCTGATTTTTCGGAGGAAATGTCCCTCCCAGTTGGGTCAGAATGTTGGCATGTACGATGTACTGTGCAAAGAATATTCTTACCTGTACTTTGGGTTCATGCATGTGGATGTGCATGAATCTGCAAGTAGAAATGTTGGAGAGTTTACTAGTCGTTGTTGTAGGTGCTTTGCAGTCACAGCACAATTCTACTCTTGTGATCATCAGTACATCTACAGTGCTGAGTTGTGGTGATGGAGTTAGATGTAGTGGTCTTGCATGTGATTGGTGGATGGTTGTGTGACTGCTTAACAGTATCCTATGAGGGAATGGTGCAGAGAGTGAAGTGGAAAGGGTAGAAGGGCTGCCCCAGTTTTAATTACGCGCTCCTTGGACAGCGCGGCTGTTCACAGACAGGACATGCCACATCCGGGGCTTCTGAGTATGAAATGGGAGTGTATTTTAAGGCTTAGCCAATCAGGTGTTGAGGTTCTGCTTCTCATTGAGAGAGGCCGTGTGTAGTGAAGATTGCGGAGGTGGAGAAAGTCAGGGTGTTGGTGCTTGGAGATATGTTTGTGAATGGTTTGGAGCAGTATGCTAAATCAAGGAATGTGGCTAACCATTTTGACACAAAAGGAGTAGAGGTGGTGTGGTGCACTGTGCCTGGTTTTAATTTGCAGGCGATGCTAGAAGTTTGTTAGGATATGGCTAGGTATAATGGTCCACATGTGGTTGTTCTGCACTGTGGTGCTTTGCATTTGGGCTAAGTCAGTGCCCCTACTTTGTTGCAAGATCAGCAAAACTTGGTTCAGGCAGTAATGAAACTACTTCCAAATGCCAAGATTATTTTTACGGGTTTGATGCCTAGGCGAATATGGGACAATAGTTAAGTTTTTTGTCATCCGCAAAATGTTGGTAGGTGTTTAATCAACTGAGACATGTTTGCTTTTATGACTAGAGCTGGCATGTTCTTTTGCAACAATGACAACATTGGCTCTGGTAATGTTGATTGCTTTAAGGAAGATGGCATGTTGTTATCTTTTTTGGGACATGCCATGCTGTTTTGGAACCTAAGGCTTGCTTTGGAGAAGCAAATGTGAACATTTATGGAGGAAAATAAGGGGGGAAAAAACAAACAAATACAAAATAAAAGGTGTTTCTGAAGGATCTGCAAACCCCCCCAAAAAAAGGCTATTTTTAGAGCCAACCTCAAAGGGTAAATGGGGCACACTACTTAAATTTTAATTCCCTGTGCTCCGTTTTTTTTCGATGTGTCTGCGGAAACCTGCACTGTCCTAGGACACTTCAAACACCAAGAAAGGCTAAAAAAATTCCATAAAGTATGCAGATCGCCAGGGACATAGTGTGGGACATGAGCAAGGGTGAACTTTCCCAGGAAAATACCTTGGATTGCTGTAAAAACACTTTTAGTTGTCCGGGGGCACGGACAGTGTTTGTTACGCTTAGCGCGGGTGCGGTCACATGATGACGTTGAGGACACGTTGGGGAATGGGATGGCTGTCTGTAGGACACCAAATGCGCGGGGTCGGGTCTATGCATGCATGCGGGTGTTCTACGAACAGTGTTCCAGTCCCCGAACTACTTAAAAATGCGACACACAAGCAGAGGTCATTTGCGGACAGGCACAATCTTTGTAGAGGCAAGGGTGTGCTACGCATGCGTGCGGGTGTTCTACAGACAGTGTTCAGGTCCCCAAAGAAAACAAATGTGCTTCACAACTTTGCAGACAGGCAGACGGGCTATGTGTGCTACAGACATATTTGTTCTGGTTAAGGACAATGCGAACAGGGGGAATGTTCTTAGGACACTTTATGTTGCATAGCTACGAACATTCAGACGTCTTTAGTGTTCTGTGGACACCTCCATTTTGTCTACGGCCAATTCGAACAGATATAGGCCCTCATTACAACACCGGCGCTAAACCATGGCGCTATTAGCACCATGGTTGGTGCCAGTGTTGTAACGGGTCCGCCATGGTTCAATGGGGAATTACCACCCCATTCCAAGGTTGACGGGGCGGTAATTCCCCATTGAACCATATCCCTTCCCCAATCCTAAGTATGGTACCGCAGGGTCCCTTTGCGGGTCCCTACTTTAACGGCTGGTGTAGACAAGCCGTTAAGGTCGGGTCCTGCAAAGGGACCTCGTAAGCAGGCGCTAATGGGTTAACGGCGCCGCAGCCTTTTACGGCGCCGTTAACCCATTAGCGCCAGGGTCGTAATGAGGCTCAAAGTATTCTTAGGACACCCCCATATTGGTTAATTATGGACAGGCAGACATCTTGTGTGCCCTAAGGATACTTCCATCTTGATTGAGGACAGTGCGAACAGATATAGTGTCCTTAGGACACCCCCATTTTGGTTAGTTGTGGACATCCAGACATCTTGTGTGTGCTAAGAACACCTCCATTTTAATTGCCAACAATACAAACAGGTATAGTGTCCCTAGGACACCCCCATTTTGGTAATTGAGGACATCCCGGACAGTCGCATAGTCCGTGGACACCCTAACTGCCTTTTTTTTTAAATAAGTCACAGAAGAATATACTAACAACACACTTAATATTTTATTATTGTATAAAAGTCAAAAAATTATTTGTTTTAAACTGTTATTATTGGGATTTATAATGTACATTATCATTTGCAGTCATTTAGCAATCTTTATCCATTCGTACATAAATTGGGTTAACAGTAACATAAATAGACAACAAAAAAGAAACAATAACTTGTCTTCTTTAACTGGGCACTTTTGTCAGGGGTACCGAGCCCCCCTGTTAGCGATTTGGCACCCGACTTCTGGATGGTATGTTAATCAGCTCTGCTGGGTGCGGTTGTACAGCAGTCGGGGTGCTAGTCTATGTTAGCCAGTGCTCTACAGTATGCTAGGAGGAGTTCACAGGGGTATGTCATCCGATAGGTGAAACATGTCCCAGATCAGGGTTTTCCAGTCCTCGTATGTCGGGCTAGGCTCTCCCCCTGCTTTAGCCATACACCCCCCCCAAATCCTGGTCTCTGCCTCTGTCCAGTGCTCCATCTCCCTGTGCCATTTATCAAACTGTGGGCCCCTCGTGGATTTCCATGCCATAGCTATGGCTCTTTTGGCCAGCACGCATGCCATGTCCATGAGTTTCACTATATGTCTGATCTTGCTTATCCTTGGGTAGGAGCCAAGGAGGCATTCCTCCGAGGACCAGTCGTACCTTGCTATCCCTGCTCTTCTGCAGGTTTGTTCTATTTTGGACCAGAACGACAGCATTTTCGGGCACTCACAGAACATGTGCATCATATGAGTTCCTTCTGTACTGCACCAGGGGAAAAGGGGGTGTGCGTTCTTATTAAATTTAGCTATCATGCCTGGTGTCATATATGTTCTGTGTAGGATCTGAAGTTGAATTAGTCTGAATCTGGCATTTTGGGACACTTCTCGGAGCTATGCAAGGATTCTCTCCCATTCCTTTTCAGTTATCTTGTCCACCAAGTCTGCCTCCCACCTCTGCAGTGTGGCACTTTTTGAATTGGGCCTATCTGCCAAGTGCGCTTAGAGCCTGGATATTGGTTTCCACCCGTCCCCCAAGTTATACAGTAGTGTCAGCAGCGGATCTGGCTCTGGTTCCTCCGGCCACTCTTTCCATTTTGCTTTGGCCCCTTTCCGGACTCTACCGTACCACAGGAATTATCCATTATGGAGGACTTCTTTTTCAGTTATTGACTCAAATTCTCTAAAGGTCCCCTCTTCATACATGTCTCCCCAAGTGTAGATGCCATACTCTTCCCATTTTCGCATCTGAGATAGTTCTGCCCTGGTGTTGCACATCACAGTCGCAATTGGGACATCTGGGGAATAGGGGTGTGCCCCCCTGGTCATTTTCAGGGTAGTGTTCAAAATGTTTCTTCCCAGGGACACTATCATCAGGGTTTCCCCTATGCACTCCGGCGGTGCCCACAGAATTTCTTTCAGATTTGCCGGTGCTACCGACTGTCTGAGTAGTCTAATTTTCGGGGTAGTCTCGTCTGCCAGCCATTTAGTTACATGGCTTCGTTGGCTGCCAGATAGTATCTCTCCATGTCTGGTAGCTGTATACCACCTGCTTTATACGGTAGTGTCAGTGTGTTAAGGGCTATTTTGTGTCTGGTGTTGCCCCAAAACAGACCTATAAGTAGTTTTTCGATAAGTCAGAAAAAAGATGTCGGGATGAGGTGATGTACGTTTTGGAAGAAATATAGGAACCTCGGCAGCACTATCATTTTGACTATTGCAGCCCTCCCATTACAGATAGTGGCAGCCTGGACCAGAACTTTGTTGATTTCCTCAGCCCTTCACCGCGACTAGGGTGTTACCTCCATGCAATCCTGTTGATTTGTGCTGTGGAATTTCTGTCAGGTAATTCTGTTGGAGGCATATTTATTGTGTTTTGGTATATTTCACTATGTTGCATATGCTATGTAATTGGACTGTTACTGTCTTATATACACAGTTTCACTTCTTATTTATTATTGAATGTAATTTATTTACGTGATGCTTTTTGAACATGTTTAGTGGTTTTTTTTGGATGATATAACAATGTACGATACCCCCTGAGTTTTTCGATAGTGTTGATGTTGTCCGAGTCAGAGTCCGTCCGCGAACAGGTGCATGGTCCGGGGACATCAGACCCACTAGCGCAGGTAAGGGGTTCAGTAGGTTGTATGTTATATGTATATAAAGTAAGGGCATCCTAGTAAACATTTATCAAATTTACATTATCTATATATCTATATTCACTGAAAAAACTTTGTTACAGGAACGTTATGGTTAAGTTGTGCTACTAAAAACCTATGAAATTCAGTGAAAGAAACTTTGTTACAGGGATGTTATGGTTCCAAGTAAAACCCCCAAAAAACTGAAATTTGCCATTTATGGTAACCTAAGCAACCATATCTCGCGCCACCACCGTGCACTGCTAAGACTTACACCTAGGACATCAAAGATGACATCACAAATGTCATTGATGACATCACTGATGACATCACATGTATGGCTCCTTTTTTTTTCCTTTACTGACATATCTAGGCCAGTAACAGTCAGGAACAAAAAATTCAAAAAGTACTATATTTATAGACTTATACTTCAAATACGTTCTTACAGTAATTCACTTGGGGTTCACTCACAGCATATGAAACATATACATAGGGGAATATATATATCACTGAATGTTTATATATATATATAAGACTTGCTGTCTTTTTCCAAAAGGCATTTTTTTCATATATATGGTATATATATATATATATATATATCTCAACAGAAAAAAGAGGAAAAGAGGGACCGCACTCTCGGCGAGCAAGGTGCAACATAAAATATAAAAAAAGATGCGCAGCTCACAAAAGGGAAAGGTTGATCATTTTAATAAGTTGACATAAATAGCACAAAATTAACACAAAAATAACATGGCCGGAGTGGCAGCAGCAACAACAGAGGCAGGACGCCCGTGGGCACGACCTGCAAACAACGCGTTTCACGCTCAACTGAGCACTTGGTCACGTGATATATATAATAATAGAATAATAGCACTGTGTACTCAGGCTGTTCTATTCAAAGATTGTCAAATATATACACTCTATGTGGTACCACACAATACTTAAATTAAATAATAAATGCAGTAACTGAAGACGGTTTTAAATAGGCATGTGAACTCTTAATTGAGGTGTAACAACATAAATTAGGGAGGAAATGCAGGTTAGTTATGAACAGTGGCAGAATGCTTCCTTTAGATTAGATAAATAATTCTGTGTGAGGATCCCCAACATGGGCAACCTGTAATGGAAAGTTTAGGTAGTAACTTACCTTGGGCCTCATTACACGGACGGCGGTAACCATGGCGCTATTAGCGCCATGGTTGCCGCCGGTATTTTACCGAGTCTGCCATGGTGAATGGTGGAATTACCACCCTATTCCAAGGTGTGTGGGGCGGTAATTCCCCATTCACCATGGCACTTCCCCATTCCCATTTTTGTCCCCATAGGGCTCAATGGGAATGGGGAAGGCGGTAATTACGGTACCGCAAATTGCCATACCTTAATTACCTCCAAGGTCCCTTTGCGGGTCCCGTCCTTAACGGCTGGTAAAACCAGTCGTTAAGGTAGGGTCCCACAAAGGGACCTCGTAGTAAGGCGGTAAGGGTTTACCGGCACTGGTACCCTTACCGGTACCAGTAAACCCTTACCGCCATCCGTGTAATGAGGCCCCTTGTCTTTTACAGCCCACTCCAAAAAATGTGCAATAACCCTCTACTTTCTTCTTAAAGGTTCTACCACCCAAAACTACCTGGTAGGTCACAGGAGAACAGGATCCAAGATGAATCTGGGACCCCTGGACAACTCCTGAGGCTAGAAGATGCTCTTCCTCATCACAGTAACTTTGGTGCCATGGCAAGTGAACTGGCAGAGTTTCTCAGTTTCACTCAATAATTCAATCGGAGAATGGACCACCCTTGGAAGAAGGAGTCACTGGGATGATGAGTCCAAGAAGAAAAATAGAACCAAAGTCTTTCTGAAGTGCAGCAGCTTTGCTCTTTGGTCGATGATTTCTCAGACTGTAGAGGTCCTGGGAAGATGAAGCTTTCTGTGGGCTCCTTAAAGGCTTGGCCAATGAGAATAAGACCCCTGGGTACCCTCGATGACTTCTGGCGGCGATGGATGCATAGGTCACTTTTGGTGTCGGTTTTGGAATATCGCGGTTTTCCATCTTTTGGTTCTTTTGGTTCTTCAGTGCTTCAGCCGCAGCACAGACCTCTGGATGGCTTCTGGTGACATGAATTTGACCACTGGAGTGGACCATGGATCCTCACCAAGTCTGGACCCTGCAGGCATCTGTGTTGGAGTCTGGTGGCGGGAAACCCACCGGCAGACCTTCCTTGGCACTCAGCGACCCTGGACCTTCTCCGGCGGGAGAACGTGGTCAGTGATGATGGCAAGGATGTCCCTTGAAGTATTCCTTGGCAGTTTAGAACTTTTGCATCTCCAGGTGTCCAGCAACACTATGCCAGTGTTCCCCCAATTCTGTGCGGTAGACAGCAACGGCTTCCAGCAGTCACGAAACGCTCCTCTGGTCCCTGGGTGACACCAATGGACTTCTTCGAATCACAATGTCTGGGCACTCCTCTTCAGGTCTTCAGGAGTCACAAAGAGCCCTTCTCTAGATGGCAGACACACAGGACTGGCTTCCCCAGGACACTTCGGAGGAAGACTAGCAAGTTGCGCGATGGTCCCTCGTAGCTCAGGGAGAGGTCACCTTTGCATGTCCTCTCTGGATCAGTCCTTGGGAGGGAGTGTAGGGGAGTACTCCACCATAATTGCCTGCAGCACGTTCCTTCCTGCATGTCCTGCATGGGTGGCCTCAACGAAGCAGAAGCTACTAAGAGATGGGGCAGCCATCTTGTTTTCCACTAGTTTCCATTTCTCTTCTGTCTGCCTGCTGTTGCAGTTCTTACTCCCTTCCTGCTTCTGGAAGGTTCTCTCTCCCTGTAACTGCTTTTGGGCTTCTTTTATTTTCTTTGCTTTGTGGAGCCCTGCCTATTCAGTAATCAAGACAAATTCACATCACCAGCTCCCTTTAAAGGTCTCTCTAGCCTCTGTGTTGTAACTGCCTCACCGTATTGTAAAACACCTAGGAGGGGAAGCAAGGAGCAGGAAGGGGAGCTGACCAGTGGGCAGACCAGAGAGGTGAGACACAATAACGACGTCCCTGCTAGGGGGAATGGCGACAGACTTGCTTAAAGCATCTCAAGCCAGTCAGGCATTAACCTAGGAGCATTAAACTGAGGACAATATAATCTGCCTTAGGCATAGTCATACATAGTGATTCACACCATGCTGTTACACTGCAGAGTAGCCAATATTAGACCATTACACCCTTTGACAGGTCATCCAGCGTTACAAACAGGTTGCCTATCTTGCTATTACCTTGTTGGGCTTGGACTAAAATATAGCACTTTTTGCACTTTTTCAACAGTTAAAGGGCATTTAGTGCACTGGTTCAGTTCTACTGTCTGAGACACCCTAGGTTAATTTTCTCCCCCATTGCCTTTCTTGCCCAACAGGGTCAGAGTAAAGATTAACATCAAGCCCTGAGTGAATTTACAGTATCCTCCAAACAATTCGTTTCTAATTGTTGGTTTATTTTAAATAGCTGCCTTTGAGCATTTCATTGTACTTTATTGATGGTAACTGTAATTTAATGGTGTATTGGTGCATCATGTTACTCCAATCCACTCTTAACAAATGATAGAATTTTAAGTGTTGTGTTACACTCACTTTTATATTGATAGTGATGCTCTTGTATATATGCTCATTTTAGAAATGTAATGCTCCTTACTTTAATAACTTATTCTATCCCCTAACTTGCATTTGCACTTTCAATTTGTATATTAAGTATTTCTCTGCACTCCTAATCCCACTCATCTTTCCTGCTATTTATTGGGGGGGGGGTTGCAAACACTTAGTGAGTGGTAAATCCAGTAGATGGTCCAGAGCTTTTTTTGAAGATGGGGAAAAGGAAAGCTACTCATCAAGCTGACTCCATAGAAGGGAAGTAACAAAAAAAACTAGCTGGGGCTCCTAATATAAAGAACATAGAGGGGCATTGGACTATTACCTAAAGATTATATCAGGAAATCTTGAAGAAAACATTTAGATAGCTGAAAGAGAACTGCACATTTTAATCTGAATGCTGCCACTGAGTGCTCATCCTCAAAGTCAAAGGGCCTCATTACACGGAAGGCGGTGATCCAGGGTGCTATTAGCACCCTGGACCATGCCGGTAAATTACCGGCACCGCCTTGGCGGTAAGGGGATTTACCGCCCCATTCCAAGGTCGGTGGGGCGGTAAATCCCCCTTCCGCCATTGCCCTTCCCCATTCCCATTTCTGCCCCATAGGGCTCTATGGGAATGGGGAAGGTGCTAATTACGGCACCGCAATTTTGCGGTGCCGTAATTAGCTCCGAGGTCCCTTAGCGGGTTGGTTTTTAACGCCTGCAAAAAGCAGGCGTTAAAGCACCAACCCGCTAAGGGACCTCGTAGTACGGCGGTAAGGGTTAACGGTCACCGTTGCCATTAACAGTGACCGTTAACCCTTACCGCCGTCCGTGTAATGAGGCCCATAATATCCCAATGTGGGATCGGGTGAGGATACGAGTGGAAACATCAGAGGAAATACAGAAACTACTAGCTGGGCTACAGGGCGTTTCACGTTTCCTGATCGAGTGGTGTCTCATGTGCCCTAGAGGATGTGGCTATTATCCTCTTGTCGGCAAGTCTTGCTTCAGTTTGCTCTTTTGTCTCATGTGACCTGGAGGATGTTGCTCTTGTCCTCATGTCAGCAAGTCGTGCTTCAATTTGCTCTGGCCTCTCCTTTGGCCTGGAGAAAGTTGCTCTTGTCCTCTGGTCAGCAAGTCATGCTGCTGTTTGTTGTTGTGTTTCAGAAGCTCTTGATATTGATTTTCGCTTTGCTTCAGATGGAGCTTTCCCAAGTGATGTTTGTTTTTTGCGCAGCATGTTTCAGTCACTTAATGGCTTCAGCACATTTGAGAAAATGTCCAAGAAAGATTGATTGATTGTGCTCTCTTCTCGTGAATGAACTTAAGTAAACTGTAATCTTTCCATTTCCGATATTTGGAGATGCTTTAAGAAACACTTTTGAACTGCATACAGTAGTAATACATTTCAAAGGAATAACCCACACATCAAACATTTTTCCAAATGTTGCCTCCTTCTAATACCAACTGTAGTAAATTGGGGTGAGTATCAGTAAATTAGGCTGTCTACTGAGTGAATTCTTTGCATCCAAACACAGACTACATTCTTGCCCCAGACAAGTGAGGAATCCTTGCGAAATTTGGTAACAGTGTGTTCAACAGTGTGGATTTGTATGTCCGGACAAACATACACACACATCCCAATTTATTTTTGCATATAAGATTTTTGCATCCAAACATAGTCTACGATATTGCCCCAAAGAAAAAAGAGGAAACAATGCAAAATTTGGTAGACGTGGGTTCAAAGGTGTGGATTTGTACAGGCGGACAAACGTACACACATACATACATTGAGCTTTATATATAAAGATAGATAAACTTAATAGTTTTCTGCTACATACTTCTGGAGAAGCAATAACTATAAACCCTACCATTGCTATTGATGAAGTAGTGTCCACTGAATCTAGAATTGATTATGAGGAACCCAGGAGCATAAACATGACATTGGGCCTCATTACGAGTCCGGCGCTATCTCTGCCAGTGCTACCAGCGGGTTGCCGCTGGACCCGTAATATTTTACCGGCACCTGACTTCCCTGTGCCACAGGGTCATTACAAGTCCGGCGGCCCAAGAAGTCAAGCACCAGTAAAATGTTAGTCCCCATTCCCTTAGAGTCCCAGTCGACTCTATGGGAGTGGGTACTCGGAAGCGCTGGCACCGTTGTTAGCGGTGCTGGTGCTTCCGTGAAGAGTCTGGCAACCGTGTTCTCTGCGCCCGGAAGGGTAGACCTTTTGGTCAAAGCTGCCCGGCAGGCAAAGTCGTAGTTTGCCAGTCCAGAAACAAGGGTGCTGTTGAGCTTACCGGCACACTTATTTCCTGACTGGCAAACTTGTAATGAGGCCCATTATCTCCTTACTGGATTTATCAGAGCTGGATATCAAGGACAATGGCCCTCATTACGACCCTGGCGGAAATCGAAAAACGATGGCGGAAATGAGATACCGCCATCGAATAGCGCTCGGTGCGACTATGACCCGTCACCGCAAAGTACGAAGCCATTAGCGACACCGTAGTGAACGCCAACGCTAACTGCACCAAGTACGCGCGCGCGCGCCATGCCAAACCGTAAATACCACCATGGCGCAAGGGTACGCGAATTCCGACCCTAGCGGACATGTACCTAACGCCATCAAGCATGGCGGAAAGTACCATACCGCCATGGTGAGAAGTACGGCATCGCGAATCAACCGTAAACGGCCCCACTGAGTGCCTGTACACCGCTCCCTGCCCACAAAGTACAACTCCCCGTAGGTGCAATGAAGTCACAATGCAACCAGTGAAATGTACAAGTCACCCATGCATGCCAACGAACAAAAGATCCACAAGAGGGGCCAATGGGAGCTGCAGGGCACAGATGGCACGAATACAGAAGCCATTCCAATGGACATGACCACAGTCCCCCCCCCAGAAACGCACGCAAACACAGGCACCTGTGACCAGCAATATTCCGAAAATCACATTATTCCACCAGTCCACCTGGCTGACCGGCATCTGTTACACAAAACCCAATCCCCCGCCCCTGAGCATGACAACATTCAAACAGTCATATTGGCAGCCCCCATCCCTGACCTCACTGGGCTTCGTAGGCAAACACGCCCAGCACAGTACCACGCAACTAAACTCCGAAGCTGGAACCCAATGCAGATCTCCTCACAATACATCGCTCCCCAAATAGGAATATGCCACATCACTCGCAAAGAAGAACGCTACACGGCCCATATCAGAATAGAAATTTAATGCACAACAAAATCACCAAGCCCATACAGCCATTAGGCCATGAACTCCAAAACACATTTCACCATTGTGGGCTGCATCCGCAAGAAATGACCAGCTACTACTTGTGTGATGCCCTGTTCCATCATGGTACACAGAGCCACATTCACGTACGAAAAGGCAACATGGAAGCGCACAGAACCGCAGGGCCGTCCCAATGGGGAGGCACTAGTCCAGCTGAAAGGCCGAAATGTTGCTCCGAGCCACTAGTACTGCGTAAGGGCATGTGGCCCATTGGCGATCGTCCCATAAGATCGTAATGCTGCTCCACTGATTAACACGAAGCAGCAGGTGTCGGGAGTAAAAGCCATCTGCAGGAGTGGCATACAGATGGCAGTGGCAAAAGGGGAGGAGATACCTGTCAACCAAAAGAAAAGAAAAAGAACAGAATGGCCATCAGAACTACATTCGAACAACTCACTTCAATGATCACACTAAATCCACAGCCATATGCATGCTAGCCCACTCCAAAGGATCATCACCACCCCAAAACCACTTGCGACTCATAACCATCTATATCGAGGTGTAAACACCATCACAAACGAGTGTACCTGTGCATGCGTCTGTCAACACAGAATCCATCAGATGGGAATGTTAACGTGCATGGACACAAGTGTCTGAAGGCGCGTCGAGACAGGGAGGGCTCAACAAGGCCAGATAGACGATGGTCCCACTATGGCAGCCCTGCATCACATAGCGCAGGGGAGGCGGATAGATTCCAAGAAGCCCTGTACATGGCAAACTCTGTATCAAATCATCTGCCCATGTATCCATTCATCATTCCCTCATCCCGGTATAAGAACTCCTGAATATTTACTCACATAACATTAGAAATATCCATTGAGTCTGTGCGTTATGC
The DNA here is from genome assembly GCF_040938575.1 of Ambystoma mexicanum. Classification (NCBI taxonomy): domain Eukaryota; kingdom Metazoa; phylum Chordata; class Amphibia; order Caudata; family Ambystomatidae; genus Ambystoma; species Ambystoma mexicanum. The sequence continues at coordinate 492,048,593 of NC_090940.1, read as the reverse complement.
AGCCTGCAAAATCCACAGTGCCCCAGCCCGTAATTCCAGTGTTGTGAAGTAACATGTATTTGGGAACGTCCGGCCTCATCGCCCACGTCGCTATTGCGCATCCCAAACTATTCATATCAATCATTGCATCCTCGCCATGGCCCCTGTCTCAAGGACATTGAACAATAGAACGTTACATTTGCAGTCAGACCTGTGGGCATCTCCTCGCCGCTAGCTGAAAACCGAAAGCGCCGCCCTTCGAATTCCTCATTTGCAACATCACGTCGAAAAGGCATCTGTGGCCGTTTGAAATCACAAATTAATCCATCTAGTGCGGCTGTGTGTGAAAATGGCAACTGCCTTCACCCACAAATGGGACGCCCCGCCCGTCGGTGCAACTCGGTACAGTGATGCATGAGGGCCCACCGTTACTCGAGTACTACGTTCCACTGACCCATCACAAGTCTGTTCGCGACTGCAAAGATTGTATGTGAAACAATGGGACCATAGCCGAATGTACATATCAACAAATGTTACACGGCCATCGGGTACAAATACATGATTGCAATAGCAAGATGCCATTCCTCGAATTGCAGCGTTGTGTGCGGGACGTGCTCGGCCAAAGGGGAGAGCAGCTTGCACAGGTGGAATGAATCACCACAGGTGGAGGCCATACAGCCTGAAAACACATAAATTGCACACCCAGTCTCCTCCCACAACCACACCCACTCCGAAATGCTACCGGCAGGACTCGCGATGTTGGCCCTGGGGGACCTGATAGCACTGCAAGTACTCCAACTCCAAGAAGAAGACGAACACCAACTACAACCGGCCGCACGGAGGGGACGCAGGAGGAGGAGGAGGCCAAGGCAGGGCCAGCAAGGGCCGCCAGCACAGCCACTACCACCACGCAGGCAGCCCGCAATCCCACGCCTCCGAGCACATCCGTTCAACCTCACTGATGAGCAGATCCACACCCTCTACCGTTTGGACCGGGACACCATAGCCGCCATTGTGGACATGACACAGGCTGACCTTGTCAGCATGATAGATAGCCCAACCGCCATCCCACCCCTACTGAAGGTGGTGTCTGTACTCCACTTCCTGGCCACAGGCACCTACCAGCACACAGTCGGACAGTTGCATGGCATTTCTCAGCCACTGTTCTCACGGACACTATTGCAAGTGCTCGATGCCCTCCTGCAGCACGCAGACGACTACATCTCTCTACCACGCTCGGAGCAGGAAATTACCAACACAAAAGTGGGATTCCATGCACTTGCCGGCATACCGGGTTGCATTGGTGCCATCGACTGCACCCATGTGGAATTGGTCGTCCCACATGCCATGGAGGCCCAGTACCGCAACCGAAAACAATTTCATTCCCTGAATGTACAAATGGTGTGTGACTCCAACAGGATCATTACACATTGTTGTGCCCGATTCCCTGGATCAACCCATGATTCTATGGTCTTGAGGAACTCTACAATACCACGCTACATGGAGCGACACGCAGGGAACAGATCCTGGCTACTCGGTGAGTCTCATTACATGCATGATAATGTGGGGTATGTGATTCGGCAATGACCTGGCAGGAAGGGGGGGGGGGTGTGCGTACGTAGCAATGGCATTCCACATCATACGTTTCTCGTCCACATACAGGTGATGCTGGGTATCCACTGAAGAGATGGCTCCTCACACCAGTCCGGAACCCACGGGACCAGCATGAGGAGGACTACAACCATGCCCACTCACGTACCCGTGTAGTCATTGAACAGGCATTCGGCCTACTGAAGACTCGTTTCCGCTGCCTCAGCAGGTCTGGCGGGGCACTCCTGTACCGCCATGAGAAGGTTGCAAAGATGGTCATGGCATGTGACATGCTCCACAACATGTGCGTACGTAGAAATGTGCCCATGCCCCCTGACGCAGAACTGCAAGCACCTGAAGATGGTCATGATGAGGGTGGGGATGTGGCAGCACCTTAAGGAGTCTGCGAGGCACCGGAGGGCCGTGACATTCGTCAGCATCTCATTGATGCATGCTTCTAGCACTCACGCCTGGTGGCTGATACATGGACACGGGACTCGTGGCACTGTGTGTGTCTGGTACATGCACAATATGGACTGTACGCCTATGATGGCCTAGTACACAAAGATCATTGTCCACACATCTCATTGGTTGATCGTGCACTGTTTATGGCATATGTGATATCATGTTGAACACCCTATCGACCCGCCACCCAAGTGAGCCCAACACATCCCCTCCACCCTCCTACCTCCCCCCCGAACACCAGTGTCCAAAGATGCTCATTGTCAGTGGGCTGTCGCTATTGCAAGCCCCCTCTGCGGGTATCAGGGGCACCCCTGCCTGTGGAGCGCAGGTTCCTCCCAGATCTACGTTGGGGGCTGCCCTGGACGGAACTTGCAACGGATGATGTCTCTGCCTGCTCACGTCCATGCATGTCCCTAAGGGTTTGTGAGAGCTCAGTGAGCACACGGCGCACTGCGGCAAGTTCGGCACATACGTCTTTGGACGTCGCATGCAGTTCCCCCCTCAGGCTCTCGGTGCTTCTCTCCATTTGGACTCTCAGGCTCTCGGTGCTACTCTCCATTTGGACTCTCAGGCTCTCGGTGCTACTCTCCATTTGGACTCTCAGGCTCTCGGTGCTACTCTCCATTTGTGCCCTTAGTGTCTCTGTACTTCTCTCCATTTCTGCCCTAAGTGTCTCAGTTGATGTTTCTATGTCTGCCTTAGTGCCCCCACATTCATCGGCATGGTCCTTGAGGAGCGTGGCCAGTTGCTGCTGTTGCACGATTAACTGGTCGAGGGACTGTTGCCTCTGCTGGGCCATGGCCATTTGCGGGGGTGTCACAGAGGGGCTGTTGACCTCATGTTGCCTTGCCACAGGGCTTGTGGGGGATGGCCAGTCGTCTTCTTGTGGGTGCCCCTGCGTGGTATCCTCATGTTGTACGGGATGGGACAGACAGGGGGATTGGGACAGGTCATGGATGGATCTGACTTCGACATCCCCGTCTTCTGTGTCGGAGCATGCTGCCATCAATGGGGTGTCACCTATGGTGTTGCTGCCACCAGAGGCAGTGCCTTCTGTGGCATCCGTTGGGGGGACCTGTGGTGGTGGTGTTGTGGGCATGCTGGCTGCTGGGGTGCCTGTTGATGTTCCCTCCTCTGTGCTGCCACCTGATTTGTGCTGCTGCCGTGTCTTGATGCGTGCAGCTGAGGTGGAGGGTCTTTGGCCGTTGGTCTTGGCCCTCTTTGCAGGTGTGCTGGTAGGGGTGTCCTGATGCTCGTCGTTTGGATCGGACCCTGTGGTGGAGTAAAGGAGGGTGAGGGTTATTAATGGGTCTGTGGGTATTGGAATGGCATTGTATCATATGCATTGGGGTGGTACCTGAGGGTGATTTGGGTCGGGGCCTTGGAGGTGCTTTCATTTGTGTGTGGAGTGAGGGTGCAGTTGTTTGGCAGCCTGCAGTTAGGGTGTGCCTGCTGCACGTGTAGTGGGTGTTTTAGGGGTTTTTAATTATTTATGTATTTATTGTGAGTTTTAAAGTGCGCTATCAGGCCGATGTGTGTGGACGTTCTCCTGGACATGTGTTTCTGTTGCACTATGTGGACACATGGTACTTCACATGATTGGACATTGTGGATTTAGCATTGTTTTATTTGGCCCACCTACCTGAATCTTCGGATGTCTGCACTCCTTTCTCCATCCCTCCGACTCCCTCTATGCTCTCCATTCCGATGGTGGAGGCACAGATTTCTTCCCAGGGGGTCAACTTGATGGGTGATTCAGGACCTCCCCCGGTGGCTGTGGCAATGTTGCGGTTGGCAGAAAGTATGCTGCGGACGCGTATCCGCAGGTCGTCCCATCGCTTTCTGCATTGCTGTGGGTTGCGGGGTGCGGTCCCCACCGCACTTACCCGCTGTGCCACCAGAGCCCATATGGCCTTCTTGTTCGCAAGTGCCGTCCTGGTCATTTGCGTGGAGAAGACGACGGCAGCATTCTCCTGGAGGGTCTCTGTTAGCACGGTGAGTTCCTCACGGGAGAAGTGGACCTGCCGCTTGCGGTCGCACGCTTTCTTCGCTACTTTTCCCATTTTTCTTGGTTTCGCTAGGGTGGATGACGGGTTGGGGTGTGTCTCAGGGTAGTGTTTTTAGTGGTTGTGTGGATTTTGTGGTTTTATAGGTGTACGGCGGGATGTTTCCCGTTCCGGGCCCATGTTTTTACTTCCGTTTCCGTATATTTACGGTCACCGTACTTTCCGGTTGGCGCTCACTGCGGTGTCCGCTGTGATGGGTAGCGGTATTGCACCTAGGGCGCCGTACGGCGGCGGTGTGGGCCGTTTTGGGGTCATTTCCGCCATCGCGGACTTTGCACTTCCGCCATGCCGTGGTGCTCGTACCCGATGGGTCGGAATGGGCCGCACTTTGCTCCATCGTGCAATGGCGGAAACGCTATTTACGCTGTGGCGGTCCGGTCAGTCACTTTCCGCCAGGGTCGTAATGAGGGCCAATATGATTTGTGACCTGCTAAAAAACGTAATGCAGTTCGGGCGGACTACCCCTTTGGCGGTGGGACCAGGCCTGATTTGCATATGGTATTTCCCCATTCGGTGATGGCTTGGCAAGAGAAGAACAATCGTCTTGAAAGTTGCTCAGAGCAATTGCCAGAGGTTAAACATTAATTCTAAACCTTCCAGCCATCACCTCTTTGTTTTGCAAAAATGTAAGCAGTCAACATCAGGTTCACTAATTATCAGGGACGATATGATTAGAACAATTAATAGCAAGTTCTCCGAGATCTGGAATGACAAGACATTGGGTAGAACTCAACTACCGACAGCTTCTACCTTTAATAATGAGAGATACTCAGCCTTATCCACATCTCATAAAAGTGGAACTCCCCCCCACCACCTCACAAATTAGCCAAATGCCTAGTGTTAAAAAACAAAAAAGGTAATTGCACAGGTTGTGGCTACCGAAAATGACATAACTGGTAACACACTAAAAGAGCATAATGCAACTGGGGGAGGGAGTGCTCAACTCCAACCTGAGGCAGGCTTGGTGCTCCAACTTCCTCCGCAGAAGCTCCACTTGTTGGGGTAGTGGTGGGGATTGATCCGCTCTGATGAGATATAAAAGAATATACTGCCTCCTTAATCTATAAAGTAAATGCCCAAATAAGGGGGCCTAAGATTAACCCCTTCTAAATACTCATGGCCAGAAGATCGCCCTGGGTAGGAAATAAAACAAAAACCATATGCAGGGATTGTATCACCATTATATTTTCAAGCATGTTTATTAAACAAAGGGTGCTACATTGTCTGCCCCACCGCTTATGGTGAAAGCCTAGATCGATCCACTGACTGACTTCTATAGTACTGAGCAGAGATGCCCAGTGCTTCCCTTAGATCACTAGATATCAATTAGAAAAGATCACTGTCAATTGTTGACTCCTCTCCCAAAGTCACAAATGGTGGATAGTTCTCAAGGCTTTGCGCAAGGCACAGACATCCTCAAAGCTCATAAAGTGCCTGGACAGGCGGGCACTTATAGGGGTAATATTATCTCAGAAAAGAGATTTAGTATGCTATCCACCCTGAAAGAAACCAATTGACAACCCCAGAACAGTCCACAGAGTAGCCTAATATGAATAAGAGGGAACGCGTGGGTTAAGGGAAGCATAAACAGGTCTATCTATCTTCTCATGAAATTTGGCAGAGCAATCGCACAGATTATCAGCAAAAGATGACATCGATAGATTCGAATTTTATGATGTGATTCTGCTACTGGAAACCTGGGGTATAACCTACATTGGATTGCATGATTATACTAAATTCCAAATCAAAGTAACCATAAAAGCGAGAGGCCATCCATATGGAGGCCTAGCATTATTAGTGAAAGTCTCCAGGGAAGCCACACTGCTGACCTTACAATATACTGCATCCACACTCCAGGTTATCTCTATTCCATTTTCTAAGGAAGGACTCCTTCTCTATGTTGGACATGTTTATAATCAGGTGAGCAAAGATGGAGGGAGTCTACATTGGCTAACTTAAAACAAAACATAGATCATTGACTACCAGAACCAGAAATAAACAATTGTTCTCTGAATCTCTACCTAATTATATAGAATTCCATATGCATGAAAAAATACCCAATCCATATATGGCATTGTGACAGTTCTCCTGTGAAAGCAGAAACTGTCAGCTTCTGGGGGGGCATCTCTGGAGGCCTTGAGAGCTCAGCATGAAATATAATAATTTGTTTTTTAGATTGGAAAAAAATGGGCAGGGGTGGCTCACATGGTCGGACTGAAGCATGAAACTGTCTAAAGCAACAATGAAAAAATGGCCTGCAGTTGTAAATGAATATTCATTCCTTTAGTCACAGACTGGGCCTCATTACAACTATGGCTGTAGTATAACAACGGTGACGGTAAGCAACCGGCACCGTTGCTACCGTACCGCCATAGTACGAGTTGTGCTCGTGGGGGCCTGACAGCCCCCCAGGTCTGACCTGTAGGCCGTGTGGCACCCGCGAGCACAGCTCGTCGGATGGACCGGCACCGTTATTAACAGTGCCGGTGCATCCGAGCTCCCCAGACCCATTGAGCCCTATGGGGCTCAAATGGGAATGGGGATGTACCAGTAGCGGCACCCGCGAAAGGGCAATTATCAGGTCCGCCTAACTCGGCATGACCCGGTAATTGCACATTCATGGGTGCCGGACCCGGATGCAACTCCGGCGGCAGCCGTGCCGGTTTTACCGGCACAGCTACTGCCAGAGTTGTAATAAGGCCCACTGTTTCAATAGTACCCAAGGGGGTGCTTTGTGTTAAAATGTAAGTAAATTGTGACATATTCAGCAACAATGGACAAAATTACTAACTACATAGTTAAGTAACTTATCAAACTGGTCCACATTGGCCAAAATGGTGGCCCATTTTGACAGGCCCACACTAGCATTTTACATTTTGGTACAAGCATTGCCCTATAGGCCAGTCCGAGCCTGATGGCTCATCCATAATGGTGAGGGGGTGCCCACCCAGTGGCCCCTCAACCATTATGGAGGAGCTAAGGAGCCAGCCCAGTGAAACAGTGAGCACTCTCTCAGCTGCTTTTTCCAGCTGATGGAGTGCTCCTTGGCTGGCTGAACTGTCAAAGGGAAACACTGTTTCCCTTTGACAGTTCAGTTTAGTTCCCCAGCCGCACATGCTCACTGAGCCATGCGAGTTCTGGGGCGTTTTGCTTCGCCAGCATTGCATAGCTCATTGGAAATGCTGGCTGGGGCACTGCATGTCTGTATGTCTGAGGGCGAGCTCCTGCGCCTCCTCGCACATCCAGACAGAGCAGCCTGGAGCAGGGCGTTTCAGTACCCACACACAGGCCAGTGCAGAAGGTACATTTATGTTCATTGTTTTTATTTAAACATGTGTATGGATGCATGTATGCTTATGTTATGAGTGAGTGTATGGTGATGTATGCTTGTGTGAATGATAGAGTGATTGCTGTATGAACGTGCAGCGCCTTGCATACACACATAATTATGTTAATTGTGTTAGGCCCAGTGGGGCCCAGGGGACAGAGATGGTATCTTTTTACTGTACATCTATCATAGATGTCCAGTAAAAAATGTCATGCCTGTCCCCTGGGTCCCCCAGCACTAATTACAAACTGTTTGGCTATTTACCAATTTTTTTGTTACAAGTATGCTCTACAATGCAACATTTTAACCTATTATTTTAAAACAATTCACAGGGGGAAAGCCCCCCCCCCCCCGAACCCTCCTTTATTGGTTCGGGCTCCCTCACTATGCTCGGTCGCTATGGCATTTTTGGGGGAAATAGTTATGCCCCTCCACTTAAAAAAATCACCAGCCACACCTGGCCCTCAGACTGTGTTGGGAACGGGATGTGGGTGGAACCCAGGGACTATGGTGGGAGCACAATGGGCGGGAACCATGGGATAGTGGTGGGAGCAGAGTGGGGAGAGCCCAGGGTGTGTGATGGGGTGGGGAAAGACCAGGGACTGGATAGGAGTGGAATGAGGGAGCCCAGCGACTGTGATGGGAGCAGGCGACGGCGCGCAATACATACCGTCCATTTGGCATTTCTGGGGGGTCCCAACCTGCCCAAATTTTGTTCAGGGGGGCCCCGGACAAAAAAGTTTGAAGACCACTTTTCTAATGGAATCTATGTTTTGTTTCTGATATTCCGTTACTAGGAGACTGGAGGCGAAGAGACGAAAAGTGTCAGTTATGAGTGGGCATACTGAGGATACTCGTCAGAAGAATATATATATATATATATATATATATATATATATATATATATATATATATATATATATATATATATATATATATATATATATATATATATATATATAGTTTATTTGTTGTAAGAAGTTGTGCCATTGCGCTAAAAGGCCTGTCCATGTCCTGCTAAAGAGAACGTTCGCTCCAGCTGAACGCTTGAATGCGAACAGAAAGCTGTGGGGCTTCGTACTACGGCCGAGAGTGAGACGGCCTTGAGGAGGTGTGTCTGGTTCCCGTCAGTCAGCTGGGGAACAGCTGAAGCCGTTAACCCAATCAGGGACCGAGCCGTAGCTTCGACGCGTAGGCGGAGCCGAAGACCTCCTATAGGAGCGGCAAAACCAGTTGAACAGAGTCGGAGCAGATGAAGAGGGGCTGAACCCTGCATGAATTATCGAGGGCAGACACAAGAACACAGACTTGATCAAGGTACGTCCTTGAACGCCCTCTCAGCGAGAGAAACCGCTGACAAAGAAGCCGATGCTTGCAGAAGTCCGTTCTTTTCATGAAAAGTGAACACATTATGTTCATATATGGCGGGGGTTGGTAACAAGAGGAGTCACACCCCGCAATAAGGCGCCTCCGATTGAAAGTACAACGGCATGGTCGAAAACGGCAAACTATGCTACATCTGTTGTGAGTGATCTGAAGAACTGACGACTTGTACTGCCACTAAAAAAATAATGAGGCAGTATTCTTGAACAAACTCTAACTTATTAACAATCCATTTCACGGTAGGCTTGGCTGAGAAGTCAAAACGTCCCCACAGATATTTCTAAAAAGAGTGAAACCTGAGAAACAAAGGTATATGAAAAGCAGCGTAACAAACAATAAATTGAAGAGGGTAATATGAGACTGTTAAGACCTAAAATACTGTAATCAAAGGAGAAACCCTGAAAAGAGAGTGAACTAGAGACTTACCTGAATACCTACTCTACAAGAAGACTCTTCTTGCTGGCCTGCAGTCCTTCCTGCCACACTTACAGGCATTCATGGATCTGAGCACTGCATTTGATATGGTTAATATGGAGAAATGATGGCAATGTCTCAGTTCCATTAATTGCCCATCAGAATAGATTAATATGCTTGTAAGCTTACATCCAGCAAATATGTTGTATGTTCGCTCAGGCACCAATGGGCATTGTACACCTTGTTTCACTGTGGAGTCTAGAGTAGGACAGGGATGCGTTCCTGCTCATTTATTGTTTTCTCTATACACAAATGATCGCACAAACGCTGATGTTACGCATTTTGGTATGCGCCACATTCCAGTTTTATCATATGCAGATAACAGTGCTGTTGGCAGGGAGCGTGCAGCCGCAACTCCTTTATGCGTATATCAAGTGTATGAAAGGTTTAGATTTACATATAAATGTATTGAAATCTGAAGTGCTAACATGTAGCCTGAAGGGTAAGAGACCAAAGCGAAAGAATCAGTATTTTTTCGTTAATGGGAATCGTCTCCCACTGACCGATTCCTATGACTATCTAGGGATCACTTTTACTAATAAGTTCAATAGGGAAACACTTAGGATGTACAGGTTTCTGAGATGATACAGGCAATAGGGGCCAAAAAAAGATGTTCTAGTACTTATAAGGTTCAACCAATTCATATCATGCTCAGAATGTTTCACGCCAAACCAAAAGCCATATCCCAAACAAGGGCTGCTATATATGGGGTTTTGGGAGAAAAAAAAACTTTATAATTTGTGGAAAATTAATTATTTGAATACATTTTAGGTTTGCCATTGTCTGCTCCTAATTATGTGGTTCATAAGAAACTAAATGTGTCTCCAATAGCAGACACATTGTGATTAGAACCGGTAAGGCTATTGTTAAGGGTTTAGTTTGAATGAGAAAGCAGCGTTGACCTGGGAAATTATGTAATTCTGGCTGGGTAGTGATAATACGTTTTTGAAGGTTCAGTGGCATGTTTTTGTTAGACATTCTTTGCAGTTGGCACATAGTAATGTACCCTTTTCTAATGCACCTATTGCTTTAAGATGCAAGTGGGATAGACAACCAATCGAGTTAGAGAAGCAATCTGTTAGACATGACGTTCTTCCTACAGAGTGTCAGCTTCCAACTTACCTTTCCTGGCCGAGGGAAAAAAAAGATAGAGTCCTCATTACGCGTGCCAGACTCAACCTTATTGTCCGATAGTGTCACTGTGAAGTGGGCAGGGAACACCTTAGATAATTTGATATGGTATATATGTATGTGTGACATTGAGGACTTACTTCACTTTATTTCCCTTTGCCACGCATATACTGCAGCAATTCTTGATTCCTCTTCTTGGGCTTTTGGCTTTTAAACAATGTACACCAGCTCTTTTATAACTATTAAAAGCGAGCACACCTTTAATAGCTTGGTCACTTTCAAGCTATCTCAAAGTTTCACCAAATATGGGAGCTAAGAACAGCAGGCACATAAAGGTGCTATTCGCTAATTAACTATTAATCCTTTCCTAAAGATGACTGGATACGCTAAACAATGGCTATTAGGTTAGGTATCACCTGCTAAGCCACTCCCACAATTGTCCATATTGGATATCGCAAAACTCTTACAATGGACAGAAGAAATAAGTGCTATCATATGCAACAGTGACAGTGTAACCGGATTATGAGAGAAATTCACATTGTACTGACATGAACGATACTTATTGCTGGTGTCCTTGCACAAACACATGCAGGGAAGCAGAGACCAATTGTGCATTACAGCACAGAGATAGATCCACTTGCAGCAAGACATTTCCTTTGTCTTTGGTTAGCACCGGCTGTTGCACTTTCAGTAAAACAATGTGAGTGCATAGTATTAGGGTGTTAGGGAGAATTCTCTCTTTAGGCTGAATTTCCTAACCTAGTGAGTCCCCCAGCAGCTTTGCTGGATTTCTGGAGTTTGTTTTTTTCCTCCTGCCAAGAGTGAGACTCTTTTTCCTCCCACTCTTGGACATGATTTATGCTATTCCTTTGACTGGTAATGTGTTTTATGGGCTATGGGGTTCTTTATTCCATAGGGTCTCATGTGTTTTTCCTATGTGTGTTACACAGCACCCTCCGTGCAGTAACACAGGGGTGTCATAGTGACACCCCACCATAGACTCCATACCCTGGGACTGACTACTGTCTCCCAGGGCATGTAAAGTCACCATTGGCTTTACTAGTCCCAAATTATTAACAGAAACCAGTACAAACCATCATATTGTGGATGTACTGGTTGGGGCAATTCGATTGCCCTGGGGTATGTTAGTCGAGGGGGCACGTCTCCGTTCCCCCTGATCGAGTTTTGGCTGGTGGCAGTGGAAACTACTTTTTATATTCGACCGCGAATATTTGCCTATGGGATATTCCCATTGTTCGAGGCTACCAACTTTAATTATTTAATTCTCATAGCCTCGAACATACCGCCGGTTTATTTATTTAATATTAATTCGCCGGTTGGTATTTTTTGCCAAGACTCGATTCTAAAATGGCGTTTGTGTTCTCTTCTGTGACTCCAACCCAAGTCGAGCCCTTTGTTCCACTTTTTGGCGGGCTTCTCCACAGAAGCCTCCAAAAGTGGTGCCACTCTGTCTGGGTACCACAGGGGGTGTGGGAGGGGGTTTAGGCACCCTGGACTGAGTTACCTTGGTAACTCAAGTTGCACTCTTGTGTGATTGGCCCAAGTGACTTAGCATGTTTGAGTGACAGCTAGGCTGAGTGAATGGGGGTTTTCTGCATAAAAGCAGGGCTTTGGGGACTGGAACTTCAGAAGTCGCCACAGGACCTGAGAATCCGACGAGGGAGAAGCTGAGCCGACCTACCACGATGACACCACCGGTGGAGCCCTGCAGAACTGACTCACCACTTCCCGACGACAGAGAAGATCTCCCGGCTGGAGAGGCTTCTTCCCCTGACTGGTGGGCACAACCAGTTTACCTTCCTTTCTTTGCACCCCAGCCCGGTTTGTGATCGAACTGCCCAAGCCAAGCACCCCGGCAGCCGGATAGCCAATCACCACTGAACCGCGAATCACCGGACCGCTCCTTGTACCTGAGAAACTCTGCGGCTGGTTTCTTCCCTGGCAGTGCAACGGACTCCTGTCTTCCTCCACGACGAGATCCTCTCTTCCCCCAGACGAAGCACCGACTTGCATGCACTGCCAGGAACAACTGCCCCCGCTGGAGCATTCTCACCACTTTAAGGTACCATGTCTGCCAGGCCTCCCTTTCTAAAGATTGCTACAAGGTAACAATAACCCCTTAACGTTCTGGACTGGGCTGGCCACCTTGACCCTCTAACTGGTCCCTTTCTTTGGTCCAACTCCTTTTTTTGAACCTTTACAAGACTTTTGTGCACTGCAACCGTGTGACCTTGGACACATTTTGTTTGGATCCTATGAAAGTGGATCTGCCTCTTGAACTCTAACTTCACAGTTTTACTTTGCCTTCCTCTCTTGTTATGTTCTGATAAAAGTGTTGGGATCTGTTTCAACTTGTTCTCTGCTTTTCTCTCCCTTTTTAAAACGAACTATTAGAGTGCCATCTACGTTAAGCGCTCACCGCTGTCTGAAAATAAGTGGGGCTTTACTTAAGACTTGTCTAATATTCTTTTAAGGGAGTGTATATCTTTTAGTGACCGTGTTTTTGAATTGTTTATTATTAGTGTCTGTGTGTTTTTCTAGATGTGGTTTTAAATAAATAATTATATCTCTTTTACACCAAGCCCTGGTCAGTGTCTACCTGTTCTACTATGTTCTCTTGACCTATTGTGAATACTCTGTATACTGCCTAAGTCTTCTTGAGGGTAGTCTGACTGCTCAGCCACAGCTACCACGTGAATCTGTGTGGTACAGACTGCTACCAAGTGGGTTTACTGCCAAACACCTGTAGTCCTAAATCTTTTGCAGTGGTCCCAGAGGGAACTGCACAGGTTTCTGCCTAACATAGGGTCGACCATTGAGGTAGCCGTTTCCTATGCCATATCAGCAATATTGTTGAAAACAGAACTCCGACATCTGTCTTTATCACGACTTAACACATATCATGTGCTGCTATAAAACTCTGCACATTTCACACTGACACATGTCCTTGTTCTGAATACAGCTTTCCAACTCCCCTTGATGGTGAACCACATGACTGGGCTGCCATTACAAATGAACATCTCCAACCTAGATAATGCCTATCTGATACTCGGTTGCAAAACCATGCTTTAGTATGATTTGTTGATGGATCTTGCACCAGGAATACAAAGGCTAACTGACAGCTGAATATGCCGTTTTGTTCACCTCAGGAAGTAGCAGAAAGCTGTAGATTACCCAGGGTATACTCAGCACAAGTAGCTGAACAGGTTGCATTGAGACACACATGTAACATGGCAGAACAGCAATGAGTTAATATATACAGAGATTGCTGTTAAGCATTTGATGTTGCACACGGGTTTGGGCAAATGTCAAAGTAAAGGGTATTTCTAAGGTCATCATGTTCCTCGATAAAATAGCTATGTATCAGCCCTCTTAGATGCCAATATGTTATCCCGTCAGTTGGAAATTCTGAAGTGAATTGCACACCAACTGGTTAATAACAAATGTGTGTGTGAGAACATTTTAGCAACTACTATTGTTAAAAAGGATTTTGTTTCCAACTATCAGGCTGAATGTGTTTTAAGAAGAAAGAGTAAGACTCAAACTCATTCAAGATGCAGCTCCAGAATCATAAAAAGACTCCTGGTCACAGAGGTGTTGTTGTCAACACTCAGATAGCCTCTGGTGAAACGCACACGGTTGCCCTTTTGCACCAAAGGTACTGTTATCCTACTTGGCTTGCATTTATTATGAGATTGACTTCGGAAGGTATGATTGCTACATTGAGACAGGACTGGTATGCCCCAGATTGTTTTGCCACAGCAAAGACTTTGTGCAGATAATGTATCATCTGGCAGCAAAAAAGGGAACCCAGGAGAACATCTACAACCTTATGGCAAGTTAATAAATATACGAATCAATATCATCTAGCTCCAAAAATGTCACAATTACTAGTATGTTTTGGTCTTGGCAGAGACGTTCCCAAGTTGGACAGATGTCTACCCATTTTATCGGTCGGCCACTATAGCTGTTGCAAGGATCCTGAGAAAAGACTTTGGCTCATTACTAGTTTGGTGGTCTCTGGGTGGTAAATCTGCCCAGATATCACCAAACTGTATTACCATTACTGCCACTTGGTCCACTGGTATTACCGCCAGATTCCAAGTGGCAGTGGATGTGTAAATCCCACATTTTTTTCGAGCATTTACTGCAGTGGTAATTCTGCAGTGGTAATACCACTGAAACTGTGACAGAAAGCTGTCAGATTTACCTCCAGCTCATAGCTGGAGGTGAATCCACCAACTTTAGGCCAAACTCATAGTTGGGTGGTTCAGTAATGCAGCAGTATACGGCAATACTGCCACATTTTACCCATCCCGTCCAACTCTCAATGATGCCCTTTTGGGCTGTGATTTGGGGAGCGTACTAGTATAAATATCGATAGATTGTATGTACTTCAATGGACAGTTGGTAAAGGAATTATGGTTAGTTCGACAAATACAAAATGCATTCAATTGTCCATATCACCCCCAATCTGCTGAGACAGTACAGAGGCAGAATGGGTAAGTACAGAGGCAGATTGCAGCCTTGAAAAATAAGTTGGCTATGTTTTCATTAAAGACCGGTTGGAAGTGGGCAGCGCCCCTTCCCTTTGCACTGCTCAGCATGCATAGCACAGCCAACAGAAGAGCAGCATTAAACCCTTGTGAAGTGCAGATGGGCTACACAATGTACCTCACATCATTGACACCTGTCAGAAGTACTTATTCTAAGATTTGCCTTGTAGATGAAGTAATGCTAAATTGTTGCCAGAATCTCACATCTACCATTAATTCTTTACACAGACAGGTATGACTGGCACTGCCAAAAGGACCAAGATAACCCTGTCCTTACATCTAGCTAGAGAATAGTGTGCCAATCAAGATCCAACAAAGGAAGACTTTACTGGCGCAATGGTGGCGGGGCCTGCAAGTAAGTCTTTTATTACAGACACTGCATTAAGGTTGGAGAGAGCTGCATGGATATAAGCCACACACCTCAAGCACAATGTAACTTTAAAAAATGAGAGTAGGCTGCTGACAGCCTGTAATGGGACTCCTGTACTTTGCTAACCTCCTTAATGAGCTTGAACAATGAGACAGAAATATCCAACTGGAGTGTTTGATCATGAGACTGCAGTCAATCAATTTGAGTAATGTTATGACTACATTGAAATTCAGTGGTAGTCTGGTTATTAGAAACTAAATATTTTGTTCTTACAAGGATGACATTAGTCTTCTGGGAGTCCTGGCAGTGGGGTGTGGATCTGTTAATATAGTATAATCCAGCAGCTGCACAGTGTAAAAAGGGCCCTGTTGTCTCATACCATCATGTCCTTCCCAACTGGGTGTTAGATGAGGACTATATGATATGATATGATATGATATTATAACGCACCTATACACAAGTGTTTCAAGGTGCAACGAGACAGGGGAGGGGAACAAAGGGAGGACAGATAACTATCCTACTAGAACAGGTGTCATTCAGATCGCGCAAGTGCATGGGAAGGGGGCAGGGAAAGTGCAGTACATGGGAATAGAGTATAACAGTAGGTAAGTAATTGCCAGCAAGTGAAAAGTGCATGGGAAGTGCAGACATCATATGTCAATGGCTGGTAGGGGGACTGTAGGGATACAGAAACAGTCCCCAAGTGCGGGTGTTGCCATGTGGCAGTTCAGGTGTGTGACGCTGGCGGGGGAGGGACCTGGCCCTGAGATCAGAGGGTGTCCAGCTAGCCAGTGCAGTCTGGTTACAGCCAGGAGGTCAGCAGAGGAGAGGAGGAGAAAAAGCAGAAGCAAAGAGAAAGGTTTTGAGGTGCTTCCCGAACCGGAGATGGTTCTCCTGAAGTTTAAGGGAGGCAGGGAGGCTGTTCTAGAGGGAGGCATCAGCCGAAGAAAGCGATCTACCACCAACTCATTGCTTGGAGAAGCGACTGACCATGAGGAAGTTGGAGGCGGATGAGCGAAGAGCACGAGAAGGAAGATATTTAGGAAGAGAGAGTTGAAGGTATTGAGGCCCCAGTCCCCAGAAGGCCTTGTGGATGATGCAGAGGGTTTTGGACTTAATCCTTGCAGCCACCGGGAGCCAGTGCAGAGATTTCAGTCTTGGAGAGATACGATTCCTGGGCTTGAGGCCAAGGACATGTCTTGCAGTCCTGTTCTGGATAAGTTGCAGAGGGCGGAGAGTAGAAGCAGGCAGATTTATAAAGAGGCTGTTGCAATAGTCCAGCCTAGAGAACCAGAGCTCTGGAGACAGTGAGCTTCTGGGGAAAGGAGAGGAAAGGAAGAATACCTCTGAGGAGGTGCAGTTGGTAGTGTGACTTCTTAGAGACATCAGAGATGTGAGGAGAGAAGGAGAGTGTGGAGTCGAAGATGACCCCAAGGGTTTTAGCCTTGCAGGTGGGAGCAGGAAGAGGACCAAGAGAGGCCAGCCAGAGAGCTCCAGGAGGGAGCGGGTGTGCAGATGAGGAGAATCTCAGTCTTACTGGCATTAAGGCAGAGGTCCTTGGCAGCACACCACTCCTGGATAGCAGACAAACAGTCAGAGATGAGGGAAATAGAGGAGGAGGCCGAGGGTAGCATGAAAATGAGCTGGGTGTCATCCGCATAGCACTGAAAGCTGGGGCAGAGAGCGGCGATGCGATGGGCAAGAAGTGCCAGGTATTGGTTAAACAGCTAGGGAGAGAGGTTAGCCTCTGGGGAACACCACAGGTAGAGAAAAAGATAACAGAGAGGAAGGACCCAAGTTGGGCCTGGGAGGGTCGGTCAGAGAGGAAAGAAGTCAGCCATGCCAGAGCCTGACCAGTGATACCCAGGTTATCACGGAGACAGTTGAGCAGGATGGCATGGTTGACAGTGTCAAAGGCAGAAGAGAGATCAAGCAAGTTGAGGACGCAAGGGGTGTTAGAGTCAAGGTTGGAGAGCAGGTCTTCACGGATGTTCAGGGGAGCAGTTTCCATGCTTCTGGCAGCTCTGAAGCCAGACTGATGGTTGTGAAGACAACCAACAGATTCAGTGTGGAGATTAAGCTGGGAGATGGCCAGTTTCTCCAGGAGCTTGCCCACGAAGGGAGTGATGGAGCTTGGGTGATAGTTAGCCGGGCAGGAGGGGTCGGCAGAGGGTTTCTTAAGATTAGGGTGCACAAGGGAGTGCTTCAGGCGGGATGGGAAGACTCCAGTGGTGAAGGAGTGATTGCAGAAATCAGCCAGGGCAGGAGGCAGGGAGTCGATGTGGTCCTTGATAGTTTTGGAGGAACAGGGGGGAAGCTGTTTTGACGAGACTTTCATAGATAGGACTTGTCTAGAAACCTTGTCTGCGGAGAACAGGGGAAAGGCAGAGAAGGAGGGAGGAGATGTGGCTGCAGAAGGGCCAGAGGAAGAGCAGGGAGTAGGGGGAGGGAGGGGATAGGAGGAGAGTGAGGACAGGATGACCTGAGTTTTAGAGATGAAGTGAGAGGTCAGTGCCGTGCAGAGGGTCTGGGAAGGGACAGGAGAGGTAGAGACTGCGGCAGGATTGGCCAGTTCCTTGCAGATTTTAAAGAGTTCAGCCGAGTTGTTAGATGCCGCAGAGACGCAGGGTTGGATATGAGCTCTCTTCTTGGTTAGGACAGAGAGCTGGTATTGCCTTTGCAGCAGGCGGCAGGCCAGTTTATCAGAGGATGTACATTAAGCGCGCCATTTCCTCTCGGCCACCCTGAACCTGCGTTTTAGGATGATGAGGTCTGTGTCATACCAGGAGTTGCACTTGGCTTTAGGCTTCAGGCAGATTCTCATGACAGGGGCAAGGATATCAAGAGTATCCAATATAGCAGAGTGGAGCATGGAGAGGGCGGTGTCAGGGTGAGTGTCACCCAAGGGTTTGGATACAACTGAACCTCATTTGATGGCAGCACCATTCCTTCTGTTCCTGTCACAATTTCTAGTGAGCCATCTATCCCTGATGAAATAAGTTGGCCTCAACTTTCACATCCTTTGGACTTGCATTTATATTGTGTGACCAATTTGTTTTGCTCAGAAAAAGAAAGACTCAAACATAGAGCGGTACGTTTGTATTGTAAAGGGTGAACTACTTTGAAGCAGTGGACATGGTGACTATACCATGTTATTGCGATAAAGAGAGGGATATATTTATTTTTATTTACTGTGCATTTGTAAGGCACTTGCACAACAAGTAAATTGTGTTTCAAAGTGCCCACAGGGCAAGGGGAGGGAACATGGGAATGAAAGGCAAATATAATAGCAATGAGGAGAAAGAAAGAGGCTGTCCTACTAGGCCTTGTGAGCATTCAGAGCATGCAAGTGCAAAGAGAGAGAAGGGATGAGGGAGGTGGGTAAGGGCTAGGAGTTCCACTGAGGGAAGTGCTAAGGAGGAAGTTGCAAGCAGCTGCTAAGTGCCTGGCAGAGCTCACTTGGTAAGAGTGGTAAACTGCCAATAAAATAAATACAGGCCTGTCAGACTGCACAGGCCAGTGGGTTCCCAAAGACAAGTGCTGAGGGTGGGCAGAGACTGAAGGCGATTAGGGGGGGGGGCAGGACCCAGAAGGACACATGAGGGCCTTGGTCACCTATCTCAGTGACTGTGGGATTTAGCAAGGGAAGGAGCTTGGAAGGAGGAGGTGAAAAGGAAAGTCTTGAGGAGCTTCGGGAATTTGAGGAGATCCGGCTCAAGACAGAGAGGAAAGGCGAGGTTGTTCCAGAGGAGGGAGCCAACCGAAGAAAGAGATCAGCCACTAGCTCGCTGTTTAGAGAAGTGCTTGACAGACAGAGAGTTGGCGCCAGAGGATCGTAAAGATCTGGAAGGAGAGTATTTGGTGGGAGACAGTTGTAGATAGCATGGTCCCCGGCCCCATATAGCCTTATGGATGATGCAGAGGGATTTGAATTCGATCCTTGCCACAGCCGGGAGCCAGTGGAAAGACTTTAGTGCTGGAGAGATGCAGCCCCTGGGCTTGAAGACAAGGATAAGTCTTGCAGCCCTATTCTGGATAAACTGGAGGGGACATAAAAAGAAGAAGGTAGTTTAAGGGAGAGGCTTTTGCAGTAGTCCATCCTAGAGAGTGGCAGAGCTCTAGAGACATTGAGCTTCTGGGGGAAAGAGAGGAAAGGAAGAATTATTTTAAGGAGGTGGAGTGGAAAGTGGGCCTCCTTGGCAAGGTCCTGGATGTGAGGGAGGAAGGAAAGGGAGGAGTCGAAGATGACTCCCAGGTTTCTGGCTTCAGATGAAAGAGAAAGGGGAGAATCCATAGAGGGTGGCCAGAGTGAATGGAAGAAAGAAGGAGCAGTAGTCCCAAAGGGAAGAATCTCAGTCTTGCTGGTGTTGAGGCAGAGATCGTTGGAGGCACACCAGGACTGGATGGTAGATAGGCAGTCTGGAATGATGGAGCTAGTAAGAGAGGATCACATGGGAGTTTGTTCAAGAGTTGAGTGTCATCTGCATAACACTGGCAGTGAGGAGAGAAAGGGAAATTAAGTGTGCAAGCGGAGCAAGATAGATGTTAAAGAGCCAGGGAGAAGGGTCGGAGCCCTGGGGAATGCCACAGGTGGGGATAGAGGTGGGAGAGTAGAAAGAGCCCAGGATAACCTGGGAGGGACAGTCAGTGAGGAAGGAGGTCAGCTAGTCCAGTGCCCACTCCGAGATACCAAGGGTATGGTGGAGCCGTTTAATGAGGATGGAATGGTTGAATGTATCAAATGCAGAGGAGAGATCAAGTAGAATAAGAACAGCTGGAGAGTTAGAATGAAGAGATGTGAGCAGTTCTTCATGGGTGTTCAGGAGAGCAGTTTCCGTTCCTCTGGATGCTCCTAATCCGGATTGATGGTTGTGTAGGCAAACGTCAAGCTCAGTATGTTAGGTCAGTTGGGGAAGACTAGTTTCCCAAGGTTGGGGATGATAGAGATGGGGCGTTAGCTAGCCAGACACGAGGGGTCAGTGGAACGTTTTTTCAGGAGGGGTGCACAAGAGAGTGCTTGAGGGAAGAGGGGAAAGACCCAATAGAAAGAAAGTGTTTGTAGAAATCAGCAGGTGCAGGAGCAAGGGAGCCGATACTGTTCTTAATACTTCTGGAAGAACAGGAAGAGACCTGTTAGGAGGAGACCTTGATAGAGCAGACAATTCTAGTGACCTGATCAGATGTGATAGGAGAGAAGGATGAGAAAAAGGCAGAGGGAGGATGGGAGTTCATAGGTGGGAGGGGGAATGGAAGGACGGGAGGGGAAAAAGGAATATAGTGTCCTTAGGATGTCCTGAGTTTTTGCTGTGAAGTGTGTGGCCAATGCATTGCAGAGGGTCTGAGAGGGAAGAGGCGAGGTGGAGACTGTGGAATGGTTGGCTAGTTCCTTGCAGATGTTTAAGACATATAGATAACTATAATGGTCAGTTCTGTTATCTAATAACTCAACTGAGTATGAGCAATATGAAACGTCACTGCTACCTCTTTCCCTCACTCCTTGTTATATTTAACACCAATTTGCTGCTTTGGGATGCTACCAAGCACTTTCAGATATTATATAGAACCTAAAATGATACTAGCAAAATCATGAAGTACGCACATGCAATTTAGTTGGGAGGTCAGAACCTGATGAAGTGATTTATATCTTTCCCTCTGATACTGTTGTGAAATATGTATTGATCTAAAAAAATAAAATGAGATTTAGAAGGTGATATCCCTTATATGTTGTGGAGTAGATACTATTGTGAAAAAAATCAACAGCTTACAATGCCAATCTCATGCAGATCAGTCTCACCACAGCATCCTTCATAACACCACCCCTCAAATGCAGACCCAGGTCAAGAATAAGCACAGCCCAGAGATTCCCGCAATCTGCATGGTCTCAGCCAAGCCCCTACATCATCAGATAAAGGATTTGAATACCTTTCTTTGACTGCAACATCACTGTTGTGGCAGGCCATTAGCCAAACCTACTGTGTTATCTCATCCATCAACTATAGACGCAGGGCTTTGAGAAGCACTCACCAGTAATGAACAGTGAGAATGAAAAACTTGAAAACTAAAACTTCATGAAAATGAAACCAAGCACAGCAAGGTCAAACGGTCCTAATGAATACAGTCAGTCCCCACTCACCCACTCACCTTTTCCTCTCCCCACCTAATGCTACATCATCTTTTAGTAGTAGTAGTAGAAGAATGTTTATTTTGGGAATACAAAATGTTCCCATAAAACGACAACAATTATCAACATAATTGCATATTATGCATTAAAGAAATAAACATCATTCCACCATCATAAAAACATTACAACAAATTTCAAATGCAAGAACTTCCAATTCAGACAATTTTCATCAAAAATGTCCTCAGAGTTAGCATATTCTATAGAAATTATAGTAAACCCCAACCTACACAGACTGAGTCCATCCCTAACAGGTAGCTCAGGGCAGGTTCAAACTGAGAAGACACCTGGCCCCGTGTGCTCTCTGATAAACAAGAAAACTCGGCAAAACAGTAAAAAATGGGCCAGGTCTTCCTTTGGCGCATCGCAAAAAATACATGATCGGTTTCCATTGCATTGGACCAGGCCACCACCACTGCTCTTAAATGGATTCAATTGAAAGTGCTCTGGTAATAACAATGCGCTGAAAAGGGTTCTCTGCCCATTGAAAATATTTCTGGAGATCTGGACTTGCAATAATCACATGTTTCCTGTTAGCAGGTCTCTGGATCTCAAATTCAGAATACATTGGAATGCCCTTACTTTAATAAATCTCAGAACATTCCGCGGCATAACATCTGTCATTTAAAAACATTGAGCCAGGTCTACTTCTGACAGCTTTGCTTTTACATGCCTAAGCCAGGGAATCTTCAAGTGGGGGTCCCTAGAAACCAAGTGGATAATTAGCTCATGGGTTAAACCAGCTTTACTGTTCCCCCAAACCCTGAGCCTATGATTTACAGGCTGAGCTGCGATAAAATCACTAATACACCTACAGCCCTATTCTGGGGTAACTGCAAAATTCGGGGCCCATCGTGGAAGCCCCAATACTCGTTTCAGAAAGGTGTTCTCCACCACCTGGATAGACTCAACATTACTATATCCCTACAGCTCCATGCCATACCAAGCAACAGAAATGGCTTTCCCATTATAAACCTTGAGCACCTGCTCGACCGGTTTATCTTTGAACATGCCCATAGCTTGTGCCACACCCCCATAACCTGTTTGAACATTGCAGTCTATTTGCCAACATGGTTTTCAGCACTAAAGTTTGAAGGGAATCTAACCCCCAAGTAGTCGAACCTGCAGACTGTGGGGATCAGATCCCCCTTACTAAACATGGCCTGAAATTTGGGTAGATGATTTCTCCTACTTCAGACCATGACTGCCATTTTTTGGGCATTAACCTTGAGGCCCAATGCATACATTAATGAAAAATAGTCATCGAGCAGGCACTGCAAGGCTCTGGGAGTGTGGGCCAACAAAACTGTGTAATCTGCGTAAGACAGTAAAGGCACAAGCTGATTACACAACCTGGGGATATCTGAGGTGGAGTAAATGGGCATAAAGACCATTGATGTACAAACAGAAGAGCAGGTCGGCCAGCACACAACCCTGGCACACTCCTCACTCCACCTGGAAAAAAGCAGTGCATCGTCCCTGGACCCCGCTTGATACACAGGCCAGCGTAGAAGAATGCAATCTCTCCAGGAGATCGACCAGTGGACCTGGACAATTCATGGATCTGAGCACCCACCAACACTTATAACGATTGACCTTGTCAAAGACAGTGCTACATACTTTAATGACGTCCCTGCTAGATGATGATATCTGGGACACACTGGGGGGGTGATGGGGGCCACCACTCACTCAGTGAAGGCACCAGAGGACGTATATTGCAGATGCCAAAGGCTTCCCAGTCAATATCTAGCCTTTAGTGCTTTAGTACTTGTGTCAACCGTAATAACACTTTTGCAAGTCATGAAAAGAGAACAAGGTTAACCTGAAAGAAAGTTTTCTTCCTAGGCCAGAGCAAGCTGCAGACCTCTGGCCACTGACTCCAGTGGTGCTTCCTTAAGCAATGCAGAGGACTTGTTTCATCAAAGACACTTGTCCTTCGATAATCTCAATTATCACTCACGGGTTAACACACTTGGTATGTCTGAAGTAATTTGATGTGCCGTGGGCTACCCTGTATCTTTATTAAAGAGACTTGGAGAAACAGGAACGTGTGGGAATCAGGGGTTCAGAATGAGGAGAGAAGAAGAGTGTGAGGTGGTGCAATGAAGAGCAAACATGTTGGAACAGATGGGCGGAATTGGAGAAGCTGAAGACGAGCTTTAAGGAGGAGGAGTAGTGGTGAACTTTGAAACGAGGTTAAGGGAAGTTAAGAGGAGTGTGGAGGAGAAAGAGGTGAGAGAGTGGGGAGTTGAGAAGGAAAGAGGGTTGTGAGTTAAAGAGGAGAAGCTGAGAAGCATTAATGAGGAGGGCAGACAGATGAGAACAGAGGAGGAGCACCTGACAAATATTAAGGTGGGGGGTTAAAAGCCGAGGAAGATGAAAAAAACTGATAGAGGAACAGCGGCCTATTGAGGAAGATGAGTAGGGCAAACAGGAAGAGGTGAGACTGGGTGAAAAGAACTCGAGGAATATTAAGAGAGAGAGAGAGTAAAAAGAAGAGAGAAAGTTGAGACTTGTGGATGAGAAGAAGGAGATAAACTTAACATCAGAGAAGGAGATAAAGTAAGACAAATACAGATGGATGGAAAGGAGGAGGAATGACTTAGAACATGTTGGAATGTCAGTGAGGAGAGAAAGAGAGAGTAAGTAGGGGAGCAAGGAGCAGAAGACCAGAAGTTGGAAGGGCAAGTGACATGGAGGAGCCCATAAAGAGGACAATGGGCTGGTCTAGCTATAAACTCTATGAGAGGCTGCTATGTTGGTGGTTCCAGGCGGGCCACTGGCATGAACAGACAACTGAGTCACAAATTATACATTTTAAGGGTGATATTATACAAAATCATACACTTTCCAGAGTTAAGTATCAAAATAAACAACAATAGCTTCCAAAGGACAGCTGCAGGTGCACGCCAAAGGTTTAAAACCTTGGCTCAAGGATATTTATTTGTTCATAATACATTTCTCTGTATACAGGCTTTCTTGGGTAGGTTCCAAATCCCCAACTCAGACTATCATACAATGTACACAAGAGTAATATAATGTGGCCCACGCCGGAATTCAGTAAGGTTTTATGTTGGTTTATTCAACATCAACTTCAAAGTTACTTTCATTAGCTGGGGGTAACAAGACCTCCCAGTGAATCCTCTGTCTTCCAGATACCCAGTGTGAGGAAGGCATGGTATCACAAGGAGGACGAGGACACAAAAGTTACAAATCACCTGTTTTATTTACTCCAGAAGGGGGTTGGAAGAACTCCTGTCTTGCCCTAATACTAAAGATGGGAGAACACTATCTAAATAAAAAGGATGTCAGAATGGCATATCAAGATTCTTGCCTACAACTTTGTACAGCACGTGGGTGGGGTGGAGCACTTGACGTATGGGCACCTTCTGCTATGCGAGTACACCTCGGGTAGCTGGCTTGGCCCTCCAGAGCCTGCTAGGCACTCACATACTCTGTCTCAAAGTTTGGAGTTTTGACCTCCCGGGTCTCCCTTTCCCCCAAGTCCAGGTCAATCCCTGCGTTTTACAGCATGAACACAAAAGTTACAAGCTTTTCAGCATGAACACAAAAGTTCCATGCTTTTATGCATGAACACAAAAGTTCCAAAGAAAAGTGTATTTTAAAGTCTCGATAGGCCCCCTCAACTGGTCCCTCACCTTTTACTTTTAACTTCTTTCTTGGTTCCCCTCTCTCGGTCTCAAACCATTGACATGAACTTTCTCGAAGTTCCCTTCCACTAGCAGTATGCTTTAGCGTTTGCTATGCATATGGTACTTGTATGCTTTTCACACAGTTCCAAATATTTGACCAGATTCGACAGTTCACACAATCTTTTCAGGCTCTATTCAGCCTTGCTTTACCTTTACCTCCAACCTTTATCCAAGGTTTCTGTACTATTCTTCACAACCGACCGCTCAGGTTTTCCATAACTAAGTCTGGGCTGCGCAGAAATTCCAAAGTCTCTCCACTTTTGTCAAAATCAAACACAGTTTTCATATAACTTCTTCAAACACAATTCTTATGTAGGCTTCCTTCAGTCGCGCTCAAACAGGTTTGGTTCGCAAAAGATTATCACAGTTCAACTCTTTTAGGCTACCCTCTGTCAGGCTCAAGCATAAACACAGTGCACAGAGTCTTAATAATGGACGTACTTTTGTTTTCCGTCAGACCACTCTGTTACTTTATTTTACAGTTCAATTTCACTTCATTTAAAAAAAAAACTTCAAGTCCTTTAATGCCTTTCATGGGCCTTTTTTATTTCCTGCTTTCTGTCTCAAGTTCAATGTTCAGGTTCCTGCTCCAGCCACACACACATTCAGCGGGATTTACTTTCTCTTGCCATGAGAGTCACCCGGTTAGCATGGCTCTGGCGAGCATCTTCTCTGGAACTCTCTGGGCCGAGGTCAGGGACTTCCCACCTGCCCCTCAGGTACCTGGGCTTCCCTTCATATGCCCAGGGAAACAAGTACTTCTGTGGACAGAGTCAGCAGGATATGATCTGCCCCCTCTGGCTCTTGGAAGGCACAGCTCCTCAGCCCTGCTGCAGCCCTTCAATAACACAGGATCAGCGTCTTGGCCCTCAGCTCCCTGCCAGACTATCCAGGGACTTTAATCACTCTCCTCTGCTCTTCAGCTCCTCTGGCCCACACTGCATCTCCAGCTCGCTCAAAGTATGTCTCAGTGCTTCACCTTTTATACTGACAGGGGGTATTAATTGGAGTCAGGTGTGGGTGGTTGAAAAGGGAGGCCTGTCTCTGTCTGTCCTCATAAATGGGACAAGATGGAGACTGTCCATAGGAATCCATGGTACATTGGTTCCCAGGGCCATTTCATAGCTGTATTCATCTTCTTCTTCGTCCCAGTGGTTTTGACAGAAGGCAATGGGGAGGAAGTATGGGAGTTGTAGTTTTCCCTAATGATGGAGGGAAACTTAGGTAAGTGTTTGTCAGGCTGAAGGGGGCAGATGTGTGGTTGTACGTCAATGGGTCTTAGATGATAATGTCCCATAGTGACTGTGGGGATGTCAGATAGGGATATTTTCTTCTCCTGTGCCTCCTTTAATGTTAGAACCTGTTGGAATTGGGGAGGGGCAAAAAGACAGGATTCATAACAACCTATAGAGGTGGAGGAAGTGTTGGGTAGGGTTATATCAGAAAGGGGGGAATACTGCTTCTTGCCTGAGGGCATTTCTCCAACTGTCCCCAATCACACCTTGCTCAGGTGATCCTCCCACACTGGTCCACCCCCTGGTTCCAAAGGCGATGGCCGTGCCCTGGCCAACTGAACAAAAATCCCTGGGGTTCATAAGTGAGAAAGCCCTCAGGTGTCTCACACCAGCTTCAATCATCACTGGGACCTCCTTATAGGTCTAAATCATCTTCAGGCATTACACATGTAATGTGCCTGGCACTCCCCTTTTTGAGACTTAAATTAAAGTATATTATACCACATAACAAACGTCCCTGCCCCTACAGAGAGTCAAGACTCTGGCCCGTCTCTCAGGAATTTCCTCCCCTTGGAAGTTTCCCATTATTCCACACTCTCCCATCTTCCATGAACACAGCATCTTCATACACACACTCCACCCTTTGCAGAACCCAAATTACACACACTAGCGGCCTACTTGAACATCCTTCCTCTGCACGTGCTTGAGAAAATCATAACTAATTTTCATCCTTTCTACCTTTGCTTGGACCATCCATGTAAATTTTGCTAATCCGA
Source organism: Ambystoma mexicanum (assembly GCF_040938575.1). Lineage (NCBI taxonomy): Eukaryota > Metazoa > Chordata > Amphibia > Caudata > Ambystomatidae > Ambystoma > Ambystoma mexicanum. The sequence goes on along the minus strand of NC_090940.1, from coordinate 492,021,328 downwards.
CTCAACAAAAACTCTTGCCGCAAACATGAATGACATCCTGCTGTGTGTGGCTTCCTTCTCCATTTTACCTCATAGGCAACTAAGTAATGGTGTACTGAATTGTAGATTTAGGTATTGGGCAAATACTGAATAGTTAAACAAGTATTCGGCCAGAGCCGAACACAAAGCTTAATAGTTTACTCTTTAATACAGTTATGTAGACAAGAAAAACGCTCTGTAAATTAAACACAGACTTTAAAATATGTATATCCATTCTTTATTGCATTTCTTTGTTGTCTACAGAAGATGTTTGTATAAACACTGAAAGGAATGCATTATCAGAAAATAAACTGTTCAATAACAGTACAATTTTCATGCATTCATAAGGTGTTGCTTGTTGGGCAGGGCCCAAGTAACTAAGACTAGCCTAAAAGTATAGTATGCATTTTTGCAATCGCTATGAGGGATGACTGGGATGTGTTTATGTGTACTTTATAATGTTCCTTTTGGGCCTGCCCATCTTTAGCCTTCTGGCTCCAGCGAGGCAATGACACACAAAAGGAGTGATCACATAAATTAGCACCCTGTTGCGAGCTGAGATGCTACCGAACACAAACCTTTGGGATGCTAAAGCCATGCTTTCAACCTGTGGTACTGAGTGGGGCTGAGGTATTTCAAAAATGTATTTTCATTAATAGATAGCATTTTCCTTTCTCTTTTTGGGTGGGGTGCGTTTGTGGTGTATTAGGGCATGGTAAAAGACACCAGACAAAAACACATAGGGAATGCTGAGTCCTCCATGGTTCTCGGCTGACCTATGGGGAAGGGACAGCACTGAATTTCAGATCTTTATTTGGCATGGGCATGTTTATTTTACTTATTTATTTCACTTGTACATCCATTTGGTCCAATGTTTCTAAATTGTAAACTCGTATCTGCTAATCTTTATCACATAAATAGCCCTCTTTTTTAATTCTCTAATTTTGTCAGGACTATTTCTGCTGCCATAGACTCTGGCATTTTGGTTAAAAAAGAGTTCCATGTTCTTTAGTAACATCTGTCACTTTTACTCAATTCAAAGGGACAACTTTTGGCAACATGAGAAAGTTGGAGGGCAGGAATTGTAATCTATGTTTCAATATAATGACCACATTTCTGCCATGTGCACATTTCCCACTGAGTCGTCTTACTTGTTTTATAACCTTTGCTTGCAAGCTGAATACAGTTCTTTGCTGCAGGCACACTACTTCCTGGGCTATTTTACTCAGGGTTTTGCACTAACTGGGACCTCTGCAACCGCTATATTAATCCACCTATTGATATTATTTTGATTGGGAATTAGTGGGATTGGAATATTTAACTTTCTGATTTCTCACACAGGTCATCTGCAAACAAACAAGAGTCTAAAGAAAATAGCATTTTCAAAAGTGACTTTGTGAAATACTGTTACAGCTCAATGATTTTTAACTGCAAAATGCAGAGGATTCCAGAGATACATTCAAAATACATTCAAAATATTGAGAGTTTTGCTTCAGATCACCCCTCCCAGTAAACCACCAGATGAAAGTCTGACTGTCCAGCACATCAAGGCCAGGGACTTTGTTTGCACTTTCACATCTCTGCTCTACCAATACTCAATCAAAAAAGTGCCAGCAGTATTTGTTTAATAATCCTTTTGAATGATACACATGAAATGCCTGAAACATTCCAGGCATGCAGTAAAGCAGTACTTAATGTATTTTGCAGGGAAAACTATTTGGCTTTGAGTGATAATTGATAAAGTACTCGACCAAAGCCGAATATCTAATTATCAGCCTGAATTTGGCTGAATACTTACTCGAAGCCGAATTTCGTTACACCCCTAGAGCTAAGCCTGCGGTAGCATGAGGAGCAATCCTATATGCAAACACCCTGTGTTATACAACCTCCTCCAAGCCCCTTTCTTTCACTTGCGACATTCTAACCACTTGCCTGGGCATGGGATTGAACCCACCAGCTGCTCTATGTGTCTAAAGATGTTATAAAGATGTCTTATGAAGAGCAACTGGACTCCATTATCCATCAGTATTTTCCACGGAAGCCTCTTCCTCTTGTACGGTCGGCCCAAAACCTGATCGATAAAAACAATCCATGGAGTCAATAAGGAGTGCAAGATTTGCAAGAAAAACAGCATTTATTACATGTAAATATATCCAGGAGGGTCAGTCAGCACCTAGAACCGAAAAACTGAAATCGATCTCGACACACTCATATCCGTTTACAGCTTTTATAGGCGGAAACCATAGAACAACATTTGTTACAAATATCAAGTACATCTCAATCCCACACTCCCTATTGGCTAGTGCCTATACAAAAACCCAAACACACCCTATGCAACCCAAACCCATTGGTTAGTAAACTACCCATGATCATTTAAAATTCCACCCCCTGCGGATGACCTAATAGTGACATCGGCAGAAAATACTCCGTTTTGATTGGACAACATTATTGATATTACTGTTGCTACAATGGTCTTCTCCATTTGGCCAGGACAACTTCATGATGTGCATGCCCCCGGAAACAACCCAAACCTGAAGCAAGTGTGAAAAGTGAAGTCAGTACCCTGTGGCAACAAACTGGACACAATACTACTTTCCCATGAGAGCAGATGACTTGGCACCCCTCAGTGATTCTCAGGCCGCACAATTGTACATTTGGCAACATCTCATGCGACTCCCATTTTGAAGCATGTTGCTTTCCTAGCACACATCCTCCCATATCTCACTTGGGAACCAGGTGGCTTTATAAAAAAATGCAGCCGGGATATTGTTCCTGAGGACTAATTTCTCAGATAATTGTTCTCTATTTAGCCTGGCAGCTACAGTTCCAATGGTCCTACCAATTCTACATGGGGGCCATATTACCAGAACCTTGTTCAATACCCTGGCTAGGCCTTGCCTCTAGGCCTTGTTCACACAAAACCTTGTCCTTCACTGCCATCATATGTATCTAATGCTGGGAACATGGTGTTACCTACGTCCTGCCTGATACAGCTGGCAACAGCTGATGCTTGCAACAATAACCAATGCTTGTGTGGCTCTTCATCCTTCCTCCAAGGGCTTTGTCAATCTGAACACTTGTGGGGGAAGCAGAAATAAAATTGAATTCAATGAAAAGGACTTAAGCTCAAAAATGTGACCTAGTACCCTAAATGACAGAGAACTACCAACTCTTAACTGGGCCGACTTAAACAAAAGGAGAGATCTGGCTATGGTGACTAGTGGCCCTTATGCTAATAATAATCAATATCCACCCTTCTTAATGCTTGAACTAGCTGGCACTTCAGCCACATATTCAACACTAACAAAATGTTTGTCCTAATGCAATAATAACACAATCTAATTATCTCCACTGGAACACAGACATAGGGCCTCATTACAAGTGTGGCAGTCCAGAATTAAGTGTGCCACTAGCAATGAACCGGCACTCATTCCGGACCACCACACTAGAAATCTGCCTGCAGGGGCCATTGGGCCCGCAGGCAGACTTGTCACAGAATCAACAGTGCCTGTGCTTCCATCTCCCCACTCCCATGGAGTCCTATGAGGCTTCATGGGAGTGGGGAACAGCATTTTCTGCCGCCTAATATCCTGGGCTGCCCAGACTTGTAATGTCCCGGTGGTACCAGGATCTTAGGCAGTGGAAATGGTATTACAGTCCTGCGGCAATCCACTGGACTTGTAATGATCCCCATAATCTACTTCTTTGATGCTTGCTAGGAAAGCTTTGGAGAGTCATAGGCTTAAGTGCTACATGTAATGGACAATATCTTTTGCTGCCCCTCATTTCACTACATAATGCTTTCTAGAGTGTGTCGGAACTATGTGCACTTTACACATTGAGAGAAATGCTAAAACAAATAATAGAAATACTAACACTAACGATAGCCAGCGGCCCCTGCTTATAGAATCTACGCAGCCTGAATGTTTGGGATGTTGCACCTTTATGCCTAGACTGTGAAAAACCTCAAAATACTTAATCCAGAAAACTCACCATTGCCTTAGAACCCACTTCTTGCACAAACTTTACCTCCACCCACTTAGAATATCAGTACCAACACATAATTCCTTCTTCCCTTTTCCCCATCAGGGCCCAATACATGAAGAGACTCAAACTCTCAGGGTAGGCTAACTAATTCCAACATCCTCAGTGGTTGAACACAATTTCCAAGCATCTTGTCAGCTTCACCACACATGACACACTTGCTCACACTCTCTTCCACATCTGCATCCATGCACGATCACCAGTAGTCACACCTGAACCTCACCTTTTCATTTGTCATACGAGTGCCCTTTCGTGTCCAGCTTCCATAATCCTTTCCACACCCCTCTGGTGTACTAACAACCCACATTATACAGAAATCCATCATCCACACTCAGCTCCTCCATGACTCTGCAAAACTGCCCAGTGCCTTCAGTCATTCTACTACACCTCAGTGTCAAACTGCTTATCTCCTCTTTAAGTTCCTCATCTTCCCGTATGGTAGTTTCCAGTTCTTCTTTACTGAACACTCCTCTGCACACCAGAGAACATTCTGGTCCCCCTTAATTTCACCTTTCCTCTCTCCTCTCTCTCCTTCCTTCTCATGGAGGTTGCTCTAGGCAAACAGCCTGTCACCCCTTTCTCTCTACAAAGCATATGCTCGTCTGAGAAATCATTCCTTTACAATGAGGTAACCTATTGTTTCATCCTATGAGATACTTCTAGCCCCCTACTCATGAATACCCCCAAAAGGGGCTTGTGATCTGCATGGATATGGAATTTCCTCCCCATAGAAAAGAACAGAAATTATTCAATGCCCACACCGCACAGAGGGCCTCTTGTTTGATGACTGCATACCGCATCTCAGCCCCCTTAAAGGTCCTCAAGTAAAACGCCACTATATGATCCACCCCACACCTCCTACCTGATTCACCTGCATCAATCATAATCCACGTGTCACACTGTGTGTCAAAGTGAGCTAGCGCGGAAGACTGTGATATCGCTTCCTTTGTATCTTCAAACTCCCTCTCACATTCACTGCTCCACCTAAACTACATTCCCTTCCTACACCATCCTCTGATTTGTCTGCACATGTCAGAAAAGTGTCTAAAAATGTTGATACAACTCTACTAATCCCAGGAAGGAAATCACTTCTTGGCTGTGTTTTGGACTGCTAATTTTTATACAGGCAGATATCACCTCTGCTTTTTGGGGCATAGTAGCCACTGGGCCTTGCTGAAGGCCATGTATGTATTGTATTCATGGGGGAGGTAACATACCCCAGGAAAGATGGCCACTGACCATGGCCAGAATTCATAGAAAGTTTCCTATGGTTTCACAATGGGAGTGTACTGGGTACTGCAACAGGCTGAAGGCCAGGTCCAGTGGTTTTTGTGTGTAGCTTGATGGGGCTTGCCGCGGCTTGGAGCATGTCTGAACTTCATGCCCTAGCAATCCAGCTGCAACTTGCATCATTAACATTGGTTGTTCAAATTTGCACACATGCATCAATGTGTACGACATATATAGTTTGACATATTTTAAAGATTAAGTTTTAACTTAGATTCAGTACTGGAACAGAATAAAAACTCTTCACTAACAAAAAACAATGACATTCAATGAAAAAACCTTGTTAAAGGTGAGCTATGGTTAGGTTGCCTTGCCCAATTTCTACTGTAGATTACTTGGTGGGGCCTGCAAAATGGCTGTAGCAAATTCCGCAGAGAAGTATTCAAGAATTACAAGTAGCATATGTGGAAATAGAGAGTACACATAGAGCAGTAATGCATACATATCTGAAGCACAGATTGGTAACATATAGCAATGGGGAAAAAATAACATGACCAAAGAATGAAAATAGGATCAGAGTCTGTCGTCATACCCTGCCTATTGTTCCATGTATGTGCACCATGAGCTCAGGCCAAACTCCAAGGACACTAAATTAATAGGTTAAGGCCTATATGTGTAGCACCTCCAAAATATGATTGTCATGTTTTCAATTCACTACTTCCAGGTCAAGTACTCTGCTCAAACTGTATACTGTCATTAAACAAAAAGAACTTCCAAGGATATGTGATGCCATCAAGATTCCAATTTTGATGTCATTTTTGATATCCTGGGTGTTAGTCTGAGCAGTGCATGGCAGAAGCACGAGTTTGTCACAGATGGCCTAAATAATTCACAGACTCTGAAGTATGGTTCAAGGGTTCTTATTACAAATATCAAAAAGAATAGACTGTTCCTTGGATCAATGATGATAAACAATCAATTTGTTTCATTAGAGGCACCGAATGGAAAATGGGTTTGGAAAAGTGGTGCTAGGGTTGTCCCTCTCTCTCTCACTTCCCATGGGTTTCCTTCCCTAGCCCAGATATCCCTAACTCTCGGTTAAAGCTACATACTGGTAACCCCTACTGTTTATTGTCTGTCTTTAACTAGTTATGGTTCCCTTATTTGCATGCTTTCTAATCTTCCTGAGGGACTTTCTACCTGGCCCTTCACTATCAGTGGTTAGTTCTAATGTGTTGCTGTATATATGTGCCATTATAACTTCAAACCTCTATATCTCCTTACTACTTTCTGCCTCCTCCTATTCTCCTGCATCCTGTCAACTACACCCACCTTCTCTCCTGCCCATGTCCTTCTTTCTGTCTTTCTGATATTTCTACCTCTTCTACAACCAATGTTCGCCTCTCAATAATATTACCTCCCCATTTCCACTCTACTACTACTCTAATTTCTCTGCGCTACTACTACTCTCTGCTCACTACTACTACTCCTCACCCTGCACTTCCCAATGTTGACTTCCACACTTCTAATCCTCACATCCACCTTTGGATGTTTCTCCTTTGTCCTTCCTACTACTACCACCACTCCCTCTGCACCAAGCCTGTTCTTCTTTCCCAAACTCAGGTTCTTGTTACTGCAAACGCAACATGAAGCAGGACACAGACAATAAAGTTAAATATAAGATACTTTATTAAATCAAATGACAAGGTGGTAGCAAGCCTAACTTTCCGTATGCTAAGGTGGGGTTTCCCTATGTGAAAAAAAACGTAGGAAAGTCTTGGTCAAAGAGTTCAACTTAAAAGTCTGTCTGTGTCCAAACCCTATACATGCCCTCACAACTAAAGCTAAGCTGTGTGTAGGGATGTCAATAATAAATGAAATATTTTTCAACTCAAAGTGCTGAGCTTCTTCCAGCTCCCAGCTCTCTTTCATTTCCTGTTTCCCAATTGTAAGAAAGTTTCACAAAAAGCCCCTTCCCTCTTTCTTGTTGGCTAGCTCTTCAAAGATCAACTCCGGCCATCTCCTGGCCTTGCAGGGCACATTCCTTCTGGGTTACGGGCACCAATGATAAGACACAATGAAGAACTGTGTATTTCCAATGATTTAACCTTCTGCAGGGTTACCAGGGCTGTGAGCAGAAAATGCATAAACACCCTTCTAACCCTGGGACGAGATTAAGTGTACTGGCATAGTTATGGCACTAGGTATCAATTTCAAGGTGGTGTTTGACTTCTAAAATGTAGTCTTATTCTACACAGAATATTAGTGTAAGGCAGTGGTCTTCAAACTTTTTTGGCCAGGGCCCCCCTGAGCAAAATTTGGGCAGGTCGGGACCCCCCAGAAATGCCAAATGGACAGTATATATTGCGCGCCGTCACCTGCTCCCATCAAAGTCGCTGGGCTCCCTCATCCCACTCCTACCCAGTCGCTGGTCTCTCCCCACCCCATCACACACCCAGGGCTCTCCCCACTCTGCTCCCATCACTATCCCATGGTTCCCGCCCATTGTGCTCCCACCATAGTCCCTCGGTTCCCCCATCCCGTTCCCAACACAGTCTGAGGGCCAGTGGCGGCTGGTGAATCTTTTTTAAGTGGAGGGGCATTAAGGGAAGGTTCGGGGGGGTTTCCCCCTGTGAATTTTATTTTAAATAATAGGTTAAAATGTTGCATTGTAGAGCATACTTTTAACAAAAAATGGGTAAATAGCCAAACAGTTTGCAATTGTTGCTGGGAGTCCAGTGGGCAGGCATTGATATTTTATTTCTATCGCGCTCGTACACAAGTGTTTCAGAGCGTGACAAGGCAAGGGAGGGGAACAGAGGAGAATAAAACAGCGATCTTACTAGGCCCAGTGACATTGAGAACGCGCAAGTGTGAGGGGAAAAGTGCATGGAAGGGGGGAGAAGTGGAAAGTACGAAGCAGAGGAGAAACAGATAAATAACAATAAATAAATAATAAAGGCAACAAACAGTGGTAGTGCAGCCAGCAATTTGCAAGTGCTACGTTTAAGGCAGCAGACAGGGTAGGTCTGATAAGTGCAGGAAGAAAGATGGTTCTCCTCAAGTTTTAGAGTGGCAGGGCGCTGTTCCAGAGGGAGGCCCCAGCCGAAGACGGAGATCTACCCCCAGCTCGTTTCTTTGATAAACGACTGACCCTGAGGGAGTTGGAGGTAGAGGAATGAAGAGCTCGAGAGGGGAGGTATTTGCGGAGGAATAGCTGAAGGTATTTTGGACCGAGGCCCCAGAAAGCCTTGTGGACAAGGCAGAGGGTTTTGAATGATAGATGTCCGGTAAAAAGATACCATCCCTGTCCCCTGGGCCCCACTGGTCCTAACACAATGAACATGATTATGTGTATATGCAAGGCGCTGCACATTCATACAGCAATCACTCTATCATTCACATGAGCATCCATCACCATACACTCACTCATAACGCATCCATACACATGTTTAAATAAAAACAATGAACATAAACGTACCTTCTGCATTGGCCTGTGTGTGGGTGCTGCTCCAGCTGCTCTGTCCGTATGTGCGAGGAGGCGCAGGAGCTCCCCCTCGGACATACAGACATGCAGTGCCCCAGCCAGCATTTCCAATGAGCTATGCAATGCTGGCGAAGCAAAACGCCCCAGCACTTGCATGGCTCAGTGAGCATGTGCGGCTGGGGAACTAAACTGAACTGTCAAAGGGAAACAGTGTTTCCCTTTGACAGTTCAGCCAGCCCAGGAGCACTCCATTAGCTGGATAAAGCAGCTGAGGGAGTGCTCACTGTTTCACTGGGCTGGCTCCTTAGCTCCTCCATAATGGGTGAGGGGCCACTATGCAGTTAGTAATGTTGACCATTGTTGCTGAATATATCACAATTTACTTACATTTTAACACAAAGCACCCCTTTGGGTACTATTGAAACAGTGGGCTTCATAACTACTCTGGCGGTAGCTGTGCCGGTAAAACCGGCACGGCTGCCACTGGAGTTGCATCCGGGTCTGGCACCCGCGAATGGGCAATTACTAGGTCATGCCGAGTTAGGCGGACATGATAATTGCCCTTTCGAAGGTGCCGGTAGATCCCCATTCCCATTTGAGCCCCATATGGCTCAAATGGGAAGGGGGAGCTCGGATGCACCGGCACCGTTAATAACGGTGCCGGTGCATCCGACGAGCTGAGGTCAGACCTGGCGGGGGCTGTCAAGCACCCACGAGCACAACTCTTACTATGGCGGAACGGTAGCAACGGTGCCGGTAGCTTACCAGCACCGTTGTTACTGGTCCGCCATAGTAGTAATGAGGCCCAGTCTGTGACTAAAGGAATGAATATCCATTTACAACTGTGGGCCACTTTTTCATTGTTGCCTGAGACAGTTTCATGCTTCAGCCCGCCCATGTGGGCCACCCCTGCCCATTTCTTCCATTCTAAAAAAAAAAAAAAAAAAAAAATCTTTTTTCATGCTGAGCTCTCAGGGCCCCCCTGGGATGCACCCGCGGACCCCTAGGGGGTCGTGACCCACAGTTTGAATACCACTGGTGTAAGGATTCACAACATTTCCTCTATACACTGGCTTCTATGGGTGCCCACCCATCCATTCTCTTAACTCCCCCACATCATCTCTCTTTCTACAACCGTTTCATCCTAAATCGCTGAGGTGCCTGAGACTTCCAGCCCTGCTCCCCAACAAATATTTATGCAACAGTCTTTGTAAGCAGTAATATTTGTTTTATCCAACTCCCGGGGGGCAAGGTACAGATTACTCACAGTTAAAGTAGCACAGACCCCATAATAGTCTACCCCAAATGTCCTGACATTCCTGCTATGCAATGGTTTGCTTGCTTTTATTTTCTTACTGTATCCAGACTTGGGTGAGAGAACATTTGAACATACTTTAATTCCTGAGAAATTAGTGGCAGAACATGGGAGAAGGTGTGTGCAAGAAATAACCACAGTGGTGAGCAATTCTTGGCTGTGGTAGTGGAAAGATTCCAACTGACACGGTGATGTTGAAGCAGCAGGATGTTCATACAGTGCTTTTGTGCCCTTCTGAGAAAAATGGGCTTCAATTTATCAACTGAGTTGGGGATTTGTGTGGTCCACAGAGATAGCTGGCAGATGTGGATTCTAGGAATGTGAATTTCTACATACTGACTATATCCAAGTTGAAACCGGACTTGTGGTTTGGCATAAGAACAGATAGGACTTGTAGTAGAGAGAACCCACACAAATCCAATGCATGAAGAAATTAAACACTGGCCACATATTGACTATTGCAGGCAGGGTCTGTTTGGAGGGCGCAGTCAACAAGCTAAGCCAAACAGTACTAGAATGTGTGCCACCCCAGAAATAATCTCCAATTTGAGGTAAAATTGTCTTTAATAACTATGACTCATTAATGAAGTGTACTTGCTTGCAGTGATTTATTATGACGTTTCTTTACAGTACAAGGTGGATTTTGACTGTAGTGTAAAGGCCCCTATCAATAGGAAATTGCAGACAAATTATTGGCAGAAGTAAAAAAAAACTATCAGATGTCAAGGAACGTGTGATTGTGAGTGAAGCCACAGTTAATCAAGAGAAAACTGCAGTTGAGCAAGCTCACTTTAAATCATTCTATGCATCACGTCTTTACATTAGATTCATTGAAAATTGATAATGGCAATTTTGGAATTCAACAAAAGTTGCAACCATTGATTAATCAAGCAAAGTTGCTAACGTATAAATTTGCAAAATGTTCATATAATCATATTGTAATGTTCTATAAACAAGAAGTAGTTCCCATTCTAATGTACGGTAAAAGAGACATCATTACCTCAAGAACGTATATTTTGGGATACCATCGAAGCAAAATTTTGGAGAAAAATGTTGTGCCTGCCCAAGTGTACATCTCGAGCAATGATCTGCTTTGAAGTTGGCTTGTTATCACTATTTTCCAAGTTCAGTGGAAAAGATGTGCACTCCTGCGAAAATGTCTAAACAATCTTACCGCCGTAAAGGTAGTTGGTGTGATGGTGAGATATTTAACATCTTCTGAGGATTTATTCCCAAGTAAATGGGTTCAACACACTTTGAATATCCTTGCTGACGCTAACATCCCATTGGAAATGCTCTTACATAACCCAAAATAAATAATAGAGCCAAAATAAAATTGTTCCAGATGGATTGGATTAACACCCTCAGCCAATGCTCACAAGCACAAGATTTTGATATAATGCTATTTGGCCATAAGAAATTGGGAACAGTGGCTGATTATCTTCATAAGTGGCCCTCTCCGCGAATGTGCAGTGAATACAAGTTTCAGATTCAATCTCTGGCACACACAAGATGTTTTAGCAAAAAGAAAGTTGATATCCCAGATCAGAATTTCTGTAGATGGTGTAAATGATCAACTCAGAAAGAAACACTGCAGCACTGTTTAATTGAATGCCAGGATTTAGCAGACTTGAGGAGAAAATACTTCTCAAGAGTGACCTTGTCACTACCCCCTATGAACCAAACACAAGCGTGTGAATGGCAGTTGACTAATAAGAAAGTGACGGTGCGAATTGCAATTGTACAATACTTGAATGCATTGTTTAAATCTGTCTAATAGATTATGCACTTGATCCTTTCAATTTTAGTTTAGTTTGGCTGACTTCCCTTTAAGTAAGGAATTTTATGTAGTTTTAATGTTTTACATATTTCTTTTGATTATTTTATGTGACTTCGCAAAGAAGAATATGATGTAGATGTTAAATTTTTGTGTTAAATCATGCAAGTATGCCTCTGTATCTTATATGTTTTGAAAGGTTTAATCCTTTGAACCAACCAAAATAAAAAAAAATAAAAAAAGATGTGATCTGCCATGCAACCTAATATCTCAAAGTAATGAATCCTTAGAAGTGGATCATTATGTTAATTTTTATTGTAATTATTCTTTTTTCTTCCTCATTCTCTTTCTAGTGCTGCTTTGAGAACTGTCGTGAGGACCCACTCTACATCCTCAATGTGCAAGTGATGTCTTGGATAGTTAACAGCATACAAAGAAGAGCATGCGTTTGTGTGAGATTAAATTTAGAAAATGATGTGCATTAGTATTCTTTGACATAATGTTCATATACTTGATTACTTACATGTAACCCCCACTTACACACTCATACATTTGGATAGATATAAGTAGTGGTATGCTGAGAACCCAGTGGAGATAGTAATAAAATATGAGGGTTGGATAAAAGAGATGATCTTGGGGTTGCACTAGAAACCACAAATCAAGGGAACTGCCACACCTGCAACACTTTATTGCCTTATAAACTATGGATAATTTATGGACAGAGCAAAGCCATGCCATGATAGCGGATGACACTTCAACTGCAGACAGGATAAGGCATACTGCGGAGAGAGAAAGTAGATTGGTTGGGACACACACAGAATCCCATAAGTCTGTGTGTATGTTAGGCAGCCTCTGTTCAGGGCTCAGGTACGCCCAGTTTTCCAACTCATCGTCATCACTGATGGCAGACTAAAATGCCTGAGGACGGAAACAGGAGTCACATGGCCTCTAGGTGCCAGATCAGGCTGCATTACATCAGATGGGAAGGTCTGCTGAAGAAGATGGCCTGTATCACGTGGGTAGGACAAGCATAGATGCACATGGCTCGAATGTTGTGGTAATGCCATGGCCCCCTATGCCAGAGGATGTGCAATTAGGAAGTACATTGTTAATGAAACTGGCTAAATGTATCATACTGACTTTCCTGTGCTCAATGTGGGTGTTCCTGGGACAATGGCAGGAAGGGCTCTACTGTGGGCCTACAAGGATTTTCTTTGGCCCAATGGTGATAGATGCTCCACCTCCCAAGAAAGTGAGTATAGCATTTCTTTCTTCTTGTGCTCTGAAGGGCCATGATTAAGTGACAATCTGACCCACTTGGAGACTTTGCCTCAATGGATGTCCCTTGGGCAGAGGCAGGTGAGGCCCTGCAGTGGGCCTGCAGGAAATCTTTCCGGCCCAAAGAAGATGGATACTCTGGCTCCCAAGGGGGCGTGCTAGGGCCTATGGTGATGTCCTCTGATGCCACATTGAAGTCAATATCTATATCCTAGTAGGGTCAAGGAAGATGGAAGTGGCCCAGAGCATGGGGAAGTTTGAAACCTTTTGTCAATTGCATTGTCATTATTCATAGTTATCTCCATAATGCTTTGAAACTGCTCCTCATTAAGTGAAAGTACAAGTAGTGTGTGGTCTTGGATATTTGTTTGTTTAAGGGCGATAGGAGAATAAGTCCTATGAGAGCACCACCTCCTTCGCTTGCTACGAGTTCTCTGTTTGCTCCTTCCCCTATCCTCACGTGAGGATCAGCATACCAGTCTCAGAAAGACAAATGGTGTATTTTTGCTTATGTTTCCTTACCCCACAACTTAATTTTATTTGAATATGTTATGTTTGGTAGCAAGCCACCTGGTAGAGATTTCTGGAATTCCCCTCCAGTTCAGATCTACACAGCAAATCACTATGGGCATGCATCCATTGCATGGCAAACTTGCATTTTGCTCCATGTGAGGTTGTCATTATCTTGTAGGTCAGTGCTGTTTTATACATAGCTTCATCAGCCCATCATCAGTTCACAAGGATGCAACAACTACATCACGGGGGCAGTGTTAACATCCTTTTTTAAATTATTATTATAATTATTATTAGGGTATTTGTTGAGTGCGGACCTAGCTTCGAGAAGCAACAGAGGGCTCTACAATCATACGGGGACCAACATGGTGAGGGGACCAGAGAAACTAGGGAGTGAGAAGCTAACAACAGGAGAGAGTGAAGGTGGCCAATTTGTCAGCATAGGATCTACAAGCAACCAGGGAGGAAGCAGTGGGGATCAAATCACCCTGTCTCAGGTAGAGTGGCGGGTGGAGGGTGTTAGGGTCCTAGGTGTTGTAGAGGAGTCATTCCTTGAAGAGGTCAGTTGTGAGCTCCTTCCTGAACTATAGAAGTGCGAGAGTCAGTCTGATGTTGACGGAAGGAGGTTCCGGAGTCTAGGGGCACAGACAGCGAAGAGGTGTCTTCTGGTTCTTTCCTTCCTGCACCAGTAGAGTTCAAGTGTGTAAATGTAGTTTTGTACATAGCAACATAGCTCTGGCGCCTCTCTCCTTTGAAAATGATCACTGTCAGTGCACGCTGACTTACTAGTGCATCACTTCCAGTTTAGCCAGGTTTCCACTTCCCAGTTAAATAGCAGAGTTCGTAGAGTTACCACATCCGTCAGTGGGGACTGTTCTAGTCCTCAGGAAGGTATTCTTTTTTTCCATTTTTGAGGCTCTGCTGTGTTGGGGGGGGCAGTTTTCACTCTGCCGCACAATCTCTTTTATCTTCTCTTCTGCCCCCTTGAATGTGCATCTTTATTGCAGGATATCTTAAGCCACACACCAGTTATTTTCAGGGCACTGCATTTGTTGGAATGACACCATTTCTCAGTGTGTTGAAATAGCAGTAAGATCAACGCAACGTGATTGGTATACACTTAGTTCAACATTTTAGGGAGTCTATGTAGAGGCTTGGCTAGGAGGGGGCTCGAAGGGCTATAGCCCTGGGTCTTTTTTTTTTGTAACTCTGGGTAGAAGCCCAGGGGCTACAACCAAAAGGCTAGCTAGTTCTGAGTCCTGACAGTCTCAAGATTAGTGTAGCCGCAGATCTTTTTCAGACCAAGCAACACCCCTAAGTCTATGGATTCTGTAAGGGAGGAAGGGTCCTTTCGACCCCCTTTTACATTCTGTATGGAATGAATCTTATGCTCATCCAATCGCGGGAGACATCCCCACGTTTTGTCCCCTGGAGACAGAGGACAGGAGCCATTGGATGACACATGAAAACTCCATTTTATACAAACCCAAACTCCATGTTTTTACTAGATGGCACAATGATTTATAAAAGCCATCTCTCCCACTGTTCAGTGCTGCGCACAGCCAGCCCGGCCGCCCACCTCCCCCCCACCTCCTCCTCTGTCTGCAACACACAAGCTCTTTTCTCACGGAAGCCCAGGCACGAATTGTTGCAAACAGATAAAGTATTCTTTATCTTCCTCTGAGCTCACTGCTCTGTGTGTGAACGGAGCAGAACCACTGCCTGCGTGCCCACTTGCCTCCACAAACCTGTCTATGGCCCCTCGACCCCCACCATGAGAAGCCACAGTCCCCCAACCTCTCTTGATGCATATAGACATCTGACCCCAATTTATGAACAGGATAACCACCCACCCCAGATCTATTCCCCTACCATTGTATTTCACTGGTAAACTTAACACATGTCGGCTTATATCATGAGGCATCAAGAAGATCAAAACTCCCAAGGCGGGCACCTGAGCCCGGGCATCAGGGTTTACAGTCCCTAAGGTTCAAAGGGCAAAATCAATCAAATATCTAACAAAATGAACTCCACAGCATCCCCATGACTGTCCATTTTTTTCAATTATTTGTTGCATGCCTTCAGTTCCTCTTTTAAGATAGATTAGTGTGGGATGTATTTACCCATGCATCCGAGCCCTACCTCAAAACTGTGCAGTATTGACATGGAAAACATCATGATGGCCAGAGCTTCCCAGAAAATGCACAGGGAAATGCATGAAGAATAGGCTGCCACTCATTTTTGCCGATGTTATGGGCACAGAAGGACGCTGCCTAAAACCACCATTGGACTACCCACACAGTAGTCTGAAACCATTGGGAGTGGCAATGCTGATTGCCAAAAGCAAACCCATAACTGTTGGGAATTCATTTTCTTAAATCCCAAAAAGGGGTGCAGTACCAGTACTCACCACTATCCAAAAGCCGGCGTTTTAAAACCGCCAGATTTTGTAGAAAACTGAATAAATGAACCCAAAGCAAGCCAAAGAAAGACATTTAAAGAGGTGGATCCAATGTAAAGTTATATTCTGAAGTGACTTGAAGGTTTATAACAAGACTGGCTGAGCTGTGGATTTCAGCAGTTTAAGTAAATTTGGACTGAAAGACACTACAAATCTAAATGTTTAAAAGAAATGAGTGACCTACTTTGAGTGTCACATAGGTTGCAATTGTTTAAATGTCATAGTTTTAAACTTAGAATCAGCATCCTAGCTGCATATGTAAAAAAAATGTCTTGACTTAAACTGGGGAACAGAAATGACATGTAGCTAAAAACTGGCTTAAAGAGATTCCAATTTTGCCTGGCAACTACCCCCCATCAGGAGTGAAACTTGAGTCACAGCTGTGTTCCCAGGCCTATCTGCCTTTTGCTGGCCACACTAAGGATATGCCATCTCTCTGATAATTGAATTAAGGGGAGCCCCCACAGAATACAGGAGCTCTGAACAAAGCCCTGTCCTGACCCAGGCAGATGGTTTATTGCAGATGTCGTAAATGTAGCTTCCTCCTGGAAGGACAAAGGAGGGGCACTGCCTGTGAGAGCAAGCTGGCTTGGCAGAACTGGAAAAACCAGAAATTCAACCTTGTGCTGGAAGAAAACCACACCCCTTTGGGGCCAGAACATAACTCTAAAAAGATGAATAACTCATAGTACGGACTTGTGAAAATTATTTAAATGACACCATAATTCTTGTGATTTTTCTGCCCACATTTTAAGAGGTTTTTAGAACCGGTGGCATGTTCAGGGGGGTTTTAGCGGAAAAGAGGATATTACTCAAAATGTGTGCATGTGAAAAATCTGACACTTCATCAACTAATGTCCATACTCCTTGCGCACATGTGTGTAAATTTGGGTTAATGTCCGATATTGCAAACCAGTTAAAAAGTTGCAAATATTGCCATTTCTGAATGCAAGCCCCCAGGAAGAGCAGATTTGGACAGGGTATACCTCCTGTAATGCATGATGGGTGCATATGATTTTAAAACAATATGTACCTCTGCAAATATGTATTTGGTTCAAATCTAGATTTGTGTGCAAGTTGACAGGAGGAGTGGACTTTCTGCAGGCTGTAAAATGACATCACTCTGACACAACTTAGCTCCCCCAATCATGGGAGAAATGAAAGCTTGGCCAATGATAAGTGGAGAGGGGCTGGCTAGTGATGCTGCTCACACACACCCATTTTCAAAACACATAAAAGCAGAGAGACAGGACAGATAGGGACCTTCAAATCCATTTGCAGCTGGAAGCTCTGCCGGGAAAATCCATACTTTACCTCCATCAACCTTCAGAGACCCAGACCAGACCAGCAGAGTAGAGCTGACCTGTTAGCAGTATCCAAAACCAGAGAGAGCTGAACCAGAGTCCAGTCTAAAACCTGACCAGATCCGTGGCGTGGCCCATTTCACTCAAGAATATAGTGTGAGTACCTAGAAAACTGTGCAGAACCAATCTCTTAGTTAAAATAATATAATTCAATCCTATTTTAATCTAAGTAGAACTGCCTCCTAACTGTCACCTGTCATTTGTAAAGCTGTCACCTGTCACTTTCTAGTTGCAAGCTGCACTTGTCTTTGTGAACTTTAAAATTTCAATCTGAAAAACGACCTTTATTTAATCGCTCATATCTCCGTGACCGTTTGTGCTAGAGACTTGCAGTAACTTTCATCTGGAAGCGGAGATCCTAGGCTTTCCTACGACCCCAAAACGATATTGCTATCCCTTGTAGTTCCTCTGTAATCGCCCCAGACGCATTCGCGAATTTTACCGCGATTTGCAAATTTCTTCACGTGTAAAAATCTGCTGCTGCTTGCCTTCCATTTGCCAGAAATTCGTTTAACCTGCTAGTTACACCCTAGATCCTTGCTAAAGTGATCCTGAACTTATTCAAAGCATATACCACTCACCCTAAACCTCCTAGAGGGAATTAAAAGCATTTTAGCATATTTTTCACTTTATTGCCAGCACATATAAAAGCATTTTGCCTGTGTTTTCAACTTCTGTAGTCTAAGTTGCTGGGGTGAACTGAATCACATTTGATTGCATTTCTGAGAACTGTGTGCTTCCTTCCATTTCCTTGCATTGCATAAAGGGGGGGAGTGGATTGCCAGAGAAAAGTGATTACATTGTTTTGTTGAAATCCTATCAAGTTATTTTCTTTACTGCATTTCATTCCACATTGCATCCATTGGAAACCATAAAAGTATTGTTGCTATCTTATCCATTTCATGTCAACTCCTTAGCGATTATAAAGAGGTGTGCTAGTGCCAGATTCTCCGTTGTTAATCTTTATCATATCAGGTTAAGTGTGCTATTCAATTATTAATTTATTATAAAGTGTGATATATATCTATATTGTTTAAATTCTCAAATAAACCTTTTAACTTGCAAAACAGAACTACTTCTTGGCTCAGTGGGGTCAGGACCATTCCAAGAGAGGGGTGTTATATAGGGGTAGTCATCCAGAACGCATGAACTGGACATAAAGATATATCAATAAGGGTTTTCATTCAGTATTCTAGACTAGGCGTTGACTTGGCTGTAGTGCGGAATTGAATCCTCTTACAAATTGGGGGCTCGTGCCGGACGTTTGGATTAGATCTATCACTTGTGCAGATTAATACAGCGTGCCAGCTGACCAGATACACATATCCGGTCGGAGCACACGCTGTGTTACGCTGTAAAGCACTTCTCAAAGGAACGCTCTAAGAAAAAGGTCTGTTTTGCAAAAATAAAATACAAACTTCTGTAAGTCAGGACAGAGACCAATCTCTAGAATGACGACCTTAGTAGACATGAAAATAGCCAGAGAGCACTTCTTAAATAAGTTATTTGTGAGAGGTGAGTGGACTCACCAGGACCAAACAGTCTGGTTGCAGGCCATCACACCCCAAATCACGGAAACAGGGTCAGAGATATGGAGAGACCAGGGTCCCTTACATGTGGCCCTGAGTGAACTATATATGTCCTCTAAGGCCAAGGATGAGCACAACAAGATTGCCAGGGTAGCGGCATATTTATATTTACATATGGGAGCCATGCAGGACAAATGTGCTGAAGGCCAAGATTTGGGGAGTAGGCAACTGCTGGCATTACAGAAGGCCCAATCTGATCTGGACTCTTCTGAGCAGAGGCTGCAGAGGAGCCAGGAGTCAGAAAATGATAGTAGGCAGTATATCATTAAAATAAAAGAGGACATGGATATACTGCAACAGGAAAAGGCTGACCAGGATACTAGATTTCTGGCCCTGCAGAAGGAGCAGCAAGACAGTTTGGACTCCTTACTGCAGAGGCAGAAAAAGCTGGAGCAACAATTAGACTTTAACAGGGCATGCACGGAGCAGGTAGCCACCCTGCAAAGTCATCTAGATAGAGTGAAGGTAGAGAGCAACAAGCTGATTATGAAAGACCTGGATACCCAGGCAGAGTTTGATGAAGAACGCCAGAAAGCTGGTGCCTTCCAAAGGCAAAGGGACGACCTGGCGGCACAAATGCAGGCTCTTAGTCAGGAAAGAGACGCCTTAGGCCAGGAAGTCTGCCATTTAAAAAGGATAATGGAAGAAAATCACCTGACCCACCAGGGACTGGGTGACCTCCAAAAAGAACACCAGAACTTGTTAGAGCACACCAGGAGGGTGGAGGATGCTCTAGCAAGAAAGGAGCAGGCCAATAGGGACACAGCTCAGGAGGTAACTCTCCTGCAGCAAAGACTGGCCCAGTGCTCCAGGACCAATCAGGAAACACAGAGAGAGAATGAGGCTCTCTGCCAGCACAATGATAGGCTCCAGCAACAGGTAGCGATGCAGGAGAGACTGATAGAGTCTAGTAAGGCCTTAACTGAGGAACTGAAGGCACAAATGCAGGCTCTTGCATTGCAACAGGGAGCAGGGGCGGATAGAGATGAGGTTCGCTGGGAAAGGGAAGCTCCGGAGCATAACCTCAGGAGCCCTAGTACCAGAGGCCCTCATACCTCTCAGTCACTGGACTCTGCCACCCCCATATTCCCTGGCGCACATGAGCACCGGGCCACAGGGATGGCAGACTACTATCCAGACAAAAGTATGGGGCTCATAGGCCAGTACCACCCAGGTATGGAGGGGTGGGCATCCGGGTATGGGCACCCCAGCACAGTGCAATTTAATGGGGAACCCCAGGAGAGTAGGCCCATTAAGGGCATCCTGAAAACCTCTGCCCATTTAGGTCAGTGGGGGGGTACCCATCAAATCCTGGCAGCAAGGAGGAATCTGAAGACTCCTCTGAACTGCGCAGGACACAGGAGACCAGGTCCCCACATTCGGCCAGCCATTCCCAGGCTCGCAGAATCCGGGAAAACCTGGAAGAGCAGACAGGAACCTCTGGGAGCAGTGCCTCTGAGTCAGAGGAGGAATGGACAAGGGTTACCCGAACCAAAAAGGCCAATAAGGCAAAAAGGGCCTTGCTTAAGGACCCCATAAAGCAGATTAAGGCGATCAGGAGCGTCATCACGCCTTACCATAAGAACGCTAAGTATTCTGTTTGGGAGCACTTAGAGTTGTTTGAGCAAATGATGGAGACTTTCCATTTGAAGGACAGCCAAAGCTGTATTCAATATGTAAAGTGGACCTTCTCCCCGGAATACTCCAGTTTCTTTGCGGGGCTGGAGGACCAAAATCATTTAAGACGGTCCACCTGTTCACAGAAATCCTCAAGAGGCTCGCAAGGCAGCCTACAATTTGCAATGTGGGGAGGATCAGGCCCCACAAGAATTTGTGCAAGAACTGAAACGTGCTTTTGCGCAGACCACCAGAAGGGTGCGCACAGACAGTAGAGAATTCATTAATACATTTTTTCATGCCTTGCCCAAATACATAATGACCCAGCTCGTGAGGGATTTTCATGAGAAAAGATCTTTAGACTGGGTCATTGAACAGGCTACCCGGATCTATGAGGTGCAGAAACCGGTAGATAGCAAAAGTAATGCCCAGAAAAACCCCAAAGCCAACAGCACCCCTGCTGCTGCCAAGGTGGCAGAGGTAAAGGTCACCCCCGTTTTGGATTTGGAGATGGGGGGTCTAAAAACCTACCTGCACCTAATAATGCTAGGCCCAGAAGGTCCTCGGGCCAGTCACAGACAAGGAGCCAGGGAGGCAGCCCCACAAATGGGGTCCCTCGCTCTCCTGATTATGTAAGTCCCCGTTACAAGGGAAATTGACCCATCCTGGGTTATGTGTGGACTCCTCCAGCCCAAGGGGGGGGATCCAGCCAAGCACCTAACCCAGGGAACTTCCCTCCCAACTTCCCACAGGAGGGCAGAAATTCTCCAAATCCTGGGCAGAACGTTTTCCCCAGGTATCCACCCAATTTCCAACCCCAAAATCATCCATCCTTCTTTCCCCAATTCCCTGAGCCCAGACAACCTAATCCGGGAGAGGGGAGGCCAAGGGTGGAGGGGTACCCAAATCTTCCCAATCCGGGGTATTACCAGAGAAGGGACAGCTACCCTTCCCGGGATCAGCCCAGGGGAGAAAACAGGGCCCCGTATCAGCCTGAGCGGGTTTCCCAGTTAGAGCGCCAGGTTCAAAACATGGCGCGGGATCTGGGTCACATACTGAGGGCTCAGCAGAACCCTCAGATGGGCGTGTCGGCGCAGAACGCACCCAACTCTGGACCTGGTGCTCCAGAACAATGACGGAGGCAGCACCCCGATAACTCACCGGTTCCCAGGGAGGAGGCACAAAGGGAAGGGGGGTGTAAAGCCTTGGAGGAAGCTTCCTTCCTCACTTGTAAACAGCCCCTGGAAACCCAGGAACCGGAAACAAAATCTCTTGCCCCTGAAAGTCTGCCTCCTAAGGAGCAGAGGGGGGGAAGGAGAAACGAAAGACCCAAACAGACTCAATTTGAGGAGGAGGTACAGCTCTTCCAATTTGAGGGAGAGGGATCCTCAGAGGATCCTGGGAAAAGGATCTTCTCCTTCAGAGAGGGGGGAACTCCTCCCAAAGAAAAATGGGTCCCTAGGGATGCAAATCCAGACTGGGGAGATGTGGAGACTGAGCTACCGCCGCCCACCATCTCATCCCAGAACCAACAGCAAGAAAATCCCCTGGTTCAAACCCATCCTGGTGACTGCCTCCAAAAAGGGGGGGACGGCCCAGAACCGGAGCCAGGGGAACCCACAATGGTTCTGATCTCCAGTTGCCAAATTTTTCTTTCAGATTCCCAAGGCTCTCCACAGAATTCTGCCCAAATCTCTTCGCTAGCGATGTCCAAAACCAGAAAATTAGCCCACCAGTTGTCCAAAAATGTACATTATCTGTGCCCCTTGAGAAGGAGGGAAGATATTATGCCCCGGTACAAGTACAGGGGCAGGGTACAATTTTGGCACTGGTGGACACTGGATCTCAAGCTACCCTTCTGTCCAGAAGGGCCTTTGAGGAACTGAATGCAGGAAGGGGAGAGAATTACCAAATTCCTCTCACCTCTCTTCCTGGGCAACTCCAGAACTTTGACGGGAAGGAAATTCCCGTTGAGGGGACGGCAGATTTGGACATTAAAATTGGGCGACACAAGTTGAAACACCCGGTCATAGTTGTGACCCCAGAGGGCACCCCTTGTTTACTAGGGAATGACCTCCTGAGAAGGTTGTCACCCCTAATAGATTGCGTAAACAGGGTCCTCTGGACCCAGACTAGCCGACCAATAAAATTAAAACAGAGTGTCAACCATGTTAGTTTAAACGGCACCTGCCACATGGTTGAACAAAAATCTGACCAAGTAGAATTTCACTTCCAGAATAGCCAAATTCCAGACGTGACAGTAATAGCAGTAGGACAACAGACTGGTGATGCAGGGTCCTCTCTATTTCTGAAAATCAACCTTCCTTCCAGTCTAAAGTGGTACTCCATGCTGGAAGGAAACACTCTGAGATTCTATACTAATCCACAATCTGAAACTCCCACTCCTATAGTCCAGAAAGATGCGAAATCAGCTCAGAGCCTGGCTGATATTCAGCAAATTGGAGAGCAGTTGTTCATCCCTGTCCAATTAAATGATGGGAAGGACTCTGTTCTCGCTCGAGTGTGTGTGAACAACGGTAAGAGCTTCATCAGCGAAGCCATGTTCCGCCAACTCCCAAAAGATCCAGCCATTCCCACATTCAAACTGATAGACAAATGGGAAATGGACCTGGAAGCACCTAATTCCAAACAGCTCCTGCCAAGCAGGTGTATGCTCAAAATCTCCATTGGCAACAAGAGCATAGTCCATAATTGTTGGGTCGTGCGAGACGTCACTGCCGCCTTTTACTTAGGCAGTGACATTCTCAATCGCTTTGCCATTAGTTTGGACCTAATAAACTTCAAAGCTTGGTCCCGATTAGCGGATAATCCCATGGGCTTTGATGATCCAGAAAAAGCATTTAGGTCAGCTCAATTGCTACCTTATGCAGTTGAAATTCAGATCAAAGAGGAAGTCACAATCCCAGAAAGGACCCGACAATTCTCCCTGGAAGTGAAAGTTAAAAGAGGACAACATTTGAAAAACCCTGATGCTTACATACATCTAAACGCTTCTCTCCAACAGCAAGGGTTGGGGGTAAACCCAACTCCATTAGTCAACATAGAACATGACACCATTCCAATAGAGGTGGATAACAGCGACTTAAAGAGTATTACTCTAGCCGCAGGCACCATTATTGGAATGGCGGTTGATGACCGACATTTTTCCATAGATTTAGGAAATGAACTGTTAGGGCCAATCCCCAAGGACTGCTTTGACAGTGACAGTGATGACAATACAACACCAGACAGGATTTTTACCCGGCATGGGGGGAACTTCCTGGTGTACACTTCCTGCCCCTATGGTAAGGAAGATGTGACTTGTGACTTCAGGAGGGAGGAGGTGATTTTCCAAGTCCATGAGGGCTGCCTTTTCCACCTGAAGCCTCCAGTCCAAATCAGCACTCTGACCAGGGACTTCTCCACCCAGCTGGAGGAGGCCGCTGAGATAGCCAAACCAGAAGTCTTTCCAGGCTTCAGGCAGATGGTGGAAGAGAGAGTCAACCTAGCTGATGCCTGTGTGACTCTGGAACAAAAGCAAAAGTTGAAACAAGTTTTCTTGGATTTCCAAGATCTCTTTGCGGTAGACTCATATGACTGCGGTCGCACCGACATACACACAACAACAATCCCTACGGACCCTGGCATGACTCCAGTGTTTGTGAAGCAATATCGTTTGCCTCTCGCATCCATGGAGTCACTTACTGAAATAATTAAGAACCTTGAGTCCAGGGGAATAATCCGTCCAGTCCACAGCACCTTCAATAATCCGGTGCTGGGAATATTGAAGCCAAACGGCCAGTGGAGACTCTGCGCCAACCTCAGGGAGCTCAACAAACGAGTCCACACTTCCCGATGGCCTCTGCCCTACATTGACCAAGGGCTGGCCCAGATTCAGGGGTCACAGGTATTCACTGCAATAGACCTGACCAATGGATACTGGACTGTGCCTGTCAGTAGGGAGGACCAATACAAGCTGGCTTTTACCTTTGGGGGCCAGCAGTACACATGGACCCGGACTCCCTTCGGATACCTTAACTCCGGTAATGAGTTCAATATTTTCCTACATAAGGCCATGCCCGACCTGGGTGCGAGGGGTAACCTGGCTTATGTAGATGATGTCCTCATCAAAAGTTCATCTGTGGAGGAACACATAGCGGAGATCCGTTATGTTCTGACGCAGTTGAGGGCCGCCGGAGCAAAACTTTCCTTTCAAAAAGCACAGTGGTGCAGAACTCGTGTTAAATTCTTGGGGCATGAGATTACTCCTCAGGGGCTCTGTCCCCAGGAAAAGAAAGTGGAAGCACTTCAAAAACTGAAAGACGCCACAACTCTGCGGGAACTAAGGAGCCTCCTTGGACTGACCAATTACAGCAGAAAGTTCATTGAGGGCTACGCAGAGATCACCAGACCCCTGATTCATCTCCTGAAGGGGGGGGTCAAGTGGGAATGGGGTCCAGAACAAGCCGAGGCAGTAAGACAACTCAAGAGAAGCCTCTCACAAGCGCCTTGCCTAGCTTACCCTGTCAGAAACAAGGAGTTTTTCCTGGAGACAGGGTTCTCTAATACGTGCTTGACGGCAGTATTATACCAAAAGCATGACAAGGTCAATAAAGTAATCTCCTATGCGAGCAAAACTTTATCCTCTGTGGAGGAAAAATTCAACGATTGTGAGAAGGCACTCCTGGCAACGGTGTGGGCATTGAAGAATTACCGCCCGTTTATCCAGGGGGAACACATCATAGTGGAGACTCCACACCAGCCTCTGCAATATCTCCAAAGTGACAGAATCCGGGCCGGAAATGTGAGTAATTCCAGAATTACTTCCTGGATTCTTTCAATGCAAGGCTTTCCTGTGGAGGTCAGATATGGCCAAAACAAGAAGAGTCCCCTCGCGCAAGGTCTGGCTGACTTGCATGATTGTGCCAGAGAAAACTGTCTCGAGGACGAAAGTCTAAAAATCAAGGACAACATGGAGGCATACCTTAATTCCCCACACAAAGTCTTTGCAGAGGACAAGTGTGAGGGAATGCCCACTGTCTATGTGGATGGATGCTCTTACCATGTTGACAACAACGGGGAAAAAGAACTGGTGGCTGGCGTAGGGAATGCATGGGTGAATGAGTTCCCAGAACCCTCCGCTGGATACAAAATTGGTCCCCGAAGTAGTCAGGTGGCAGAATTGATGGCTGTGCATCAGGCCATCCTCACTGCTGTCCAGCATCAACTCCACGAACTGCTCATAATCACAGATTCGGATTATGTACGGAACGGGTTCGTGGAGCACCTGGTTAATTGGAAACCCAGAGGCATGTTATGTGCTAACAACAAACCCTTGAAACATGGGAAGTTGATCCAAAACATTGATGATCTGGTCACCTCGAATGAGATGACCATCTATTGGAAAAAGATCAAGGGTCATTCCAAAGTAGAGGGACCAGACAAAACTGGAAATGACTTAGCTGATCAGCTGGCCAAAACCGGGGCCATCCAAGGGGATCTAATTGAGATTGAGTCCCTGTTGGGGGAAATCCAGGTCACTGCTATCACTAGGTCCCAGACAAATGCTCACAACAACCTTTCAATTGCACAATGGAGTAAGGATACCCCTGATGCTGATTTGATTACAGCTCAGAAGGGGGATCCAGTTATTGGTAAGTTTTACCAACACCTTGAGGACCCTGAGAACTTTCCCCTGACGGATACCGATTACATTGGGAAAGAGGACCTAAGAGTGTTGATGAAATGTCCAAAAATGTTCCGAATCCAAGACGGTTTGCTGGTAAGGAAATCCAAAGCCGGCCACGATCTGTGGGTGGTTCCTACCTCATTCTGAAGCCTGATGTTAAGTCACGCCCATGATGCGGCCACCGCCGGTCATAAGGGGTTTCACACAACACTGGAAATCTTAAGAGAGGTTGCATACTGGCCACACATGGGGCAGGACCTCGACCAATACTTGAAAGGGTGTCTTGTGTGTGCACAATTTCAGCCATCATCCCTCACGCATCGTGCGCCTCTCCAAAAGAGGGGGATGACACTGCCATGGTCAGATTTACAAATCGACTTTGTAGGCCCCGTGATTCGCTCTGCTAGGGGGAATAAGTACATGTTGACTGTGACATGCTTGTTTACCAAGTGGGTGGAATGTCTCCCAGCCCCAAATTGCAAGGCAGAAACTGCAGCTTCCCTGATGATTAACCACATCTTTTCCCGTTTTGGTCTACCTCAAAGGATTGAGTCAGACAGGGGTAGCCACTTCACCAGTGAAGTAATGACAAAGATGTGGGAGATACTGGGGGTCAAAAGGAAGTTGCATATTGCTTACAGGTCAGCTTCTTCTGGGGCAGTAGAGAGATATAACCAAACCATTGTGAGCATATTAAAGAAGTTTGTGGTAGATTCTGGGCCAAGTTGGGATATCCGATTACCTCTGGTCCTAATGGCCATCAGATCTACCCCTTCATCTGCAACCAAAATGTCGCCATTTGAGTTGATGACTGGGCGCAAGATGGTGCTTCCGCAGCATTTGCTCTATAGGACCCAAGAGCAGACACTGATAAATGCCTCCACTACTCATGAGTATGTGGAGAATTTAAGGAAACACCTCCAACATGCTTTTGCTTACGCTCAGCGGAATCTAGAAAGATCGGCTGATAGCATGAAGACCCACTATGACCTGAAGACTTCCAGGAAGGAATATCAGGTGGGGGACCGGGTCTATCTATACAACTTCCAAAGAAACCAGGCAAAGCAGCGCAAATTTTTGCCTACATGGAAGGGACCCTTTGAGATCATCAACAAGATCTCCCCTGTGGCCTACAAAATCCACATTTCCAAAGGTCCTTTGGCAGCGGGGGAAGACAAGTGGGTCCACATAAACCAGTTGAAATGTTGCCATCCCAGGCACACTCTGCAACAACTGGAGGAATCCTCTGGAATCCTAGCGGGTACTGTCTCAGAATAATTCAGTTCCAACCATAAAACATACCACATCTAGTCTCTAAAATATTGTGATTTGCATGAAACTGTCTCTTAGTTATACTGTTTTTTTTTCCAAAATAAGAATGTAATGTTTCGTTATGATGAAATGCATATGCTGCCCCACTATCTCAACAGTGGTGGAAAAATGTCTATGAATAGGTATCGCCGCTCTTCCTTCCTATCTTGTAGGTCAGTGCTGTTTTATACATAGCTTCATCAGCCCATCATCAGTTCACAAGGATGCAACAACTACATCACGGGGGCAGTGTTAACATCCTTTTTTAAATTATTATTATAATTATTATTAGGGTATTTGTTGAGTGCGGACCTAGCTTCGAGAAGCAACAGAGGGCTCTACAATCATACGGGGACCAACATGGTGAGGGGACCAGAGAAACTAGGGAGTGAGAAGCTAACAACAGGAGAGAGTGAAGGTGGCCAATTTGTCAG
This sequence comes from Ambystoma mexicanum, assembly GCF_040938575.1. NCBI lineage: Eukaryota > Metazoa > Chordata > Amphibia > Caudata > Ambystomatidae > Ambystoma > Ambystoma mexicanum. Next base: position 491,993,204 of record NC_090940.1, on the reverse strand, counting down.
CATAGGATCTACAAGCAACCAGGGAGGAAGCAGTGGGGATCAAATCACCCTGTCTCAGGTAGAGTGGCGGGTGGAGGGTGTTAGGGTCCTAGGTGTTGTAGAGGAGTCATTCCTTGAAGAGGTCAGTTGTGAGCTCCTTCCTGAACTATAGAAGTGCGAGAGTCAGTCTGATGTTGACGGAAGGAGGTTCCGGAGTCTAGGGGCACAGACAGCGAAGAGGTGTCTTCTGGTTCTTTCCTTCCTGCACCAGTAGAGTTCAAGTGTGTAAATGTAGTTTTGTACATAGCAACATAGCTCTGGCGCCTCTCTCCTTTGAAAATGATCACTGTCAGTGCACGCTGACTTACTAGTGCATCACTTCCAGTTTAGCCAGGTTTCCACTTCCCAGTTAAATAGCAGAGTTCGTAGAGTTGCCACATCCGTCAGTGGGGACTGTTCTAGTCCTCAGGAAGGTATTCTTTTTTTCCATTTTTGAGGCTCTGCTGTGTTGGGGGGGCAGTTTTCACTCTGCCGAACAATCTCTTTTATCTTCTCTTCTGCCCCCTTGAATGTGCATCTTTATTGCAGGATATCTTAAGCCACACACCAGTTATTTTCAGGGCACTGCATTTGTTGGAATGACACCATTTCTCAGTGTGTTGAAATAGCAGTAAGATCAACGCAACGTGATTGGTATACACTTAGTTTAACATTTTAGGGAGTCTATGTAGAGGCTTGGCTAGGAGGGGGCTTGAAGGGCTATAGCCCTGGGTCTTTTTTTTTGTAACTCTGGGTAGAAGCCCAGGGGCTACAACCAAAAGGCTAGCTAGTTCTGAGTCCTGACAGTCTCAAGATTAGTGTAGCCGCAGATCTTTTTCAGACTAAGCAACACCCCTAAGTCTATGGATTCTGTAAGGGAGGAAGGGTCCTTTCGACCCCCTTTTACATTCTGTATGGAATGAATCTTATGCTCATCCAATCGCGGGAGACATCCCCACGTTTTGTCCCCTGGAGACAGAGGACAGGAGCCATTGGATGACACATGAAAACTCCATTTTATACAAACCCAAACTCCATGTTTTTACTAGATGGCACAATGATTTATAAAAGCCATCTCTCCCACTGTTCAGTGCTGCGCACAGCCAGCCCGGCCGCCCACCTCCCCCCCACCTCCTCCTCTGTCTGCAACACACAAGCTCTTTTCTCACGGAAGCCCAGGCACGAATTGTTGCAAACAGATAAAGTATTCTTTATCTTCCTCTGAGCTCACTGCTCTGTGTGTGAACGGAGCAGAACCACTGCCTGCGTGCCCACTTGCCTCCACAAACCTGTCTATGGCCCCTCGACCCCCACCATGAGAAGCCACAGTCCCCCAACCTCTCTTGATGCATATAGACATCTGACCCCAATTTATGAACAGGATAACCACCCACCCCAGATCTATTCCCCTACCATTGTATTTCACTGGTAAACTTAACACATGTCGGCTTATATCATGAGGCATCAAGAAGATCAAAACTCCCAAGGCGGGCACCTGAGCCCGGGCATCAGGGTTTACAGTCCCTAAGGTTCAAAGGGCAAAATCAATCAAATATCTAACAAAATGAACTCCACAGCATCCCCATGACTGTCCATTTTTTTCAATTATTTGTTGCATGCCTTCAGTTCCTCTTTTAAGATAGATTAGTGTGGGATGTATTTACCCATGCATCCGAGCCCTACCTCAAAACTGTGCAGTATTGACATGGAAAACATCATGATGGCCAGAGCTTCCCAGAAAATGCACAGGGAAATGCATGAAGAATAGGCTGCCACTCATTTTTGCCGATGTTATGGGCACAGAAGGACGCTGCCTAAAACCACCATTGGACTACCCACACAGTAGTCTGAAACCATTGGGAGTGGCAATGCTGATTGCCAAAAGCAAACCCATAACTGTTGGGAATTCATTTTCTTAAATCCCAAAAAGGGGTGCAGTACCAGTACTCACCACTATCCAAAAGCCGGCGTTTTAAAACCACCAGATTTTGTAGAAAACTGAATAAATGAACCCAAAGCAAGCCAAAGAAAGACATTTAAAGAGGTGGATCCAATGTAAAGTTATATTCTGAAGTGACTTGAAGGTTTATAACAAGACTGGCTGAGCTGTGGATTTCAGCAGTTTAAGTAAATTTGGACTGAAAGACACTACAAATCTAAATGTTTAAAAGAAATGAGTGACCTACTTTGAGTGTCACATAGGTTGCAATTGTTTAAATGACATAGTTTTAAACTTAGAATCAGCATCCTAGCTGCATATGTAAAAAAAATGTCTTGACTTAAACTGGGGAACAGAAATGACATGTAGCTAAAAACTGGCTTAAAGAGATTCCAATTTTGCCTGGCAACTACCCCCCATCAGGAGTGAAACTTGAGTCACAGCTGTGTTCCCAGGCCTATCTGCCTTTTGCTGGCCCCACTAAGGATATGCCATCTCTCTGATAATTGAATTAAGGGGAGCCCCCACAGAATACAGGAGCTCTGAACAAAGCCCTGTCCTGACCCAGGCAGATGGTTTATTGCAGATGTCGTAAATGTAGCTTCCTCCTGGAAGGACAAAGGAGGGGCACTGCCTGTGAGAGCAAGCTGGCTTGGCAGAACTGGAAAAACCAGAAATGCAACCTTGTGCTGGAAGAAAACCACACCCCTTTGGGGCCAGAACATAACTCTAAAAAGATGAATAACTCATAGTACGGACTTGTGAAAATTATTTAAATGACACCATAATTCTTGTGATTTATCTGCCCACATTTTAAGAGGTTTTTAGAACCGGTGGCATGTTCAGGGGGGTTTTAGCGGAAAAGAGGATATTACTCAAAATGTGTGCATGTGAAAAATCTGACACTTCATCAACTAATGTCCATACTCCTTGCGCACATGTGTGTAAATTTGGGTTAATGTCCGATATTGCAAACCAGTTAAAAAGGTGCAAATATTGCCATTTCTGAATGCAAGCCCCCAGGAAGAGCAGATTTGGACAGGGTATACCTCCTGTAATGCATGATGGGTGCATATGATTTTAAAACAATATGTACCTCTGCAAATATGTATTTGGTTCAAATCTAGATTTGTGTGCAAGTTGACAGGAGGAGTGGACTTTCTGCAGGCTGTAAAATGACATCACTCTGACACAACTTAGCTCCCCCAATCAGGGGAGAAATGAAAGCTTGGCCAATGATAAGTGGAGAGGGGCTGGCTAGTGATGCTGCTCACACACACCCATTTTCAAAACACATAAAAGCAGAGAGACAGGACAGATAGGGACCTTCAAATCCATTTGCAGCTGGAAGCTCTGCCGGGAAAATCCATACTTTACCTCCATCAACCTTCAGAGACCCAGACCAGACCAGCAGAGTAGAGCTGACCTGTTAGCAGTATCCAAAACCAGAGAGAGCTGAACCAGAGTCCAGTCTAAAACCTGACCAGATCCGTGGCGTGGCCCATTTCACTCAAGAATATAGTGTGAGTACCTAGAAAACTGTGCAGAACCAATCTCTTAGTTAAAATAATATAATTCAATCCTATCCTATTTTAATCTAAGTAGAACTGCCTCCTAACTGTCACCTGTCATTTGTAAAGCTGTCACCTGTCACTTTCTAGTTGCAAGCTGCACTTGTCTTTGTGAACTTTAAAATTTCAAT